>NW_028270177.1:42230080-42830080 GCF_037043375.1 Chiloscyllium plagiosum
GATTCATCCGCCTTCAGAGAGGCCGCCTCCTCATCTTCCAGCAGCAGGTGAGGGTCAGACTTGGGGGGGGGTGAGGGTCAGACTTGGGGGGGGGGGTGAGGGTGAGGGGTCAGACTTGGGGGGGGGGTGAGGGTCAGACTTGGGGGGGGTGAGGGTCAGACTTGGGGGGGGGGGGTGAGGGTCAGACTTGGGGGGGGGTGAGGGTCAGACTTGGGGGGGGGGGGTGAGGGTCAGACTTGGGGGGGGGGGGTGAGGGTCAGACTTGGGGGGGGGGGTGAGGGTCAGACTTGGGGGGGGGGTGAGGGTCAGACTTGGGGGGGGGTGAGGGTCAGACTTGGGGGGGGGGGTGAGGGTCAGACTTGGGGGGGGGTGAGGGTCAGACTTGGGGGGGGGGTGAGGGTCAGACTTGGGGGCGGGGTGAGAGTCAGACTGGGAGGGGTGAGGGTAAGACTGGGGTGATGAGAGTCACACTGGGGCGAGGGTCAGACTGGGTGAGAGCCAGACTTGGGGTGAGGGTTAAGGGAGGACCATTGGGGATGGGGAGCCAGAGGAGGTGGGTGGAGATGGCGGGCAATTGGGATTGTGTTGAGAGGGGCACAGGAGGTGTGGGGAAGGTGAGGCTGAGGGCTCTGACGGGTTAGACTGCAGGGACTGTTCTGGCTGGGAGACGGGGAGATGGTTTGGGATATTCAGTTGGCCTTAGGGTCTTTCTCGGAATCACGGACTGTGATGGTTTGTTTGCAGGAATTTGTAGATGGTCCAAATATCTTGGATTGTTGTGGGGTTGAGGATCGGTTGCGCTGAGTAAAGTTTTCCTTTCAGGATGATGCCCAATGCGAAGAGATGGTGGAACTCGGGAAATATCAGCGATGCCAGGAACTCCGAGGATTTATGAAGAAGAACCAGTTTCGGCTGGTTCTGATCCGTCGATCAGGAACAAAAGTGAGTGATTACTTGGGAATACTGTAAGTTGGGGAGTGTGTTGGGTTGCAGCTTATGCGTGACTTGGAGTGACTGCTAATTCTCGGTCAATATCTTTAATAACTACAATAGCCTTCGATCCTCTCTCCTGCTGTCCATTCAGTTTCTGGCTCCATACAAGCTGTTATAGACAGACCAAACCCCCTCAAAATATATTAAAAAGTTAGTATAGATCCTAACTTTTTCCTATTTTAGAGATAAGCATTATGTTTTGGATACAATTCGATTGGTCAAACTATCAGACTTGAAAAAAAATTATTTCTACACTATAATTATAACAGACAAAATAAAAGTAAAGAATGAACTTAACAGCATTAGAGCGTGGCAACACTTTGTGTAATGCACACAAGTACACTTTTCGCTGTATTTTTTCATATACATGTGACAATAAATCCTAATTTAGTCATAACTAACTTTAAAAGTGCTAACAAAATAATATACGTTAAATTACTGCTAATTAACTGTTGCAACATAGTAAAATCCCATAAACATACTCTAGGGAAAGATAAATTCAGTAACATAGATTGTTTCACTTGTCGTAATTTCATGAGCAGGAAGAGAACACCAGCTTTTAGTTGTAACAGAGAGAGGAGTAAGAGCTTCCACATCCAGCAAATACTGCTGAAGACTAAACCTAAAAGAAATTTCTGGTTCTATGGGAGCTTAGCGCCAGCCATTCAGACTGCTTTGATTGCTCCAACTTTATGATAAAAAGCACTCCAAGCCTTCTCAAACTGTACACTTAGGAGCACACTGCTTGGCTCCTCTGCCTCAACATATCTTCACATAAGAGAAGTATTTTGTCCTTTTTTTAAAGCCATAGTATGATCACATAAACATATGTGTCAAGTGTCTTCAAACTCCTTGCATTATGCTGCTTCTTCTCCATGTCTTCCAACCCTTTCCCTAGAAGTGACCTCAGGATGGTAACTTCTTTTTATGGAGTTTGACTTCACAAGCCATATGCTTTGACCCGCTAACAATTTACTACCACCTTCATCTAAGCTATTGTTAAGTCCAAACTGGAAAGACAATCATGCCCCGTTTTTCAACAGTTATGTCAAAATGTATACATCACAATTAGATTATCGAAATGCCAGAAGACTTCTATTCAGGACAAACACTTTTCATTCCAGGTTTCTTCATGAACAGAAAATAATTATTTATTGTAATACACACGACTATGCAACCTAACTATACCCCTTCAAAGATTCCAGTTCCACACATTCATTCATTGTTAAGATAAACAAATGACAAATGGTTTAACACAAAAACTGTTGGTAGAAAGATATAGAAAGGGTAAACAAGCTTCTGAAAATCATGAGTCCAGATTTCAAGGTGGATTAAGTTGTGTCACATAAGGGCAGCACGGTGGCTCAGTGGTTAGCACTGCTGCCTCACAGCACTATGGGCCCAGGTTCAATTCCCACCCCAGGAATGTGTGTGCGTCTGTGTGGAGTTTGCACATTCTCCCCGTGTCTGCGTGGGTTTCCTCTGGGTGCTCCGGTTTCCTCCCACAATCCAAAGGTGTGCAGGTCAGGTGAATTGGCCATGCTAAATTGCCCATGGTGTTGGGTGTGCTAGTCAGGGGTGAATATAGGGTGGGGGAATAGGTCTGATTGGGTTACTCTTTTGAGGGTCGGTGTGGACTTGCTTCCATACTGTAGGAAATCTAATCTAATCAAATTGTCCTTTTGATTTTTCTTTTGATAACAATGCTATATGTTGGGCAATGTTACGTTTTTGCTTCCGTGGTTGATTGGATGGACCTAGATCTTTTCTTGTGAAAGCTCTTTGTTTTAGGCTTCCTTGATTTTCTGAGTTTTGGTGGATGCTTTCAGTTCGCAGGATTTGAATGTTTCTCTGTCCTGCCCTGATACTTGCAGCTTTTTAACTCTCTGCAGCACGACCATTAGAGAGTTGTTGTCAGGCAGAATTCTTTTCATTTAAAAGACTCGATGTTGCTCAATCTCAAATTCTCTGGTACTGCTACAAAAAGTAGCATTGTTTTGCACACTCAAGAATATGCAACACTTGATTCTTGGAAAACTATGGATATTTCAGAAGTCCACCTTCCATTTCGGTTTATAGTCCCAAATACAAAAATATATGGTTTCTTATCCCATGCTGATCTCACACCTATTGCTCCATAAATCCAACCTAGACCCTGTTTCAGATTGTACCATCCAGTAACATAAGCTTTGCATTCAAGGACAATCAGCATTGTAAGAAAGTGAGATTTAAAAAGTA
Organism: Chiloscyllium plagiosum; assembly: GCF_037043375.1. Classification (NCBI taxonomy): domain Eukaryota; kingdom Metazoa; phylum Chordata; class Chondrichthyes; order Orectolobiformes; family Hemiscylliidae; genus Chiloscyllium; species Chiloscyllium plagiosum. Next base: position 42,233,312 of record NW_028270177.1, read on the forward strand.
GACTGTATGACCCCTTGAACCTGTTCAATCATGGCTGGTCTTTGGCTTAAACACTACCTTCCTTCCCACTGCCCATATCCCTTGACGTACTGGGAGGCCAAAATTGTTAAACTCCACTTTAAATGTGTTCAACGATGGAGCATCAAGAACTTTCAGGAATAGAAAACTCCAAAGCTTTACCTTTGAATGAAGAAATTTCCCTATGTCCCTAAATTCCCCAGAAAGGAGCAGGACTTCTCAGTGTCTGCTCTGCCCAGACACTTCATAATCAGTAATATTTCAATTAGATGGCTTTTCAGTCTTCTGAATTCCAGCAAATATAGGTCTGATTTACTCCGCCTTTCATCATGGGACAACACCTAATCCCAGGGATCAATTTTATGAACCTTCTGGCTCCAATGCAAGTATGTGCTTTTGTAAATATGGAGTACAAAATGGCACACAGTACTCCCAAGTTTCCAAGTACATCAGGATCTTGTATAATTGTAGCAAGATTTATTTACGTTTTGATCTGCTTGCATTAAAGAACATTTAACTTCCTAAATGTCTGCTGTACGTGTATGTTAGATGATGTATTCCTCATAGTTTCTTGATGTTTAAGCATCAACATTGACCAGTTTCATGACTTTAGAAAGTATTCTGCTCCCTACTCATTTACTCTATCTGTGTCCTTCTCAGAACCTAGATTTCTACTTCACTCTGTATCATAGCCAAACCTAAATGCATTACTCTGTCTCTCCATTTAAGTCATTGATATGTATCTAAATAGCAGAGACCCTAGCAGCACTCTGTTAGACATAGACTGCAAACTTGAAAATGCCCTTTTATGCCCACTATCTCCATCTTAAATGTTAACCAATTCTCTATCATATTAATATGTTACCCTCACTCCATGATCTCTAAGCTTGCCTATTTCTTTTTTGTGTGACACCTTGTAAGACTTATTTTGGCACAGTACCCCAAGATCTACCCCTTCTAGTTGCATCCTCAAAAAGCTAATAAATACAATGAGGCCACCATTAAATCCAAGCTCCCATCACATATCATTCTGACTTTATATATATATATATATATATATATATATATACTGTATTGCTGTTATCTGATAAGACAGTACTCTAGAAATTCCTTTTTAAAACCATCGCCACAAGATTTCCACCAACACATTTTTGAGGTGATTTTGAATAATCAACTATGTGACTTTTCTGATACCACCCAAGAACAAAAATACCAAATATTGCCATCCATGCCAATGTCTTATGCCCTGCCTTCTAGCCACACATTTTTGTAACAGAGCCACCTGTATCCTATCTCACATGGTCCTCTTAGAAGCAAATTGACTCCTGCTCTCCATGACCTCACCATGTTCTGAAACCTCTTTAACGTTGTATCCCCAGCAGCCTCCAAATTGCACTATAACTTGATTGAGTTTTTTGAAGTAACAAAGAGCATTAATGAGGGCAGAGCAGTAGACGTGATCTATATGGACTTCAGTAAGGCGTTCAGCAAGGTTTCCCATGGGAGACTGGTTAGCAAGGTTAGATCTCATGGAATACAGGGACAACTAGTCATTTGGATACAGAACTGGCTCAAAGATAGAAGACAGAGAGTGCTGGTGGAGGGTTGTTTTTCAGACTGGAGGCCTGTGACCAGTGGAGTGCCACAAAGATCAATGCTGGATTGAAACTGCTTTTCATCATTTATATAAATGATTAGGATGTGAGCATAAGAGGTATAGTTAGTAAGTTTGCAGATGACACCAAAGTTGGAGGTGTAGTGGACAGCGAAGAAGGTTACCTCAGATTACAACAGGATCTTGATCAGATGGGCCAATGGGCTGAGGAGTGGCAAATGGAATTTAATTTAGATAAATGCGAGGTGCTGCATTTTGGGAAAGCAAATCTTAGCAGGACTTATACACTTAGTGGTAAGGTCGTAGGGAGTGTTGCTGAACAAAGAGATCTTGGAGTGCAGGTTCATAGCTCCTTGAAAGTAGAGTCACAGGTAGACAGGATAGTGAAGAAAGTGTTTGGAATGCTTTATTGGTCAGAATGTTGAGTACAGGAATTAGGAGGTCATGTTGTGACTATACAGGAAATTGGTTAGGCCACTTATGGAATATTGCGTGCAATTCTCATCTCCTTCCTATTGGAAGGATGTTGTGAAACTTGAAAGGGTTCAGAAAAGATTTACAAGGATGTTGCCAGGTGTGGAGGATTTGAGCTACTGAGAGAGGCTGAATAGGTTGGGGCTATTTTCCCTGGAACGTTGGAGACTGAGGGGTGACCTTATAGAGGTTTATAAAATCATGAGGGGCATGGATAGGCTAAGTAGACAAGGGCTTTTCCTTGGGAGAGAATTCAAGGGCATAGGTTTCAGGCGAGAGGAGAAAGATATAAAAGAGACTGAAGGGGCAACCTTTTCACGCAGAGGGTGGTACGTGTATGGAATGAGCTGCCAGAGGAAGTGGTGGAGGCTCGTACAATTGTAACATTTAAAAGTCATTTGGATGGATATATGAACTGGAAGGCTTTGGAGGGATATGGACAGGGCACTGGCAGGTGGGACTAGATTGGGTTGGGATATCTGCTTGGCATGGACGAGTTGGATGGAAGGGTCTGTTTCCATGCTGTACATCTCGATGACTCAATTTGAACTTTGGCTCATTGTTTCCCAATATCCATCTCACTGTTACCTTCTAGAACCCCTGTAGCCCCTAGACTGTCCTCACCCGTGCCTCCACCTTCATAGAGAGCTATCAAATTAGTCCAAATTTCATTGTCTTCCTTTTCTTCTTCATGTGAATATTACATTTTCATTTTAAGGTACATTGAATAAACTTGGGTTAAATCTGTTTTTTCTGTGAACTGACCCTCTCTTCTAGGAAATAGTTTCTCCTTATTCACTCTGTACAAACCCTTTATTCGGAACCTTTTCAGCTGTAAGGAGAACATTGCCTATTTAGATAGATTAGGTTCCCTACAATATGGAAACAGGCCCTTCAGCCCAACAAATCCACACTGACCCTCCGAAGAGTAACCCACCCAGACCCATTCCCCTATCCTATATTTATCCCTGACTAATGCATCTAGCACAATGGGCAATTTAGCATGGCCAACTCACCTGACTTGCACATCTTTGGACTATGGGAGGAAACCAGAGCTCCCGGAGGAAACCCATGCAGACACAGGAGAACATGCAAACTCCACACAGATAGCACCTGAGGTTGGAATCAAACCCGGGTCCCTGGTGCTGTGAGGCAGCAGTGCTAACCACTGAGTCACCGTGCCGCCCCAATCTTTCTCCATAGTTGAAGTCCTCCATCCTTGAAATATTCCAGAAAATTTCTTAAGCGAGCAGTTTAAGTCCTTGACAATCCTATAGTGTCACCATAATTGGATATACTACTTCAGTTGAGGGCACTCCTGTTTTATAAAGGTCTGCCAGAACTTTCCTGTTCTGTGTTCTGTTTATAAAGCCTGGAAAGGTCCCTTGTGCAATTCTTTTTGAAATCTCTTCTCAACTTGTTCTGTCACATTGAACAATTTGTATACATAACCCTAAGAACATCAATTTCAACACTTCATTTAAAATTTAATGATTTAAATCTCATTGCAGGTCCTCATTTTTACTGGCAAGATTCAATTCATACATTTCTGTGTTAAATTTTATGTGCAATGGTTGCGCTGTTGTCATCAGTCTAGATTAGATTACATTACAGTGTGGAAACAGGCCCTTCGGCCCAACAAGTCCACGCCGACCCGCCGAAGCATAATCCACCCATACCCCTACATTTACCCCTTACCTAACACTACGGGCAATTTAGCATGGCCAATTCACCTGACCTGCACATCTTTGGACTGTGGGAGGAAACCGGAGCACCCGGAGGAAACCCACGCAGACACGGGGAGAATGTGCAAACTCCACACAGTCAGTCGCCTGAGGCGGGAATTGAACCCGGGTCTCTGGCGCTGTGAGGCAGCAGTGCTAACCACTGTGCCACGTGCCGCCCGTGTTCTCTAGAAATCTGTTGACAACCTCCTTGCTGTCTATATATTTTGATTTTATAACAACTACAAACTTTGAAATGATGATTTGCATATCAAACTCTTTGTCAATAATATATATCAAAAAAGGAATGGTCTTAAAGCCAATCCATAGATGACATGACTGTATTCTCTCTCCAGTCTGAAATGTGACAGTTTATCATTGCGCTGTTGTCTCAGCCAAGTTTGTGTCAATGCTCCCCTTTGATTCATTGAATAGCAGACTTGTTGACAAGCCCAACAAGAACTTTGACAAATGTCTTTGAAACACACACACAGTATCAAGTGTACTGCCCTCATCAGCTGTTAATACATCAAATAAATCAATCAGGTTTATCAAACATGATTTGCCTTCAGCAAATGTGTACTGACCTTCATTTATTACCCATATTTTGCAGAGTGACAATTCATTTCATCGTTGCTTATTGCCTTGAGGAACCTCTCCACCACTGGTATTATTCTGTCATTTTGTTGTTGAGTTGAGTCCTTTTCCCTCTTTCAATCTTCTAGATCCTCACATCAAACAAAAATTGTGCGATTGTGGCCTTTGCAATATGTATCATTCCTTTCGGATTTAATTGGCCTCAACTATTCTTTGAAAACCCTTCTGCCCTTTATGTGATTTTATAAATGACTGAATCATAAAGATGTACAGCACTGAAACAGACGCTTTGGTCCAACTTGTCCATATCATGATTTCAGTGTACCATTTATGCTACCTGCTATTCTGTTCTTGTACATTGCCTCAGCCCCTTTTATTCCCCTTTTCAGTTCTCCCTGTACTTTCTATATTCTGCTTGGCTGTCTCTTGTATTATGAATATTACATTTATCATAATCATCCTTCCTCTATTTCATTTTAACGTTTTCACCTTTAGTCATTTGGGAGTTCTCGTTTCAGGTACCCATCTCTCATTTGGGAATGTGCCTAGTCTGAACTATCACTTTTATAAAAGCCTCCCTTTGCTCAATTAATTTTTTAGCAAATATTTTTTGTTTGTAATGCACTTGGCCAGATTTCTTTAAACTCATTGAAATTAGTGCTGCTCCAGTTGTGTATTTGAATAGAAACACAAAAAGGTTTGCAACACACAAGCACCACCCCTGTAGATACAGAGGACTGGCAAATGATGGTTGGAGCCTCTGCTTATTTCCTGCTTTCCTTAATAGCTTGAGATATGTTTCATCCAGACGTGATGAATCATCCACTTTCAAAGTTACAAAACATCTTAATGTTTCCTCCCTCACTATGATTATCCAACCCAACATTTTACATTTCTCAACTACAATGACTCTTTCCTATCTTTTGTGAAAAAAATATTTGTGAAGCAGCAAGCCCACCTCCACAGAGGTTACCTTTTTGGAGTCTAATTGTCTTTACTCTACAATCCATTCACCAATCTGCTCCTTTTCTGGACTTCCACCTAATTATTCTAATCCCATTTTTCAACACTTGGCCTGATGTCTTGTATGCCTTGATGTGGAGGTGCTGGTGTTGGACTGGGGTGGACAAAGTTAAAAATCTCACAACACCAGGTCATAATCCAACATGTTTAATTGGACGTACAGACTTTCAGACCACTGCTCCTTTGTCAGGTAGCTAGTGGGGCAGGATCATAGGACACAAAATTTATAGTAAAAGATCAAAGTGACATACAATTGATGCAATTAATTGAACAAACCAATATTGCTGTTAAGTCTTTCCTCTCTTAGAATCGGTTGCAGGTTTTGATTCATTAAAATGTAAATCTTAGAGCTTCTTTCAAGTCACATTCCTGATAACTTAAGGTTTTATATAATAAAAAAAGTAACATCTCAGCACAGACAATGCCTCACGCAGGCCTTAACTTTGATCTTGGGTTCATGTCACACTACAGGTGACCACACTCTCACTCGCACTCTCACTCACATGCATGGGCACACACATAAATGCACACAAGTCTATGGGGTGAATTTGTATTTGCAGATACATTATATCTTGTTCGAAAAGAACACAATCTGTAGGTAGTAAGTCCATGTGACATTTTATAAATTTCTACTTTGGAAATACAACCAGTCTGATTCAGGGTTGGAACACAGACAAACTCTAACTTCACATTGTCTGAGCTGAGATGTCATTTTTATATGAAGCCTTGTTATCGGGAATGTGACTTGAAAGAAACTGTGATTTACATATTAATGAATTGAAACCTGCAACCCATTCTAAGTGATTAAAGACTTAACAGCAATCTAAGTTTGCTCAATAAATTGCATCAGTTGTATGACACTTTGATCTTTTACTCTGTGTCTTATGATCCTGCCCTCCTGATGAAGGAGCAATGCTCCGAAAGTTTTTACTTCCAAATAAACCTGTTGGACTATAACTTGGTTTGTGATTTTTAATTTTGAATGGGCTGAGAAGTGGCAGGTGGAGTTTAATCAGATAAATGCGAGATGCTGCATTTTGGGAAAGCAAATCTTAGCAGGACTTATACCCTTAAGGTCCTAGGGAGTTGCTGAACAAAGAGACCTTTGAGTGCAGGTTCATAGCTCCTTGAAAGTGGAGTTGCAGGTAGATAGGATAATGAAGAAGGCGTTTGGTATGCTTTCCTTTATTGGTCAGAGTATTGAGTACAGGAGTTGGTCATGTTGTGGCTGTACAGGACATTGGTTAGGCCACTTTTGGAATATTGCGTGCAATTCTGGCCTCCTTCCTATCGGAAAGATGTTGTGAAACTTGAAAGGGTTCAGAAAAGATTTACAAGGGTGTTGCCAAGGTTGGAGAATTTGAGCTATAGGGAGAGATTGGGGCTGTTTTCCCTGGAGTGTCGAGAGCTGAGGGGTGACCTTATAGAGGTTTACAAAATTATGAGGGGCATGGATAGGATAAATAGACACAGTCTTTTCCCTGGGGTCGGGGAGTCCAGAACGAGGGGGCATAGGTTTAGGGTGAGAGGGGAAAGACATAAAAAAGACCTACGGGGCAACTTTTTCACACAGAGGGTAGTACATGTAAGGAATGAGCTGCCAGAGGAAGTTATGGAGGCTAGTACAACTGCAACATTTAAGAGGCATTTGGATGGGTTATGAATAGGAAGGGTTTGGAGGGATATGGGCCGGGTGCTGGCAGGTGGGACTAGATTGGATTTGGATATCTGGTCGGCATGGATGGGTTGGACCGAAGGGTCTGTTTCCATGCTGTACATCTCTATGACTGACTCTATGCCTTGGATACATCTGAATACTTCTTAAAGGAGTATGAGGGGTTCTGCCTCTACCAACAGTACAGGCAGTGAATTCCAGATTCGCACTACCCTCTGGAGAAACAGTTTTTCATTGCCTGTAAACCCTTACCATAAATCTATGCTCCCTGGTCATAGTTTTCACATCTCTGCTATAATGTGGATTCCAGGTCTGCACATAATACTCTAACTGTGGCATAACCAACATTTTATATAGTTCCAGCATAACCTCCCTGCTGTTAAATATTCTATGCCTCACCTGAGAAAGACTAGTATCACATATGCCATATTAACCATTTTATCAATCTGTTCTGGTATCCTAAGGGACTGGTGTACATGCGCACGAAAGGTTTCCTGACCCTAAGTACTTCTAAGGGTCATACTGTTCATGTATTTTCTTGCCCTGCGTATGTCAATGATGTGGAATTGTTTTCAGCCACATTGTTAAAATTTGCAGATATAGCATGTTAGCAGATCCCAGTGAGGGGAATCTCGAGAATTATTTTCCCAGGTTTATTAAAAGTAACCATTCAAATACTGAACCCAGTATATGAATGTAAAGTCTAGATTCTCAATCTGTTTACAACTGTCTTGTGATACAAAAAACCTCACTCATACTGCAGCATCTCCTATCTGTGCATCTAACACCACAACTCACTGGGACATTCCACTAAGTAACTGATCCTTACACCCATAAAGTCTTTTGAACTACATACTTTTGAGAAATGAAGCTGAGGCAGAGCAGCACTTCACTCAAGTGAAGACCGGCAAGTTCTGTGACATACCCAAGTACACAATGACATTAAAAGCTGTGGCTTTGCTCAATGAATTGTGATGTTGTCTAATAGCCCAGTGATGCACATAAGTTATTCCAGCATTCACTTGCATACTACAGAGGGTATTTGTTCCAACAATGTTTGCTAATGATTCAAAAGATCGTCAATCAAAAACTATTAAAGAAATGTTTCCTCACAAATCAAATAACAAGACTGTAGAGAAAACTTCAAACTAATTAGGGTAGCATGGTGGTTAGCACTGCTGCCTCATGACACAAGGGGCCTGGGTTTGATTCAGCGGCTGTGTGTGTGGAGTTTGCATGTTCTCCCTGTGTCTGTGTGGCTTTCGTCTGGGTGCTACAGTTTCCTCCCACCATCCAAAGGTATGCAGGCTAGGTGGACTTCCCATGCTAAATTTCCCATAGTATCCAGCGATTTGCAGGCTAGGTGGATTAGCCATGGGAAATACAGGGTTACAGGGTAGTGGGGACTGGTCTAGGTGGGATGCTGTTCAGATGGTCAGTGTGGACGTGATGGGCTGAATGGCCTGCTTCCATACTGTGGGGATTCTTTGATACGTTTAAGAAAGTAATTTATTACTGACAGCAAAAATAAGGAAGGAGTAAGGATGAAGAATTCTAGGAAGGGGGATCATATATAACGACCACTAAACAAAAAAAATACAATGGAAACTAATGGGACTAAAAGCTGATAAGGTACTTGGAGCTGATGAATTGCATCCTAGGATACTCAAAGGAGTAGTTACAGGTTTAGTAGATACACTGATAGTAATCTTCCAAGAATCATTAGATTGTGGAAAATCCCAGAGGATTGGGAACTGTCAATATAATGACTTTATTCAAAAAGATTTGGAGATAAAAACTATAGTCCAGTTAGCTTACCATCTGTCATTAGGAAGATGTTGGATTTATAACAAAGGATGTAACAGCAAAACATTTAGAAATGTATAATATAATCAAGCAGAGTAGCATGGTTTCATTAAATAGAAATAAGCCTGATGATTTTTTGAAGTAATAATCAGGGAACAGGTAAATATAATATATTTAGATTTTGAAAAGATATTTGATAAGGTATCACACGCAGGCTACTTAATAAGATAATTACCTGAGCTGTTGGGGGTAGTATATTAGCATGGATACAGGATTATCTAACAAATAGCAGACAGAGAGTTGGAATTAATGGGATATTTTCCAGATGGCAATCTAAGTGGCCTCACATGGATCAGTGCTGGGGCTACAGTTATTTACGATATATAGTAATGATGAGGGAAGCGAATGTACTTTTGCCAAGTTTGCTGATGACACAAAAATGTGTAGGAGGCAAATGGTGATGGTGACACAAAAAGTATACAGAATAAAACAGAGACGGGTTACATGCATGGGTAAAAACTTGGCGAATGGAATATCATGTTTAAAAGTGTTTTAGCAGGGAGAAGAGAGAAGCTGAGCATTATGTAACTGGAGAATGATTGCAGAAAATTGCAGCACAGTGATGTTTGGGGGTCTTCGCGCATGAATTGCCAAAACTAGCATCCAAGCTCAGTAGGTAATTGGGAAAGCAAATGGAACGTTGGCCTTTATTTGAAAGGGAATGGAGTACAAAAATATGCAAATATTTGTAAAACTATTTAGACCCCCCCCCCCCTTAGAATGCTGTGAATATTGGTCCCTTTTAAGGGAAGGCATACCTGCATTGGAGACAGCTCAGAGACCGTTCACTGGGTTGACTCCGGGTATGGAGGGATTTTCTAACTGCAATAGGTTGAGTGAGTTGCATCTGTATTCATTGAAGTTTAGAAGAATGAAAAGTGATTTATTGAAACATTTAAGATTCTTACAGGGCTTGACAGAGTAGATGAGAGGTTGTTTCACCTGTGGGAGAATCTAGGATCTGAAGGAATAACCTCAGTAAGGAGTCACCCTCTTTTAAGAGATGAGGAATTTCATATTTCAGATGGTAGTGGATCAGTAAATTCTTCACTGCAAAGAGCCAGTGGGGCTGAGATAGGTAGGATTTTAGTCATTAAGGGAATCGAGGGGTATATAAAAATGCAGAGAGGTGAAGAGAATTATCAGATCAGCCATGGATCTTATTGAGTAGTGGAGCAGACTCAATCGGCTGAGTAGCTTGTTTCTGCTCCCAGGTCTTATGGTCTGACTTTATTTTCATAGGAGTAGACCATTCAAATCTTCAAGCTTGTTCCACTGTTCAGTCAGACTACAGTTAATTCTTTTGACCACATTCCATTTTCTTGTTATCCCTTGATGACTTTACCTCACAAATCTGTTGACCTCAGCATCTTCACTGAGAAATATTCAGTTGTCCCCTAGTCTCCACTGGCTTTTGGGAAGAGTTCTAAATGTCCAACACTCTTCCTGATTTGACTCCTAAATCTTAGTGTTGAGAGTATGGTGCCGGAAAAGCACAGCAGGTCAGGCAGCATCTGAGGAGCAGGAATATCGGCTTTTCGGGCAAAAGCCCTTCATCAGGAACCACCATTGCTGATGAAGGGCTTTTGCCCAAAACGTCAATTTTCCTGCTCCTCGGGTGCTGCCTGATCTGTTGTGCTTTTCCAGCACCACACTCTCGACTCTAATCTCCAGCATCTCTAGTACTCACTATTGCCTCCTAAATCTTAGTTCTGATTTAAGATTATGACCCCTTGTTTTAGATTCTCCCATTGCAATAAATTATTGTTGTTTACTCAATCAGGTCCTTTCAAACATTAGATCAAATCATTTCTTGGAGAAAACAAGAATAGTTTATGCAATCTATCCCCATTAAATCCTTTTAAACCTCAATTATCAATCTGAAGTTTCTGGATATGCTGTATCATCTTTCCTGATATGTGGCCCTAAGATCCAAATACAATTCTTGGGACCCACTCAATCTCTCGACATAAGAAAATCCCTCCAAACCAGAAGTCAACCTAGTGAACGGTCGCTCCAATGCCAGTATATCTTCTCTTAAAAGGGATCAATATTCACAGTATTCTAGGTGGTGTCTAACTAGTTTTAGAAATATTTGCCTATTTTTGGGATCTGACCAAGGCTCTGTATAGCTGCACCATCACTCACTCGCCTCTACATTCCAGTTTATTGTGTTAATATTCTATTTGCCTTTTAATTATATTTTCACTGGCTCTTACTGGTGTATTTTCATGGATGTGTGACTTTTGGACTCTTATTTGGTCACTACTTAGAAAGTACTCCACTTTGTCTTCCCTGGATCAAAAGTGAATAACTTTCTATTTTACCAGTCAACATCATCTGCTACAGTCACTTTATCTCAGTAACTCCTTACTCAGATCTATACAACTCAATGTGTCTCCCAAGTTAGTGACATCTGAAACCTTGCAGACACAACTTTGATGAGTACAGCTCTCGCGTAAATTCCAAGGGAAAAACAATTGTCATATTCTGTCAGTCAAAACATGAATTATTCATTCCTTTTCTCTGTTTCCTAGCTCGCAAACCTCTTCTATTCATAAGACCATAAGAAATACAAACAAGAATACACCATTCGGCCCCTCAAGCCTGCTCTGCCATTTAATAAGATCCTGACATTCCTCACTTCCACTTTCCTGCCCTTTTCCTGATCGTGCTATGAATCAAGAATGCATCTATCCCAGCTTTAAATATACAGGAAAATCTGCTCCCAATGCTTTTTATGGCAAGGACTCCCGAACACACTCAATCCATTGAGAGAAGGTATTCCTCCTTGTCTGTGTTAAATTGGCACACCTTTATTCTGAGACTATCCCATAAGATTGTGTTACAACATGAGGTAAACCCCTCTATTAATTTAAACCTGACAAACAGAAAAGCTTACCTTGCGCCGTAATCTGTTAAATTCCGAGAGGCAAAGAATTAAAGTAAACATTAACAATTTTATTCTTTAAGTCCAAAAAAAATTAAACAACTATTTACAACTCCTTTCTCTTAAACCTATCGTTATCCTCCCACTCTACAATACTGGTCCGATACAAACTCCGATTAAGATTTACAAAAAACAATTCAACTTTCAAAACCAGTCAGCTGTCGAATCTTCTCTTTGTATCTTCCGCTGCAGATTTTTCTCTGTTGTCTTTTCTTCAGTATTCTGCTGGACAGGTCTTTGATATGAACAGGTACTCTTCAGAGAGCTATTCATCGAGCAGTTTATACTTGGCAGTTCTCCCCTAAATGTTCAAAATATCCGGTCTTATATTCCAAAACATTGGATCATTTCGTTGGTTTTGATGTCACCAAAAACATTATATTTCAAATGCGAGTGGATTTTTTATCTTGGGACATAATTTAAACTGATTGGCCGAATTTGAATTTGTTTTTTGTTCCATAACAACACGACTCCAGCTATTTGTTTCAACCAAGTGTTACATTTTTACCTTGTTCAGGACACTCTGTGCTTTCAGTTAGTCTTTGCCAGCTTTTCAACTCTCTGAAAGGTATAGTACACACTACACCTTCATAACAATTATCTTCAAATTCAATGCAGTTTCAATTTTGCTTCTAATTTCTTGTAACTTAGCAGAAGTTGATATCCATTTTGTCGCCTTACTTTGAGTGAAAGCCATTGGATCCTGGAATGTTATCTAATTCACAATTCATTATTTTCTCCAATTTTGTTTTAATCTTAAATTCTAGCCAGGTGCTTCCCCTTAATTTACTTTTAGTTTCCATACAATTGCTGGTAATTGGTTTCTTGCACTGCTATGTAAATAATTGCAAATTGCTTATTTATAACAAGTCCGTAACTTCCTTAGATATTTTCAAGTAAACCTTTTCAGAGATGATAATACACACCTCTGGTGCTGGTGGGACTTGAAACTGGGTTTTTTGGGCTAGAGGCTTGTAATGTTCTTTGATATTTCCAAATCAACCTATTCAGAAATGTTATAATATAATACAAGCCTTCACAAACGTTGCATGTTATAATATGCCTCTGGATATGTGGGTCTTGAACTCAGGTTTCTTGGCTCAGAGGCAGAGACATACTGCATGTCAAGATTCCTTGTAATTTACTAATATTCTTTAGATAGCTTTTGAAACAATCTGTACCTGGGTTATTGGTATGCCCCTCTGTAATAGGTGGGACTAGAATGCAGACGACATAGCTCAGAGCTAAGGACATTTCATATCCCTCATATTTTGTGAATTCCAGAATGACACACAATACTCTAGCTGTAACCTGACCAACATTTTATACAGTTTCAGTTTACTTCTCTAAATTCTATGCCTTGACGAGAAAAGGCAAGTATGCCTTTCTAACTACTTTATCCATCTGTTCTGATACCTTAAGGAGCACGTGTATATGCATGCCAAAGGCATTCTGATCCTCAGTGCTTCCCAGAGTACTACCATTCATAATACATTCCTTTGCCTCGAGTGCATCACCTCATATTTATCCAATTTGAATTCCATTTGCTACTGGTCAACCCATCTGACTAGCCGTCTAATCTTCTTGAAATCTCCTTGCTATTTGCTGCACCTCCAATTTGTACTGTCTGTGGACTTACTGATCAACCCTCTGACATTCAAGTCTAAATCATTATACAGGTATAAGCCACAAATAGCAAGGGCCCCAGCAGTAACTCCTGTGGGACCCCACATGGACATAGGTGACCAGTTTGGAAAAAAGAAGTCCTCAACCATCACCCTCTGCATCCTGCCATGCAGCCAATTGTGGATCTATTTTCCCAAAATTCCTAGGATTCCATGGGCTCTTTGTTTTCTGTCTCCCATGCAGGACCTTATCAAAAGTCTTGCTGACGTCCAAGTAGACCACATCAAAAACATTGCCCTCATCTACACACTTGTTCATATTTTTGAAAAATTCAATCAAGTTGGTCAGACATGACTTCGCCTTAACAAAACTATACCTTCTGTTCTTGATGAATTCTTGACTTTCCAAATGCAGTTTAATTCTGTCCCTCAGAACTGCTTTCGATAGCTTTGGTTGCTTTGCAAGCACCAATGTTAGACTGACTAGCCTGACTGACTGACTGTAGTTTACTTAGAGTCATAGAGATATACAGCACAGAAACAGATCCTTCGGTCCAGCTCGTCCATGCCAACCAGATATTCCAACCTAATCTAGTCCCATTTGCCAGCACTTGGCCCATATCCCTCTAAACCCTTCCTATTCATATACCCATCCTTTTAAATGCTGTAATTGTGCCAGCGTCTACTACCTCCTCTCACAGGTCATTCCATATACTCACAACCCTCTGCATGAAAAGGTTGCCCCTTAGGTCCCTTTTATATCTTTCCCCTTTCACCCTAAACCTATGCCCTCTCGTTTTGGACTCCCCCATCCCAGGGAAAAGACTTTGTCTATTTATCCAATCCATACCTCTCATGATTTTATAAATCTCTATAAGGTCACCCCTCAGCCTCTGATGCTCCAGGGAAAACAGCCCCAGCCTGTTCGGCCTCTTCCTATACCTCATATCCTCCAACCTTGGCAACTTCTTTGTAAATTTTTTCTGAACCTTGTCAAGTTTCATAACATCATTCCGATAGGATGGAGACCAGAATTGCAAGCAATATTCCAAAAGCGGCCTAACCAATGTCCTGTATATCCACAACATGACCTCCTATACTCAATACTCTGACCAATAAAGGAAAGCAAACCAAATGTCATCTTCATTATCCTATCTACCTGGGACTCTACTCAAGGAACTATGAACCTGCACTCGAAGGTCTCTTTGTTCAGCAACACTCCCTAAGACCTTAGCAGGAGTTATGCAGTTAATGGTAAGATTTGCATTTCCAAAATGCAGCCCCTTATTATCCCATTGTGAATAACAGTGCTGTTGGCTATCCTCCAGCCCTCTGGCACTTGTCTTGTGGCAAGAGAGAAATTGAAACTTTTTGCAACTGCCCTTTCTATTTCCGGTCTTGCCTCACTCAAAAACCTGGGATCCATTTCATTGAGTCCTGGAAATTTATCTACTTTTAAGCCTGGCAGGATATGCAGAACCTCCTCTCTTTCTATGCTAATTAATTTAGATTAGATTAGATTACATTACAGTGTGGAAACAGGCCCTTCGACCCAACAAGTCCACACTGACCCGCCGAAGCGCAACCCACCCACACCCCTACATTTACCCCTTACCTGGGATCCATTTCATTGAGTCCTGGAGATTTATCTACTTTTAATCCTGGCAGGATATGCAGAACCTCCTCTCTTTCTATGCTAATTAATTTAGATTAGATTAGATTACATTACAGTGTGGAAACAGGCCCTTCGACCCAACAAGTCCACACTGACCCGCCGAAGCGCAACCCACCCATACCCCTACATTTACCCCTTACCTAACACTACGGGCAATTTAGCATGGCCAATTCACCTGACCTGCACATCTTTGGACTGTGGGAGGAAACCGGAGCACCCGGAGGAAACCCACGCAGACACGGGGAGAACGTGCAAACTCCACACAGTCAGTCGCCTGAGGCGGGAATTGAACCCGGGTCTCAGGCGCTGTGAGGCAGCAGTGCTAACCACTGTGCCGCCCATTTAGTTGTATCATTCTTCTCTCTGATTTCTATACCCATGTCACCCCCTCACTAGTGAATACTAGTGTGTGTAGGAGTGTTTAAAAATTCCACTCGTGAAATTACATTTAAGATGGTTTCTCATCTAAATTTTAGACTTGGACCTACACCTGATCAATGAGAGAAAATGGAATCTCTATCTCAAAATACTTAAAGAAAGTAACCCGTTAATCTTTTACATTCCAGGAAATTGAACTAAAGTTTGTGATATCCTTCCTTATAAATGAATCCAGGGTGTCCTGATATCATTTGCAAAATTCACACTACACTCCCTCCACTAATTCAACTCTCAAGGAATTGAACATCAGCTTTAACTAAGTAGGAGGTAGTTACAGCAGATGCTGCAATTTGTATTGAAAACAAAGAATGCTGGAAATCAGAGTGGGCCGGGGAGCATCCATGGAGAGAGAGAGAGAGCAAGTGAGCAAGCTAACAATATGAGTCAAGATGGCTCTTTATTGGAGTTGGGGTGGAGGGTGGAACATTTATACAATGGTCGGGTGATGGAGTGATGTGGAGAAAGGGTGTACATAATACAGATTAAGAGACAAGTGTAAGAATGGCAGAACAATGGTATGTTTAACTGGCAAACTGGAAAGAATAGACAGTCCCGTGAGAGGAGGGGGGAGTAGAGAATGGTGACAGCGAATGTAACAAGTAAAGCTAAAAGAAAGGCAATGGGAGTGGGTTCACAATCTGAAGGTTTGAACTCGATATAAAGTTTAGAAGGCTGTAAAATGCCTAGTCTGAAGATGAGATATTGTTCCTCAAGTTTGCTCTGTGATTCGCTGGAGCATGCAGCATGCAGCATGCCGACGACAGACAAATGGGCATGCAAGCAGGATGCTGTGGTAAAGTGACTGGCTGCGGCAAAGTTGGACTGGAGGTGTTTTGCAAAGCGGTCACCCAGTCTGCATTTGGTTTCTCCAATGTAGAGTATGCCACATTGGTTGCAGTGAATACAGTACACCAACTTGGAGGAGATACAGGTGAAATGCTGCTTCACCTGAAAAGACTGTTTAGACCCTGGGATGGTGAGAAGGGAGGAGGTGAAGGGGCAGGTGTTGTACCTTCTGCGGTTATATGGAAAGAGGAAGTGGTGTTGGTGGTTGAGGAATGGACTCTGGTGTCCTGGAATGAACGGTCCCTGCAAATGCAGATGGGTAGTGAAAAGATGATGTGTTTGGTGGTGGCATTCTACTGGAGTTATAGAGTCATAGAGATGTATAGTTCGGAAACAGGCCCTTTGGTCCAACTCATCCATGCCGACCAGATATCCTAACCTAGTTTAGTTCCATTTGCCAGCACATGGCCCAAATCCCTCTAAACCCTTCTGATTCACATACTCATCCAAATGCCTTTTAAATGCTGTAATTGTACCAGCCTCCACTTCTTGTGGCAGGTCATTCCATACATGCACCAAACGTTGCCCCTCAGTTCCCTTTTAAATTTTCCCCCCCCATCCTAAACCTATCCCCTTTGTTTCTGGACTCCCCCCCACCCCAGGGAGAATATCAATTTGTCCTATCCATGCCCATCATGATTTTATAAACCTCTATGAGGTCACCCTCAGGCTCCGATGCTCCAAGGAGAACAGCCCCAGCCAATTCAGCCTCTCCCAATAGCTCGTTTCGTCCAACCTTGGCAAGATCCTTGTAAATCTTTTCTGAACCCTTCCAAGCTTCACAATATCTTTCCTATAGGAGGGACACCAGAATTGCACACAATATTCCAAAAGTGGCCTAACATGTCCTGTACAACCGCAACATGACCTCCCAACTCCTATACTCAATGCTGTGACCAATAAAGGAAAGCATAGCAATAGTGGGCACGGTGGCACAGTGGTTAGCACTGCTGCCTCACAGCGCCAGAGACCCGGGTTCAATTTGCTGCCTCAGACAATTGACTGTGTGGAGTTTGCACATTCTCCCCGTTCCTCCCACAGTCCAAAACTGTGCAGGTTAGGTGAATTGGCCATGCTAAATTGCCCGTAGTGTTAGTAGAAGGAGTAAATGTAGGGGAGTGGGTCTGGGTGGGTTGCTCTTCGGTGGGTCGGTGTGGACTTGTTGGGCCGAAGGGCCTGTTTCCACACTGTAAGTAATCTAATCTAATCCTTGCAGGACATGGATGTGGAGAGCTGTAATGAAGGTAGCTATGTGAGTCAGTGGCTTTGTAGCAGATGACAGTGGACAGTTTATTCCCTGAGATGGAGACGGCGAAGTCAAGTATATGAAGGGAATTGTTGGATTTTGACCATGCAAGAATTCCTGATGAAGGGCTCCTGCCCGAAATGTCGATTTTCTTGCTCCTCAGATGCTGCCTGACCTGCTGTGCTTTTCCAGCACCACTCTAATCTTGACTCTAATCTCCAGCATCTGCAGTCCTCACTTTCACCATGCAAAAATTATACAAGGGTGGAAATTGGAGACAAAATGAACTAATTTTTCAAGCTCCAGATGGTAGTGTGAAGCAGCACCGAAACAGTCCTCGATGTACTGAAACGTGTTGTGGAAAGGAACCTGTATAAGACTGGAACAAAGATTGTTCGACATATCCCATAAAGGGCCAGCATAACTGGGACCCATGTGGGTGCCTATAGCCACTTCTTTGACTTGGCAGAAGTCACTTGAGTTAAAGGAGAAATTGCGCAGTGAGAGAACAAGTTCAGCCAAGCAGAGGAGAGTGGTGGTGGATGTGGATTATTCAGGTCAAGGTAGAAGCGAGAGCTGTCAGACTATCTTAGAGGTATAGAGGGATTAGGCAAGGTGGATGGAGACAAGCTTTTTCCCAGGGTGAAGGATTCAATAACGAGAGGTCACGCTTTCAAGGTGAGAGATGGAATGTTTAAGGGGGATACACGTGGCAAGTACTTCACACAGAGGGTGGTGGGCGTTTGGAACGCATTGCCAGCAGAGGCAGTAGAGGCAGGCACGGTAGATGCATCAGGACAGATGCATGAGTAGGTGGGGAACAGAGGGATACATATGCTTAGGAATTGAGCGACAGGTTTGGACAATACATTTGGATCGGCTCAGGCATGGAGGGCCAAAGGGCCTGTTCCTGGGCTGAAAATTTTCTTTGTTCTTTTATGAAGTGGAGGCGGTTGTGGCTGAGAATTGAAAATTGTCAATATGACGGAGGCCATCAGAGGAATCATGAATGTAGGTGGACAGGGTCTGGACAAAGGGAGAGAGGATGGAATCATGGTAAGGGGAAGTGAGCTTGGTGGGACAGGAACAGGCTGATTCAGTGGGCCAACCCAGGCAATCTGGTTTGTGGACTTTGATAAGAAGATAGAAATGGGCTGTCTGGGGTTGGGAAGCTGTAAGGTTAGAGGCTTTGGGACGATGATCTCCAGCTTGTTTTTATTTGGCATACTGCAGTGCTGCAGCGAATCACAGTGTAAGCCGAGGGAGCAACATCTCGTCTTCAGACCAGGCACTTTAATATTGAGTTTAACACTTTCAGATTGTGAACCCACACCTATTCCTTTCCTTACTTTTAACTCTTATTTGTTACATTCTCTGTCACAATGTCCTCGCTGCTCTCCCCCCACTCCACTGGGACTCTGTTCTTTCCAGTCTGGCAGTTAGACACACTACTGTTCTGCCATTCTCACATTCCGATCACCTAATCTTCAACACCTATACCCTTTCTTCCCCAGCAATCCACCCCTCAACCATTGTATAGACGCTGCCCCCTCCACACTTCATGTTACTTCTGATTAAGAGTTAAAATTCATCTCCTGGCTAGGCGACATCATCAGTGCTTGGGAGCCTCCTGCGAAGCGCTTCTTTGATGTTTCCTCCAGTGTTTATAGTGGTGCTATAAAAACCACTATAAACACTGGAGGAAACATCAAAGAAGCGCTTCGCAGGAGGCTCCCAAGCACTGATGATGTCGCCTAGCCAGGGGACGAAACGTTTGCAACAAAAACTTCCAGCTCGGCGAACAGAACCACAACAACGAGCACCCGAGCTACAAATCTTCGCACAAACTTTGAGTTAAAATTCAAAATGCCAGCAAAAGCTCTCAATGCCAGCAAAACTAAGGAACTCATTATTGACTTTCGGCGGGATGTTACTCATGCCCTCCCTACACATTAACAGCACCGAGTGGAGAATGTCAAGCTCCTGGGAGTGGTCATCCACAACAAAGCTTTGTTGGACTCTTCATGTGGACACACTGATTACAAAGTCCCAACAACTTCTCTTCTTCCTGAGGCAGCTGAGGAAATTTGGCATTACGGCGAATACCCTTGCCGACTTTTATAGGTGCGCCATTGAGAGCATTCTGTCTGGATGCATCACCACCTGGTACGGCAACTGTACCATTCAAGATCAGAGATGGTTACAGAGAGTGGTGAACTTGGCCCGGACAGTCACAATGGCCAATGCCCATCTACCAGGCCCGCTGTCAAGGAAAGGCTGCCAGCATTCTCAAAGATCCATCCCACCCTGGCAATGTTTTTCTACAACCTCTACCATTGGGGAGAAGGTACAGAAGCCTGAACACACGCACCAGCTGATTCAGACCAACTGATGACAATAAGTTCAATTCAATTCAATTCAAACGTTAGCTTGCTGTCTCCATGGATGCTTGAAATCACTCATTGTGATTTCCAGCATTTTTTGTTTACAAATCAGCTTTAACTAGTGGTTTCTGATCAAGCACTTACTCAAATACCTTTTGAAAATCCATGTGGCATCCATATCCCTGTTCTCTATTCTAGTCGTCTCTTTTAAAAAAAAGTCAACCAGATTCATTAGGTGTGACCTACCCTTTACAAATGCAGTCTGCCTCTGTTTGATCAGCTGAATGTTTCAAGGTGTTCAGTCACCTGGACCTTAATTATAGGCCAATAATTTCCTGACAACGTAGATTAAGTTAACTGTTAGCAGTAATTCCCTAGTTAATAATATCTTTTAAATAACTCTGTGAGATGCAGTTTTTAAAGCGAAAGAAATCAAGTCAACGTTGGAAAATTATAATATTGCCATCTGTTCTTACCTGCTTCCTTTAAAAACCTGGGATGGAAAACATCTGATCTTGAGGAATTATCACTATTTAAGTGCCATATTTTTCTTCATTTCATTACTTACTCACGTCAGTGAGCCCCTGATTCAGTATTCATTTCCTTGAGATTTCCAGCACTTAAGGTAAAAACTGATAAGTGCAGAAAAAGAACAATACAGACCCTTTGGCCCACCATGTTTATGTCAACTATGATGCCATTTTAAACTAATTGTATCTGTCTGCACATGGTCCATATCTCTGTATTCCCAGCCCCTTCATGAGTTTGTCCAAATGTCTCTTAAATGTTGCTTATCCAATCTGCTCACACCTATCACCCTCGCACTTCTTTAAGCTATGCCCCCCTTTCACCTTAAACCTATGCTGCCTGGTATTTGACGTTTCCACCCTGGGGGAAAAAACTCTTGACTATCTGCTCTATGCATGCCTCTTGTAATTTTATGTACTGCTATCAGATTGCCCTTCAAGCATCCTCTCACTCTAGTAAACACCATCCAAGTTTGTATAACCTCTCCTTGTAGCTAATACATTCTGATCCAGGCAACACCATAGTAAACCTCTTTTGTACCCTTGCCACAGCCTTCACACCTTTCCTATAGCGTGACAACCAGAACTGCACGCAGTATTTCAAAGGCGATCTAACTGAAGTCTTATACAAATGCAACATCACATGCCAATGTTTACTGTCCGTGCTGCTTGCCTTTACAACTTAAAAGTCGTCCAACCATTAATGTTTCTTAATTCCAGTCAATCCTCATTCCATACATCTTAATTGATATCTTTCCAATTACTGTGATTGTATCTTTTATCATCTGTGCTACTGTTTCTCCTTTTTCCAATTTAAATATCCCATCTAATGACCTTAGCCTGAGAAGTTTAGTTCCTAATCTTGCCAAATTGTAACCAGTTCTGCAGTGCCCAGTACATTATTAGTGGAACAGCTTTAAAGTCACTATTATTTCAATAACTTTCTTAACTTTTTGTTGGTTACCTTGGTGAGTAAACCTGTTACTTACTTGAGGGCAACCAGAATTCTGCCTATGTCTTAACTCACGGCATGTCCCATTCTCTTCCTGCCACATACTCACTTGCCTCTGTTGGCCCTCATCAAGCAGCGCGTGTGTGTGTGTGTGTGTGTGTGTGTGTGTGTGTGTGTGTGTGTGTGTGTGTGTGTGGCGGGAGGCGGGGAGCAGTGGGTGGGGAATCTGCAATGAATCCTGACAATAATTAACAATAAATTACTTGCCACAGTTACTACTATTCCAAATTATTTTGTCATAAGATCTTCTTCCGGTGCCATTTTCTTTTGTGGGACTTGGTTTCCTATGTTGACCATAAGCAATATTTAAGCTAACATTTCCTTCTATATGACTTGGCTTTGCCAGATTGTTTTGCTCTTTGATAACACAGTGCAGTACATTTCTATTTACCTTGCATTCAGTGCATCAAGCAACAATGGAAATATTGGTCAGGATCTGTTGCATTTTATGAGTGAAAATGGTTGTGAAACAAGTATGAACTGAATTGAAGTACTGAAGTATTGAAGTACATTTCTTCCAACTATAGTCTTTGTTCCTGATCCCCACTCTAATCCTGTCACAAGCCAAAATGATTCAGTGACATACTGATCTTAGACTAGACACTCCCACTACACGGATATTACAAAACAGATGTTTTTGTTGATATTGGCCTTCAGAGGATTTAATTAGCTTTTCCTTTGCAGGCAGTGTAAACCATGATGTTGTGCTTTACTCCAGTTTCTGCTGAATTTCTACAAATGCGTTCCTTTCTGCCAAGGACAAAATGATCATATCTAACTATTGTACCTAACTGTGAAGAAGAGTGTAACCTTGACCAGTGATTTATCAACATAATCACAGCTAGTCCAAACATGCTACTTCTGATACTGAGGGAGGAAATGGGTCCAATTGCCAACTCGAGTTGTTTGTTCTGTACTTGTGTTCTAGATCACTCTATGCACATCTATCAGTATATTATATCTGTCTATATCTCCCTTCCATAACCTTTCAACCACCTCTCTCTCTCTCTTTGCCCGTCTCCCTCCCACACACTCTCCTTCCCTCCCACTCCCACTTTCTTTTCCTCCTTTCTCAACATCTTATTTCTCTCCCACACTCCCTCCCACTTTCTCTTCCTCCCTCTCACCAACTTTTCCTCCCATTTTCTCTCCCTCCCTGCTTCCATCCCACTTTTTCTCCCCCTCTCCTTTCCTCCCTCCCATTTTCTCTCCTTCCCTCCCACTCTCTCTCGCTCTCACTCCCTTCTTTCTGCTCCCCCTCTCTATGCTGTTCAGAACTAGGGAGCATAGACTCAAAAATGATGAGCTTTTTAGGACTGAAGTGAGGAGGAACGCCTTTACTCAGAAGGTGATGAGTCTTAGGAATTCTATACACCAGAGGTTTTTGGCGTATTTCAAAGTATGGATGAATAGATTTCTGAATAATATCAGTATAATAGTATGAGGGTACGGTCAGGGAATCGTTTGCCGAGTTGGTGTTTTTCTGCAGGCATTTCATCGCCTCGCTAGGTGACATTATCAGTGCGTTTTCGATAAAGTGTTGGTGGCTTGTCCCGCCTGGTATTTATATGTCTCGGTGTTTTTAGTATTTCCGGTTCTGTGTCTGAGTGGTTAGTATATGGGGTCTAGTTCAATATGTTTATTGATTGAGTTCCAGTTGGAGTGCCAGGCTTCCAGGAATTCTCTTGCATATATCTGTTCTGCCTGTGCTAGAATGGTTGCATTGTCCTAGTTGAATTTGTGTCCTTCATTGTCCGTGTGGTTGGAATTGAGAGTGTACTGGTCATGTCTGGCAGTGATGAGCTGATGTATTGTAAGTTTTCTTCCTGTTTGCCCTATGTAGTGATTTTCACAGTCCTTATAAGGTATCTTGTAGATAACGTTCGTCCTGTTGGATGTGGGTGTCAGGTTTTTAACCTGGATTATGGTGATGAAGTAGATGATTGACAAGGAGCAGAGTTTGAAGAGTTGAATGGCCTACTCGTGCTCCTATAATTTTTCTTTGTCTGCCTTTGTTTCTCCTATCAACTGGTCTTCCTCTCTTTTTCTGTTCCTCTGTTCTTCCTCTTCCCTGTACCCACCTTTCACCCCTCAATCTCTCGCTCCCCCCCACCCCCCCATAATTTTTAACTCCTCCTCCCCCCACGGTCCTCTCCATCCTTCTGCTGTCCACTCTCCCACACTTCCTCCTCTCTCTTTGTCTGCTGTTCTTCCATCTTGTGCTCTCCTTCCCTCATTCACACCCTATCTCTCTCTCTTTCCCCACCTTGCGCCCTCTCACCCACACTCTCTCTCTATTCTTCCTCTCTCACAGTGTTGCCTTGCTCTGTCTCCTGCACCTCACACTCTTTCCTTCCTGCTGTCATTCTCTCCTTCCCACTTGCACTCTGCTTTGCTCAGGTGTAGAGGATATTGAGAAAGTGGAGTTGACGCTTTTGCAATAATCTGCTGAAAAACACTTTCGTCAGAAATAAAGTACCACTAACTGGTGAGAAAGCAGAAGTTTCCAGTAAGCAGAAGTGGGAAGATTCTGTATGGAGTCATGCACTGTATATGTCAAACTTTCATTTTCCTTTCTGAGCAACTTTCTTTATAAATAAAAAATCTGCAATGTGATTGTGAGACCTTCTGTTGTAAAGTCAGTTCTTCTATAACGTGATCATAGAATTGTAGAATCCCTACAGTGTCGAAAACAGGCGCATCGACCCAACAAGTCCACACCGACCCTCCGAAGAGTAACCCACCCAGACCCATTCCCCTACATTCTACATTTACCCTTGACTAATGCACCCAACCTACACATCCCTGAGCACTGTGGGCAATTTAGCATGGCCAAATCACCTAACCTGCACATCTTTGGATTATAGGAGGAAACCAGAGCATCCGGAGGAAACCCATGCAGACACAGGGAAAATGTGTTGAATTCTACACAGTCGCCCGAGGCTGGAATCGAATCCAGGTCCCTGGCACTGTGAGGCAGTACTGCTAACCACTGAACCGTCATGCTGCCCTGTGATGGTTACGTTCTTGTGCATGATGGTAATCTAGTGGTATTATCACTGGATTATTAATCCAGAAATGCAGGTTATGTTCTGCAGGCCCAGGTTCAAATTCCACCAGGTGGAATTTGTAATCAATGAAAAAGAAATCTGGAATTAAAGGACTAACAACAAACAATTATAAGGAAAAAGAAGCCTCTGATTTACTCATGTCCTTTAGGGAAGGAAATCTGCCATCTCAGTGGGTGGCACTGTTGCCTCACAGCACCGGAGAACCATGTTCAGTTTCACCCTCTGACTGTGTAGAGTTTGCATATTCTCCCTGTATCCGCGTGAGTTTCCTCTGGGTGCTCCAGTTTCTTCCCATGGTCCAAAGATGTATAGGTTAGGTGGATTGGCCATGCTAAGTTGTCCATAATGTCCGGGAATGTGCAAACTAGGTGGGCTAGCCAGGGGAAATGCAGGACTACAGAGATAGAGAGCGGATCTGGGTTGGATGCTCTTCAGCGGGTCCGTGTGGACTCGATGGGCCTGCTTCCATACTGTAAGCATCCTATGAAGACCACTTTGTGTCTGAACTGGAAGATTCATGATCAAACTTGAGTGATTGGAACAAACTAATTATTTTTTAAACAACATATTCATTTATGCTGTATGAAGGGTTGATTTTCTGGTCTTGCCTCTAAGATGGGGGTCGTCTTCTTACAAATGAGGGGGATAAAAAATACCAAGCATCAGTGCTTTGGAATCCATTGCCTGAACTGCATGGTGGAAGCAGATTCAATAATAACTTTCAAAAGGAAATTCTGAATATTTAACTGAAATGGAAAAGACCTTGGGTATTAATTGAACAGCACTTTCAAAGCATGGCCAGTTGAATACTCTCCATCTGTGTTGATATTGCACATTAAATTTTTATGAAGAGAAAAGCAACATTCAAATGTTCCATCATGTCTTGCTGCACTTGTATCTTCCATGGAAATTACACTTAAAGTCTTTTTAACATAATGTAATTCCATAATGCAAAGTCATCCGCCATCCTCCTGTCCCGGTTATTTTGAAGGATAAATGTAGACAGAGTGTGAGAAATATTCATAACATTGAGCCACATGACAGTGAAGAGGCAAAATCTCATTGCCTCATAACAAATAATACTGAGCCATGTAGAATTAATCAGTTCCTTTGGAATATCCATTAATAGAGATCCTAGTACAAAATGGAGGAGATTTGTCTTAGAACATAGAACATAGAAGAATACAGCGCAGTACAGGCCCTTCGGCCCTCGATGTTGCGCCGATCCAAGCCCACCTAACCTACACTAGCCCACTATCCTCCATATGCCTACCCAATGCCCGCTTAAATGCCCATAATGAGGGAGAGACCACCACTGCTACTGGCAGGGCATTCCATGAACTCCGACTCGCTGAGTAAAGAATCTACCCCTAACATCTGTCTTATACCTACCCCCCCTTAATTTAAAGCTATGCCCCCTTGTAATAGCTGACTCCATACGGGGAAAAAGATTCTCACTGTCGACCCTATCTAAACCCTAATCATCTTGTACACCTCTATCAAGTCACCCCTAAACCTTCTTTTATCCAATGAAAACAACCCCAAGTGCCTCAGCCTTTCCTCATACGATCTTTCTACCATACCAGGCAACATCCTGGTAAACCTCCTCTGCACCCGTTCCAGTGCCTCCACATCCTTCCTATAGTATGGCGACTAAAACTGCACACAATACTCCAGATGTGGCCGCACCAGAGTCTTATACAACTGCAACATGACCTCAGTACTCCGGAATCAATAAAAGCCAGTACGTCATATGCCTTCTTCACCGCACTATTTACCTGGGTGGCAACTTTCAAAGATCTGTGTACATGGACACCAAGATCCCTCTGCTCATCCACACTACCAAGTATCCGACCATTAGCCCAGTACCCCATCTTTTTGTTACTCTTACCAAAGTGAATCACCTCACACTTAGCTACATTGAACTCCATTTGCCACCTTTCTGCCCAGTTCTGCAGCTTATCTATATCCCGCTGTAACCTGCCACGTCCTTCCTCACTGTCTACAACTCCTCCGACTTTCGTATCATCCGCAAACCTGCTCACCCAACCTTCTAATCCCTCCTCCAGGTCATTTATAAAAATGACAAACAGCAATGGTCCCAAAACAGATCCTTGCAGAACACCGCTAGTGACGGCACTCCAAGATGAACCTTTGCCATCAACTACTACCCTCTGTCTTCTCCCGGCCAGCCAACTCCTAATCCAAACCTCCAACTCACCCTCAATGCCATACCTCCATACTTTTTGCAGTAGTCTACCATGGGGAACCTTATCAAACACCTTACTAAAATCCATATACACCACATCTACCGCTTTCCCCTCGTCCACCTCCTTAGTCACCTTCTCAAAGAATTCAATAAAGTTTGTGAGGCACGACCTGCCCTTCACAAAACCATGCTGACTATCCTTGATCACATTATTCCTATCCAGATGTTCATAAATCCTATCCCTTACAATTCTCTCTAAGATTTTGCCCACAACAGAAGTGAGACTCACCGGCCTATAGTTACTAGGGTATCCCTACTCCCCTTCTTGAACAAGGGAACCACATTTGCTAGCCTCCAATCTTCTGGCACTACTCCTGTAGACAACGAGGACATAAAAATCAAGGCCAATGGCTTTGCAATCTCCTCCCTTGCTTCCCAGAGAATCCTAGGATAAATGCCATCAGGCCCAGGGGACTTATCTATTTTCACCCTTTCCAGAATTTCCAACACCTCTTCTCTACATACCTCAAAGCCATCCATTCTACTTAATTGTGACTCAGTATTCACATTGACAACAATGTCCTGTTCCTGATTGAATACTGACGAAAAGTATTCATTCAGTGTCTCCCCAATCTCTTCAGCCTCCACACGCAACTTCCCACTACTATCCTTGACTGGACCTATTCCTACCCTAGTCATTCTTTTATTCCTGACATACCTATAGAAAGCCTTAGGGTTTTCCCTAATCCTACCAACTAAGGACCTTTCATGTCCCCTCCTTGCTGCTCTTAGCTCTCTCTTCAGATCCTTCCTGGCTACCTTATAACTCTCAATCGCCCCAATTGTACCTTCACGCCTCATCTTTACATAGGCCGCCCTCTTCCATTCAACAAGGGATTCCAATTCCTTATTAAACCACGGCTCCCTCACACGACCCTTTCCTCCCTGCCTGACGGGTACATACTTATCAAGGACACTCAATAGTTGCTCCTTGAACAAGCTCCACATATCAATTACGCCCTTGCCTTGAAGCTTACTTTTCCAAGCCACACATCCTAAGTCATGCCTCACCGCATCATAATTTCCCTGCCCCCAGCTATAACTCTTGCCCTGTAGTGCACACTTATCCCTCTCCATCACTAGAGTAAAAGTCACCGAACTGTGGTCACTGTCCCCAAAGTGCTCACCTACCTCTAATTCTAACACCTGGCCTGGTTCATTACCCAGAACCAAATCCAGTATGGCCTCACCTCTTGTTGGCCTATCTACATATTGTAAAAACAATGACTGCAGATGCTGGAAACCAGATTCTGGATCAGTGGTGCTGGAAGAGCACAGCAATTCAGGCAGCATCCGAGGACAGGCAATATTGACGTTTCGGGCAAAAGCCCTTCGTCAGGAATAAAGGCAGAGAGCCTGAAGCGTGGAGAGATAAGCTAGAGGAGGGTGGGGGTGGGGATAGAGTAGCATAGAGTACAATAGGTCAGTGGGGGAGGAGATGAAGGTGATAGGTCAGGGAGGAGAGGGTGGAGTGGATAGGTGGAAAAGGAGCTGGGCAGGTCGGACAAGTCCGGACAAGTCAAGGGGATCATGTTGCTGGAGGTTAGAAACTAGGATGAGGTGGGGGAAGGGGAAATGAGGAAACTGTTGAAATCCACATTGATGCCCTGGGGTTGAAGTGTTCTGAGGCGGAAGATGAGGCGTTCTTCTTCCATGCGCCTGGTGGTGAGGGAGCGGCGGTGGAGGAGGCCCAGCACCTCCATATCCTCGGCAGAGTGGGAGGGGGAGTTGAAATGTTGAGCCACGGGGCGGTTTGGTTGATTGGTGAGGGTGTCTCGGAGATGTTCCCTAAAGCGCTCTGCTAGGAGGCGCCCAGTCTCCCCAATGTAGAGGAGACCGCATCGGGAGCAACGGATACAATAAATGATATTAGTGGATGTGCAGGTAAAACTTTGATGGATGTGGAAGGCTCCTTTAGGGCCTTGGATAGAGGTGAGGGAGGAGGTGTGGGCGCAGGTTTTACAGTTCCTGCGGTGGCAGGGGAAAGTGCCAGGATGGGAGGGTGGGTCGTAGGGGGGCGTGGACCTGACCAGGTAGTCACGGAGGGAACGGTCTTTGTGGAAGGCGGAAAGGGGTGGGGAGGGAAATATATCCCTGGTGGTGGGGTCTGTTTGGAGGTGGCGGAAATGTCGGCGGATGATTTGGTTTATGCGAAGGTTGGTAGGGTGGAAGGTGAGCACCAGGGGCGTTCTGTCCTTGTTGCGGTTGGAGGGGTTGGGTCTGAGGGCGGAGGTGCGGGATGTGGACGAGATGCGTTGGAGGGCATCTTTAACCACGTGGGAAGGGAAATTGCGGTCTCTAAAGAAGGAGGCCATCTGGTGTGTTCTATGGTGGAACTGCTCCTCCTGGGAGGAGATACGGCGGAGGCGGAGGAATTGGGAATACGGGATGGCATTTTTGCAAGAGGTAGGGTGGGAAGAGGTGTAATCCAGGTAGCTGTGGGAGTCGGTGGGTTTGTAGAAAATGTCAGTGTCAAGTCGGTCGTCACTGATGGAGATGGAGAGGTCCAGGAAGGGGAGGGAGGTGTCATTGTGTCAGGAAACTCTCCTGCACACATTGGACAAACACTGACCCATCTAATGAACTTGAGCTATAGCTTTCCCAGTCAATATCAGGAAAGTTAAAGTCCCCCATAACAACCACCCTATTACTTTCACTCTTCTCTTGAATCATCCTCGCAATCCTTTCTTCTACGTTTCTAGGACTATTAGGAGGCCTGTAAAAAACTCCTAACAGGGTGACCTCACCTTTCCTATTCCTAACCTCAGCCCAAACTACCTCAGATGGGGAGTCTTCATCCATCGTCCTTTCCACAGCTGTAATACTATCTTTGACAAGCAATGCCACACCTCCCCCTCTTTTACCCCCACCTCTGACCCTACTAAAACATTTAAACCCTGGGACCTGCAACAGCCAATCCTGTCCCTGTTCTACCCATGTCTCCGTAATAGCCACAACATCGAAGTCCCAGGTACCAACCCACGCTGCAAGTTCACCTACCTTATTTCGTATACTTCTTGCATTGAAGTATACACACTTCAAGCCACTTTCCTGTTTACAGGCACCCTCCTTTGAAATTGATGCCATGTTCCTCACCTCCCTACACTCCAGGTCCTCTTCTGACATTACACTGATTCTGTTGCTGCTATTATTTATGAGGGTTCGCATAATTGCAGCTATTGGCTTGGATTAACTTGGATACATTTTCCTGATTATTTCAGTCATGCTTCTTGGATTTTGACTGACATTGGGAATTACTGATCCAACATATTGCAAGCTGATCGAAAACTACAAGTAAATGTCCTTAGATCTAATTAATTAAGACCTTTAAATCTAAGTAATTAATTTCTGGTTAAGTATGTTTTCCTCATGAAACTCTGACTTTGAGTTTGTAAAGTGTGAACTCTTGCTGTGGTTGTCTCGAATTGGCAGTCTGCCCACGTATTTGGTGGGACAATGTGATCTGCTGATTTTCCTTTGAATTAGAAAATTGTCCCATCATTTTATTTCTCACAGGCGAACTTTCAAAATGTAGATGTAATCTGGTGTACATCATGCCTTTTGCACAATGATTTCAACAGTGCCTCCAGTAGGAAGGCAAAGAGGGGCCATGAAATATTTTTTGGCAGATAGGATTAAGCAAAATCCCAAGGTTTACATTGATCATAGGGGATTTCAGTATGCAAATGGACTGAGAAAATCAGGTTGTTAGTGGATGGCATGAAAAGGAATTTGTGGAATGTACATAGGAACCTTGATTATCCAAATACCAATTATCTGAATTTTGGATTATCCAAAGAAGATCTCAAGGTCCTGTAAAAATGTTACATCAATAGATAAGTGAATTTGGATTACCTGAACTGAAGAACATGTGAAAATGCTGGCAAAAACAAAGAAACACAAACACCCAATCAACCATGACTTGATTTTTTTTTACATAAGTGTTAATTATACAGCCCTTGGCAAAACTAAGTGCTTTATTCCTGTCACTTTTATGTACCATTTTTGAAAAAAAATGGCAGAGAAAGGAAACGCATGCACCAGGCGGTACTTCTGTCTCGATTGTGATGGTGGGTTCAGCAGACACTGACAAATGCTTTTGGGATTATAGAAGATATTCCAGACCTTGCTTAATGCTGGGATTTCGTATCTTACAAGGTGGCAAGGGTTTAGTCCTCCTCTGTTAAACCTGCAATTTGTGGAATGCAAAGATTAGACAGTTTAAATAGCAAACTCATCAAAATTTTGGATTTAAACAAACTCTCCGGTAGAGCACAGCGTTAGATCAGTACAGCTTCCCTTGTTTAATGTCAATTCAATTATCCAAATCATCAATTATCCGAACGAAAAAGCTCCCCACCATCTGGTTCGGATAATCGAGCTTCCTCTTTATACAAGATGGCTTTTTGGAGCAGCCTGCGGTGGAGCCCAGTAAGGAACGGGCAATATTGGAAATATGCAATGAGGCAGACTTGATAAGGGAGCTTAAGGTGAAAAAACCCTTAGGATGCAGTGATCATAATATGATTGATATTACTGTGCAATTTAAGAGGGAGAAGATTAAATCAGAGGTAGCTGAATAAAACTACAGAGGCATAAGGGAGGAGCTGGGTAGAATTGACTGGGAGAGGAGCCTAGCAGGAAAGACAGTGGAACAGCAATGGCAGGAGTTTCTGGGAGTAATTCTGGAGACACAGCAGAGATTCATCCCGAGGGAAAAGAAGCATGGTACAGGAAAGATGAGACAACCATGGCTGAGTAAGGAAGTCAGGGATAACGTAAAAACAAAAAAGAAAGTATATAATATGGTGAAGGGCAGTGGGAAACCAGAAGTTTACAAAGACCAACAGTGGGTAACAAAAAAAGAAATAAGGAGGGAGAAGATTAAATATGAGGGCAAGCTAGTCAGTAATGTGAAGGAAGACTGTAAGAGTTTCTTTAGGTACATGAAAGGCAAAAGTGGACATTGGGCCATTGGAAAATGGTGCTGGAGAAATAGTAGTGGGAAACAAGTAAGTGGCTGAGGAACTGAATAATTACTTCGCATCAGTCTTCATGGAAGAAGACATGGTAATATCCCAAAAATTCAAGAGAGTGAGAGGGCAGAGCTGAGTCTGGTGGCCATCATCAAGGAGAAGGTGCTAGAAAAATTGAATGGTCTGAAGGAGGATAAGTAACCTGGACCAGATGGATGACACCCTAGAGTTCTAAGGGAGGTAGATGAAGAGATAATGGAGGCATTAGTGGTGATCTTTCAGGAATCACTGAGATTGGGAAGAGTCCTAGAGGACTGTTTAAAAAGTGAGTAAGGCAAAAGACAGAAAGTTAGGCTGATTGGCCTAACCTCGGTTGTTGATAAGATCCTAGAATCCATTGTGAAAGATGAGATTGCTGAATACGTGGAAGTGTATGGTAAAATAGGGCAAAGTCAGCATGGTTTCATCAAGGGGAGGTCATGCCTGACAAATCTGCTCGACTCCTTTGAGGAAATAACAAGCAGGTTTAACCAAGGAGAGCTAGTGGATATTATCTACCTGGACTTCAAAAAGGCCTTTGACAAGGTGCCGCACTGGATGCTACTGAGTAAGATAAGGGCCGTGGTGTTAGAGGCAAGGTGCTAGCATGGATAGAAGCTTGGCTGTCAGGCAGAAAGCAGAGGGTGGGGATAAAAGGGTCCTTCTCAGGATGGCAGCCGGTGACGAGTGATGTTCCGCAAGGCTCAGTGTTGGGACCGCAGCTTTTCACTTCATACATTAACAATCTTGATGAAGGAACTGAGAGCATTCTGGCTAAGTTTGCAGATGATACAAAGATAGGTAGAGGGGCAGGTAGCATTGAGGAGGTGAGGAGACTGCAGATGGATTCTGACAGGTTAGGAGAGTGGGCAGAGAACTGACAGATGGAATACAGCGTGGAAAAGTGTGAGGTCATACACTTTTGTGGAAAGAATAGAGGCATGGACTATTTTATAAATGTGGAGAGAAGTCAAGTCTGAAGTGCAAAGACACTTGAGAGTTCTAGTCCAGGATTCTCTCAAGGTAAATTTGCAGGTTGAGTCAGTAGTTACGAAGGCAATTGCAATAATGGTATTTATTTTGAGAGGACTTGAATATAAAAAGCAGGAGTATACTTCTGAGTCTGTATAAGACTCTGGTCAGACTACACTTAGAGTATTCTGTACAATTTTGGGCACAGTATTCTGTGCAATATCAGGAAGGATATACTGGCCCTGGAGCATGTTCAAAAAAAGTTCACGAGAGTGGTCCCAGGAATGAAAAGCTTAACAAATGAAGCACGCTTGAGGTCTCTGGATTTATATTCGATGGAGTGTAGAATTATTGTGGGGGAGGGAATACTGAATGGCCTGGACAGAGTAGATGTTGGGAAAATATTTCCATTTGTAGGAGAGACTAGAACCTGAGGGCATAGCCTGAAAGTAAAGGGAAGATCGTTTGGAGATAAGGAGAAACTTCTTCAGCCAGAGAGTGGGGAATCTGTGGAATTCCATGCCACGGAAGGCTGTGGAGGCCAGGTCATTGAGTATATTTGTGACTGAAATAGTTAGGTTCTTGAGTATCTTGGGGATCAAGGGTTACAGGGAGAAAGTGAGAGAATGGGGTTGAGAAACCTATCAACCATGATTTAATGGCAGAACATACTTGATGGGCTGAATGGCCTAATTTCTGCTCCTATATCTTATGGTCTTAAGGCATTTTATAAGTATATTGAGAATAAGAGGGAAGAGTATCAGGGAAAGAGTAGGGCTTGTTAGAGACTAAAGGCTCAATTTATGCGTGGAGCCAGAGGACATGGGTGAAGTATTAAGTTAATATTTCTTTGTCCTCTGTGAATACAAATATTATAGTGGGAATTTCAGTTGGGACAGTGGGATTCTGGAACATGTTAAGATTAACAGTTAGGAGATATTAGATGTTTTAGCTGGCATAAAGGTGCATAAATCCCTCGGGCCTGATGAGATGCATGCCAGGCTGCTGTGTGAAACTAGAAGAGATATTGCAGCTTTATAAAACGTTGGTTAGGCTACAGATGAAATACTGCGTGTGGTTCTGGTCGCAACCCTATCAGGAGGATGTGATTGTACTGGAGAGGGCGGAGAGGAAATTCACCAGGATGTTCCCTGGGATGAAAACAGTGTTATGAGGAGAGATTGTGTAGGCTGATTTTGGTTTCCTTCTGGCAGAGGAGGCTGAGGGGGGATCTGATTGAGGTATAGAGTAGATTGTGAGAATCGTTTCCCATGACAAACATGTCTAAAGTCAGATGGGCACAAATTTAAGGCGAGGCCTAAGTGGTTTAGAGAGAACTGAGAAAAAGTTTTTTTTTCAGCCAGGGATGATATGGAACTTGCTACCAAAGAGGGTCGAGGAGACAGCTACTCTCCCATTATTTAAGAACATCTGGATAACAATTTAAAATGCTAGGGCATAGTAGATTTTGGACCAAGAACAGGTAAACGGGATTAATGCACTCTGATGTTTATTGATCCGCTTAGGCATAATGGGCTAAAGGGCCTGTTTCTATGTTGTATGATTCGATAACTTGTGTTGATGTTTTCCTTTGCTGGAACAGTCCAATGAAAGCTGTTGAACAGCATGATTAAGTGTCATATGTTACTCCATTATGTCCTGCTTGATGGGCTAATGCTTTGCTGTTACTTCCTGTTTATCTCATAATTGGGTCACAGTTCACAGCACACAGCACATTCATACATGATGAGCTAATTCTCATACTGCAATAAAAAGGCCTCACTCAGGTGAAAATGGAGTTTGCCTGAGTCATGTTCTGCGTTTGATTTTCTCCATGACCCAGGATAGACCAGATCTAAAAGCTGAAGTTCTAAAAGGGAGAAAGGCCAATTTGACGGTATTAGGCAAGAACTTTCGAAAGCTGATTGGAAGCAGATGTTCGCAAGTAAACGGACGGCTGGAAAGTGGGAAGCCTTCAGAAATGAGATAACAAGAATCCAGAGAAAGTATATTCCTGTCAGGGTGAAAGGGAAGGCTGGTAGGCATCAACTACTTCCTGTGATAATGAATTCCACAGGCTCACCACTCTTTGGGTGAAGAAATGTCTCCTCACCTCCGTCCTAAATGGTCCACCCTGAATCCTCAGACTGTGACCCCCTGATTCTGGACACACCCACCTCAGGGACATCCTCCCTGCCTGGACGCTGTCTTAAGCCTGTTAGAATATTATAAGTCTCTATGTGATCTGCCCCTCATTCATCTGAGCTCCAGCAAAAACATCCTAACCTCATGAATCCCTCCTCAATACCAGTCCCGCCATCCCCAGAATCAGCCTGGTGAATCTTTGTTGCACTCCCTCGAGAACTAGAGCATCCTTCCTCAGAAAAGGAGACCAAAAATATTTTAGATGTGGCCTCACTTAGGCCCTGAATAACTGCAATAACACATCCTTGCTTTTGTACTCGAAACCTTTCGCAGTGAAGGCCAACATACCATTTGCTTTCTTTACTGCCTGCTGCACCTGCATGCTTTCCTTCAGTGACTGCTGCACAAGGACACCCAGGTCCCGCTGCACACTCCCCTCTTCCAATTTACAGCCATTCAGGTAGTAATCTGCTTGGAGGATAATATTTTCTTGGTGTAGTCTCGATGGCTATGTCTCAACCGATCAGATGACTTTCTAATCAATCAGCACTCTTCTCATTTAGTATGAATTGTTGCTCTCTTTGAAATGTGGTTTCTTGTGCCTGTCCTGATGAGTGCAAGATGAAAAGTTTTGACATCATATTTTTCATCAGCAGTGTTGAAAGATTAGCTAACAAACAGGGAGGAAAGAGTGGAGGTAATTGGGTCATTTTCGAGATAAAGCTAGTCAAATGCAGAAAGAATGATTGCTAGGCCTCAGCTTTGTGAGCGGCATGGTGGCACAGTGGTTAGCACTACTGCCTCACAGCGACTGAGACCCGGGTTCAATTCCCACCTCAGGCGACTGACTGTGTGGAGTTTGCACGTTCTCCCCATGTCTGCGTGGGTTTCCTCCGGGTGCTCCGGTTTCCTCCCACAGTCCAAAGATGTGCAGGTCAGGTGAATTGGCCATGCTAAATTGCCCGTAGTGTTAGGTAAGGGGTAAATGTAGGGGTATGGGTGGGTTGCGCTTCGGCGGGTCGGTGTGGACTTGTTGGGCCGAAGGGCCTGTTTCCACATTGTAATCTAATCTAATCTAAAAAAAAATCTATTAACAATTTATGTTAATGACATTAGATCAATACACCAAATGTAATGTATTTACAGGCGATCCAAATGAAGCATTGAGTAGGGCGCAAAGACGTTGCACAGAAATAAGGGCAGGTTAAATGAGTGGGCAACAACATGGCAGCATGAGTATAATGTAGGGAAATGTAAAGTTATTCCTTTTTTTGTAAGAATAGAAAAATGGAAAAATATCAAAAAACATGGAATGTGCAGATATTTTTGAACCAACCTGTTCACAGATGTTATTGTACATCTCTGAAGCAGATAGGATTCGAACCCTAGCCTCCTTTTTGTATCTTTAATGGGATTTGGTCATTGCTGGCTAGGCCAACATTTATTGCCCATTCCTAATGGCCCTTGGGAAGCCTCATTTTTGACTGCTTTAGTCCATGTAATTTTGGGTCTTAATGCTATTAGGAAGGAAGTTCAAGGACTTTGACCTAGTGACAGTGAAGGGGTTGCAATACAATCAAGTCAAATGATGTGTCATTTGGATGGGAACTTGCAGTTGGCAGTGTTCACATGCTTATGCTGCCTTTGTCCTTCAAGGTGGTAGAGATTGTAAGTTTAGAATTTGGCAGAGGAGCTTGGTGAATTGTTGTAGTGCACCTTGTTGCTGCCACTTTGCATCAGTGGTAGGGGAAGTGAATATTGAGGGTAGATGCTGAGATACCAGTCAAGCAGGCTGCTTTCTTCTGGATGGTGTTGAACTTCTCTGGTTTTGTTAGAGCTGTACCTACCAGATAATAGTGTCCTTTTACACTCCTGCCTTGTGGTGTGTAAATAGTGGACAGGCTTTGGCGAGACAGAAAGTGGGTTACTCACTACAGCCTCTGATCTCTTCTTGTAGACACAATACTTTCAGACCAGTTCTAGCTTTGGGCAATGCTATCACCAAAGACATTGATGGTGAAGGATTTAGTGATGGTAATGCCAGTGAATGACAAGGTGAGATTCTTAGATTCCCTCTTGTTGGACAAAGTCACTGCCTGGCACTTGTGTTGCAAATATCAGCCCAAACTAAATGTTGTCCAGGTCTCGCTGCATTTGGACAAGGACTGCTTCAATATCTGAGGAGCAGCAATTAGTACTGAACAATGTCCCCTCTAAGCTGCACAGGAACGAAGCCACTTATAAGCCTGCACTTGCTGATTGGTGTGTGGATGCATTGACTTCCAATTGAGGAAGTCACTGCCATGTATGCATTACGGCGATCCACACACAGCAGGAACTATTAGAGGGAACGTAGACACTTAACATTGTGCAATCATCAACAAATATTCCCACTTCTGACTTTATGATCAATGGAAGGTCATCGATGAAGCAGCTGGTTAGACCTGGGACAGTCCTCTGAGGAGCACCTGTAACAATGCTTCAGGACGGGATGCTTGGCCTTTAATAACCACAAACAGCTAGATCTGACTCCAATCAGCAGAGTGCTTTTTTTGACTTCAGTTTTGTTGGAACTCCTTAATGCCCCAGTTAGTCAAATTTTGCCTTCATCTTCAGGGCATTTGCCCTCAGTTCATCTCTCAAGTTCAGGTCTTTTTCCCATATTTGGACCAAAGCTGTTATAAAGGCAGGAACTCAGTAGTCCTGGCATAAACTAAACTGAGCAATGTTGAGCATGTTATTGATGAGAATGCTGCCTGTTAGGACTATTGACAACAGTATCCATGACGTACTGATGATTAAAATTAGATTGATGGGCAGTATTGGGCTAGGTTGGATTTGCCCTGCTTTTTGTGAACAGGGCATATCTGTACATCTTTTCACATTGTCAAGTAGATGCCAGGTTTGAGGCTGTACTGTAAAAGTTTGGCTCGGAGCATAGTTCTGGCTTTTGCAGCATACAGTGCCTTCAACTATCTTGAGTGAATCAAATTATTAGAGAAGACTAGCATTTGTCATCCTGGGGACCTCGGGCCTTCTGGGCTGAAGGTGGTTGTAAATGCCTCAGCCTATCTTTTGCACTGAAATGCTGGGTTTCCCCATCATTGAGGTTGGGAATCGTTACAGACCGTTCACCTCATGTTAGTTGTTTAATTTCCCACCACCAATCACAACTGGATATGGCAGTACCAATCTTCCACCAAGCTGCACAACTGCTTGACTGGCATGCATGAAGCTTCCCAATCAGCATACTTATGCATAGCTTCTACTTGCAGAAACTGTTGCTTGGCACAGACCTTGGAGGTATGTGTAGTGGCATGAGAAGTTTTGAGGGAACATTGGGGTGGACTGCTGGACTTGATCAGATCCATTGGTTATGGGATCATTTAAACTGGTTTATTGCATGCAGCTTTTGCTGTTTTGCATGCAAGGTTGTCACTTCATTAACTTAAGACCTGACTTTTACTTATGCATAGTTTTGCTCCTGGCATGCTCTCTTGCACTCTTCATTGAACCAGGGTTGATTCACCTGGTGTCATTGTCATTATGGAGATAGGGACATGTCAGGCCATGAGGTTACAGATTGTTGTTGGATACAATTCTGCTGCTGCTGATGGCACATTGCACCTCACAGATGGTCAGTTTTGAATTGCTAAATATTTTCAAAATCTATCTCATTTAGGCAATGAAGGCTATACTCAACATGAAGATGGAACTTGATTTTCACAAGAATTATACCATTACAGTTAATCCCATTACAGAGGAACCTCGATTATCCGAAGGACAGAGAGTATTTCATTTGGTTAATCGATGTCGGATAATATAGTTAGCCTGGCATCAGGACCTTGCAATCCTGTTCGGGTAATCCAAAATTTGGTTATTCAAATGCCGGATAATCCAAGTTCCACTGTAGCATTGTAATGTATGAATGCATCTGCAGCAGGTAGATAGGTGAGGACCAGGTTCCGTAGCATTTTCCCTTCTCATTTATTTGTTCAATTTCTGCCACAGCCCCAGTCTTGCATCTCTGTCCTTTAAGACTCGACCAGCTCAGTCAATAGTGATACTACTGATCCACTTATAGCAATGGACTTTGAAGCACCACATCTAGAATTCACTCTATTTCCTTGCCACCCTCAGTGTAGCATCCAAATTACTGTTGAAAATGAAGAACTAATTTGTTAGCTGGATAGGGGTGAAAATGGTAGGAGGTGATCAACAAGAGGTTTCTATGCTGCATTAATATAGTGGCAGAGTCTCAGGATAAGAGGCCATTTATTTAGGACTGAGATAAAGAGAAATCTCTTTCCTTTAAGGATGTGAATCCTGTACCCCAGAGGACTTCGAATGCTTTAATATCTTTAGAGCTGAGAAGGGGTCTTTGCTGTCTCATGGAATCAAGGAAGATAGAAAGTAGGCAGTGAATAACATAAGAACTTAAAGGATAAGTGGGTTATTCAGCCACTCGAAACAGCCCAATCATATGCCACCTTAATGGTTGCCTCAACCTCATTTGACTGTCTGGCCCCATAGATTTTTGCCCTTGTAGATTGAAAATCTATCTAACTTAGACTTGAATGCATTCAATGATCCAGTATCCACTGCTCTTGGTTATAGAATTCCTGAGATTAACAACCTCTGAGAGAAGAAATTCCTGCTTGTCTTCATTTTAAATGGGAGAGGCCTTATTTTGAAGACTCTTCGTTCTAGATTCCCCCGTGAAAGGAAACATCTTCCCAGCAGTGCTACAAGATTGTCCAGCAATAAGCACTGTAAGGCAACAGCAGATGCATAGAAGTGAAAGGAACAAAACAAATATGGAATACTTATCAGCAGGGTAGTTCTAAAGGGAAATGAAAGGGGAATTGTGTTACAGGCTGTGGGTTGAGCAAGGAAGTTGTAGTAATATAGGCTTCATTGCAGAGGTTTAACTAACTTTGTGTTGCTGGTTGGCAAAT
Source organism: Chiloscyllium plagiosum (assembly GCF_037043375.1). NCBI lineage: Eukaryota > Metazoa > Chordata > Chondrichthyes > Orectolobiformes > Hemiscylliidae > Chiloscyllium > Chiloscyllium plagiosum. The sequence continues at coordinate 42,273,437 of NW_028270177.1, forward strand.
TAGGAATATCACTGAAGAAAGCATAGGAAACAATAGGGAAGCTAGCGGCAAGCCAAGGCTAAACAAAGTCTCACTCCTCCACCCTATGCTCCACATGCACTCACTCTCACTCTCTCCACATGCGGACTCTCTCTTTCTCTCCTTACAGACCTTGGAATAGAAGCAGGGATAAACTTGCAGAGATAAATAGCGTTTGACTCCTTGTCAAGGCAAGAGTGTCTATTGCATGTCCTTGATAGCTTTGAATTCTTGCAAGTTAGAAAGGAAAATGAAAGGTTTTCAGCTGCTACCAGATGAATGGTTTTGTAAAACGTGTCACAGCTCTGGTAATCTGAAATGAAACAGAATGCAGCATGTCTGTCAGCTTCTGGGAAGAATAGAGAAATTGATGTTTTAGCTGTGACCCCTTCACTAAAACTGAATAAAATTGCAGGTAAATAATCTTTTACAAGTAATAAAACAAGAAGAATGAAGGATCAAACAGAGAAGTCATTGGGTCTAATTCAGCTCCTTTTCTTTGTCATAAACAGCCAGTCCAGCTGAGAGTGCCATGGAGTCGGCCGGCTTGGCCGTGTGCCCGTGGAGTCGGCCGGCTTGGCCGTGTGCCCGTGGAGTCGGCCGGCTTGGCCGTGTGCCCGTGGAGTCGGCCGGCTTGGCCGTGTGCCCGGTGGAGTCGGCCATATTGAGTATGTAGCCCGTGGAGTTGGCTGGCTTGGCCATGTGCCCGGTGAAGTCGGCCATATTGAGTATGTAGCCCGTGGAGTCGGCCGGCTTGGCCGTGTGCCCGGCGGAGTCAGCCATATTGAGTAAGTAGCCCATGGGGTCGGCCTGACTCACTGGATTTATTGCCTGTCTACATGCTACCCCTAGGTGGTGTAATGCGAAGTTGGTTGGAATCATCTGCACTAACAGTCATCAATTCTATCCTGACAGCATCCCTTCATACACCCACTTGTCATCCAGAATCAAATGCTCGATGAGTGCAAATTTCCACTAGTTATATATTGGGAAAGTCAAAACCATTATTTTTGATCTTTGCTCCAAGCACTGTTCCTGAGCTATCAAATTCAAACCTGGCAACATTCTGAGACTAGGTTAATTTGTTTGCAACCTTGGTTTCAGATTTTATCCTGAGGTGAGTTTCCAATCTCCTAATCATGCCACCACTAATACCACTTTTATAATATCATCCAATTTCATCCCTGTTTCAGCTCATCAGCCAAAATCTTCATCTATTCCTTTGTCACCTTCATACCCAATTATTCCAATTGGTTCTTCACCTCACTACTCATTTCCAATTTGCAGCTACTCGAACTGTGTGGTAATGTACTGTCTGTGTCTAACCACTGGAATCTACATCTACAGTCAAAACCAAGTAGGGTAGTTGGAAGAAGGACTGATGCATGAACTGAGATGCTCCAATTCTTGTGTTGCAGGTACCTGAATTAAAATTTCAAGTTAATGATGCTGAGGAGAAGGATTCGTGGCTCAGAGCCCTGAATGAAGCCATTGAAGAAGCCAATAACAAAGAGTTTGATCAGGTGATTGTTCTCAGTTTCATTGTATTATTCTATACTGATGAGTTATTTTAGTATCAGTTGGTGGCTCAGTGATTAGCACTGCGACCTCACAGCACAAGGATCCTAGGTTCAATTCCATCCTCAGGCAACTGTTTGTGCGGAGTTTGCATATTCTCTCCATGTCTGCATGGGTTTCCTCTGGGTGCTCTGGTTTCCTCCCACAGTCCAAAGATGTGCAGGCCAGGTGAATTGGCCATGCTAAATTGCCCATAGTGTTAGCATTAGTCAGAGGAGGTGTTGTTTGCTCTTCAGAGAGTCGGTGTGGTTTTGTTGGGCCGAAGGGCCTGTTTCCACACTGTAGGGAATCTAATCTTCTATTAAGATGCGGTTTTAGGTGCCAACAGGCCCTTGGAGAGGTTTGAGTTAATCCAGGGATAACCTGGATTTGTAAAATGCAGATCATGCTTGACTGATCTCACTGAATACTTTGATGAAGCAACTGAAAACGTTAGAGAAAGTAAGGATTGTAGATGCTGGAGAGATCAGAGTCGAAGGGAGGGCAATGTAAATTTCTTTACATTTTAAGAAAACATTTGAGAAAGTTCCAAAATAAAAAGCTGGTTCACATAACTGAGGCTGATGGAATAGGAGGAACAATGTCAACTTGGATAAACGAAATGGCTTGGGAAAGAAAGCATTGAGTCATGGCAGTTGGCTATTTTTCAGACTGGAGGACGGTGCAAACTTGTGTACCCCAAGGGTAATTGCTGGGACCACTGTTCACGCTGTACGTAATTGAGTGGATATTGGGCTATGGAGTCAGTCTTTTGTCAATGATACCAAGCATGGAGGTGTAGCTGATAGTGTGGGTAATAAGAACCAGGATGTAGATAGGCTAGAAAATGGGCAAACAAGTGGTGAATGGAAATTAGTGCAGCACAGAGTGAAGTGAGGCATTTTGGCAGAAGCAATAGGAAGAGGCAATGTAGGCTTAATGGCACAGTTCTGAAGAGTGTACAGGAACAAAGAAACCTTGGAGTCTGTGTGCATTGATCTTTGAAAGTGAGAGGACATATTGAAAGAGAGTTAGCAAAGCATTTTGGCTCTTGAGCAAAATAAACATATAAGATATTGAGACGGAAGGCAGGGATGTTGTACAAAGCTTTATAAAGCTGTGGTTCGGCCACAGCTTGACTATTGCTTCCTGTTCTTTTTGTCACAGTTTAGGAAGGGTATGAGGGTTCTTGAGAGGGTGCAGAGGAAAATTACCAGAATGGTTCCAGCAACACAGGATTTTAGCTGGAAAGAAAGGATGGAGAAGGTGAGATTGTCCCCCTTGGAAACAAAAAGATTGAGGGAAAATTTGATCAATTTGCACAAGATTAGGATTAAGATAGACAGGGATGGACAGTTACTACTAGCTGATGGTACAAGGGCCAGGAGATGCAGACTTAAGATTTTGTGCATTGGGGGAAAATGAGGAAGAACACTTTTACACAGTGAGTGGGAATGACTCAGAGATTGTTGCCCACAGAAGTGGCGGAAGCAGAAATAAGCAGTGATTTGGATTCTGTGTTATCACACCAGCCTATATCACATCAGCCAAATCTTGGTTGGTAACATGAAGCTCAAGAACTTAGTGTACGATGATATCACTGACTAACCCAAAATTATTACAGGTTTCATGAGTAACTGCAACCTACATGAATGTAGCATGACAGCATGATGTGATTCCAACTTCATGGCTTGTTTATATATAGATGATGTGACATTAATGTGTAATGTTGGAGCTGCCACTGTCTATTTAGTAATTAGTTAAAGTAGGGAATCCATGTACAACAAAGCAAACTGTGAATCTCTTGGTGAAAGTTGTTACTACGTAATACACAATAATCATCATGGTTCCATCAAGCAGCATTTCATTGGCTCTTATTAAATTCCTGATTTGACCCATCTTTCTTTGATGAAAGGCACCCAAGATTTTCAATGCCTTGTGCAGTGAAGAATCATAAACCCAAAGTTACGCTGATGCCTGAAGCAAGACAATACATGAAGTCTTTATTGGATTTTCTTTGTTTTGATTCCTGTAACAAGAAGTGGATCAGATTTCACTTTGTGTGTCAGGAATGTTCTGCCAGTTCTCTGAATGCTTTATTGCAACGTTAATCAATATGAGGATTAGTTGTTAAGCAGTGTGTTTGTGTCCAGGTTACAGTGGATGAAAAGAGTTCTCTGGATCACTTAACACGTAACAGAGCAAAAATAAACCACAGCCGAAGACCACCAACAAGGCAACATCGGAAAGAAGTAAGTCATTAAACAGCTTCTTTGAGAAAGTGACCAAATAGGTGGATGAGGATAAAACAGTTGATGTGGTGAATATGGATTTCAATAAAGCATTTGATAAGGTTTTCCACGGTAGGCTATTGCAGAAAATAGGTGGCATGGGATTGAGGATGATTTAGCGGTTTGGATCAGAAATTGGCTAGCTTTAAGAAGACAGAGGATTATGGTTGATGGGAATGTTCATCCTGGAGTTCAGTTACTAGTGGTGTACTGCAAGGATCTGTTTTGGGTCCACTGCTGTTTGTCATTTTTATAAATAATCTGGATGAGGGTGTAGAAGGGTGGGTTAGTAAATTTGTGGATGACAGTAAAGTTGGTGGAATTGTGGACAGTGTCTTTCCTAAAGACACATCTTTAGGAAAGACGTGGAAGCTTTGGAGAGGGTGCAGAGAAGATTTACCAGGATGTTGCCTGGAATGGAGAGGAAGTCGTACGAGGATAGGTTGAGAGTTCTCGGCCTTTTCTCGTTGGAACGGCGAAGGATGAGGGGTGACTTGATAGAGGTTTATAAGATGATCAGAGGAATAGATAGAGTAGACAGTCAGAAACTTTTTCCCCGGGTACATCAGAGTGTTACAAGGGGACATAAATTTAAGGTGAAGGGTGGAAGGTATAGGGGAGATGTCAGGGGTGGGTTCTTTACCCAGAGAGTGGTGGGGGCATGGAATGCGCTGCCCGTGGGAGTGGTAGAGTCGGAATCATTGGCGACCTTTAAGCGGCATTTGGATAGGTACATGGATGGGTACTTAATCTAGGTTAGAAGTTCGGCACAACATCGTGGGCCGAAGGGCCTGTTCTGTGCTGTATTGTTCTATGTTCTATGTTCTATGATGTTGCAGGTTACAGAGGGACGTAGATAAGCTGCAGAGCTGGGCTGACAGGTGACAAATGGAGTTTAATGCGGAAAAGTGTGAGGTGATTCACTTTGGAAGGAGTAACAGGATTACAGAGTATTAGACTAATTGAATTCTTGGTAGTGTGGTTGAGCAGAGAGATCTCAGTGTCCATGTGCATTGATCCCTGAAAGTTGCCACCCAGGTTGTTAAGAAGGCGTACGGTGTGTTAGCGTTTATTGGTAGAGGGATTGAGTTTCGGAGCCATGAGGTCATGTTCTAACTGTACAAACACTTGGAGTATTGCATACAGTTCTGGTCGCTGCATTATAGGAAGAATGTGGAAGCTTTGGAAAGGGTGCAGAGGAGATTTATCTGGATGTTGTCTGGTATGGAGGGAAGGTCTTACGAGGAAAGGCTGAGGGACTTGAGGCTGTTTTTGTTACAGAGAAGAAGGTTGAGAGGTTAGCATTCCCTTTCCATTTATAAAGTGTGGTCAAAGCTTACCGAAAAGGGATTGAGGTCCCAAGTAATGGTTTATAAGTGTATTAAGAGTCAATAGTTTAGACATGCTCCATGAGTTAAATATAATAAGGAAGTTATTTGACTGTTAACAGGTTAAAGTAGGTTGTTTACCATGCCCAAATAAGATAAAAGGATTAATGGTGCTGCCGGTCTCTTATGTTTTCCATGTTCTCAAGCAATTCAAGGTCTTAGCTGTAGCCAGCACAATTCCCTTAGGCACTCCTTCGTCTCTCCTCTTTTCAAACTTCTCCAAAAGGATGAGGCTGAATTTTATTTTCACTTTTAATTTAGTTTTGTAGATTTATTCATGTAACTGCCCCAGTATTTGTGGTTTCCTTCACTTCAATCTCAGCAGATCTTTCTCCTCTTTCCAATAATTTTGCTGCCATTTATGCCACATCATATGGCATGGGAGGGCATCTATGGAGAACTGTTCTAGTCTCTGAGAGTTGAGTGAATTTCACACGAATATTGTCTGCAGTTTTGGGCGTCGTATCTCAGGTAGGCCATACTGGCCCTGGAGCTTGTGCAGAGGAAACTCACGAGAATGGTTCCAGGAATGAAAAGCTTAACCTATGAAGAACATTTGAGGACTTTGAGTCTATACTTGATGTAGTTTAGAAGGATGAAGGAGGATCTAATTGAAACTCTTAGAATACTGAATGGCCTGGACAGAGTGGATGTTGGCAAAATTGGAGAGAATAGGACCTGAGGACACAGCCTTAAAATAAAGGGAAGACCTTTTTATGACAGAGATGAGGAGAAACCTGTCCAGCCAGAGAGTGGTGAATCTATGGAATTCTTTGCTACAGAAGGCTGTGGAGCTTAGGTCATTACGTGTACATTAGAACCTCAATTATCCGAACGAAAAGGGCGGGGAGTATTTTGTTCGGATAAACAATCTGATCATAAACAATCGGTATTTTATGAGTGCTGGTTATCCGGCAATGCATGCCATAATGCTGTTGAACCAATAACTGATCTATTGTAAGCAAGTGGTAATTTGTGTGTCAGTTATCAAACATTTCTTGGTTATCTGGCAATGCACACCACAATGCCATTTAATTGATAACTGAATGCTGAGTTGCCTAATGCCTTTTTTACAGGACCTTGAAATCTTGTTTGGATGATCTGAAATTCAAATAATTGATGATCATATAATAGAGGTTGTATTGTATTTAAGCTTGAGATAGATAGGTTCTTGAGTATCAAGGGGATCAAGAGTTCTGGGCTGAAAGCGGGAGAATGGGGTTGAGAAATCTATCAGGAGAAAGTGAGGACTGCAGATGCTGGAGACCAGAGTTGAAAAGTGTGGTGCTGGAAAAGCGCAGCAGGCCAGACAGCATCGGAGGAGCAGGAGAATCGACGTTTCAGGTATAAGTCCTTCTTCACGAATGAGGCTGGTGTGCCAAGCGAGCTGAGATAAAAGGTGGGGGGGGGAATTTGAGGGAGGGGCGCTGGGAATACGATAGGTGGAAGCCGGAGAGGGGGTGGGGGCGGAGAGGTCAGGAAGAAGATTGCAGGTCAAGAGGGCGGTGCTGAATCTGGGGGTTGGGACTGAGATAAGGTGGGGGAGGGGAAATGAGAAATCTACATTCATCCCGTGTGGTTGGAGGGTTCCTAGGTGGAAGATGAGGCGCTCTTCCTCCAGGCGTCATGTGGCCAAGGTCTGGCAATGGAGGAGGCCAAGGACCTGCATGTCCTTGGTGGAGGGGGAGTTAAAGTGTTCAGCCACGGGGCGATTGGGTTAGTTGGTGCGGGTATCCCAGAGGTGTTGCCTGAAACGGTCCGCAAGTAGGCGACCTGTCTCCCCAATGTAGAGGAGATCACATCGGGTGCAGCGAATACAGTAAATGATGTGTGTGGAGGTGCACGTGAATTTGCGACGGATATGGAAGGATCCATTGGGGCCTTGGAGGGAGGTGAGGGGGGAGGTGTGGGCGCACGTTTTGCACTTCTTGCGATTGCAGGGGTAGGAGAAATCTATCAGCCATGTTTGAATGGCAGAGCAGACTCGATGGATTGAATGGCTTAACTTCTGCTTTTATATCTTATGGTGTCCAGGAAGTATGACTTCTGACAGATGCAATCTTGTTGCTGTGAAACACTATTTAAGTCAGGTAGCACCTGTCAACCCACACCTGATACATCAACCCCTGTGTTGTCACCACATATGCTACTTTACTTTTTCCTTTCTTGCTGTGCAGCTTTTATTTTGTTGCTGATGGTTTTGTTGAACTGATCTCTCACAAGGGTAAAGAATAGCAAAATGTTCAAAGGTTATTTTTATATCCTAGGTAGCCAGTGCTATGTCCAGTGGAATACAGAGACTAGAACTTGGTGCTCAGACTCTTATTATTGAAGAATCGACAGATGAAGCGCAATTGAAAGAAAAAGTCAGTGATCAAGCCAAGAAGAATAGACCTATCCTTATGCCTAAAGCCAGATGCACTAATGCAAAAAGCAATGATGCATTAGAAATGAAGGAAGAAAGTCCACTAACTGAGGAGGGAGAAGGACCATCAAACCAGGAGCCATTGGACAAAGCCAAAGAGGGTCGGGGGGCCGAGGAGGGAGAGGGTCGGGGGGCCGAGGAGGGAGAGGGTCGAGGGGCCGAGGCGGGAGAGGGTCGGGGGGCCGAGGCGGGAGAGGGTCGCGGGGCCGAGGCGGGAGAGGGTCGGGGGGCCGAGGCGGGAGAGAGTCAGGGGGCCGAAGAGGAAGAGGGTCGGGGGGCCGAGGAGGGAGAGGGTCAGGCGGCCGAGGAGGGTGAGGGTTTGCCAGCGAAAGAAGGAGAGGGTCCACCAGCCGAGGAGGGAGAGGTTGGAAAGCTATCTTGTACCAGAGAAACGATTTCTGATCTCCTCAAAAATGAAGGTGAGTCTGATTTTCAAACAAAAGCATCTACAGATACAAATGAAATGGAGAAACAACAGTCTGAAACCAACAGTAATAGTTCACTAAACAGGGCAAATCTACTACGGGTGAAATGTGCTTCCTTGGGAGATATCTTATCAGAATCCAAGCAACAAGTAATAACAAAACAATTTGATACTTATGGCAACCTAAAGAACACAAATGTGGAAAAAATGGAAAGTAGTATAGCTTTTGAGCTAAAAGTAACAAGGGAACTTCTCCAGCAAGTCTCTGGGAAGGACGCAGCTGTTGAGCAACGTCTTCAGAGCACCACCACCCAAGACAATTGGTCAACCAGGAGTGCAGCACGCTTGTTGAACGATGCTATGGCTAAATGGTCAGAAGCAGACAAAGTCTTGCAAGAACTTAAAGATTTAAAGGAATTATACAAGAAACCTGAGACTCTCACTTCAGAGGAAAGAGAAAGACGTAAAAATCTGTTGACTTTCTACAGGAGGAGTGTGCCTTAGCCTGAATTTGTAATATGCAGGAATGGTGGTTCAAACTGGGTGCTTGGTAAGTTGCAATATGAGTATTTTGGATCAGGTCTCCTGCATTGTTAAATTTCTTTGGAGAGATAGGGATGAGTTCTGTTTTTTGTGTTAAAGTGAACATTTTGCACAGATGGCTGAGATGCTTCACAATGAAGGAACAGTTTTCTTTTAAAAAGGCAGTTTTAAGCTGGAATTGTACATTTGCAATTCCACACTGCTGCCCTTGTCAATTGCTTGACAATTCTTGAAATTCAGGCATTTTGCACAAAACCAGTATTCGCCTTTTAGCTAATGAGCTTCCTCCAGTTTGCTGTCCCTGTCTTGCTTTGAGCCGGTTGTTTTCAAGCCTCTGGCTTTCCTACTGTATTTTAAATTTTAAATAAAGTGATCGCAGGGGAAATAGACTTTGTACTATATGCATCAAACTGGTTAACAGTTTATTACAGATTGTTGCAGTAGTTAGTGAAATTGATATTGTCAGGTCAGTGAGAGAGAGAATGTTGGTGCTTGTCTTGTGAAAGAGACAGGTAGAAATGTCCAGAATTGACCACAATTAAAAGGAAATTAAGTGCAACATTCTGTGATCATTGAAATGTGAATGTAGCATCACTGATATATTTTTAACCAGTCAGTATTTGAGTTGCCATAAATATTAACTGTATTTAGATTAACTGTATTTAGATTAACTGTATTGTCCAGATGAGACGTTTGTATTTCTGTGAACTCATGTTAAAATACTTCTTACTGCCAGTATTAATATTTATGCAAAAAACTAATATGACTTTGCCTTAGTATATACCCAGTGGAATTTTTTTATATATCCTGCCTATTAGCCCAGGCTTATTGCTTTATTTATACTTTAACCGTGTTTATACTTTTCTGTAACAAGGGATTCATGCTGTTGACTAGCATGAAGCACTTCACAATAAAATGACATTCTATTCACTTGCAATCTGTGTTACATTTATTTCACTCATTTCAAATGTGTTGAATTTTAATCACTTTCACACTGCTGGAAATTAGTATAAATTGTTCAATGTAGTCACTTGATTTTGACCCCATTTCAAACACTGCACTGTTACATGTTCCCCCTTGTCTATGCCCTGGCCAGAGATAGTTGAAACTCGAAGGTCAGGTTACAATTTTCTTCAGAATAATCAGTCAAACAATCCCATAGCTTCTACCCTTTGGAACTGAAAACGAAGCTAGCTACTTAATGTGTTTGTTGACTTGTGAGTGGGATGCCACTTGCAATATTAAATGTTCATTCTACTTCTCACAGATCAAATAGTCTCCAGGTACAGAGTAAAGTTTGCGTTACTCTATCCCAGTAATATATTTTATCCTCAACTTCAAAACTGCTTAGTATGAATGTTTCCACAATTTTCCCTCATAACTGAAACCCCTTCTGGCTTTTCTGCTCTTTTGCCCTTATCCTCACACCAATTGCTGCATCCATGCCCAGGACTCTATCATCCAAGACACTCCTGTATTCAAAGCCTTGATAGCTTATCATCCCCTTCACAACTTACCTTGAATGGTACTACTCATCCTCTGTCTCTGGAAGAATTCTGTGCAGAGGTCCCTCACCAGTGCCTTCTTAATGCATTACATGTCTTCCACCATCTCCACAGACCCACCCAACAGTTGTCTCAATTCTGCTTTCAATCCACTTGTCTTTGCAAGGATGCTGTATGAGGATAGAGGAAATAGAGTTGCTTGGAGGGTAGAAGGCACAGGATAGGGCTACGAAGGAAAACTGGAATGAGTTGTGTTCCATAAGGGACTTCTTTTGGCTATTTTTGCTTGTAATTACAGAAATAATTCCAAATTGCAGGGCAATGTTATAATTTGCTGATGACCAAATAATTGGATGGAGAATGATGTGACACTTCAGGTGGGTATGGGGATGCAATTTAGCAGAAGGAGAACGGGGAGATTACACAGCTAGAGAGGAAACAAGCTCACAGGAGTGAGATTGGGAAGGTTAAAACTTAACAGAAGGTCAGGGGCAGATTAACAGAAGGGGAAGTCCAAATCTCATTTGCAGATCTTTGGCCACAGGAGGCAGGGGACAACATCCCCAAAACAATGAGATCGGACAGTGGTCCCTCACAGCGCCAGGAAGCCAGATTCAATTCCAACCTTGGGCAACTGTCTGTATGGAGTTTACATGTTCACTCTTATATGTGTGAGTTTCCTCCAGGTGCTCTGGTTTCCTCCCACAGTCCAAAGATGTGCAGGTTAGGTACATTGGCAATGCTAAATTTCCCATAGTGTCAAGGGATGTTCAGGCTAGGCCTTGGGGAGGTGCAGGGTTACAGGGAGAGGGTAGGGAGATGGGACTGGATGGGTTGCTCATCAGAGGGGTGGTGTGGACTTGATGGACTGAATGGCCTACTTCCTGTGGGGATTCAATGATTGGGATCTAAAGATTTGTTGGACTTTCTTCCCTTTCGTTCTTTGCGACTTCTCTGGCTGATCAGTAAGAAGTGACTGTATTCACAAATCCTGACCATGTAATTGTGTGCCTTGCAGGATGGACTTCTTTCAACAAGCTCCGGTGAGTACTGACTTGTTCTGTTACTTATCTTCGGATCCAAGGTATTTCTTTGTGCAAATACTTTGTTTTGATTAGCTCGTGGGAAGACCTAGTTATGTACAATCTGGCTTGTCATTGTTAAAGCTTAATGTTAAAGGTGAAACCTGACTTGTGTCAACAAGCCTGCCCAAATGAGACAGCTGCACTGGCTGACACCAGCAAACCTGGCCAGTATTAGCAAATGGGGCTGAACTCAAAGCCCACCATTTGTGGTTGCTTTTTTGTCCCCTGCAAACTTATCAGATGTGCACATTCTCCTCATTCTGAGGCAAAGTCAATGAGCTGATGGTGTGTGAACTGCTATGTGTTATAGCTCATTTTATGTTTTAAGCATGTAATCCTGGTGAGGGCAGTTCCATTGTGGTACCTGTAGTGCTACATTGGTAGCTGCAATAAATGGGCACTAGTGAGTGCATGAAGTTTCTGATGCATTGGATTCCTGGCATCCAACCTCCTGTGTGACAGTCCTCTGCAGTGACAAGCTTACCATGCTCTCTCTCACTCATGAGAGCATAAAGCATTGTGTAGATAGAATGTAACAGATCATTCATCCTCTTGCAGCACTGGATCTATCCCTGAGCACTAACCTCCATATCATCCTATATTGAGACTGCCTTTGTCAGTCAGTATAGCCTCTAGGTGTTCTTCCAACCTCCTGCTTGTCTATCCTGATTCCAGCATCTGCAATTTTTTTGTCTCTAACATTGTCAGTCAGCATTGCCTCTTTCATAAGCGAAAGAAATTCCCTTCCTTATAGCCTTCAGGGATCCTCTGTCATGTTGCTGTCATGTAGTGCCAGATTTTTGCCTGGTCTCTGAAATTTTCACTGTGAGTGTGGCCGATGAGCAGAGGGTTGTGAGGGTAAATGCTGTCCAAGTGCCTTTTAAATATAGCACCTGATGCCCTGACAACTTCAGAACTTCAAACTACGTAACATTTGGAATTTACCCAAACCTAAATATGTAAAAACATGTGAAGAATGGAATCTCACAGAAAAACCCAATCCTGAGCAGAAAACCTTCCCGTCTATACACTGACCTCCACAGAGTCGAAAAAAAAAGTTACTCTACTCCCATGTACATGCCTTTATGACCAGAGGAACATTTCTCTCTGTCCAATTTAAAATGCTTTCAAAATCCGAAAAGACACTGCCAAATCAATTTTAACCTTCTGAATGCCCAGAGAAAGCAGCTAAATCTCTCCTCCTAATTTAACCCTTTGAGTCCTAGTACCCCTTGGATGGATCTGTGCTGCACTCTTTTCAATATATTCTTGAAGGTGTGGTATCCAGAACTGTACATAGATATGATTTCACCTGGGCTTTGTACACCTGTAGTAAAACATCCTATCTTTTATATTATAAGATCGATAAATCTTATAACACATTCCATCCAGTGTGTTGGTTATTTGAAAGTGACTAGTGTCAGCTAGTGCCTTCTATATTTTAGATGTAGATGTTCCTCCTCATTTACCCTCTTTTTACCAATTCTTTTAAATCTATAACATCGCATTACTAATGAAGGAAACAGTTTCTCCCTATTTTCTCTCCCAATAAACTTTTATCGTTTTGAATATCTCCATTAGCTCTCTCTTTAACCTTTTATCAAGGTATTTGCTCAGGATGGGAGGGGGTGAGGGGTGGAGGCAAGGCAATGGCCTAACTGTGTTACCATTAGACTACTAATCCAGAGAGTCAGATAATATTCTGGACACCCAGGTTCGATTAGTAGATTGTGAAATTTGAATTCGGTAAACAAAACCTGGAATTAATAGTCTAATAATGACATTGTTGATTGTCAAGAAAACCCCATCTGGTTCACTAATGTCGTTTAGGAAAGGAAACTGCCGTTCTTACCTGGTCTAGAGTAGACAAACAGGAGGCTGCAAGAGCACAGCAAGCCAGGCAGCATCAGGAGGTGGAGAAGTCGAAGTTTTGGGTATAATGCTTCTTCAGAAATGGAAGTGGCAGTAGGGGAGCTGCAGATAAAAGAAAAGGGTTGTGGATGGGGAAAGAGGTGGAGTGGTAAGTTAGTGAAAGGTGAATACAGATGGTATGACCTGGTAGATGGAAAGGAGGAATGAATCCAGTTGGTAGCTGGAAGGAGGGGTTGGTAGGAGGAATGGATGGGAGGAGGTGGGGCTGGCATGGGAGTCAGGGGATCGGTGGGAAGGTTATTTGAAATTTGAGAAGTCAGTGGTATGTCCTCCGGGTTGTGGGCTGCCCGGGCAGAAGAGGAGGTGTTGTTCCTCCATCTGCACTCCCCCTTCCCCCACCTCCAATCCTGAAGAAGGGTGATACCCAAAACATTGACTTCTCCATCACCTGATGCTTTCTGGCTTGTATCCTCTTTCAACCCTCTGCTTGTCTAATTTGGACTCCAGCATCTGGCAGTTTTTTTGTCTCTTAAGTTCTTATCTGATCTGGCCTATATGTGACTCCACGCGCATAGCAATGTAATTGCTTCTCAACTACTCTTTTGAGCAATGAATGCTAGCCAAGCCAACAGTGCCCAAATACTGTCAACAACCTGCTGTAGTAGCCATAGTATTTATGATTGATCCGGTTCAATTTCTTGTCAGTAGTAGCCAATAGGATGGTGATAGTGGAGGAATTCAGTGATCGTAATTCAGTGACACCTTTGAATGTCAAGTAGAGATTCCTTTATTGGTAATTATCATTATGGCATGTTTGTTACTTTTCAACCAAAATATGGATATTGTCCGGGTTTTACTGTATATGAATACAGACTGCTTCAGTGTTTTGAGAGTTATGAATGGAACTGACTGCTGTGTAATCATCTTCTGGAATAGAGTGGTACTGGAAAAGCACAGCAGTTCAGGCAGCACCCGAGGAGCAGTAAAATCGATGTTTCGGGCAAAAGCCCTTATCTAGTTTGGTAATCATCAGCAAACATCCCCACTTCTGACTTTATGCAGAAGGGAGGTCAATGATGAAGCAGCTGAGGGGCGGTTGGGCCTAAGAAAATGCCCCAAGACACTCCTGCAGCAGTGATCTGGGACTGATGTGGTTGGTCGTCTTAAACCACAACTATCTTCCTTTCCAACCTATGAACAATTCTCCTCTGATTCCTATTGGCTTCAGTTTTACTCAGACTCCTTGAGCAATTCTCCAAATTCTGCCTTTATATTGCTCTGACCTCACCTCTAGATTTGGACCAAAGGAGCAGAATGGCATTGGCAGAACTTGAACAGAATGTCAATGAGCAAGTTATTGCTGCAGAGCTGCTGGTAGATTGTCGATGTTCCCTTCTACCGCTTTGGTGATGATTCTGAGGAGGAAATGGGTGGGGATCGTTCGCCAGATGAGATTTGACCTCCTTTTTGTAGAGTAGGCAGACCTGGGCAATTTCTACATTGCTGGGTGGATGCCAGTTGTGTTGCTGTACTGGAACAGTTTGGATTGGAGTGCAGTAATGCTGGAGCACAAGTCTTCAGAAGTATTACCGGAATAGTGTCAGGATCTATTGACACTGCAGTATTTGCTCTTTCCAACCATTTCTGGTGAGTTGAACCAGTTGATGATTGACATCTATAATGCTGGGGACTTCAGGAAAGACAAATCATCAAATTGGTCTTTGAGGTGCTTGCAAGAGTTTCAACCTTGACTTTTGCACTAAAGTGCTGGACTTCCTCAGCATTGGGAATGGGAATATTTGAGGAACCTACTACACAGGCTTGTTTAATGATCCACCATTATCCGTGGCTAGATGTCGCTGGTCAACAGTGTTAATCTGGTTGGTAGTTGTGGCATTACTTATCTACGCACTTCAAGTACTGCATTTGCTATTGAGCATGTGCCTGATCGTGTGTTGTAGCTTCAGCAGTTTGTTACCTCATTTTTAGGACTTCATTGATCCACAGTAAGTAATAGTAGAGAAAGCAAAAAGATGAGTTTATGGATTGTGTTGGAATACAATTCTGCTGGTCGTGATGGCTCACAGCACCTCATAAATGCCCAGTTTTCAGTTGCTAGGTCTGAGTCTCAGAATCACAAATTGTTATAGCACAGAAAGAGGCCATTTAGATCATTGCGCCTGCACCATCTTTTCAAATGAGCATCATTACCTACTGCCAGTTTCCTGATTTTTCTGCATATTGTTGCAAACTATTTTTTTCCAAGTAATCATTCAATGCCCCTCTGCAATACCTCAATTGAACCTGCCGCCAGCAAATTTCAAGTTAGTATATTCCATGCCCTAACTACTTATTATTTCAAAAAAGATTTTTATTCATATCACCCTTGCTTTGTTTGCACATCTCTTAAAATCTGTGCTGCCTTGTTCTTGTCTCTTACATGAGTAGTAATGGGTTCTTCCTAGCTATTCTATCAAGCCCACTCATGAATTTGAAAACCTGTTATAAATCTCTCAGCTGCCCTGTCTCCAAAGAGAACAGTACTATCGTGTTCCAACTATTCTCACAGCTGAGGTTTCTCATTCCTGGAATAAAAACTGACATTGCTAAAAAATCTCAGCAGGTCTGGCAGCATCTGTGGAAGGGATGTTTCTGGTCCAGTGACCCTTTTTCAGAACAGGCCCTTCTTTTGGAATTCCACATTGTTTTTATGGTTTACAATTCTTTCAAGTTTCATGTTATTTTCAAACTTTGACATTGTCCCCTGCATTAATATATATTCAGAAAAGCAATAATCCCAGTAACTACCCTGGGTAGTTCACTACAAACTTTTCTCCAGCTCAAAAAGTATTCGCTGACTGTTACTGTTTCCTTTCACCCAACCAATTTTGTATTCACATTGACACTGTTCCTTTGATACCATTATCTATAACTTTGCTCATAAGTTTGTCGTCACAGTTAATCTTATTTGGAATGGTGATAGTGCCACACAAGATGGTGGACAGTGTCATCTGTCTGAAGACAGAACTCAACAATGACTATGCAGTGTAAACTCTTGCCTCAACTGCCCTATATATATATATGATGTTGCAGATCTTTAAAATCATGAAGGGTTTGAACCCAGGAAATAAATAAATAGTTTCCAGTAGACAAGAAATCATTAAGCAGAGGATACAGAACTAAGATGATGTTAAGAATCCAGAGAAAGTATATTCCTGTCAGGGTGAAAGGATAGGGAATGCTGGATGACTAAAGAAATTGAGGGTTTGGTTAAGAAAAAGAAGGAAGCATATATAAGGTATAGACAGGATAGATCGAATGAATCCTTCGAAGAGTATAAAGGAAGTAGGAGTATACTTAAGAGGGAAATCAGGAAGGCAAAGAGGGGACATGAGATAGCTTTGGCAAATAGAATTAAGGAGAATCCAAAGGGTTTTTACAAATATATTAAGGACAAAAGGGTAACTAGGGAGAGAATAGGGCCCCTCAAAGATCAGCAAGGCGGCCTTTGTGTGGAGCCGCAGAAAATGGGGGAGACAGCAAATGAATATTTTGCATCAGTATTTACTGTGGAAAAGGATATGGAAGATATAGACTGTAGGGAAATAGATGGTGACATCTTGCAAAATGTCCAGATTACAGAGGAAGAAGTGCTGGATGTCTTGAAACGGTTAAAGGTGGATAAATCCCCAGGTGTACCCGAGAACTCTGTGGGAAGCTAAAGAAGTGATTTCTGGAGCTTTTGCTGAGATATTTGTATCATCGATAGTCACAGGTGAGGTGCCGGAAGACTGGAGGTTGGCAAACGTTGTGCCACTGTTTAAGAAGGGCGGTAAAGACATGCCAGGGAACTATAGACCGGTGAGCCACTTGGTGGTGGGCAACTTGTTGGAGGGAATCCTGAGGGACAGGATATATATGTATTTGGAAAGGCAAGGACTGATTAGGGATAGTCAACATGGCTTTGTGCGTCTGTCTTACAAACTAGATTGTGTTTTTTGAAGAAGTAACAAAGAAGATTGATGAGGGCAGAGCGGTAGATGTGATCTATATGGACTTCAGTAAGGCATTCGACAAGGTTCCCCATGGGAGACTGATTAGCAAGGTTAGATCTCATGGAATACAGGGAGAACTAGCCATTTGGATACAGAACTGGCTCAAAGGTAGAAGACAGAGGGTGGTGGTGGAGGGTTGTTTTTCAGACTGGAGGCCTGTGACCAGTGGAGTGCCACAAGGATCAGTGCTGGGTCCCCTTTTTGTCATTTACAAAAATGATTTGGATGCAGGCATAAGAGGTACAGTTAGTAAGTTTGCAGAAGACACCAAAATTGGAGGTGTAGTGGACAGCGGAGAGGGTTACCTCAGATTACAACAGGATCTGGACCAGATGGGCCAATGGGCTGAGAAGTGGCAGATGGAGTTTAATTCAGATAAATGCGAGGTGCTGCATTTTGGGAAAGCAAATCTTGGCAGGACTTATACACTTAATGGTAAGGTCCTAGGGAGTGTTGCTGAACAAAGAGACCTTGGAGTGCAGGTTCATAGCTCCTTGAAAGTGAAGTCGCAGGTAGATAGGATAGTGAAGAAGGCATTTGGTATGCTTTCCTTTATTGGTCAGAGTATTGAGTACCGGAGTTGGGAGGTCATGTTGCGGCTGTACAGGACATTGATTAGGCCACTGTTGGAATATTGCGTGCATTTCTGGTCTCCTTCCTATCGCAAAGATGTTGTGAAACTTGAAAGGGTTCAGAAAAGATTTACAAGGATGTTGCCAGGGTTGGAGGATTTGAGCTATAGGGAGAGACTGAACAGGCTGGGGCTGTTTTCCCTGGAGCATCGGAGGCTGAGGGGTGACCTTATAGATGTTTACAAAATATTGAGGGACATGGATAGGATAAATAGACAAAGTCTTTTCCCTGGGGTTGGGGAGTCCAGAACTAGAGGGCATAGGTTTAGGGTGAGAGGGGAAAGATATAAAAGAGACCTAAGGGGCAACATTTTCACGCAGAAGGTGGTACGTGTGTGGAATGAGCTGCCAGAGGAAGTGGTGGAGGCTGGTACAATTGCAACATTTAAGAGGCATTTGGATGGGTATATGAATAGGAAGGGTTTGGAGGGAAATGGGCCGGATGCTGGCAGGTGAGACTAGATTGGGTTGGGATATCTGGTCGGCATGGACGGGTTGCACCGAAGGGTCTGTTTCCATGCTGTACGTCTCTATGACTCTGTGACTCTATATGGATTTCAGCAAAGCAATTGACAAGACCCCACATGGGAAAATTAAAAGCACATGGGATCCATTGTAACATAGCAAATTGAATCCAAAATTGGTTTCATGGTAAGAGACAGAAGGCAGTGATGGAAGGCTGTTTGAGTAACTGGAAGCCAATGTGCAGTGGCATATCACAGGGATCAGTGCTGATCATTTATTGTTCCTGATAGTCATAAATGACATAGATGAGAATGTCGGGGAGGGGTTGATAAGTAAGTTTGCAGATGGCGCTAAGATTGACTGGTGGTTAATAGTGAGGAGGAAAATCTTAGGTTACAGGAAAATAGGTTGGGCAGAACTGTGGCAAATAAATTTCAGGGCTAAATTCTATGAGGCAGTGCACTTTGGAAGAAGTAGGACAAGGGAATGGCAGGACACTAGGAATCTCAGAAGAACAGAGGATTCCTTGGCTGCTTGCCCACAGGCCTGTGAAGGCAGTAGGACAGGTTAATATGGTAATTAAAGTATATGGAACACTACCTTTTTCAGTCACAGCATATACATAAGAGTAGGGATGTCATTGTTGGGGTAGTTTACGTAGGTTTGGTTGGGCCGCAGCTGGAGTACTGTGTGCAATTCTGGTCACCACGCTATGGGAAGAATATGATTGCACTGGAGAGGGTACACAGGAAATTCACCAGGATGTTGCCTTGGATGGAGCATTAATTTCAAACTGACAGTTAAGAGGCTTAGGGGGATTTCTGGAGAATATTTTTACCCAGAGGGTGATGAGATTCTGGAATGCATTACCTTGGGGCCGGGTAGTTGAGTTTGGAAACCTCATAAAATGATATTTAAAAAGTACCTGGGTGACTTGAAATGTCACAACATTGGGTGGGTGTGCTGGCTCAGTGGTTAGCACTGCTGCCTCACAGCGCCACGGACCCAGGTTCGATTCCAACCTCGGATAACTGTCTTTGCGGAGTTTACACATTCTCCCCATGTCTGCATGGATTTCCTCTGGGTGCTCCAGTTTCCTCCCACAATCCAAAGATGTGCAGGTTAGGTGAATTAGCGATACTAAATTGCCCGTAGTGTTCAGGGATGTGTAGGTGAGGTGCATTAGGTAAATGTTGAGGGGAATGGGTCTGGATGGATTACTCTTCAGAGGGTCAATTTGGACTTGGCCCAATTGGCCTGTTTCCACACTAGGGATTCTATGAATCAATGAATTCAAGGCTATGGGCCAAGTGCTGGACGATAGAACTAGTGTAGAATTAGAGTTAGTTTTTTTTGTCGGTGCAGACACGATGGGCCAAGGAATCATCAATAGAGTCAAACGTCAATGACAGACAAATGAATTGGATAAATGAAGAAACTCTGTTGAACAGCAAGTGGGTAAGGATTTAGAATGCATTGTCTGATTAGCGTTGTGGGAATATTCATTAGTAATCCTCATAAAGAGACTGGAGAAATTGTTGCATAAAAGACCATAAGACATAGGAATGGAAGCAAAGCCTTTCAACCCATCGAGTCCACTCCACCATTTAACCATGGCTGATGGGTGTTTCAATTCCACTTACCTGCACTCTCCCCATAGCCCTTAATTCCTTGCAAGATCAAGAATTTATCACTCTCTGACCAATGTGCCAGCCTGCACTGCGTTCCGTGGCAATGAACCACAGCCATTCTCCGGTTGAAGAAATGTTTCCCCGCCTCCGCTCTAAATTGACCCCCTTTAGTTTTAAGACTATGCCCACGGGTCCCAGTCTCCCTGCCCAACGGAAACAACTTCCCAGCTTACGCCCTTTCCAAGCCATGGATTATCCTGTAAGTTTCTATTAGATCTTCCCTCAACCTTCTAAACTCTAATGAATACAAACGCAGGATCCTCAGCTGATCATCGTACGTTAGGCCTACCATTCCAGGCATCATCCGTGTGAATCTTTATAATACAGGTATTTAAGTGTCAGGAGTGGGACTAACTGGATTATTCTGAACAAGCAAACACAATAGGCTAATGATCTCCTGGTCTCAGCTATTCATTGAGGGATTCAGGAAATATATAGCATAATGATCGGAATATAAACCAAGGAGTAGATCAGGTGAGGAGCACTGTTGTATTTAAGAGGAAACTAGATAAAGACTTGAGGGAGTAAGGAATAAAGGATGTGTGAAAAGGGTTTAAGATTAGGTAGGCTGGGAGGATTCACATGCAGAGCACAAACAACAGCGTAGACTGCAATGATTAAGCATTTGATTCGGAAAGCTCCTAATTCTACATAAATAGCACTGTTGCATACAGTAGGCTGATGGGAAGTGGTTTTCAGTACAACGCGCATGATTTGTGATGAAGCTTCACTGCACTGAAACGTAATGAGAGTTATCATGTGCTCACGTTGTTCAAACCATCATTGTGCCCATATAAGGAATTCATCAGATATTGATGCTGAATGCTGACAGAAATCTTGGCTTGATTAGTGGTATTTGCAAGGAGAAGTTAAGAAGTATAAATAACCAAGAACCAAACCCTTACCACAGGAAGCTGTAGAAATAGGAACAGCTTTTCCTGTAAATTCTCAA
Source organism: Chiloscyllium plagiosum (assembly GCF_037043375.1). Taxonomy (NCBI): domain Eukaryota; kingdom Metazoa; phylum Chordata; class Chondrichthyes; order Orectolobiformes; family Hemiscylliidae; genus Chiloscyllium; species Chiloscyllium plagiosum. The sequence goes on from NW_028270177.1 coordinate 42,294,340, forward strand.
TGTGTTACTCACATCATAAGCAACGGAACTATAAGTTAAACTGCAAATTCTGGAAAGATGGGCAATGAATGCAAAAGCAGACATCAGTTTTCACAATTTTCTGGATGTTAAAGCCCATTTGACTTTGAGGGGATTTTGAACAATAAAAGGCTAAATATAATCTGTGGCAGGAATGGATGAGCCCATGCTTTAAGCTTGATCATTACTGTTTAGTAAAAGTCTGAAGCCCTGTAAAGGTTACAACATCGTACTGCTATTTTGCTGCTTTGCTCAGATGCTCTGACATATCAAACAAGCCCAGTTCTAAACCTTAGCTGCAGCAAAACAGGTGTTTACTGAGCAATGAGGTATTGGCAAAACAGTTTGGGTCTGAGAGTAACTGACATCACTGAATGTGGTCTGGTGACAACTGACATTATTGTTTAAGGTCAGAGGGCAACTGACATCACTATGGGGCTTGGAGGTAACTGGCAGCACTGTATCAGGTTATGGGGTAACTGCAGTTTTAAGGTAATGGAGTTCAGGGGTACCTGGAAGCACTGTATGGGTCTGGAGATAACCAACATCACTTTGAAGTTTAGGGGCAATTGACATCACTAATGTCTGTAGGTAACTGGTAGCACTGTATGGAGTTTGAGGGTACCTAATAGCACAGTAGGAAAATTGATTAACTCAATTGGCTGGATTACTGGTTGCAATGCAGAGTGATACCAACATCATGAGTTCTATTCTTTTACGAGCTGAGGTTACTCATGAAGGACCCTCCTCAGACTTTCTCGTTACCTGAGGTGTGGTGACCCTCAGGTTAAATCATCACCAGATGTCTCTCTCTAATGAGAAAGTTGCCGTATGATTTGGAATGTCTATTGTTATGATATGGAAACAGACAGCCTAACCAAATCAGCCTTTTACCTGAATTTGCAATGCAGTAAGATTAAACTGTTGAAGACCCCCATTGGTTTTGAATAAACTTCAAGACTTTTGAATAGCCAATCCCTGACTTGGTGAAGAATTGATTCCAGACACCAGTTTTGTATCTCAAGCAAAAAGGCAACTATTTATTAAATACATAATAATTTAGTAGAGGAAGTATGAAGCAACAAGGTAAACTGATTGTCTCTGCTTTAAACACAAAACATTTGTTTTCAGTCGCCATTCACACAAAAGACAGACAGAGAGACAAATAAACTCAATTAGGGGATAAATTTTTAAAAAGCTGGCTAGATTACTTAAATGGCTTTCAAGTTGCATTGTTTCACAGGCCTAGATGTGGACTTCTTAGTTGCTTTTCTGGAATTACTGATTAGACCCTATGACTCCATAAATAGCGGCAGACAGTCTAAAAGCAAAGCAAGGATCACCTTCTCAGTTCATTCAGAGAAAAGCAGTAATACTTCTCACTCAGCTTTCTGCTGTCTAGGCTTCCAGAAGCTAATGTTGCAGATGAGGCAGAAAGCTTTTAAAACTTCATGAAGTGTCCTTAACAGCCAAGCTCATCTCCCCAGAAAGCATAGTTTAAGGAAAATCTTCAATTCTGATTCCAATCTGATAGACTGATATGTCTTCCCAAGGCAGCAGTTACCATTCAGCAACTACCATCTGCTTGAATATAGGGTCTCTTCTAGACTTGGTGCATCTAATTCCAAGATACTGACCTCATTAATAAGCAACTTCTGCGATCTGTTCAAACACAATGTTCTTCCAATGCTGTGTCTGTCGGAACCCTTTTAATCAAGAATGAACCTGCAATTAACCTCCAGGCCTGACCTCACAAACAAACAAAAGCTTATTTGGTCTGCTCTTGTTACGACAAGCTGTTTCACAAAGTACACAAGTCATCTTCAGCTCACAATTGCCAGTTCATTGCTTAAAACCAAAAGTTGTAAAATAATAACCATAAAAAGAATGAAAAAGCATTTGGGTTCTGAAATGTCTCCTCCTTCAAAACATGAAACATCACTTTGTAAGAATTGTTTTTCATGACAAGGTTAGTAACATTTAAATAACAAACAATGCGAAAAACCCACAGCTGTTCATTCTCCCTCCATGCAGATTCTTATTCGTTATTTAGCTTTCTTGATTATATTCTTAAATTTATAACAATGTATGTTTGGGATAAGGCATCAGTAATTACATTTTATTTCCTGGAAATATGTGCAATTTTAATGTTAAACAACTTTAAATCTAAGCTTCCTCTGAAAAACCTTAGAGTCTTATCTCTAAAACAATTTATAAATTTCAGGAGATTCTGGGCTGTAAAAATGACAATTTCCAAGTGTCCACTTTGAATATAAACTTCAAAATGGTGAAGAACTGTGAACACTGGCAATGCTATCTTTTCCTATTGTTGAATACTTCTCTTGACGTCTGTTCAATTTCTCTGAAAAATAAGTCACTGGCTTCTCCATTTCAGTCTCATAATTCTGTAAGAGTACTAGTCTAATTTTAAAATCACTAGCGTCTACTGCTAATTTAAATAGTTTGTTAAAGTTAGGTACAGTTAATACAGGTTTACTAATTAATATTACTTCTAGCTTGTCAAAGATGGCCTGGCATTCTACAGACCATGCTATCTTTGTTTACTTATGTAGCAAATTAGGTACAAACGTTTGCACATTCCCAAGAACCTCATGATCTCCTGTTTTGTTCAAGGGATGGGAAAGTCAATTATAGCTTTTATTTTTGCTGTTTCAGATGACATCTGTCCTTGTTCCACAACATGACCGACAATGTAGACTGTTCCTTCAATGTAGTACATTGTATTCCAAGTAAACCTCACAATTAGGCACTTCAGTTATAACCCTATTCATTAATCGTTGAAATGTGGTTTGGGTGTTCTTAAATCCAAATGGCATAACTCAAAATTAGTACAAATCCATTAAGTGTGACAAATGTGCAAATTTCCTTAGCTCTCACTGTCAGCGGTACTTGCCAATTTCCTTTTTAAGAAATCAAGTTTAGGTAAGAGTGATGCACCACCAACTTATCAATGCAGTTTTCTAGGCTGGTAAGAGGTTATGAATCTATCTTTGTGACTGCATTCACTTTCCTATAGTGTACACACAATCTAATTGAACTGTCTCATTAAGGATCCAATAATACAGGAGAATTCCAATTACCCTGACTTGGTTCGATCAATTGGTTGTTCAACATGTATTAAATTTCCTTTGTTACTTGGCCTGTTGCACAGGTTTAACTAATACAGATTTTGTTTTATCGGGTCCAAATTACATACATCTAATTCATGCTCGATTAATGGCGGAACAATGGAATTAGGAGTGGGAGTAGGCAATTTAGCTCTTCTAGTCTGCTATGCCATTTCACATGATCATGGCTGATCTTATCCTGGTCGCAACTCCACTTTCCTGCTTGGTCCCAATAACCCTTTATCCTGGTTTTCATCAGAAACATACCTATTTCTTTCTTGAATCAGTTGATTGATTACGCCTCCACTGTACATTGGGGCAGAAATCCACAGATTCACAACCCTTTGAGAGTAGAAGTTTCTCCTCATCTCAGTTTTCAACTTCTCACTCTATATTTGTGCTCCATCCAAGTGTATATTTACAAATTCTAAGTTATTTTCTAAGCAGTCTCACTATATCTCTGTTGATCTTTCTCCAGACATGAAAATGTGGTGTCTTAATTCTCTAAATTTGTTAATCTGACAGTAGGAAGTTAACTTTGGGCATTGTCCAATTCTCTCTGGCTGTCATTCTTCTTTCTTATAATCCTCCTCTACTACACTTTCTACTTGACAGCGCCGGTGTATTCTCATTGTCTTCTCTACAATACTACTTTTTTCTACATGTTCATGCAGTACAATAGCTTTTTATCACAATTAGGAGTATCAATTAAATGTTACTTGACTAACCCTTTTAATTAATTTGTAGGTACCACTGAATTTTGCACATAATGGCTCACTTTGTAAAGGCAACAGTAGCAATACTTCATCGCCTGCTTTTAAAATTCTGGTTGTGTGTTCATCTGTCCACTTTTTCATCTTGTTTTGAGAAGTTTTTAGATGACCCTGTGCAAATCTACGTGCTCCTATTACCTTTTGAGAAACATACACACATACTATGATATTGAAAACTTGTCTTTCTAGCTGAACAATTTATTTATAATCAATTTGACAGGGTGGTGAAGAAAGCATAAAGGATGCTTGCTGTCATTAGCCAGGTCATAGAATATAGGAGTAAGGAAGTCTTGTTACAACTCTATAAAACATGGTGTAAGCCGTACAGGGAATACTGTGTGCAGTTCTGGTCGTCACACTTTTGGAGGATATGATTGCAGGAGAGAATGTGAAGAGGAGATTCACCTTGTGTACCTGGAATGGAGAGTCGCAGTTGTGACGAGAGACCGGGCAGGCTGAGTTTTGTTTTCGCTGGAGCCAAGGTTGAGGAAGATCTTTTTGAGGTAAACAAAAATATGAGAGGCATAGACAAAATAGATCGTGAGAATCTTTTCCCCATGGCAGACAAGTCTCAGACCAGAGGGCATAAGTGTGCAGTAAGTGGCTGCAAGGGGACCTGAAGAAAATTGTTTGCACCCAGAGAGTGGTAAAAATTGGGAACAAAGGGTCTGTTTTGATGTCATATTACCCTGGCTCTGTAATTCAAATGGGCTGAAACCAGTAAATACATTTTGAGAATCTATGGTTGCAAATAAGAGAAAATCTCATCATTTGTGTCAATCCTTTGGATGCTTATTACAATAGGCTCTGATCGTGGTCTTGAGATTGGGTGATCTCTCCAAAACACTTTGGTTCTTTTGATGGTATGCAGTCAATTTCAATTGCTAAATCCCCAAACTACTGACGTTATCTTGAAGAAGGTTTGACAAAATGTTTGATTCTTGATCAGCCTGTATTTCCATTGGTAGACCGTGATGAGTGAAAAACTGAGTAATTCCACTACTGCTTTAGCTTTGATTGTTCTTAAGGGAAAGCCCTGTGGAAATAGAGTAGTCATATCCATAATGGTAAGGATATATTTATTTCCAGAGTTCATTTTAGGTAATTGTCCTACATAATCAACTTACACATGACTGAATAGTTTCTCAAAACTGGTATAGCAATTAATGGTGCTGCTTTAATCCCATGTTGAGATTTTGCTACAATTTGACGAGTATGAAGTTTTATAAAACTGCACCATATTTTTATGCAATGTTGGCCAGGCAAAATACTTGTTTATAAATGCCTGACTTCTGCGAATCCCTACATGTCCTACCTTGAAGATTCCCATATGCTACACGCAACATCTCCCTACAATAGCTTGGCAGTGCTATTAACTGATGTACAATTGACCATTCTTCATTTGTGAGTCTGAGGGGGATGTCCACTCCTTTATGAACACTCCATTTTTAATAGTACTATACTACTCCTTCAGGCTGAACCTCAGTGTGAGCTGACCTTGATCATTAATTTATTTCAGGATCTGATTTTTGTGCTGCAATTATGGACGCCATACCAAACACTCCATCTGAATTATCTTCACCCTTTCAGAAAGGCTTCAGCCATCGTTTCACTTGCTTGTTGTTTGCTGTGTCACATCAACCCTTATTGATGGATTTTGTTTAACCATTGCCCTGGTTACCGCACACAAAGAAAAGATAGCAGGAACGTGATCCTAGTAACGATTCTGTTTCTTGTACCTCCTATTGGCATTCTGTAATTATTGGTGAAGACACTACCTTTAGTCTTGCCAAATCCTTACCTGCTAGTAAATCTACTCCCTCAATACGTAATGTTTTTACTACTCTGACAATTACTTCTTCTGGTAACAAATCACATTCTAGTTGTATTTCATATATAATGAACCTGGAAAATGTGGTCTGCCAATCTCATTTATTGATACCTTAGCTCCCATCAAAGTCTCTGAAAGGAAAATCAGTTCTTTCTCCAGTAAAAGTGATTGTGCTGTCCCTGTATCTCTCAGTAATGATAGAATTAGAATTAACATTTTGTTGTTACATATACTCAACATTGTAAAATGTTTATACGTCGCCACTTAGGTACAGAGGTACCTAGGTATAGTCTGTTCTGCCATAATGTGTGTTTCTTCAACGCAAATTGGCTATGATGCGATTGAAGAATTTAGGCCATTATTTTTAGAACACAAACTTTCCTTACCTGCATTGGCTCTACTGCGATTCTGGTCCCATTGGTTTAAATGGTGCTAAATCTTCTTATAATGCGGGATCACATGGGAACTGAGCTTTCGTGTAATATCAAAACAGACTGTTCAGCTTCTTTAGTTACAAGACCTTAGAAAATAGAGAAATAAAATGTCCAAAATTATAGAAATGCAAGTTCAGAACCACAGTCTTCCAACCCAGAAGATGCTGGCACCAAGTTTCCAGTCTGTATCAGGCCCTGGCTCCAGACCATGTCAGCTTCACCTTGATGATCGTGAGGCAGGAAGATAATTTCAGATTGCCTTCCTGGGCCAAGAAGGTGCTGGGAGGCCGCTGTGCCAGGCTGGGAGGTTGCCGCTCCAGGCCGGGAGGTTGCCATGCCCCACTGAAAGGCCGCCCTAATTCACTGGGAGGCTTCTACGGGAGGCTGCTGCAGCAGGCTAGGAGTTCACAGTCATTGAAGGCCGGAGTCATGAGAGGCCGGGAGTCAGCCGCGGCTTGTTGCCAGAGGCCGGGAGTCAGCGGAGGCTTGGAGTTGTTTGAGGTCAGGAGAGAAGAAAAGAAGAACAGGTGGAGGGGACAAGCTCTGGGTGGAGTATCCTAATCTGCCACCATCTTGGATCCTGTTATGGGTTTAGCTACTTTACCAGAAAAAAAATCAATATTCCTTTTGACAAAGACCTGTCTATCTCTCATCTAATATGCAACCTCTTTTACTAATGATAGAATTCACCTCCAGTCTTTTTGTTTTAGTTAGAGCTACAACCATGATATTATCTTTTTATCTTCCCTTCTCTGACTCACTTTTACTAACTCCTACTGGTTTCGTAGGTCTACCTTACAATTTCCAACAATGCACATGCCCGACTTATTACATTAGAAATATTTAAGCTTCTGAACTTCACCTCCAACCTGAGTAATTTCCTTCTGTCTGTTCCGTACCCAGGCTACTTGCCTGCCTTCCTTCCACTCTCCCAATTTTATTTTCTCAAATTTCTGAGGTAACCAAAAAAATTATTGGTCAGTTCATAATCATCAGCCATTATAGCTGCTTGTCTTATCGTTGCTAACCCTTGGTCTTCCACATGAGTTCTAATCATAGAAGGTAAGGAAATGTTAAATTCTTCTGAAGGAATAATTTCTCTGAGAGCATTGTAAGCTTTCTCACCTACCAAGATTGTTTTGTTTAAGCGTTTACTCAATATGTATTTCTAGGCTTTTTTCATCAGTTCCTAAACCTCTGCCTGTATGCTTCCAGGAACAACTCATGCATTTGGCAAAATCCTTTTCATCTCATCATAATCACTAGAATGTTGCACTGACAGGGATGCATATATCTCTTGTGCTTTACCAGTAAATTTACTTTTCATGGGCAAGTTTGAATAATCTTTTAGCCACCTCACTTGTGTTGCTATCTTCTTAAAAGACATGGAAAATGCTTCCACATCTTTATCTTCAAATTTTGGTAAAGACTGCACAATTTTAAACATCTCCTAGTTACATCACTTTTAATTGGGAGACATGGTGGCTCAGTGGTTAGCACTGTTGCCTCACAGCGCCAGGGACCGGGGTTCAATTCCCACCTTGGGCAACTGTCTGTGTGGAGTTTGCACGTTCTCCCCGTGTCTGCGTGGGTTTCCTCCGGGTGCTCCAGTTTCCTCCCACAATCCAAAGATATGCAAGTCAGGTGAATTGGTCATGCTAAATTGTCCATAATGTTGGGTACATTAGTCAGGGGTAAATGTAGGGGAATGGGTCTGGGTGGGTTGCTCTTCGGAGGGTCGGTGTGGACTTGTTGGGCCGAAGGGCCCTGTTTCCATACTGTAGGAAATCTAATCTAATCTAATTTAAATTCCCATTTTCTCTCTCACTCATTCCTCCCTTTGGAATTCCAGTTTTGTACGTTCTAACTCTCTCAGGAATTTCAGTTTAAATCTTCTCATTTCCTGTCTGAACTGCAACTCAAGGTTCATTAATGCATCCACTGTGGCACGGTGGCTCAGTGGTTAGCATTGCTGTCCCACAGCACCAGGGACTCAGGTTTGATTCCAACCTCGGGCAACTGCCTGTGTGGAGTTTGCACGTTCTTCCTGTGTCTGCATGGGTTTCCTCCCACAATCCAAAGATGTGCAGATTAGGTGAATTGGCAATGCTAAATTGCCCATCATGTTCAGGGATGTGTAGGTTAGGTGCACTAGTTAGGGGCAAATATAGGACAATAGGGGAGGGAATGTGTCTGGGTGGGCTCCTGTTCAATGGGTCAGTATGGAATTGTTGGGCCAAAGGGCCTATTTCCACACTGTAGGGATTCTAATATATGTCTGTTTCGAGGAAGGTTCACTCAACCTGAAACATTAACTCTGATTTCTCTCCACAGATGCTGCCAGACCTGCTGAGCTTTATTTGCGCTTGTTACTATCTTCGCCTGGAAACTTTAGTCCAGTCTGTTGGCTAACTCTGCTAGTTTAGTTTAATTGTACCCTGCCGCCTTACCAGGGAACTTTCTGCATGTCCAAAAACTCTTGAACACTTTCCAGTGCCATCGTATGTCTGAGTGTAAACCAAGTGACTGAGATTCCAATTCTACATATCAAATTCCAATTCCCCACCTATGTTGCCTGCATTTCACGATCCAGAACTCAACACCAATTTTGTTACAACTTGGATACAGACAGCAAACCCAATCAGCCTTTCTAGCTCTGTATTTTCAACACAGTGATAGTAAACCATCAAAGACCACCAACAGTTAATCCAGTGATTCCTAACCAGACTTTTGCATCACCAGTTTCAGACTTTGTGAATGATTAATTCCAGACATCAATTTTGTATCTCAAACAAAAAGACATAACTTTATTAAATGCACAATAATTTTAGCCGAGCAAAAAATTAAACAAGATGAACTGATTAATGCCTTAGTTTTAAACTCAAAACATTTGTTTTCAGTTCCCAGTCAAAAGATAGACAGACAAATAAACACAGTGAAGGAATTAGTGAAACAAAATAGCAAACTCTCCAAATTACTTAAATGGCTTTCACAGGCATAGATGTGGACGACTTGGTTGCTTTTCTGGAAACTCTGATTAGGGTAACCTTATCAGGTTACCAGGTAAAGAGAACAAAACAGAAGTACAGCACAGGAACAGGCCCTTCATCCCTACAAGCCTGTGCTGATCATTAAACCCCAACTAAATGAAGAAACAAACCTGCTCTTATTCGGTCTGTTTCCTTTATTCCCTCCCCATTAATGTAACAATCCAGATGCCTCTTAAATGTTACCAACATGCCTGTTTCCGCCACCTCTTCTGGCAATGTGTTCCAGACTCCTATCACTTTCTGTGTGAAAAGCTTACCTCGCACATCTCCCTTAAACTTTGCCCCTCTCACCTTGAACCTGTGTCTCCATGTAATTGAAACTTCAACCCTGGGAAAAAGCCTCTGACTATCCATCATAGCTATACCTCTCACAATTTTGTCGACCTCTATCAGGTCTTCTCTCAGCCGTTATCTTTCTAGTGAAAACAATCCCAGTATTTTTAATCTTTCCCCTTAGCCAATGCCCTCGAGACCAAGCAACATCCTGGTGAACCTTCTCTGCACTTTCTCCAAAGCTTCCAAGTTCTTCTGGTAGTGTGGTGAACAAAACTGCCCAAAATACTCCAAATGCGACCTAACAAGGGTTTTATAAATCTATAGCATGGTTTGCCAACTCTTGTATTCCATGCCCCAGCCGATGAAGGTAAGCATGCCATATCCCTTCTTAATCACCTTGGTGACCTGTGTTGCCATTTTTTAGGAACTATGGACCTGCACGCCCAGATTGTTCTGTATGTTAATGTTCCTCAGGGTTCTGCCAGTTACAGTATAAACATGTCTCTGTCAGCTTTCTATTCTTTGGGCTTCCAGAAGCTGGTGTCACAGGTTAGACAGAGAGCTTACAAATCTTTATGCTATGTCATTAGCAGCCAACTTCATCTCCTCAGTAAGCATTGTTCAAAAACAACTTCAGTTCTGGTTTCACCCTGATAGACTGATGTTCTTTTCCAAGACCTCAATTACCTTTCAACAACTGCCATCTGCTTAAATATATGGTATTTGCCGAACTTGCTGGAAACAAATTCCCAGAGACTGACCTCATTCTGCTTTCTGTTTAAACAGAATGCTTTTCTCAAGGCCATTGTCTCTATAGGAAACCTTTAATCAAGAATCAGCCTGCAAAAAGCCTCCAATCCTGGCCTCACAAACAAGCAGGCTTTTGTTTGGTCTGTTCTCCTCCTTTTGCTGTTTAACAAAGTATAAAGTCATCTTTAGTTCCAAACTAAAATCTATAAAAGGATAACAATAAAAAAAGGGAAAAATCAGCAAGGGTTTGAACAATATGGCAACTTTAGCTTCACTACTTTGGGGTTCCAGGGTAGCTGACAGCACTGGGACTCACCACCACAGAATGCGGAGGATGCTGGGACATTAAGTAAATTTGAGGAGGAGATAGTTTTTTTTAAATAGTAATGTGTTGAAGGGTTATGGGGAGTGGGGAGGAAAATGGAGTTGAGACTCAGATGAGATCTGTCATAATTATGCTAAATGGTGGAACAGGCTCAAGGGGCTGAATTGCCTACTCCTGCTTCTAGTTTTTTTGTTAAATATATTTTTATTGGGAAGAAAAGCTTTTTTAGATATTACAACAAATACTAAACAAAACAATTCAAAACAGTACAAAGAAGCCCACTAATTACATAATTACATAAATACCCCAAGAACCCCTCTATTTCACCTACCAGAGTGCGCCAGTATGGTATGCCTGTGTCAGGACCAGAGATAATGAGGGAGCGTGCCCATACTCAGTTTTGCATTTAGGATACATTGGAGATACTCCCATTTTAAATTTTGAAAGATAGTCTGGAGCCAAGTGGACCCTGTGAGAATTTTCAATGGCAATGCATTGGTCCTGTGGCAAATCGAGATTCCCCCATGCATTTTCCCAAATATCCTCTCATACTTCAAAAGAGATCCCAACATCCAGCTCCCTCTCCCATATCTTACAGAGTCGTTTGGAGCCCCTCTCTCAATAGATGATAGATATTGCTGACAGAAATGTGTTTTCAGCACTCAGCACCCTCTTCTCTGTGTCAGATCTATAAGAATCAGTTAGAAGTGTGGTTTCTTTTTGTATGAAATTCCTAATTTTTGAAAAAAAAAGAGGTCCCTACTGGGCAACTCGTATTTCTGAGCCAGCTGGCCAAAACACATCAGTATATTCCCCTCGAATAAGTCACCCAGGCAAGACAACCCCCGAGCTGCCCATAGTTTAAACCCTGTGTCCATCATTCCCAGCTAAAAACTTGGCATACCAACTACAGGTGTAAAATAAAAGATGTTCTGGCAATATTGCTCTCACTCTGACACATTTGCCCTCCACACTTTATCATAGTTAAGGAATGTTCCCATAGCCCAATAGTTATTAACTGTCCTCATTTTGTCCAAGAACAACAGGCTAGTAAGGCGGCATCTTGCCTGAGATGCTCAATGTCCAAGCAAAGTGAGTGAGGGTCCACCCGGGCCCAGTCATTCATGTAGGATAGCAACGAGCTTAATTGATAGTGTTTGATATCTAGGAGGCCCACTCCTCCCAGTCTGTGGGGTAGCTCCAGTTTAGTCAGTTGAATAAGGGGTCGCTTGCGATACCAGATAAAGGAACTGAACCAGCCGTTTAGTCTTCAAAATGTTTGCTTGGTAAAAAGCAGAGGAAGTATTGACATAGGTTACAGCAGACAGGGGAGAATGTTCATTTTAATGAGGGCTATCCGACTGAACCAAGAGATCAGAAGCGCTTCCCATCTTCGAAGGTCTTGTTTGATTCTGATTAGATTAGATTAGATTCCCTATAGTATGGAAATAGGCCCTTCGACCCAACAAATCCACACCAACCTTCCGAAGAGTAACCCACCCCCTACATTTACCCCCGACTAATGCATAGAACATAGAACAATACAGCACAGAACAGGCCCTTCGGCCCACGATGTTGTGCCGAACATTTCTCCTAGCTTAAGCATCCACCCATGTACCTATCCAATTGCCGCTTAAAGGTCACCAAAGATTCTGACTCTACCACTCCCACAGGCAGCGCATTCCATGCCCCCACCACTCTCTGGGTAAAGAACCTACCCCTGACATCTCCCCTATACCTTCCACCCTTCACCTTAAATTTATGTCCCCTTGTAACACTCTGTTGCACCCGGGGAAAAAGTTTCTGACTGTCTACTCTATCTATTCCTCTGATCATCTTATAAACCTCTATCAAGTCACCCCTCATCCTTCGCCGTTCCAACGAGAAAAGGCCTAGCACTCTCAACCTATCCTCGTACGACCTATTCTCCATTCCAGGCAACATCCTGGTAAATCTTCTCTGCACCCTCTCCAAAGCTTCCACATCTTTCCTAAAGCGAGGCGACCAGAACTGCACACAGTACTCCAAATGTGGCCTAACCAAAGTCCTGTACAGTTGCAACATCACTTCACGACTCTTGAATTCAATCCCTCTGCTAAAGAACGCTAATACACCATAGGCCTTCTTACAAGCTCTATCCACCTGAGTGGCAACTTTCAAAGATCTATGAACATAGACCCCAAGATCCCTCTGCTCCTCCACCTCACTAAGAACCCTACCGTTAACCCTGTATTCCGCATTCTTATTTGTCTTTCCAAAATGGACAACCTCACACTTGGCAGGGTTGAACTCCATCTGCCACTCCTCAGCCCAGCTCTGCATCATATCTAAGTCCTTTTGCAGCCGACAACAGCCCTCCTCACTATCCACACTCCACCAATCTTCGTATCATCTGCAAATTTACTGACCCACCCTTCGACTCCCTCATCCAAGTCATTAATAAAAATTACAAACAGCAGAGGACCCAGAACTGATCCCTGCGGAACTCCACTTGTAACTGGGCTCCAGGCTGAATATTTGCCATCAACCACCACTCTCTGACTTCGACCGGTTAGCCAGTTTTCTATCCAATTGGCCAAATTTCCCTCTATCCCATGCCTCCTGACTTTCCGCATAAGCCTACCATGGGGAACCTTATCAAATGCCTTACTAAAATCTATGTATACTACATCCACTGCTCTACCCTCATCCACATGCTTGGTCACCTCCTCAAAGAATTCAATAAGACTTGTAAGGCAAGACCTACCCTTCACAAATCCGTGCTGGCTGTCCCTAAGCAAGCAGTGTCTTTCCAGATACTCATAAATCCTATCCCTCAGTACCCTTTCCATTACTTTGCCTACCACCGAAGTAAGACTAACTGGCCTGTAATTCCCGGGGTTATCCCTATTCCCTTTTTTGAACAGGGGCACAACATTCGCCAGTCTCCAGTCCCCTAGTACCACCCCCGTTGACAGTGAAGACGAAAAGATCATTGCCAACGGCTCTGCAATTTCCTCTCTTGCTTCCCACATAATCCTAGGATATATCCCGTCAGGCCCTGGGGACTTGTCTATCCTCAAGTTGTTCAAAATGTCCAACACATCTTCCTTCCTAACAAGTATCTCCTCTAGCTTACCAGTCCGTTTCACACTCTCCTCTTCAACAATACGGTCCCTCTCGTTCGTAAATACTGAAGAAAAGTACTCATTCAAGACCTCTCCTATCTCTTCCGACTCAATACACAGTCTCCCACTACTGTCCTTGATCGGACCTACCCTCGTTCTCGTCATTCTCATGTTTCTCACATACGCATAAAATGCCTTTGGGTTATCCTTGATCCTATCCGCCAAAGATTTTTCATGCCCTCTCTTAGCTCTCCTAATCCCTTTCTTCAGGTCCCTTCTGGCTATCCTGTATCCCTCCACTGCTCTGTCTGAACCCTGTTTCCTCAATCTTATGTAAGCCTCCTTCCTCTTCACAAGACATTCAACCTCCCTCGTCAACCAAGGTTCCCTCACACGACCATTTCTTTCCTGCCTGACAGGTACATACATATCAAGGACACGTCGTATCTGTTCCTTGAAAAAGTTCCACATTTCCACGACGTCCTTCCCTGACAGCCTATGCTCCCAACTTATGCTCCTCAGATCCTGTCTACAGCATCGTAATTACCCTTCCCCCAATTGTAAAACCTACCCTGTTGCACGCATCTATCTCTCTCCATAACCAAGGTGAAAGTCACAGAATTGTGGTCACCATCACCAAAATGTTCACACTAACAAGCCCATCACTTGTCCCGGTTCATTACCGAGTACCAAATCCAATATGGCCTCCCCTCTGGTCGGACAATCTACATACTGAGTTAGAAAAGCTTCCTGGACACACTGCGCAAACACCGCCCCATCCAATCTACTTGATCTAAAGAGCTTCCAATCAATATTTGGGAAGTTGAAATCGCCCATGACTACTACCCTGTGGCTTCTGCACCTTTCCAAAATCTGTTTCCCAATCTGTTTCTCCACATCTCTGCTGCTATTGGGGGGCCTACAGTAAACACCCAACAAGGTGACTGCACCTTTCCTATTTCTGACTTCAGCCCATACTACCTCCAAAGGCAGATCCCCTCGAACTGCCTTTCTGCAGCCGTTATACCATTTCTAATTAGCAACGCCACCCCCCCCCCTCCTTTTTTACCACCCTCCCTAATCTTACTGAAACATCTGTAACCAGGAACCTCCAACAACCATTCCTGTCCCTCTTCTATCCACGTTTCCGTGATGGCCACAACATCGTAGTCCCAGGTACCGATCCACGCCTTAAGTTCACCCACCTTATTTTGATACTCCTTGCGTTGAAGTATATGCACTTGAACCCATCTCTGTGTCCACAAGTATTCCCTATCAGTGCTACCTTCTTCACAGCCTCCCTACATTCTTGGACATCCTGACAAACAGCTAGCCTACTTGCTGGACTACAAGTCCGCATCCCATCCCCCTGCCAAATTAGTTTAAACCCCTATGGGCAATTCACCTAACCCGCACATCTTTGGATTGTGGGAGGAAACCGGAGCACCCGGAGGGAACAGGGAGAACGTGCAAACTCCACACAGACAGTCGCCCGAGGATGGAATCGAACCCAGGTTCCTGGTGCTAACCACTGAGCCATTGTGCTGTCCTATTCTGTCGAATAAATGGGCAAAATTGGTTTTAAATAGTCGATCAAAGAGGGGAGTAATGAATATACCTAAGTAGAGAAAGCTCTCCTGTGACCATCTAAAGGGAAGTTAAGATTTGTCCTCAGGACCAAGCATTTTCAGGAGACCACCCATGGGCATGGCCTCTGATTTCACAAAGTTGAAATTATAATCCAAAAATCCACCAAATAAATTAATGCACTGAAACTGTTGGGTTTGATAAAAAGACAAGAACATCATCTGCATACACTGCTATCTTATGTGACTTTGCCCCACCTTCTGGAGCCGTTCTTTTATGATCCCTGCATATTGCCTCCACCAGTGGTTTGATCACCAATGTGAAAAGCAACAATGGCAAGGGACTGTCCCTACGAATATTGAAATTGCTTGACCGCACACCATTGGTGAGGACTGCAGCAAGAGGGTCACTATACAAAATCTTTACCCATCTGATAAAGACCTCGCCCAACCCAAACCGCTTTAAATATATCCTAGGATTATGTGGGAAGCAAGAGAGGAAATTGCAGAGCCGTTGGCAATGATCTTTTCGTCTTCATTGTCAACAGGGGTGGTACCAGGGGACTGGAGAGTGGCGAATGTTGTGCCCCTGTTCAAAAAAGGGAATAGGGATAACCCCGGGAATTACAGGCCAGTTAGTCTTACTTCGGTGGTAGGCAAAGTAATGGAAAGGGTACTGAGGGATAGGATTTATGAGTATCTGGAAACTCCCCCCCCCCCCCCCCCAAGAATAATATGCTGAGATGCGAGGTGAACCAGTTTAGAAAGTGTGTCTGTCAAGAACTTGAGGGGATGGGCCAGGGGGCAATAAACATTTAAGATCCCACATTCTTCCCCATTTATCAAAGCCTTAAGGATTACAAATCTCCCGTGTGTGTCTTTAATAAACCCGAAGAACTTAAATGGGAAATTCTTCCTAACAAGTATGGCCACCACCCTACTCCTCATATTGACAGATGAGAAATGAACCCAGTCATATCCATTCTGTTGCAGTTTCAGATACTCTGCATCATCTGGGTGTGTTTCCTGCAATAAGCAACATCCACCCTCTCCCTTTTAAGACTGGAAAGTACCTTCTCCTCTTGACCGGGGAGTGACTGCCCTTAACGTTCCAGGTGCACCATTTGGACACATCCTTAGCCATTTAGATTCCAGAGGGAGAATTCGAACTACAAATCGCTGAGCTTCGGTACAAGAAAGTCCATAAAACACAAAAACTACATAAACTAAAACAGCTACAACCCATAAACCTACAAAACTTGTAAAAACTATATACACCAAAATGAAAAAACACACAAGGGCCAAAGGCACTGATTAGAGAAATTTACCCCCCCCACCACCGTATTCTGGGGGCACCTACACATCCCAAAACCCTACTAACCATCCCCACCACCCTCTTAATTCCTACTAGCTAGGGTCACGCCACAAACACGGATACCCAGTAGAGAAAAAAAAATTAGCAATGTATACAAGTAAGTTAAAAGTAAATACGTCACCCATTCTTCGGTGTAACTTAATTTAGAAATTAAAGGCATCCATCCCCAGTATAATTTAATGCAACTTATTACCAACAAAAGGAGACTCCACCAACTCCTCTCAAAAGAAAGACAAACCCGAACAACTCTGTTATCTGTGCCGTGGGCGGCACGGTGGCACAGTGGTTAGCACTGTTGCCTCACAGTGCCAGAGACCCGGGTTTAATTCCCGCCTCAGGCGACTGACTGTGTGGAGTTTGCACTTTCTCCCCGTGTCTGCGTGGGTTTCCTCCGGGTGCTCCGGTTTCCTCCCACAGTCCAAAGATGTGCAGGTCAGGTGGTCATTGGCCATGCTAAATTGCCCGTAGTGTTAGGTAAGGGGTAAATGTAGGGCTATGGGTGGGTTACGCTTCGGCGGGTCAGTGTGGACTTGTTGGGCTGAAGGGCCTGTTTCCACACTGTAATGTAATCTAATCTAATCTTTTCAATCGTCCAGGTTAAGTCAGTTTGTCCACATAGTTCCACAAAGTGAATCAAATAAATGTACCGATCCATATAATTAATCCAAAGCACCACTAGATATCTTAGAGACTACTGGATCCCAAGCTCTCTCAGTCTCTTCTTGATGCCATCGTAGGACTTCCCTTTCCAAATCACTGCCGCTGAAATGTCTTGGAAAAACACGACTCTGGAGCCTTCGTACACCAACACCCTCTGATCCTTCCCTTGGGCTCTTGAAGCTTCCATGACACTCAGCTTGTCTTTCTAATAATGGAACCATGTCAGGAGAGGGCAAGGGCGCTGGTACATTCCTGGCCTTTGTGCTGTGATCCTGTGGGCTCTCTAAATCTTTATCCTTCCCTTACAGCCTCCAAACAATGGAATTCTGGGAACCACTTCTTAAAGAATTCCACTGGCTGCTCACCTTCTGTCCCCTCTAGCATGCCAATAACACGAAGATTCTTTCTTCTGCCCCTGTTCTCAAGGTCATCTACCAGATCCAGCAAACCACGGACCTATGTTTCCAGGGCATCAATCCGACTCTTGGATGTGTCAGCCTCTGCCTCCACCCTTGTGGCCCAGCGCTCAAGCTCATCAGTCCTTTTCCCCAAGTTTTGCAGCATAGCAGAGACCAGGACCAGCTTTTGGACCTCGCAAGATTTGGCAAGCTCCTCAACCAACACCTGGTGAGTAAGCAAGCCTGCCACCTCAGTGGATTGAGCCGTGGCCCCAGCTCCAGGCGAATGTCCTTTTTTCAGCATTCTCCTGCAGCAAAAATGAAGGTAAGGAAAATTTTAAGGTCTGTTGCTTTATTTTTTGTTCATTTACTCACAGTAACATGGATGGGATGGGTTCTAGCTCTGTCCTGCTAAAGTTATGGCGTGGAGCCCAGAAAACACGATTCTCCTAGATCGCTGCCATCTTGAACCCCCCCCCCCCCCTCCCCACTGAGTCTAGTTTTTATTTCTTATGACAACATCATACAGTATTCAGAGATAATTGACAGCCCTGTATGGGATCTGGTAACTGGCAGCGCCATATGCAGGCTGGGGTAATGAATAGGCTGTATGAGGTCCAGGTTAAGTGACAGCAATGTATTGGATTTAGAGGGGGTGGGGAGGGGGTGGGATTGGGGGATGGTAACTGGCAGCAGTACATCCTTAGAGAATGTACATAATGGATTGGAATGTGATTACTTGAAAGGAGCCAAGACTGGTTTGAGTTCCAGCGTCTGAGAACTTGCATATACACAAAACTGGTAAACTAGCCTGTATTCCTGAAGCTGAGAAACAACCGTTGCTTTACCAGACCACACAACCACCTCAGATTTTGTGCTTGTATAGATCCCAGGACATGTGCACATATCTCAGAATTCTATATTGCTACTAGGGGTAACTGACAACACAATATGATTTATAGAGTAATTGGCAGCACTGAATGGGTTTCAGGTGTAACTCTCAGATCTGTATATGGTTATGGGGCAGCACTGCATAGGGTTCAGGGGTAAATATCAGCATGACACGGCATCTGGGGGTAAAAGACATCATTGTATTTGGTTCAGAAGTAACTGAGAGAGGAGGGTTCCAGGAACAGAGATGACAGCAAGCCTCTGTCTTGAGTTTTTGCGACATTTATCAGAGAACATTGTAGAATTCTGAGCTATGTGTTAGGATGCAAGTTCTCAGATATTGGAACTCAAACCAGTCTTGGCTTTTATCAAGTTAGCATATTCCAATGCAGTACATTTCTCTTCTCAGCAAACCTATTCCTTAATACATTGTAAGCTGCATTGTGATCTAAGATGTGCATTGTGGCCATTTACTGCATCCATTGCTCTTGACGTGGTCTCCTTTACATCAGGGAGACCGAGGGCCAACTCGCGGAGAGGTTCAGGGAACATCTCTGGTCTGCATGCACCAAACAACCGCATTGATTACAGATTACATTACAGTGTGGAAACAGCCCCTTCGGCCCAACAAGTCTACACCGACCCGCCGAAGTGCAACCCACCCATACCCCTACATTTACCCCTTACCTAACACTGCGGGCAATTTAGCATGGCCAATTCACCTGACCTGCACATCTTTTGGACTTTGGGAGGAAACCGGAGCACCCGGTTGACCTGTGGCCAACCACTTCAACTCCCCTCCCACTCTCCCAAGGACATGCAACCCTAGGCCTCCTACACAGCCAAGTCAAAGCCACCCGCTGAATGGAAGAAGAACACTTCATCTTCCACCTCGAGACCCTGCAACCACAGGCATCAACATTGACTTCACCACTTTCCAAATCTCCTCACTCCCCAACTCATGCCAGATCCAACCCCCCAATTGGGCACCTCCCTCTTGACCTGTCCTACCTGTCCATCTTCCTTCCCACCTATCTGCTCCTATCACAATCACCTTCCAATTGAATCGACCCATTGCCATCCCACCTATCTTCCTCCCAGCACCATTCCCACCTCCCTATTTATTTCTCCTGCTCTTTGAATGCTGTCTGACCTGTGCTTTTTCCAGTGCCATACTTTTCGACTCAAGACTCTTGAGCATCTGTAGTCCTCATTTTCTCTTCAGAAATGTTTCCAATAATTTCCTGACTAACCAGTCTGTAATTACCTGGCCTATTCCTGGAGCCCTTCTTGAACAAAGGAACCACATTAGCCATCTTTCAGTCATCTGACAGTTCACCTGTGACCAAGGAAGTATTAAATATCTCTGCCAGGGCTCCAGCAATCTCCTCCCTTGCCTCCCACAGCAGCCTGGGAAACATCTCATCAGGCTTTGGGGAGTTATGCAAATTTATGCCTACTAAAACATCAAATGCCTCCTTATTAATCTTAACATGTTCTAGAACATTACCTTTCCAACTGAAATCTCTAGCTAAATGTCTTTCTCCTCGGTAAATACAGATGAAAAATATTCATCTAAAACATCACCTTTGTCCATTGGTTCCAAGCACAGTTTTCTCTTTGGTCTCTAATAAATCTCATTCTTTTCCTGGTCCTCTTGCTCTTAATATACTTATAAAATGTCTTCAGGTTTTCTTTAATCTTTTCTATCAAAGATGTTTTGTGGCCCCTCCTTGCCCGCCTAATTTCTTTTTTAAGCAATCTTCTACATTATCTATACTTCTGAAGTACCTCCTCTGAGATTTATGCACTGTACTTGACATTAATTTCCTTCTTTTTCTTCATGAAACTCTAAATATCCTTTGACATCCAGATTTCTGTGGACTTGCTGTCCTTTTCTTCACTTTCAGAGGAACACACTGGCCCTGAACTCTCACTATGCTACTGTTAAACGACTACCACTTTCCAAATGTAGTCTTACTGCATGTAGTTGCTCCCAGTCTCTGTTTGCCAGCTCTTGTCTAATAATTTTGAACAAAGAACAAAGAAAACTTACAGCCCAGGAACAGGCCCTTTGGCCCTCCAAGCTTGAGCTGATCCAAATCTACTGTCTAAAGCTGTCGTTCAATTCCTAAGCATCTGTATCCCTCTGCTCCCCACCTACTCATACATCTGTCTGGACGCATCTTAAATGAATCTACCGTGTCTGCCTCTACCACCTCTGCTGGCAACACGTTCCAGATGCCCACCACCCTCTGTGAGAAGTACTTGCCGCATGTTTCCCCCTTAAACTTTCCACCTCTCACCTTGAAAGCATGACCTCTCGTTATTGAATCCTTCACCTTGGGAAAAAGCTTGTCTCTATCCACCCTGTCTATACCCTTCATGATTTTGTAAACCTCAATCAGGTTCCCCCTCCATCTCCTTTTTTCTAATAAAAATAAACCTAACCTACTCAACCTTTCTTCATAGCTAGCACCTTCCATACCAGGCAACATCCTCGTAAACCTTCTCTGCACCCTCTCCAAAGCGTCCACATCCTTTTGGTTATGTGGCGACCAGAACTGTACACAGTATTCTAAATGCGGCCGAACCAATGTCTTATACAATTTTAACATGACTTGCCGGCTCTTATACTGAATGAAGGCAAGCATACTATAAACCTTCTTGACCACTCTATCCACCTGTGCCGCAACCTTCAGGGTACAATGGACCTACACTCCCAGATCTCTCTGCCCATTAACTTTTCCCAAGGCTCTTACGTTCATTATATAATTCGCTCTAGAATTAGTCTTGCCTAAATGCATCACCTCACATTTGTCTGGATTGAAATCCATCTGCCACTTTTCCGCCCAACTCTCCAGTCTATCTATATCCTTCTGTATTCTTTGACAGCCCCTTATGCTTTCTGCTACTCCACCAATCTTTGTGTCATCTGCAAACTTGCTGATCAGACCAACAGTGCCCTTTTCCAGATCATTTAGATTAGAATAGATTAGATTCCCTACAGTGTGGAAACAGGCCCTTCGGCCCAACCAGTCCAAACTGACCCTCCGAAGAGTAACCCACCCAGACCCATTTACCCTCTGACTAATGCACCTAACACTATGGGCAATTTAGCAAGACCAATTCACCTGACTTGCACATCTTTGGACTGTGGGACACGCAGACACGGAGAGTGTGCAAACTCTACACAGACAATTGCCCGAGGCTGGAATCGAACCTGGTACCCTGGTGCTGTGAGGCAACAGTGCTAACCACTAAGCCACCGTGCCACCCTTTATGTATATCACAAACGACAATGGCCCCAACACTGACTCCTGTGGAACACCACTGGTCACCTTTCTCCATTTCGAGAAACTCCCTTCAACTACTACTGTCTCCTGTTGCTCAACCAGTTCTTCATCCACCCAGCTAGAACACCCTGCATACCATGTGACTTCACTTTCTCCATTAGTCTACCATGGGGAACCTTATCAAATGCCTTACTAAAGTCCATGTATATGACATCAACAGCCCTTCCTTCATCTATCAACTTGGTCACTTCCTCGAAGAACTCTATTAAGTTGGTAACGCACGATCTCCCCTGCACAAAACCATGTTGCCTATCACTGATAAGCTCATTCTTTTCTAAATATAAATAGATTTTATCCCTCAGTACCCTCTCCAGCAACTTTCCTGCCACCAACATCAGGCTCACTGTGTGTAGTTACCTGGAATATTCCTACTACCCTTCTTGTACAGGGATCAACATGAGCAACCTTCCAGTCTTCTGGCATCTCACCTGTATTTAAGGATGCCACAAAGATTTCTGTCAGGGCCCCAGCTATTTTCTCTCTCGCCTCCCTCAGCAACCTGGGATAGAACCCATCCGGTCCTGGGGATTTGTCCACTTTAATAACCTCTAGCCTACCCAACACATCTTCCCTCCTTATGACAACGTGATCCAGACTACTCAAACTTCTATCTTTAATCTAAAGATTCATCATGTTCCTTCACTCAATGAACACTGATGCAAAGTAATCATTCAGAATCTCACTTATTCTCTCAGGTTTGACACATAGCCTTCCTTCAATATCCTTTAGTCAACCAATCCTTTCTCTTGTTACCCGCTTGCTTCTCATATAAGAATAAAATGCTTTGGGATTCTCCTTAATTCTGCTTGCTAAAGCTATTTCTTGACCCTTTTTAGCCCGCTTGATTCCTCTTTAAGACTTCTCCTACTCTTCTGATATTCTTCCAGGGCCTGTTCCGTTCTTAGCTGCCTAGACCTTATAAACGCTTCCCTTTTCCTCTTGGCTAGTCGTACAATTTCTCCTGTCATTCACGATTCATGAATCTTGCCCTTCCTATCCTTTGCCTTCAGCGGGACATGTCTATCCTGCACTACCGTTAACCTATCTTTGAAAGCCTCCCACATCTCAAATGTGGACTTCCCTTCAAATATCTGTGTCCAATCCACATTTCCGAGCTCCTGCCTAATTTTGATATAATTTACCATGGCCCAGTTTAGTACTCTTCCCTTAGGATCACTCTCATCTTTATCTATGAGTATTCTAAAACTTACAGAATTGTGGTCCCTGTTCCCAAAGAATCCCCCACCGCAACTTCTACCACCTGTCCTGGCTTGTTCCCCAGTACCAGGTCCAATAGTCCATCCCTCGTTGGACTATTGACATACTGCTCTAGAAAACTCTCCTGGACGCTTCTTACAAATTTTACCTCATCCAGACCTCTGACGCTAAGTGTATCCAGTCAATGTTGGGAAAATTAGAATCTCCCATCACCACTACCCTATTGCCTCTACATAGAAATTCACCTTCTCCCAATTTAGACACTTGCCTTCGGCACTATCCTTTTCCCTTTCCATACTGACTTTGAAACTTACAGATATGGTTACTTTCCTCAAAATTCTCACCTTTTGAAACTTGGATCACTTGACTAGCTTCATTCCCAGGGAATGGGTCTATCACTGTCCCATCTCCTGTGGGACTGTATCTAATACTGGTTCAAAAAGGTCTCCTGGGTGCACTTTAAAAATTCCATCCCATCTTATCCTTTCAGACTAAGCTTTTCCCAATTAATGTGAGCAAAATTGATACTGTTACAACTATAATCCTGTTTCTTTCATACCTCTCTGCAATTTGCTGTCATATCTGTTTCTTTATCTTGCTCTGACTGTTGGGAGGCCTGTAGTATAATCCCAGCAAATACCTCATTTTTTTTTCCTAAACCCTTCCCAGATGGCTTAATTTGGTGACCCATCTAGGACATCCTCCCTCATTGCTGCGATCATGGTTCTCTTTATCCATAATCCAATGAACCCACCTCTCTTACATTCCACCCCTTCCATCATGCCTGGAACTTCTATACCCTGGAATGTTCAGCTGCCAGTTCCATCCTTCCTTTAACTATGGCACAGTGATTGCAACAATATCATATTTCCATGTGCTGATCGATGCTGTAAGTTCATCTGCCTTGCCAGCCAAGCTCTTTGCATTAAAATAGATACAGTTTAGCTTTCTAGACCTTCCATGTGCCCTATGCTGCCCATGTCTTCTCTGTCTATTGGACTGGAGTTAGATATAGTTCAAAAGAATCAAATGATTGAGAGAGAAAGTAGGAACAGGATACTGAGTTAGATGATTAGGCATGATCGTATTGAATGGCAGATCCATCCTTGTCACCTGCACTTTATAGCTCCCCTTTATCTGTTACCGTCTCTCACCTTCACCCTTCCACATTTCCAGAATTTTTAATTTCTAGGCTAATGAGTCAAATAAGTCTCACTATCTAATTATTTAGTTAGAGGTTGAGGCTCTGTGATATTCTATAGCATCATAGAAATATTAGGAACCTTACAGAAAGATACCATTCAGCCATCATGTCTAGGTTGGCTGAATAAATTAGCCACCCATTCTAACACCATTTTCCAGCCCCTGATCTGTAGCCTTGCAGCTTACAACATTTAAGGTAAGCATTTGAGAGTTATAAGGTAGCCAGGAAGGATCTGAAGAGAGAACTAAAAGCAGCAAGGAGGGGACATGAAATGTCCTTAGTTGGTAGGATTAAGGAAAACCCTAAGGCTTTCTATAGGTATGTCAGGAATAAAAGAATGACTAGGGTAGGAATAGGTCCAGTCAAGGATAGTAGTGGGAAGTTGCGTGTGGAGGCTGAAGAGATTGGGGAGACACTGAATGAATACTTTTTGTCACTATTCACTCAGGAACAGGACATTGTTGCCGATGTGAATATTGAGTCACAATTAATTAGAATGGACGGCTTTGAGGTATGTAGGGAAGAGGTGTTGGAAATGCTGGAAAGGGTGAAAATAGATAAGTCCCCTGGGCCTGATAGCATTTATCCTAGGATTCTCTGGGAAGCAAGGGATGAGATTTCAGAGCCATTGGCCTTGATTTTTATGTCCTCGTCTACAGGAATAGTGCCAGAAGACTGGAGGATAGCAAATGTGGTTCCCTTGTTCAAGAAGGGGAGTAGGGATAACCCTAGTAACTATAGGCCGATGAGTCTCACTTCTGTTGTGGGCAAAGTCTTAGAGAGAATTGTAAGGGATAGGATTTATGAACATCTGGATAGGAATAATGTGATCAAGGATAGTCAGCATGGTTTTGTGAAGGGCAGGTCGTGCCTCACAAACCTTATTGAATTCTTTGAGAAGGTGACTAAGGAGGTAGATGAGGGTAAAGCGGTAGATGTGGTGTATATGGATTTTAGTAAGGCGTTTGATAAGGTTCCCCATGGTAGGCTACTGCGAAAAATACGGAGGTATGGTATTGAGGGTGAGTTGGAGGTTTGGATTAGGAATTGGCTGGCTGGAAGAAGACAGAGGGTAGTAGTTGATGGTAAAGGTTCATCTTGGAGTGCAGTTACTAGCGGTGTTCCGCAAGGATCTGTTTTGGGACCATTGCTGTTTGTCATTTTTATAAATGACCTGGAGGAGGGGCTAGAAGGTTGGGTGAGCACGTTTGCGGATGATACGAAAGTCGGTGGAGTTGTTGACAGTGAGGAAGGATGTGTCAGGTTACAGCGGGATATAGATAAGCTGCAGAGCTGGGCAGAAAGGTGGCAAATGGAGTTCAATGTAGCTAAGTGGGAGGTGATTCACTTTGGTAAGAGTAACAAAATGATGGGGTACTGGGCTAATGGTCAGATACTTGGTAGTGTGGATGAGCAGAGGGACCTTGGTGTCCATGTACACAGATCTCTGAAAGTTGCCAACCAGGTAAATAGTGCGGTAATGAAGGCATATGGCGTACTGGCTTTTATTGGTAGAGGAATTGAGTTCCGGAGCCCTGAGGTCATGTTGCAGTTGTATAAGACTCTGGTGTGGCCGCATCTGGAGTATTGTGTGCAGTTTTGGTCGCCATACTATAGGAAGGATGTGGAGGCACTGGAACGGGTACAGAGGATGTTTACCAGGATGTTGCCTGGTATGGTAGGAAGATCGTATGAGGAAAGGCTGAGGCACTTGGGGCTGTTTTCATTGGAGAAAAGAAGGTTTAGGGGTGACTTGATAGAGGTGTACAAGATGATTAGGGGTTTAGATAGGGTTGACCATGAGAACCTTTTTCCACGTATGGAGTCAGCTATTACAAGGGGGCATAGCTTTAAATTAAGGGGTGGTAGGTATAGGACAGATGTTAGGGGTAGATTCTTTACTCAGCGAGTCGTGAGTTCATGGAATGCCCTGCCAGTAGCAGTGGTGGACTCTCCTCTTTATGGGCATTCAAACGGGCATTCGATAGGCATATGGAGGATAGTGGGCTAGTGTAGGTTAGGTGGGCTTGGATCGGCGCAACATCGAGGGCCAAAGGGCCTGTACTGCGCTGTATTTTTCTATGTTCTATGTTCTATGTAAAGGTGCTGGTTACCTTTAAGTGAGTTTGAGAATATCTGGCCTCGAATAACAAACCGGGTAGTGAATTCCAGACACTACAGCTCTCTGGGTGAAAACATTTTTCCTCATGTCACCTCAAATCCTTCTACCAATAAACTTAATTCTGTGTCCCCTGGTAATTAACCTCTCTGCGAGGAGAAGTAGATTTTCCCTGACCACTCTTCCAAGCCCCTCATTATTTTGTGAGCATGAGTGGCAGGGAAAGTGACGGAAAGAGCAGATAATCAGTTGACACTGGAAGATACCTGTTCTTTCCTACCTCTTTAGCAATTAAGTTCAAAATCACTCAATACCAGGTTATAGTCCAACAGGTTTATTTGGAAGCACGAGCTTTCAGAGCACTGCTCCTTCATCAGGTAGCTGTGGAGCAGGATCATAAGACACAGAATCTATAGCAAATCATTACGGTGTCATGCAACTGAAATGATATATCAAATAAACCTAGATTGCTGTTAAGTCTTTCATCTTTTAGAATGGGTCGCAGGTTTTGGTTCATTAATATGTAAATCCCGGAACTTCTTTTCAGTTACATTCTCAAGATAACTTAAGGTTTTGTTAAAAAAAGGGTGAAATCTCAGCTCAGACAATGCATTAAAGGTTAGAGTCTGTCTGTATCCCAATTTTGAGTCAGACTGGTTCTATTTTCAAAGTGGAATTTACAAAACATTACATGGATTGAAAGTTTGCAATGACTGCCTGCAGGTTGTGCACCTTTTTGTGCATGCTTGGTAAAGTGTGTGTGTCAGTGTGATGGAGTATAAGCTTGTGGGTGGATGGGTGTGTGTCGGTGGATGGGTGGGTGTGTCAAGCTCTTTGCATTAAAATAGATACAAATTAACTCTCTAGACATTCCATGTGGTGTGTGTGTGTGTGTGAGTGAGTGAGTGTTCACAGTATTGGGGTCACCTGTAGTGTGACATGAACCCAAGGTCCAGGTTGAGGCCATCCCCATGAGTACTGAACTTGGCTATCAGCCTCTGCAGAGCCAAAGGTGAAGGAGTATCACTCCGAAAGCTAGTGCTGCCAAAGAAACCTGTTGGACTATAACCTGATCTTGTGTGATTTTTAACATTGTCCACCCCAGTCGAACACTGGCTCCTCCACATTCAGCAATTAAGTATCTGGGAATGAACATCCATGTGGTTGGTCTTTGCTGACAATTCACCATTTAAGACCCATAAGAGATCAATAAATGTCCATCTAAGGGGTTCAATACACACCAGGCTGATTATTGGCCTTCCCACTGTCAATAGTGGAATGGTCACATTGGTGGAAGAACTTAAGCCATTCTGAGGGCAATTGGGAGTGGGGCAGTATAGTGGCCAATGAAAATCACACCTCTGACTTTGCCTGTGAAAATGTCTCTTCCCCAATCTCCATCCTCCACCCAGTGTGACCTCCAGCAGCTTCATGACTGCACAACAGTGACCTCCAACCCCTACCTGGCTGCCTGGCTCTGACTGACCGGCAGCTACTGGGAGCTTGGGATTTCAATGTCAAGGCTCCTGATAGGCTGAATGGCTAACTGGACATCTCTGTAGTGATTGATTGGAGGTCAATCTGATGGTGTTTCAGACTGGGCAGAAAAGGTAAATCACTCTTGAAGATGTCTCTTTACTTTGTGCAGAGACATTTCCATGCACTGGACTATCATTGTATTTAGGTATTCCTGTATCACTGGCATTGGTAATTCGAATGCTTGGGTATTTAGCACTATGAAGGCTTCAGTAGCTCATGTGTATATTCACTGACCTATTCTTGGAGTCTGCAGTCATTTCTTCCTCCACCCATGTCACTTAAATTCTGTGTTATGATCGAGCCCTCCACAATCACCTGATGAAGGAGCGTCGCTCCGAAAGCTAGTGTGCTTCCAATTAAACCTGTTGGACTATAAACTGGTGTTGTGTGATTTTTAACATTTTTACTGGTACTTTTCTTTTGCACATGTGTCAAACTACAAACTGTTTACAAACTGCAGTTGAGCTCCATGAAGTAGCTCTCATATTGAGTTAATGCCACGAAGAAACAAAGGCTAATGTTGCAGATTTGTATTTCAAACAACACCCAACTCAACATCACTCCCACTCCCTGAGTGCTGTACTTTGCTGAAGTCTCAGACTGCTCGTGCTGACATTCAGTCCTTGATGAGCCAAAATTCCTTTCTGTTAAACACGGAATCCATGGCCCCATTGTCATTGATCCCTCTCGCCAACCGCATTCTCTAGTCTCCTTTATCATCCCTCCTTCTAACATCTATCAGAAGCTGAGTCCGAAGATTCACAGCCTTAGTTTCAGATGCGATAAGCTTCCAGACACAAATCCTGTCCAAATCCAAAATCAACCACCTTC
Source organism: Chiloscyllium plagiosum (assembly GCF_037043375.1). Classification (NCBI taxonomy): domain Eukaryota; kingdom Metazoa; phylum Chordata; class Chondrichthyes; order Orectolobiformes; family Hemiscylliidae; genus Chiloscyllium; species Chiloscyllium plagiosum. Next base: position 42,323,209 of record NW_028270177.1, read on the forward strand.
ATCTCTGCAACACCCATCCATTCTGCTCCTGCCTTGGTCTTTCTGCTGCTGAAACCTCTATGTAATGGCTATGGCTCAGCTGGTGGGGATTTTACCTCTGGGTTAGAAGGCTGTGGGATCAAATTCAACACAAAGTCTTTAAATATTGAAGATAATAGTGAAGTGCAGTATTGAGTGGATGTTACGCAGTCAGAGCTGCTACATTTTGGATAAGACCGTAAATGAAGCTTCTGTTGCTTTCTCAGGTGAATGTAAAAAATCCCAAGGCACAATTTGAAGGAAAAACTAGAGGGTTCTCGCCAGAATGCTGGCTAATATTTATCTGTTAGCCAAATCGTTTGGAAACAGATGATGTGGTTGTAAGTTTTTTGGTTTCCAGAAGTTTGAAATCATTTCATTTTTCAATATTTTGTAGAGAAATGTAATAGTACTTAGTGTATTCACTTGCTGTGACCTTTTCATTTGCTCTAAGTGTCTTTGTGTGCAGTGTGTGGCAGCAATTAAACAGATCTCTTGAACCATGGTGTCAAGACTGGTGCAGCTATAGATTTTTAGAGCTGTTAAAATAGTCAGTTACTGAAAGAAACAGCAAAGTGCAATAAAAAAGTAAACAGCTGTTTGCAACTTTGATTTACTGTATGATGTAAAATAGCTGTGTATTTTCCATTCCCAACTCCTCTGGAAATGAAATCAGACATGAAACAGAATTGGAATATTTCCACTTTCAACAGTAGACTGTGAAATAGCTGTAGAATTAAGGTTAAAAAAAACTGAACATGTAAGAGTAGCATTACTAATATTACTGCTGAGGAAAGAATGATACAAGCTGTATTGCAGATCTCATTGGGAAGTAGAAATGAAAGATGACAGAGATTTTGAAGGATTTGAACTTCATATTAATGTTGCTTATGCACAGTACAGGTTCAATATCAGGGCTTGGGGAACAGAGAGACCGCTGATCAGTATGTGACCACTCCAATACATCTAACTGGATCCTATGAGTTGAGATAACTGAAAGATAATCTCATTAGGGATAGAACTTTCAAAATCAAAAGACTTCTTGCCACGTGAGCACATCTGCTGAGGGAGGAGAATGTTACTCTCAAGAAAGCTATCGACATACGAAGAAGCTGTGAATTTATCAATCATTAGCTTAAAGTGTATTAGATAGATAAAGCCAAGACAACTGTGGGTGCTGAAAATCAGAAACAAAAACAGATATTGCTGGAGAAAGTCCTGAAGAAGGGTCACTGGACCCAAAACATTAGCTTTGATTTCTCTCCACAGAGAAAAGTGAGAGCTAAGATGAGCGAGGAGGGGACATGAGAAGTTGTTGGCAGATAGGATCAGGGAAAACCTCAAGCTTTCTATAGGTACCTAAGGGATAAAAGAATGACTAGAGTAAGATTAGGGCCAATCAAGTGGTAGGAAGTTGTGCATGGAGTCAGAGGAGATAAGGGAAACGCTTAAATGAATACTTTTCATCCGTATTCACACTGGAAGAAGACAATGTTGTCGATGATAATACTGAGAAACAGGCTAATAGACTAGATAGAATTGAGTTTCACAAGGAAGAGGTGTTAGAAATTCTGGAAAGTTTGAAAATAGCTAAGTCCCCGGGCTGGATGGGATTTATCTGAGGATTCTCTGGGAAGCCAGGGAGGAGCTTGCCGAGCCTTTGGCTTTTGATCTTTGTGTCATCATTGCCGACAGGAACAGTGCCAGGAGACTGGAGGAGAGCAACTGTCCCCTTGTTCAAGAAGGGGAAGAGAGACAACCCTGGTCATTATAGGCTAGTGAGCCTTACTTCGGTTTTGGGCAAAGTGTTGGAAAAGGTTATAAGAGATGGGATTTATAAATATCTTGATAGGAATAAGTTGACAGTCAACATAGTTTCGTGAAGGGTAGGTTGAGCCTCTCAAACCTTATTGAGTTTTTTGAGAAGATGACCAAACAGGTGGATGAGGGTTTCAGTAAGGCATTTGATAAGGTTCCCCATGGTAGGCTACTGTACAAAATACGGAGGCATGGGATTGAGGGCGATTTAGTGGTTTGGATCAGAAATTGGCTAGCTGAAAGAAGACAGAGGGTGGTGATTGATGGGAAATATTCATTCTGAAGTTCAGTTACTAGTGGTGTGCCACAAGGATCTGTTTTGGGGCCACTGCTGTTGTTATTTTTATAAACGACCTGGATGAGAGTATGGAAGGATGGCTTAGTAAATTTGCTGATGACACTAAGGTTGGTACAGTTGTGGATAGTGCTGAAGGATGTTGCAGGTTACAGAAGAACATAGATAAGCTGCAGAACTAGGCTGAAAGGTGACAAATGGAGTTCAATGCAGAAAAATATGAGGTGATTCTTTGGAAGGAGTAACAGGAATGCAGAGTACTGGGCGAATGGTAAGATTCTTGGTAGTGTAGATGAGCAGAGAGATCTCAGTGTCAATGTATGTAGATCCCTCAAAGTTGCCACCCAGGTTGATAGGGCTGTTAATAAGGCATATGGTGTGTGTTAGGTTTTATTAGTAGAGGGCATGTGAGGCAGCATATAAATCACTAAGTCCCTGTATCATCCAGATCTCTGATGTCTCAAAGTGGATGAGGGTGTGAAAGCAATACAGCAAAGGAAATTTTGGCTGTCCTCAAGTTTAGCCTGTAAAACAAAATAGGAAACCTGGTCGATATGGAAAGTTGGCCCGAAAGGCTTATTCCTGTGCTTAATGACTCTATGAGTCAATCACAGGGAAAGAACCTTTGTTAACTGGTCCCTCGTCCACAAACCAATCAGCTTTACTATTAATAACAGCTCGGCTCCAATTCATCTGCATTGCTAACCCACAGCTATGCCAAGTTCAAAGGTATCAAATTCCATACTTTCAACCCATGCAATGATCATTATAAATTCTTGGCTTTCAAAATAGTTTTTTCTAATTTCAGTCCACAGTTTTAAAAATCTCAGAAATAAAAAGTCACAGTCCTTAAAAAAGAGGGATGCTTTTTTTGCTTGTGTGCTATTTTGCCTCATCACTAGGTGTCCTAAGTGAATCTTCAGATTTGTGCTCCCAACACTCAAGTTCTGAAAGCAAATGTTGTATATTGTAACAGCCCCTTGTCCTTCTCCATTGTATGAATAAAAGCTCTGCATTTATCATTACAGATAGTTTTCCATTTGAGAAAGGACAATATGGTTGTTTTGAGTGTACATTCTCATTGTTCTGCATCTGATTTACCCTCAATAAAATGAACATTACAATATGTAAAATGGCTCACATGATGTAATACTATGTGCTACTGTAACAATTATTGGATGGTTTTATATACAATTTAGCAATCAATAATCATTATAATAGAGCTGGCTAAGTCTTTGATATTATTTACTGATCTCCACTTTGGAATCATCCTAAATTTGTAACAGTGTTTCATAAACAGAAGAGGAATATTATCCAACATTTTGAAGTGAGAGTGGCTTTAGGCAAAAAGGACTGAAAATGTGAAGATGAATCATTAGTCACAGTGCTTTTTACTTATCTTCAAAAAATGAATACATTTCCAGGCCACTTCAAATGAGACAAATTATTAATGCTTAAATGGATTGATATATGAATTTTCTATTTTGTTTACTTTCTTTCTGTTAGGATCATGGACCACTACGAGTGCATCAACTCACCAAAGTAGTTCAACATTTGATGCAGTTAGTGTCTCTGATCCAGATTAATGGCATAACATCACCTTGCTGAATTACATACAATTGAAGTGAAACAAAGGCCATGGCAGTGCCTTGCACACTATTTTCCAGTGAGGCCCCATTTCAACCTTCTAAAAGGGCAACTACAGGAGCAACAAAAGCTCACCTTGCCAGCAATGCCAATATCCTGTGAATGAATATAAATATAAAAGAAATTCATTAAAATTAGCATGACCTCAAATGCCAGCAATAACAAAACAGCAATAAAGCAGCATAGCAACATTCAGCATTAAATTTCACGTTATTGATCAATGCATCAAAGAAATATGTAATTCTTCATTTTTGAATTATTTGTAAAAATGTTAGATTTCAGCCAAGCTCTCAATATTTCCTAATGACAAAAGATGTAGTGAAGCTATTCTTTCCCCATACATATAGTAATCAGCTAATTTCCTCAAACCTCACCAGAACCCGCTTCTTAATCCTGTTCACCAGATAAACTCGGCAGCCCCACTTCCCAAGCCCCTGCCTCCTCACTCATGCTCACCCTGTCCACTCAGCCCCTCATCCTTCTCCATTTTATCCCACTACTAGGATTTCTCCATCTTAGGAGAATGTGAGGACTGCAGATGCTGGAGGTCAGAGTCAACAAGTGTGGAAAAGCAAAGCCGAGGGTCAACGTTTCGAGTATAAACTGATGAATAGCTTATGCTGGAAACATTGACTCTTCTGCTCCTTGGATGCTGCCTTACCGGATGTCCTTTTCCAGCACCACACTTTTCTCTTACACAGACTTGATCTCTTGTTGCTGCTACCTCCCACCTCAGTGGATGATTCCATACCAGCACTTAAACTAAGGGCAGGAACTTACCAATTGAGCCCTTGAGTCTGCTCCACCATTTGATAAAACCATGGATGATCTAATTGTAGCCTCAACTTCACTTTGCTGCTTACCTTCTGTACCCTTTAACTCACTGGTTGGCCAACAATCTATCAGACCTGCCGTAAAGTATTCAATGAACCAGCTCCCAATTCTTTCAGGCAAGGGAATTCAACAGAATAATGACATTCATCTCCTACTTAAATAGGAGCCCTCTTATTTTAAAACATGGTCATTTAGTGTTACTGTCTTTCAGACACAGAAACAACCTCTGAACATACACCCTATCAAGTGTGCTCAAGATCTTGCCTATTTCAATAAGTTCATCTCTCAGTCTCTTAACCTCCTAAGGATACAGTTCCAATCAGTTCAGCATTTTCTTGACATAACTCCCTCATCCTAGGAATGAGTCTGCTTCTAATGCAATTAGGTTATTGCTTAAAACTGTACACAGATGCGGTCTCACCAATGCTCTAAATAATTGCAGCAAAACTTCCCGACTTTTACAGTTTATTTCTTTTGTAATAAATTAAAACATTCTATTTGCTTTCCGAATCACTTGCTGTACATGTGTACTAACCTTTTATGATTTATTTACCAGACACCCAGATCCCACTGTATGGAACACTGCAACCACTGTCTATTTATTTAGCAACCATGATTTCAGTCCTTTCATCCAAGTCATTGATATTGATTGTGAGACGTTGAGGCCCTGGCACTAATCCATTTGGCACAGTATTCATTACATCTTACAAACTTGATAATGACCCAATTCTCTGCTTCCGGTTTGTTAACCAATTCTCTGTCCTCTGTAAGAAATTAGGTCTCTCATTAAGTTGTAACTTTGCATAGTATTGCATAGTAACTGCTGCAGCAGCAAAACCCTCTCTCTAGAAAGGCAAAAACAGTTGGGCCGTAATACATAGGAGCAGAAATTAGGCCATTTGGTCCATTGAGACTGCTCCACCATTCAACCATGGCTGATAGGTTTTTCAACCCCATTTTCCTGCTTTCTCACTGTGACCTTTGATCCCCTTGGCAATCAAGAACCTATCTATCTCTAATCTAAGTATACTCAATGACCTGGCCTCCACAGCCTTTTCTGACAATGAACTCCACAGATTCACCACTCTCTGGCTAAAGAAATTTCTCCTTATCTCTGTTCTAAAGGGTTTTCCTTTAAAACATTGAACATAGAACAGTACAGCACAGTACAGGCCCTTTGGCCCACAATGTTGTGCCAAGCATTTATCTTAATCTAAGATCAATCTAACCTACACACCCCTCAATTTACTGCCATCCATGTGCTTCTCCAGCAGTCACTTAAATGTCCTTAGTGTCTCTGATTCTACTACCACTGCTGGCAGTGCATTCCATGCACCCACCTCTCTCCTCATAAAGAACCTACCGCTAACATCTCCCCAATATATTCATTCAACATCTTAAAATTAAAATTATGACCTCTCGTGACAGCCATTTCTGCCCTGGGGAAAAGTCTCTGGCTATCTATTCTATCTATGCCTCTTATTACCTTGTTACACCTCTATCAAGTCACCTCTCTTCCTTCTTCTCTCCAGTGTGAAAAGCCCAAGCTCAGTCAACCTCTGTTCATAAGAAAGGTCTCCAAACCAGGCAGTATCCTGGTTTCCTCTTCTGCACCCACTCTAAAGCATCTACATCCTTCCTATAATGAGGCGACCAGAACTGGACCCAAGTTCCAAGTATGATCTAACCAGGATTTTATAGAGCTGCAGCAAAACCTCACAGCTCTTAAACTCAATCCCCCTGTTAATGAAAGCCAAAACACCATCCACCTTTTTAACAACCCTATCAACTTGGGTAGCAACTTCGAGGGATCTATGTACGTGGACCCCAAGATCCCATTGTTCCTCCACCAGGCGACACGGTCGCTCAGTGGTTAGCACTGCTACCTCATAGTGCCAGGGATCTGGGTTCAATTCCTGTCTTGGGTGACTGTCTGGAGTTTGCACATTCTCCCCGTGTCTGCGTGGGTGCTCTGGTTTCCTCCAACAATCCAAAGCTGTGCAGGTCAGGTGAATGGGCTGTGCTAAATTGTTCATAGTAATAGGTGCATTAGTGAGGAGTAAACATAGGGTAGGGGGAATGTTTCTGGGTGGGTTACTCTTCGGAGGGTCAGTGTGGACTTGTTGGGCCAAATGGCCTGTTTCCATCCTGTAGGGAATCAGTGTTTAACCCTGTAATCTGCATTCAAATTCGATCATCCAAAATGAATCACTTTGCATTTGTCCAGATTGAACTCCATCTGCCACTTCTCAGCCCAGCTCTGCATCCTGTCAATGGCCCTCGACATTATCTACAACACCACTGACGTTTATGCCATCGGCAAACTTACTAACTCACCCTTCCACTTCCTCATCCCAGTCATTTATAAAACTACAAAGACCAGAGGCCCCAAAAGAGATTCCTGTGGGATATCACTGATCACCGACCTCCAGGCAGAATACTTCCCATCCATTACCACTCGTTGTCTTCTTTTGGCCAGCCAATTCTGTATCCAGACAGCCAAATTTCCCTGTATCCCATTCCTCCTAACTTTCTGAATGAACCTACCGTATGGAGCCTTATCAAATATCTTACTGAAATCTATATACACCACATTCACTGCTTGTCCTTCGGCAACTTGCTTTGTTACATTCTCAAAGAACTCAAAAAGGCTTGTGAGGCATGACCTGTCCCTCACAAAGCCATGCTGACTATCTTTAATAAAACTATGTTTTTCCAAATAGGATTTCAGAGTCCTTTCCAGTACATTGATTACCACAGATATAATACTGATGTGTCTGTATTTCCCAGGAATTTCCCTGTTCCCTTCCTTGAAAAAAGGAACAACATTCACCTCCCTCTGATCATCCGGTACTACCCCTGTGAAGAGTGAGGATGCAAAGATCATCACCAGAGGCACAGCAATCTCATTCCTTGCTTCCTGTAGTAACCTTGGATGTATCTGATCTGGCCCTGGGGACTTATCTATCTTGATGCTTTCCAGAATTTCCAGCACTTTCTTAATATCAATCCAACGTTCATCCAGCTCCAGGTCCAGTTCCCTAACGTGGTTTCTGTTGAGCTGGAGTTGGGTGCACTTCCTGTAAATGTAGTCAGTGGGGACACTATTGGTGACCTTTACCTCCCACATCCTACAGGAGGAGCGTGCAACTGCCCTAACATCCATTCCCACTGTTCTGAATTCCCGAAGAGACTATTGAAAACAATCTTGCTGAATCGGCACACAGAACCATTTTGTCTGGTTAGAGGAGGAGGATGGGAGGGGAGACAATCCCTAAGTAGTATTTCTAGTAACGTAACCGCACCTCTACTCTAATGCTGTGCCCTCGGTTCCTCATCTCTCCAGCCAATGGAACTATCTTCCCAACGTCCACACTGTCCAGGCCATTCAATTATCTGTAGGTTTCAATCAGATTCCCCCTCATCCTTCTAACCTCCATTGAGTAAAGTCTCAGAGTCCTCAAACATACCTCATATGTTAAGCCTTTCATTCCTGGGATTATACTCATGAACCTCCCCTGAACCCACTCCAGCGCCAGGACATCCTTCCTGAGGAAAGTGACCCAAATTGCTCACAATACTCTAAATGTGGTCTGACCAGTGCTTAATAAAGCCTCAGAAGTACAACCATGCTTTTCTGTTCAAGTCCTCTTGAAATAAATGCCAACATTGTATTTGCCTTCCTAACTACTGACTCAGCCTGCAAGCTTGCCTTGAGAGAATCTTGGACTAGGACTCCTAAGTTCCTGTGCACTTCAGATTTCTGAATTTTCTCCACAACTAGAATATAGTCCATTCCTCTATTCTTCCAACTAAAGAGTATGACCCTACACTTACCCACGTTGTATTTCATCTGCCACTTCTTTGCCAACTCTCCTAACCTGTATAAAACTTTCTCCAGCCTAGCCATTTCCTTCACCTATCTTTGTATCATCTGCAAACTTCGCCAGGATGTCCTCAGTTCCTTCATCCAGATCATTAACGTATAAAGTGAAAACCTGTGGTCCCAACACTGACCCTTGTGGAACACTGCAATTCACTGGCTACCAACCCGAGAAGGACCCTTTTATCCACATTTTCTGCCTTCTGCCAAACAGCCACTCTTCTATCTATGCTCGTATCTTGATTCTAACACCATGGGCGTTATCTTACACAGCAGCATCCTGTGTGGCACCTTATCAAAGGCATTGTGGAAGTTCAGGTAGATAACATCCATTTGCTTTCCTTGGCCTAACCTGCTTATCACCTCCTCAAATAATTCTAAATAGTCCCTGGAAATGTCGATCACTTTGTTTAGCTTCCACATTGACATTTCTAAGTTGATACTTGGTGTGTTGTATACCTTCTTATAAATGCAAGTGTTTAGAAAGGAGTAGGAAGTGACCCCAGTATGACGTAAACCAAAAATGTCGAACATAACATCTTAAATAGTGTATTAGAAAAGTCCAAGATGCAATGTACAACTTACTAGAATTAAAATATGTTGTGAAATGCTTGTAGACAATCAGTGGGAGAAGGGGGCAGTGCTTGTCAGGCAGTTACCTTCTTCAGATGGAAAAGGCCAACAGAAAAGGAAGGAAGGAAGGAAGGGAAAAGTCCTTTAACACTTCAGCTAAATAGCAGGATACTGCCTCCTCAACTACTGAGATCAAAACACTTTTCTAATCGTCTATTCAGTTTTCAGTAACAGTGAATCACCCTTACCTGTCACAAGTTGTACACTAAGAGCAGCATGGTGGCTCAGTGGTTAGCACTGCTACCTCACAGCACTAGGTACCCGGTTTTGATTCCCTCCTCAGGTGACTCTCTGTGTGGAGTTTGCACATTCTCCCCGTGTCTGTGTGAGTTTCCTCCGGATGGTCAGTTTTCCTCCCACAATCCAAAGATGTGCAGGGTCAGGTGAATTGGCCATGTTGAATTGCCCATAGCGTTAGGTGCATTAGTCAGGGGTAAATATAAGGTAGGGGAATGGGCTGGAGAGGTTACTTTTCAGAGGGTCAGTGGACTTCTTGGGCCGAAGGGCCTGTTTCCATACTGTATGGAATCTAATCTAATCTACACTTATAGGGTCAAAGAGTCACAGAATCATATGGCACAGAAACAGACTCTTAGGTCCAACCAGTCAACACCGAACATAATCCCAAACTAAACTAGACCCACTTGTTCTTGGTCCATATTCCTCCAAACGTTTCCTATTCATGTACTTATCCAAATATCTTTTAAATGGGTGGCATGGTGGCACTGTCGTTAGCACTGCTGCCTCACAGTGTCAGAAACCCAGGTTTGTTTCCAGCCTCGAGTGACTGTGTTGTTTGCCCATTCTTCCCGTGTCTGCGTGGGTTTCTTCCAGGTACTCGGGTTTCTTCCAGGTACTCCGGTTTCTTCGCACAGTCCAAAGATGTGTAGGTCAGGTGAATTGGCCATGCTAAATTGCCTGTAGTGTTCAGGGATATGTAGGTTAGGTGCATTAGTCAGGGGTAAGTGTATGGACAATAGGGTAGGGGAATGGGTTTGGGTGGGTTACTCTTTGGAGGGCCAGTGTGCACTTGTTGGGCCAAAGGGCCTGTTTCCACACTGTAGAGATTCTATAAAACGTAATTGTACTGACATCCATCACTTCCTCAGGAAGTTTATTCCACATGTGAACTATCCTCAGTATAAAACATTGCCTCTCTTGTCTTTTTAAAATCTTTCTCCTCTCAACTTAAAAATCTGCCCCCAGTCTTGAAATTCCCCCATCCTCTCTCTACCCCTCATTATTTTATGAATTTCTATCAGGTTACCTCTCAACCTCCTACACTCCAGTGAAAAAGGTCTCAGCTTATCCAACCTTTCTTTACAACTCAAACCTTCCATATCCGCAGCATTATAACTGGGTGGCCAGAACTGGACACAGTATTCCAGAAGAGGCCTTACCAATGTCCTGTTTCTTTCACCCGCTGCATCATTTCTGAACTGCTATTTTTTAATAAACTAGTTTAAAGATATTTACCCATAGTTGTCCTTGCTTAACTGTCGCCCACAAAATCTAAACCTTACACAATATTACCCACTATAGCATCAGCTCTTATTTTGATCTAGCGCTCTCTGGAAATCCATGCACACCATATCCATGGATGCCTCTTTATTCCTGTTGTGTTTACTTTCTAAAAGGACTCTAATTTATCAAACATGATTCCCCTTACACAAAATCATGTTAACTCTGCTTAATTGCATGAAGTTTGTTTTAAGTGACCTGTTGTAATCTTCTTAATTGCATTGCATTACAGTTGCATCTGTGGTTCAGTGGTAGAATTCTTCCCTGCCACGCAGGAAGCCTGGGTTTCATTCCTGGCAAATGCATGGCAGCTATTTCTTCTAATCTAAAAACCAGAGAAAACAAGAAAAAAATGCAACAGTATAAAAGAAGGTTGAAAGAGCTTGTTTACATATCTAAAAGGTTACGTGGAGGCAAGAGTTGACATTGGACAGCTGGAGAAGACCATAATGGGGAGCAAATGAACGGTCGAGGAACTTAATGGCTCAGTGGTTAGCACTGCTGCCTCATAGCACCAGAGTCCCAGGTTCGATTCCAGCCTCGGGCAAGTGTCTATGTGGAGTTTGCACATTCTCCCCATGTCTACATGGGTTTTCTCTGGATGCTCCAGTTTCTTCCCACAGTCCAAAAATGTGCAGGTCAGGTGTATCGGCCATGCTAAATTGCCCGTCGTGTTTAGTGTTTAGTCAGAGGGAAATGGGTCTGGGTGGGTTACTCTTCAGAGGGTTGGTGTAGACTTGTTGGGCCGAAGGGCCTGTTTCCACACTGTAGGGAATCTAATCTTAATGTAGAATCCAGCATTTTCCCTCTGACAGACGTTAAGCTAACTGGCTTGGAGTTTCTTGTTTTCTGTCTCTTCCCTTTCTTTAATGTAATGAATTTTGCTAATTTCCAATTAGCTGGCATCTATTCAGAATCTAGGGAATTTTGGAAAGTTAAAATTTATGCATTCACCATCTTCGATCTTTTAAGATACCAGGATGAAATTCATTAGGACATGGGGACTAGTCAGCTTTTCATTGTAATAATTTTCTCAATGTCATTTGCCTGCTGATAGTTATTGCTTTTAGATCCTTTCACATCTTCACTACCGATAAGTAGTGCTTGGGGAACAGTGCTGGGACCACAATTGTTTACAATTATTATTAATGACTTGGATAAGGAAAGTGAATGTACTATAGCCAAGTTTGCAGATAATGCAAAAATAGTGGCAGGGCAAATGGTGAGGATGATACAAAGAGCCCACAGAGGGTGAATGGGCAAAAAAATTGGCAGATGGAATATAATGTGGAAAAAGGTGAGGTTATACACCTTGGCAGGAAGAATAGAAGAGCTGAATATTCATTAAATAAAGAAAGACTACAGAAATCTACAGCACAGAGGGATTTGGGCATCCTCATGCGTGAATTACAAGAAGCCTGTGCACAAATTCAACAGGCAATAGGGAAGAAAAATAAAAAACAAAATGAAATTGGCCTTTATTTTGAAGGGAATAAAAGACAAAAATAGGGAAGTATTGGTAAAAGCACACATGGCCCATAAACTATTCCCACAAGTGATTTCTTATCTTTATTTCTTCTCCCTACCCAAACTGATTATACATCTTGTTCTTTAGAATTAAGTTGAAAATTCATCATAGTAATGTTATCCTTAATTAACAGAACCAACCATCCACCCCTTTTAGTTTCTTAATTTTCAGAAATATTCTGTACACTGTACATTCAAGTTCTGGCCTTTATTATATTAGAGCAAGGGTGGTTGAGTGATGTTATGATTATGGGAGCTGAGGCATCAAGCATGAGAGACTAGAGTTTGTGATTGGAAGAGTAGCTATGTCTTTCCCGCATTTGTTGCTATTCCAATCACTGTTCAATTGTCAGTTCCTGCTCTCAGAAGCTGACAGTTGTTGAAAGTGGGAACTGCTGCTTCTCTTTGGGTAGCTTTATGGTTGACTAGCATTTTAGAACTTCACATTGTAATTTTCAGAAGTGGCAACAGCTCCAAGGCAGTCTCCTGGGTGTCCAGCTCAGTTTCAGTTCTGATTTTCTAATTAAAAAACTGGTGGTTTATCAGGGAATCCCTACAGTGTGAAAAACCCATTGGGCCAAACAAGTCCACACCGACCTTCAAAGTGTAACCCACCGAGACCCATTCCCCTACCCAGTTACTCTACGTTTATCCTGACTAATGCACCTAACCTATGCATCCCTATAAACTATTGGCAATTTAGCATAGTCGATCCACCTGACCTGCACATCTTTGGACTGTGGGAGGAAACCAGAACACCTGGTGGAAACCCACACAGACATGGGGCAAATGTGCATGCTCCACACCTGCAGTCACCCGAGGCTGGCGCTGTGAGGCAGCAGTAAATTGTTGACAAATGTGTAGCTCAGAATGACAGTAAGATGAGTTTTGCTTCTTCCATTGACAGTGGCATTTCATGAGGAAACTGGTGGCCATCTGAACATATTTTTCTATACAGGTGTGTCCTTTTTGGTAATGTAGTGATTAGTGACTAGTGGTGTCCTGTAGGGATCAGTGCCGAGACCTCTAATATTTGTGATATGTTTAAATGACTTAAATGAAAATGTAGATAGGTGAGTTAGTACGTTTGTAGACGGTACAAAGATCAGTGGAGTTGTGGATAATGTGGAAGATTGTCAAAAGTTACAACAGGATTTTGATCAGTTGCAGATATGGGCGGTGACATGGCAGATGGAGTTTAATCAGCTAAGTGTGAGATGCTGCACTTTGGAGATCAAATGTTCAGGAAAAGTATACAGTTAACGGCAGGACTCTGAATAACATTAATGTACAGGAGGATCTTGGAGCTCAAGTCCATTGTTCCCTGAATGTGGCCGTGCAAGCAGATAGGGCGGTGAAGAAAGCATACGGCATGCTTGCCTTTATTGGTCGGGGAACTGAGTACAAAAGTCAGGATTGTATGTTGCAGCTTTATGTAAATTTGGTTAAGCCACACTGAAAGAGTACAGCGTTCAATTCTGGTCGCGAGAAGGATATGGAAGCTTTGGAGAGGGTGCAGTAGAGGTTTACCAGGATTCTGCTTGGATTAGAGCATATGAGCTATAAGGAGAGACTAGAAAAACTCATGTTTTTCTTGAGTGGCGGATGCTGAGAGTAGACTTGATAGAAATCTAAAAAATTATGAGATACATAGATAGGTTTAACGGTCAGAATCTTTGAAATGTATAATAGTAAGGGGCATGCATTTAAGGTTAGCGGGGGAAAGTTCAAAGGAGATGTGAGGGGCAAGTGTTTTTACACAGAGCGTGGTAGGACTCTGGAATGCACTGCCGGGTGGTGGTAGAGGCAAATATGATCAGGACATTTAAGGGACTTTTAGGTAAGCACATGCAAAGAATGGAGGGATATGGACCAAGGGCAGGCAGAAGGCATTAGTTTAATTTGGTGTCATGTTTGGTACAACATTGTGGACCAAAGGGCCTGTCCCTGTGCTGTACTGTTCCATGTTCTATGTTCTGTGTACTCTGATTTAATGTTCAACAATACCTCAAACTGCCTGGAGGTGAATTGTTTCCACTATCACATATTTCACTTTCAAGAAGCCCTTGCTCAGCAACAGAACTCATATTGCTGAGTTAATTGTTGTAGCTTTCAACAGTTTCACTTTTCAAATAAAAGGGAATTTTGAGTCATAGTCTGCCACTATTAAATACCATTCAGATTGTGTAAATAGAATGGTTCGGACATCATGCACAATCTGAATGGTACATCAGTTTCTATCATCTCATATTTATCATAGAACATAGAAGGTTACAGGACAATAAAGGCCCTTTGACACTCGATGTTGTGCCACCCTGTGAAAATAATCTGATGCCCATCTAACCTACACTGTTCCATTATTATTCATATGTATGTCCAATGCCTATTTAAATGCTCTTAATGTTGGCGAGTCTACTACTGTTGCAGGCAGGTCATTCCATAGTGAAGAAACTAACCCTAATATCTGTCCTAAATCTATCACCTCTTAAGTTAAAGCTATGTCCTCTCGTGTTAGCCTTCACCATCTGAGGAAAGTATTCTATGTGTTTCCTGTGTGTTTCTATAGTTATGGTAAATGCTGCATGCAGACAACGTCTTGTGGATACCCCTCCAGTACATAACTAATCTGTTTCTCTATTCCCATTTGGCTTTCTGGAACAGGTCTCTAATACCCTTCAGATCCATAAATAAAAGCAAAATGTTGCAACTTTGGGCATTTGCCCCATAATTTGGTTGGTTCTTTTCTATCAAATTTCAGTTGTTTTGGAGATGTTACCATGGCATTGCTCAGTTCGACTGCTTCTTTCTTGGGTAACATTTTTCTTTCAAATTTTCCATGAAGGTTGATTTGGATGAACATAGAACATAGAACAATACAGCACAGAACAGGCCTTCGGCCCACGATGTTGTGCTGAACATTTGTCCTAGCTTAAGCACCCATCCATATACCTATCCAATTGCCGCTTTAAGGTCACCAATGATTCTGACTCTGCCACTTCCACAGGCAGCGCATTCCATGCCCCCACCACTCTCTGGGTAAAGAACCTACCCCTGACATCCCCCCTATACCTTCCACCCTTCACCTTAAATTTATGTCCCCTTGTAACACTCTGTTGTACCCAGGGAAAAAGCCTCTGACTGTCTACTCTATCTATTCCTCTGATCATCTTATAAACCTCTATCAACTCACCCCTCATCCTTCGCCGTTCCAGTGAGAAAAGGCCTAGCACTCTCAACCTATCCTCGTACGACCTATTCTCCATTCCAGGCAACATCCTGGTAAATCTTCTCTGCACCCTTGCCAAAGCTTCCACATCTTTCCTAAAGTGAGGCGACCAGAACTGAACACAGTACTCCAAATGTGGCCTAACCAAGGTCCTGTTCAGCTGCAACATCACTTCACGACTCTTGAATTCAATCCCTCTGCTAATAAACGCTAATACACTATAGGCCTTCTTACAAGCTCTATCCACCTGAGTGGCAACTTTCAAAGATCTATGAACATAGACCCCAAGATCCCTCTGCTCCTCCACCTTACTAAGAACCCTACCGTTAATCCTGTATTCCGCATTCTTATTTGTCCTTCCAAAGTGGACAAAGTGGATGGTATTACAATGTTCCAGTTCCAGTATTCAGATTTATAATTAGACTGGAAGACCATACAAAATAGGAACAGGGGTCATCTGCTTGTCCACTTGACTTTGCTCCACCATTCAATAGGATCATGGCTAATCCAACATTCCTCAGGACCACTTTCGTACCCTTTCTCCATAATTGTTGTTTGAATTGAATTGAATTGAATTTATTGTCACGTGTACCGAGGCACAGTTAAAAGCTTTGTCCTGCAGGCAATACAGGCAGATCACAGAGTTAAGTAGCATAGATAAGTAAATAATAGGTAAGATTAGATTAGATTACATTACAGTGTGGAAACAGGCCCTTCGGCCCAACAAGTCCACACTGACCCGCCGAAGCGTAACCCACCCATACCCCTACATTTACCCCTTACCTAACACTACGGACAATTTAGCATAGCAAATTCACCCGACCTGCACATCTTTGGACTGTGGGAGGAAACCGGAGCACCCGGAGGAAACCCACGCAGACACGGGGAGAACGTGCAAACTCCACACAGTCAGTCGCCTGAGGCGGGAATTGAACCCGGGTCTCTGACGCTGTGAGGCCCACAGCACGGTAAACAGCAGCAAAAACAAAAATACAGGTATAGGTGAATGTTAAGAGTTTGTGAGTCTATTCAATATTCTAACAACAGTAGAATAGAATCTGTTTCAAAGCTGGCTGGTGCGTGTGTTCAGATTTTTGTACCTTCTCCCCGATGGTAGAGGTTGTAGAAAAACATTGCTTGGGTGGGATGGATCTTTGAGAATGCTGGCGGCCTTTCCTTGACAGCGGGCCTGGTAGATGGATTCTCTAGATGGGAAGTTGGCCTTTGTGATTGTCGGGGCCAAGTTCACCACTCTGTCTCCAATCTTGAATAGTACAGTTACCATACCACAAAATGATACATCCAGATAGAATGCTCTTGATGGCGCACCTATAAATGTTGTAAGGGTATTCACTGTCATGCCAAATTTCCTCAGCTGCCTGAGGAAAAAGAAACATTGTTGGGCCTTTGTAACCAGTGTGTCCACATGAAGAGTCCAAGAAAGCTTGTTGTGAATGACCACTCCCAGGAGCTTGACACTCTCCACTCGTTCCACCTCTGTGCTGTTAATGTGTAAGGGGGTATGAGTAACATCACACCGAAAGAAAATATTGGGTTCCTTGGTTTTGCCGGCATTAAGAGCTAGGTTGTTCTCAGTGCACCATTTTTCTAGGTCTTCCACTTCCCGTCTGTAGTCTGTTTCCTCTGCTTCTCCTGATCAAGAATCTATCTCTCAGCCTTATATATGTAAAGACTCTGCCCCAAAACTCTGTGAGGAAAGGAATTCTAAAGACTGTCAACCCTCTGAGAGAGAAAATTACTCCTCATCTCACTCTTAAACTGGTGTCCCTTTATTCTGAGACTATGCTCTCTGGTCCTGTAGTCTTCCATGAGGAGCAACATCCTCTCGGCATTTGTCCTGTCAAGCCCCTTGAGAATGCTTTATGTTTCAATGTGATCACTGAAATGCCAATGAGTAGCATCCTAACTTGTTTAGCCTTTGCACATAAGAGAATCACCCTCGTGAACCATCGCTGAACTGCCTCCAAAGAAATGATATCTTTCTTCAAATGAGAGGACCAAAACTGTTCATAGCAATCCAGATGTGGTCTGACCAGCACCTTGTACAGCTTGTTAAAGACCAGGCCAGACTCCCCTCGAAACATTTCAAGAAAATAGTCTGGACCCTAACTTTGCTAGTTGTTTTAAGCAGGTGTATAATAGATGTCTAGGAGTGATGCAGCTGGGCCACAACTTAGTTTTAAACAAAACAGAATTTATTTGCAAGATTATCAAATGAAACACAAATAAAAGAGAACAGAATATAAAATAACTTAACCTATCTGAAAACCCAACTGATCATCCCAACTTAATGATGCTGTTCCAAATACTTGCAACAAGCCCCATAAACACTTCTTGGCACAAAAGGAAAAATCAAACACAGGGTATTACAGGAGAGATGTCAGAGAGAGGGAGGATCAGCATGGGTCCAGCAGCTTCTTTGGGTCCAGCAGCTTCACAGCTCAACTGCTTGCTTGCTAAAAATCAAACCAAATCAGAGAAAAACTGAGCTGGGAGAACTGGCCACTTCCCTTTCGGTATACAAGTTTTTTTAAAAAACCTGAAAGCCGCTTTACTGAGGCAGTATCTGTTAACTATAATCAAATTGGCCCTCAAACCCTTCAAACCTAGAGCTTTTGGAATTGCTGTTTTTATGACCTCTGAAAGAAAGTCAAGGACAGCATAGCCTTGTTAAAGGAGCAGCACCATCACACCATCCCCCTTAAAAAAGAAATGAACCATCAATATCCAAAGATGGCTTCATTTTAAAACCCCTTAATCTTAAATTGTTAATATACTACAACACACATATATAATACATTGACAATAATCATACAAACGTGCACTACTACATTTGTTTCAGTCTGTTTTATTCCTGCCACCGAATGCCTCCGTTTCTCATTCAAGTCTTGATAATGCATCAACAGTCATGTTTTCTCATCCCACCACATGCACAATTTTCAGATTGAATGACTGTAATAACAAGCTCCATCTAAATAGTCTGGAATTTTTGTCCTAAAGCTTCTCCACAAACTGCAATGGAATTTGATCAGTGAATATGATTGTCTCACATTTATTACTGAAAATGTGAGACAATCTTAACCTGCAATCTTCTTCCTGACCTCTCCGCCCCCACCCCACTCCAGCCTATCACCCTCACCTTGACCCCCCTCCACCTATCGCATTTCCAACGCCCCTCCCCCAAGTCCCTTCTCCCTACCTTTTATCTTAGCCTGCTGGACACGCTTTCCTCATTCCTGAAGAATTGCTTATGCCCGAAACGTCGATTCTCCTGTTCCTTGGATGCTGCCTGACCTGCTGCGCTTTTCCAGCAACACATTTTCAGCTCTGATCTCCAGCATCTGCAGCCCTCACTTTCTCCTCACATTTATTACTGGTAACATAAACATTGAAATTTTGTAAAGCCAACACTAAGCTCAAAATCTCGTTCTTAAGTGTAGAAATTTTCTGCTGATGAATGGCCAATTTCCTGGAGAAATATCCAATAGATCTTTCTATTTTCTTGTTGTCTTCCTGTAAGAGCACAGCAGCATCACCCACATCACTCGCATCATTAGCCACTTCGAATGGCTTTGCATAATTAGGTGTGGCTAATACTAGGGTAGTGGTTAACACAGCTTTCAGGCTGTCAAATGCCTTCTGACTGTCCACTGTAATTTCTTGCCTTTCTTTAGCAATTCAGTGAGTGGAACAGCCATACTGCTAAACATTGGTATGAATTTTAAAAAAAATTCACTCAATCCCCAGAATTGTGTACAGTTCTTTTTGTCAATATTATGGGAAATTTCCCAATTATGCATTCTATGGGGCCATTTGTCCTGTCCAGTAACATGGCCCTGGAATGTGACTTGGGCTTTGGCAAATTCACTTTTAGCACGGTTTATCACCAAGCCTGTCTCAAGAAGTCAATTGAACAATTCTGATAAATGTTGCAAATGTTCCTACCATGTGTGAGTAAAAATCACCAGGTCATCTAGATATGTGACACAATTGGGTAATCCAGCAATGACATTATTGGTTTGTCTCTGAAATGTGGCCGGCGCATTTTTCATACCAAACGGCATGACTTTAAACTGATATAGTCCATTGTCTTTGCTCTTTCAGATGAAGGTACCTGCCAGTACCCTCTGAGCAAGTCCTACTTAGAAATATAAGTTGCTTGTCCCACAGTCTTCCAAATGCAGAATCAGATTTGAGTCTTTGTAACAGTATTGACTTTGCAATAGTCCACACACAACCGATGGGCACCATCTGGTTTTGGCACCATTACTATGGGTGAGCTCCAGTCACTGTAACACAATTCGATTATGCTAACTTGGACCATGCGCTCAATCTTCCTTCTAAACTTGTGCTAACTTTAGAGGGTTATGCCTATAAGAATGTTGTTTAATCAGAGCAACATCTCCTATATCCACATCAGGTTAGTTCTTCCCAGCTTATTTCCACTTGTCTCCCCATGTTTTAGTAATAGCTCTTTCAGGTCATTTTGATTTTCCTCTGGAAGGTAATGCAATAATTTATCCCAATTTTTTGACAACTTCCTCATTGTCCAATTTAATTTGAGAAATGTCCAATTCAGAATACTCTGAACTTGGTTCTTCACTTTGTGTTGTAACCAATAACACAGTCTACTTTGGCTTTCCTTCCCGGTCAAAATACCTTTTGAGCATATTCACAAGACACACTCTGTGTGATTTCTTTCTGTCTAGAATCCTTATTCAAATAGTTCATGAAGGAAGGGCTGTAGATGTCATATACATAAGAGGGCATTGTTCTGATCAGTAAGTTTGCAGATGACATGAAGATTGGTGGAGTAGCAGAAAGCATAGGTGACTGCCAAAGAATACAGATAGACTGGAGAGTTGGGTGGAGAAGTGGCAGATGGAGGTCAATCCAGGCAAATGTGAGGTGATGCATTTTGGGAAGTCTAATTCTAATTGTAAAGTTTGCACATTCTCCCATGTCTGTGTCAGGATTCTCTAGATGTTCCGGTTTCTTCCCACAGTCCAAAGATGTGCAAGTTAGGTGGACTAGCCATAGGAAATGCAAGGTTACAGGGATAGGGTAGGAGGTAGATCTGGGTAGAATGCTCCTCGGAGGGTCAGTGTGGACTGAATGAGCTGAACGGCCTGCTTCCTGCACTATAGCGATGCTATAATTCGAAATGTTAGAGGAGTTGGAGACCTTGAAAGTGGATATGTCACCCGGGCCAGATGGATTGTTCCCTAGGATGTTGAAGGAGGTCTGGGAGGAAATAATAGATGCTCTGAGGATTATTTTCCAATCTTCACAAAACAAAGGTGAGATGCTGGATGACTGGAAGTATGCAAATCTAGTTCTGTTGTTTTAAAAGTGTACACAGGAAATGTTAGACAATTATAGGCCAGTTAGCCGCCTTTAGGAGCAAATTGTTAAGATCAATCCTGAGAGATTGGATAAATTGTCACTTCAAAAGTCATGGACTAGTCAGGGATCATGATAAGGCCTTGTTAAGGGAAGATCATGCCTTACAAATTTGTTTGATACTCTTTGTTATTTCCTCAGAATTCAATGAGGTTAGTACAGTAGATATTGTCTACATGGATTTAGTAAGGCATGAGGGTTTGTGAAATTGGATCCAAAGTAAGCTCAGTAACAGGAAAGAAAGTATAATAATCAATGGCTATTGTGCGAATGGAAAGCCATTTCAAGCAATGTTCCACAGGGTTCGGTGTTGGGACCCCTTCCTGCTTGATTTATAAATTAACAATTTGGACTTTAACAAATGGGGCACAACTGGGAAATTTGAAATATACCAAAAATTGGCTGTGTAGTGGATAGTGTAAAGACTAGCTGTCAGCTCCAAAATGATATAAATGGGTTGGTGGAGTGGACAGCAAAGTGGCAGATGAATTCAACTCTGATAAGTGTGAGGTAATGCATTTACAAGGATCAAACAGTAAAACACAATAAACAAGACTGTAATGACAGGGATAGATGAAGTGAGTCATCTTGGTGTGCAAGTGCACAGGTTTCTAAAGGTAGCAGTACAGGCAGATGAGGTTGGAAAGACAACATATGGAATGCTCTCCTGCATGGGCAGAGGTATCAAATACAAAAGTAGAGATATAATTATGGAAGTGAATAAGACACTGGTGAGGCCACAACTGGAGTATTGTATGCAGTTCTGGTGCCCATATTATAGAAAGGATGTAATTGTTGTGGAGACAATACAGAGAAGATTTACTAGAATGTTGCCAGAGCTGGAGAATTGTAGCTAAGAGGAGAAAATGGAATTACCCAATAAATGGAGATTGAGGAGGTTCGGCCTGAATTCTCTGAAGCGATGTTCTCATTGAAACTTAGAAAAATCTTAAATTCTGGGACAATGAAGAAAAGAAACAAATATAGAAATTGCTGGAAAAACTCAGCTCTGACAGCATCTGTAGAGAGAAATCAAAGTTAATGTTTTCCTTTGATTAAGTGATCTAGAACAAGAGAACACAGTCTAGGGACAAACATTTTAGTCAGAGGAAAGGAAGAACCTTTTCACACTTCAGAATGCAGAGACTCTTTCAAATTCTCGACACTTTTCTCCTTCCATCCCGTCCCCTCCTCCACCTCTCCCCCAGTCATGCATTGTTGATCTCTCTAAGCCACTTTATGACCTCAGAAAGATGGATTGTGACATCTGAATGGCTCGTTTCCTTCCCAATAGCCCACTCTTTCAGTACTCTGGTGCTCTTGAGCAGATGGGTTCTAACCTTCACGAATGTAGCAAGGACAATGTTTCTCAGAAGCATTTTTGATAGTATCTGCAGGTTTTTTAACTCAAAGCCTCAGAAATTCAGCCAACCTGCTAAATTTTCCTTTCCAATCAATTCAATATTCTTTTATTTAAATTCTCGGTCAGTGCTGTTTGACAATGATGATGAGGTAACAGTATTCACACGTATTTTGAATTGATTACTGTTTAATGATGTCTGTTTGTTTAATGACCATGACCTTTTTTTCAGGGTTAGTTTATGTGGTTAAGTTGTGATATGGGCAATTTGGTAAGTTTCACCAGATTTTGAGTGTAGGCAGGGTTCTCATGCTCTTCATTGGTTGTATTCAAGAGCTGGGATCTAATTATATATATGCATGTTTAATATAAGATTAGATTAGTTTCTCTGCAGTGTGGAAACAGGCCCTTCGGCCCAACCAGTCCACACTGACCCTCCGAAGCGTAACCCACCCAGACCCATTTTCCCTCTGACAAATGCATCTAACACTATGGGCAATTGACCATGGTCAATTCACCTGACCTGCACATCTTTGTGACTGTGGGAGGAAACCGGAGCACCCGGAGGGGACCCACGCAGACACGGGGAGAATGTACAAATTCCACACAGACAGTTGCCCGAGGCTGGAACCGAACCTGGGACCCTGGTGCTATGAGGCAGCAGTGCTAACAGACTGAACCACTGTGCCATCCCCTTCATTCTTAAAGGGGAAGTGCATTGTGGAAGTGGTTGGTATATTTTTGGAAATTAATCTGGGATGTCATACTTTGGATGAGAGCAGAACATACTGGGAACCAAGATTTTCAGACACTGCAAAGGACGTCTTGATAGAAGAGGTAGAAAGGAAGCGAGTTACCCGTTATAGAATCATACAGCCATACAGCATGGAAACAGATCCCTTGGTTGGACTAGTCCACATCAACAAGGTTCCCAAACTAAATTCATCCCAATTGCCCACATTTGGCCCACATCCATCCAAACCTTTCCTATTCATGTACCTGTCCAAATGTCTTTTAAATGTTCTAACTGTAGCTGCATCCACCACTTCCTTTGGCAGTTCATTCCACACACAAACCATTCTCTGTGTAAAAAAGGTTGCCCCTCACGTCCTTTCATAAACTTTCTCCTCTCACCTTAAAAATATGCCCCTTAGTTTGGAGAACATTCCAGACTAAAGCTCAGCAGGTAGTGGGGACAACCAGTAACAGGGGTCAAAGTCAAGAACATGGGCACAGCAGAAGAAGTTTTTTTGTGACCTCACATGAGTTGTTAAGGTCAGTGAGGTCAGCTTCAAATATGACATCAAATCAGCTCCACTACTAGCTTCATTAACTGCTTAATACACCATATACAATCTCTGTCAATTATTACACAACCCTACATTTAATACCCTCCAGTTATTGTCATACTTAGAATGCCATTGTGAGGTGAATACTGTTGGGGGAGATGGCTTGCCAGGGGAATGCAGCAGTAGCCAGGTTCATGGCACCGTGGTTGGTTCTGCTGTACAGAAGGGCAGGAAAAAGAGTGAAGGGCTATAGTTATAGGGGATTCAATTGTAAAGGGAATACATAGACGGTTCTGTGGTCGAAAACGAGACTCCTGAATGGTATTTTGCCTACAAATGCACAAGCCAGGGATATCTCAGGTCAGTTGCAGAACATTCTGAAAGAAAGGGTGAACAGCCAGCTGTTGTGATGCATAGAGGCACCGGTCATATGTGTAGAAAAATAGGATGAGGTCCTAGAAGCAGAATTTAGGGAGTTAGGAGCCAAATTAAAATGTAGTACCTCAGAAGTTGTAGTCTCAGGATTGCTACCAGTTCCATGTGCTAGTTAGAGTAGGAATGAATAGACAGGATGAATGAGTGGTTTGAGAGATGGTGCAGGAGGGAGGGGTTCAGATTTTTGGGACATTGGGACCAGTTCTGGAAGGGGTAGGACTGTTATAAATTGGACAGTCTACACCTGCCTGGACTGGAACCAATGTCCTTGAGGTGCTTTGGCTAATGCTGTTGGGGAAGGTTTAAGCTAATGTGGCAGGGGGATGGGAACTGAATGAGGAGGTTAGTGGACAGTAAAGAGGTAGTAACTCAAGCCTGTAAGGGTCTAGGTAATGAAGTCAGCATGACTAATGGGAAGAGTAAGCAGTGAGCAGATGATGAATGCGAAGGGACTAAGGTGCATTTGTTTTAATGTGAGAAGTGTATTGGGTAAGGCAGATGAATTTAGAGCTTGGATTAGTACCTGGGAGTATGTTGTTATTGCTATTACTGAGACTTGGTTGAGGGAAGGGCATGATTGGCAACTAAATATCCCAGGATATAGATGCTTCAAGCAGGATAGAGAGGGATGTAAAAGGGGTGGAGGAATTGTGTTACTAGTCAGAGGGGATATCACAGCTATGCTGAAGGAGGGCACTATGGAGGAATCAAGCAGTGAGGCAATATGGGCAGAGCTCAGAAGGGTCGGTAACAATGTTGGGGCTGTACTAACAGTGATCATGAGATTGAAGTACAAATATATAAACAGATTTTGAAAGATGTATGAGCAACAGGGTGGTGGTGGTAGGGGATTTTAAATTTCCCACCATTGACTGGGATTCACTGAGTGTTCGAGGTCTAGTTGGAACAGAATTTGTAAGGGGCATCCAGAGGGTTTTCTAGAGCAGTATGTAAATAGTCCAACTGAGGAAGGGGTCATATGGACCTGGTGTTGGAGAATGAGCCCGGCCAGGTGGTTGAAGTTTCAGAAGGGGATTACTTTGGGAATAGTGATCACAATTCTGTAAATCTTAGAATACTAATGAACAAAGACAAGAATGGCCCTAAAGGAAGAGTGCTAAATTGGGGGAAGGCCAAAATTTGGCAGGACATGGGGAATGTAGATTGGGACTAGTTGTTTGAAGGTAAATCCACATTCGATATGTGGGAGACTTTTTAAGAGAAGTTGATTAGAGTGCAGGAGAGACATGTTCCTGTGAAAATGAGGAATGGAAATGGCAAGATAAGGGAACTGTGGGTGTCAGGTGAAATTGTGAGACTAGCTAAGAGGAAAAAGGAAGCAGTCCAGGAGACTGAAAATTGACGGAGCTTTGAAAGAGTATCGGGAAAGTATGACCAATCTGAAATGAGGAATTAAGAAGGCTAAAAGGGGTCATGAAATATATTTGGCTAATAGGGTTAAGGAAAATCCTAAAGCCTTTTATTCATACATAAAGAGCAAGAGGGTAACTAGAGAAATGGTTGGCCCACTCAAGGACAAAGGAGGAAAGTTATGTGTGGCGTCAAAGAAAATGGGTGAGATTCTTAACGAGGAGAGGGACATGACGGATGTTGAGGTTATGGATTGATGTTCGATTACTCAAGTCGGCATAAGGAGGGAGGAAGTATTAGGTATTCTACAAGGCATTAAGGTGGACAAGTCCCCACGTCCAGATGGGATCCATCCCAGGTTACTGAGAGAAGTGAGAGAGAAAAATAGCTGGGGCTTTAACAGGTATCTTTGCAACATCCTTGAACACAGGTGAGGTCCCAGAGGACTGGAGAATTATTAACATTGTCCCCTTGTGTAAGAAGGGTAACAGGGATAATTGAGGTAATTACTGATGAGCATGACGTCAATGGTAGGGAAGCTGCTGGAGAAGTTACTGAGGGATAGAATCTATTTACATTTGGAAGAAAATGGACTTTTCAGCGTGGTTTTGTGCAGGAAGGTCATGTTTTACCAACTTAATAGAATTCTCCGAGGAAGTGACAAAGTTGATTGATGAGGGAAGATGTCTTATGCATGGACTTCAGTAAGGCGTTTGATGTGATTCCCTGATGGTAGGCTGATGGAGAAAGTGAAATCTCATGGGGTCCAGGGTGTACTAGCGAGATGGATAGAGAACTGGCTGGACAACAGGAGACAGTGAGTAGTAGTGGAAGGGAATTTCTCAAAATGGAGACCTGTGACCACTGGTGTCTCACAGGGATCCATGCTGGGACCATTGTTGTTTGTGATATACATAAATGATTTGGAGGAAGGTGTAGGTTGCCTCATTAGCAAGTTTGCAGATGACACTAAGATTGGTGAAGTAGTAGATAATGAAAGGCACTGTCAGAGAATATAGCAGAATATAGATAGATTGGAGTGTTGGGCAGGGAAATGACAGAAGGAGTTCAATTCGGACAAATGTGAGGTGATGGATTTTGGAAGATCAAATTCTAGAGCGAACTATACAGTAAATGGAAAAGCCCTGGGGAAAGTTGATGT
Source organism: Chiloscyllium plagiosum (assembly GCF_037043375.1). NCBI lineage: Eukaryota > Metazoa > Chordata > Chondrichthyes > Orectolobiformes > Hemiscylliidae > Chiloscyllium > Chiloscyllium plagiosum. Next base: position 42,349,652 of record NW_028270177.1, read on the forward strand.
GCAGAGAGATCTGGGTGTTCAGGTCCACTGCACTCTGAAAGTGGCAATGCTGGTTGAAGGAGTGGTCAAGAAGGCATACAGCATGCTTTACTTCATCGGACAGGGTATTGAGTACAAGAGTCGGCAGGTCATGTTACAGCTGTATAGGACTTTGGTTCGGCCACGTTTGGAATACTACGTACAGTTCTGGTCGACACATTACCAAAAGGATGTGAATGCTTTGGATAGGGTAACAGGGATGCTACCTGATATGGAGGGTGCTAGCTTTGAGGAGAGGTTGAGTAGATTAGGATTATTTTCATTAGAAAGAAAGAGGTTGAGGGGGAACCTGAATGAGGTCTACAAAATCATGAGAGATATAGACAGGGTGGATAGTAAGAAACGTTTATCCCAGAGTGGGGGACTCAATTCTGGGAGTCATGATGTCAAAATCAGAGGGGAAAAGTTTAAGGGAGATATGCGTGGAAAGTTCTTTACATAGAGGGTGGTGGGCGCCTGGAACACGTTGCCAGTGGAGGTGGGGGTAGAGGGGAGCATGACAGTGTCAGTTAAGATGTATCTAGACAGATACATGAATGTGCAGGAAGCAGAGGGGTACAGATCCTTAGAAAATAGGCGACAGATTTAGATGGAGGATCTGGATTGATGCAGGCTTGGAGGGCCGAAGGGCCTGTTCCTGTGCTGTAATTTTCTTCATTCTTTGGTCTTTGAAATTCAGAGCCACAATTCACAACCTCCTCACACATGACATTATAGGATATTGTTGATGCCAGCCTACTGGAGGGTGAGCTCACACACAGTATATCTGAAGCAGTTGAATCAGATGAAGATGTTGATGGGTCAGATGAAAACTGATGAGGGGGCAGTGGCCTTGTTGAAAGCTGGGAGGGTGTCCTCCACAGCATTAGCAGTCTCCCTTAGTGAAAATAAGAGCCTTCTGCTAAATTTAAGTCACTGAAGAAAAAAATCTCAATTTAGACCTAAACTTGGCTCACTCGAATGTTTCCTTGTGGGAGAGGTGATAGCCAATCAATCCAGAGACTTGGTAATGTACCTAGGTTTGAATCCTGCCTTGCAGGTGGTGGAATTTGAATTCAATAAAGAAAATCTGGGATTAAGAGTCTAATGGTGACCAGAAGACCATTGCCAATTGTCATGGAAAACCCAATTGGTTCACTAATGTCTTTTAGGGAAAGAACCTATTATCCTTACCTATGGCCTATTTTGTGGCTCCAGACCCACAGCAATGTAGTTGACTTTCAACTGCCCTCTGGGCAAAACATGCTGACATAGCCAGTGATGCTCTCATCCAGTGTATGAGTTTTAAAAAGGACATAATTTATTGACTACTTAGTCACACAACTCATTGCACATTTAGTATCACATGTTTCTCTGTTTGAATTTACTCAGTCACTGAAGTCAGAGATCTACAGTGATCTACATTGCAGAAAAAGGTGCTTTGGCCCATCGGGTTTGCATTAGTCAAAGATAACCACCTCAACTGCCCTCCCAGGCAATGCATTCCAGACCCTCACCACCTTCTGGTGAAAAGACGTTTCTCAAATACCTTCTAAACCTGCTTTTCACATTAAAATGTGCCCCCCGTTTTTCTATAAATCCTGTCCGTGTCCCTCATGATCTATATACCTCTATCAGGTTTCCCCTCAACCTCAGACTATGCCTGTGCATATCCACTTCTTTGATAAGGTTAGCTGGCCTCTTCAGGTCCCTTGGTGTGTACACCAAATCCTTCCAACTCACCAACTCTTTACGTGGTATTTTTAAAATTAATTTAAAATCAATTTAAAAAAATAAAATCAATTCCAATTTGTTTGTATCACTAAATGTCTCGATTTTAAGGGCTTCCTACTTCTCATGATATTCCCAATCTGTTCTATAGTCCGTAACAAATTGTGGTCTCTACCCACACTCCTATCTCCTCTGCACTAATAGTTTAAGATCTCTTCCAACTGTGACCGTAATTCCTTTTGCAAGTTCATGATTTTTTTTGGCTTCCAGCTCCACTTTCAGAACTAGTACTATATTTTCTAACCTTCCACATCTTTATTTTGCCAATCCACTGGTCTTGCCTGCTGTCCCTCATCTTTCACATTTTGCCAATGTTTGTATTTCCAGATGGCTTTCCCAGATTTCCCTAGAATGGTGGCATTCATTGGTCCCTTCTAGCATAAAATTACTTTGGTGCATACTTTCAGTTGTTGTTCTCTAGGGCAAACGGCCTTGTTCTGCACCTTTGTATCATTTTGTCCATTTTCAGTCATCCCTTCAACTCTCATAATTTGGTTCTCATAATTATCCAATATATGTGCATGCAAAATGCATGATGCATCATCACTTTCTGTGATTTGTTTAGATACTGTAGGTGCATAATCAATGCCAATTTTCATGGGTCATTTTATAAATAACTGTTTAGATTTTTCGACCGTTTCTGTCCTTCCCTTTTGCAACATATCATGTCCCTAGATTAAGCTATATTTCTAATTGCCTTACACAATGAGTAAGGCTTGCTGAATTTTCTCTGAAACTTTAGCCTTAATAAATGACCCTCACCCTGCATACCGGGCCTCAAATGCTCAGAAAGCATAGAACCTTTCCTAAGTTGTCTTTTCCCAAGCTGGTGATAATTACTCACTATCAAAGGAATTCTTGGATTTTTCCCAAAATACGGTAATCTGATTTGTAACCTTTAACTATTTGCAGTGCGTTATTTCCATGGACTGCCCATGCCAGGGCAGATGTTGATTTTCATCACAGTTGGCCCATTAAGATTTTGTGAAGCATCTCATTTATTACTGTGTTTTTTTTCAAAGACACTATTACTAAAGGGATCTTTCACTTCTGTATTTATGACCAAAACGTTCATATTATCACATATGTCCCTAAATTCATCACTGCCAAATTCTCCACCATTGTCAGTTAGGAATTTAGCCAGTGGCCCCAATCTGGTCCCTATTTATTCCTCTATTATCTTGACCGCAATTATTCTTTTCTCTTGACCACATTATTGTAGGTGGCTAAATCTAATTTTCATCTTTATGAAGTGTAAAATGTAATTGTTTTTCTTTATCCCATGCATTCATTAAGTCCATGACCACCACTTCAGTAAGGTATCGAATAAACAGGACACTCACGATGGGTCATATTAGTTCCAACAGACACTACACTTTATCACTGATCTCTTCTATCAGTTTGGTTCACTCATCATTCCCTGTTCTTGCATTCTTCAATATAATTTTTAATCTGTCAGCAGAAGGATGGACTAACTACCAATATAATTTTAAAATACAGTCAGACTCAGAAATGTACAGCATGGAAACAGCCCCTTCAGCTCAACTCAGCCATGCCAACCAGATATCCTAAATTAATCCAGTCCCATTTGCCAGCACTTGGCCCAAGTCCCTCTAAACTCTTACTATTAATATACCCATCTAGATGCCTTTTAAATGTTGTAATTATACCAGCCTCCACCACTTTTTCTGGCAGCTCATTCCATACATGCACCACCCTCTGCATGAAAAAGATGCCCCTTAGGTTCCTTTTAAATCTTTCCCCTCTCACCCTAAACCTATGCCCTCTAGTTCTGCACTCCCCCACCTCAGGGAAAAGACCTGTCTGTTTATCCTATCCGTGCCCCTCATGATTTTGTAAACCTCTATAAGGTCACCCCTCAGCCTCCCATGCTCCAGGGAAAACAGCCCTAGCCTATTCAGCCTCTCCCTGTAGCTCAAACCCTCCAACTCTGGCAATATCCTTGTAAATCTTTTCTGAACTCTTTCAAGTTTCATAACATCCTTCTAAGAGGAGGGAGACCAGAATTGCACACAAGATAATAAACTCCTATCACCTGATGCCAATAAGACAGAACTCTAAAGGTGGCAGAACAAATTAAAAAGCTAATTAAGAAAGCATATTAAGAAGGTACTTGTCTTTATCAATTGTGGCATAGATTATATGAGTAGGAAAGTTATGAAACTCTGGGTTGGCTACAGCTGAAATACTGGGCATAGTTCTGATCATTGCACTATAATCATAGACTCCTTACAGTGTGTAAGCCGGCCATTCAGCCCATTGAGTCCATACTGGCCCTCCAAAGAGCATCCCACCCACACCGGCCCCCCTACCCTAACCCTGTGTTCTGCATTTCCCATGACCAGTCCACATAGCCTGCACATCCCTGGACACTATGGGCAATTTTCCCTGACAGATCTACCTAACAGGCACATCTTTGGACTGTGGGAGGAAACAGAGCACCCAGAGGAAACCCACACAGGCTTGGGGAGAACATGCAAACTCCACACAGTCACTTGAGGCTAGGATTGAACCTAGGCTCCTGGTGCTGTGAGGCAGCAATGCTGACCTCTGAGCCACCATAACTGCCTTGTCAGGATGTGTTTGTCCTGTAAGGGATGCATATAATTTTAAGGTGAAGGGCAGGAGGATTAGCTAGGATCTAGGGAAATTGTTTTTACCCAGATAGTGGTGGGAGTCTGAATGCACGGCCAAAGAGGGTCATGGAGGTGAGAAATTTCACAAACTTTAAAACAACAGTGGATAAGCACTTGAAATGGCTATGGACCAAGTGTTGGAAAGCGAGGGTAAATTGGGCCTGGTTTCTTCTCTGTTGTTTGACTCTGTTGCTTAATAGTTTGAGAAGGAGAAAGTGAGGACTGCAGATGGTAGAGATCAGAGTGAGGTGCTGGAAAAGCACATAAGTTCAGGCAGCATCCGAGGAGCAGGATGCTGCCTGACTGGCTGTGCTTTTCCAGCACCACACTTTTTGACTAATATTTTGATCAGCCAGGCCTTGACAACTGAATATAATAATAGAAGAAGAAAAATACAGCGCAGTACAGGCCCTTTGGCCCTCGATGTTGCGCCAATCCAAGCCCACCTAACGTACACTAGCCCACTATCCTCCATATGCCTATCCAATGCCCGTTTAAATGCCCATAAAGAGCTACTGGCAGGGCATTCCATGAACTCACGACTCGCTGAGTAAAGAATCTACCCCGAACATCTGTCCTATACCTACCACCACTTAATTTAAAGCTATGTCCCCTTGTAATAGCAGACTCCATACGTGGAAAAAGGTTCTCATGGTCAACCCTATCTAAACCCCTAATCATCTTGTACACCTCTATCAAGTCACCCCTAAACCTTCTTTTCTCCAATGAAAACAGCCCCAAGTGCCTCAGCCTTTCCTCATACGATCTTCCTACCATACCAGGCAACATCCTGGTAAACCTCCTCTGCACCCGTTCCAGTGCCTCCACATCCTTCCTATAGTATGGCGACCAAAACTGCACACAATACTCCAGATGCGGCCGCACCAGAGTCTTATACAACTGCAACATGATCTCAGGGCTCCGGAACTCAATTCCTCTACCAATAAAAGCCAGTACGCCATATGCCTTCATTACCGCACTATTTACCTGGGTGACAACTTTCAGAGATATGTGTACATGGACACCAAGATCCTTCTGCTCATCCACACTACCAAGTATCCGACCATTAGCCTAGTACCCCGTCTTTTTGTACCCCATCTTTAATGTCTGGATTGTCTGATTTCCCAAAAACCTGAAGCAAGTACGACTTTCAAACTCCTTAACCTCATTTCAGTCCTTATTTAGAAATTGAGGAAACAGTTTAACTAATCTCCTTCACATACAGAGGAACCTCGATTATCTGGCATTCAATTAACTGAATTTTGGATTATCTGAACGTGATTGCAACGTCCCAATGCGTGGCTAACTATGTTATCCGGCATCAATTATCCAACATTCTATTAACCAAACGAAATACTCCCCGCCTGTGTCGTTTCGATAAGCAAGGATCCTGCAGGCTTACATTGTTGTCCAACACAACACTATTGAATGACTCTGTGACCAGAAGATTTATGATAGCACTGAATCTCCTTGTCACTAGTACAATTCCCTTTCCCTGATCAGTATCACCATCTCCACCTTCTGAACTTTCCATGTTATCTGTAATTTCAAAAACCTTATTCTGCTTAACACAGTTCATTACATAATGGTATGTTGAGTCTGCATAAAACACCTGTTGACTGTATCCCTGGGTCTTCTATTATCGTGCCTGGTTACTGTCATTATAACTATCCAGTCTATCTCTATACTCATTCCTTCAGCTTTGATTCTTCTTTCAGATTGATGCTTTTGAGCTGTCTTGGGCAGTCTCAATTGTCACCACCATTGAATCCTCTATTTCTTATGTCACTGTTGAATGTCCCAAATGAATGTTTTCTAAAGAACTTTTGTTAGGTCTTCAAAAATCTTTCCAAAAGTGTGTTGCTTTCTCAAATTCTAAATAGCTACTGTTCAGAGTCTATGTTCAACACAATTCAACAATTTAAAGAATTAGGAATTTCCTAGTAGAATTTTTAAAATCTTTCATATAGTCTGTTAAGTTCTACTACATATCTTTCCATTAAATATCCATCCTACTTTCTAAGTTTATTAAGGTTTGACTGCATCTTATGCATTTATGGAATCATAGAATTTACAGTAGAGAAGGAGGCCATTTGACTCATCATGTTGATAGTTGAAAGAACTACCCAGCTCATCCCATTCTCTAGCCCTGTCTCTGTAGCTCTCTTATTTCATCACTTTCAAATATGTATCCAGTTCTCTTTTGAAACCTTCTATGGAATCTGCTTCCACCACTCTCCCAAGCAGCAAGTTCCAAATCCTAATGACTATCTCAGTTAGGAGGTTTCTCAGACTTTGCTTTCTTATTGACAATCTTGAAATTGTGACTTTTAGTTATTGACATACCAATTTTTGAAAACAGAAAACTCTTCTTTATCTTGTCAAAATTGTTCATAATTTTTTTGATTAATAAGGTCACCTTTTAATCTTCTCTGCTCCAAGGAGAACAAGCCCAATTTCTCTAATCCTTTCTTGTCTCTAAAATCCCTCATTCCTGGTATCATTCTAGTAAATCTTTCCAGGTCTTTAATTCTTCCATAATTAAGGTGTTCAGAATTGAATACAATATGTCTGACTAATCATTTTTAGAGGCGTAACATCACTTCCTTGATTTTATACTCTAGGTCTTCATTTCTAAGGATCTTCTAAATCTTCTCATCAAATGTTTCAAATTGCATAACCACCTTCAGAGAATTATGCACATGAACCCTGAGCTCCTCAGCTCTTCAACATTGTACCATAGAAGTTGTACCATTGAGCCTATATTGTCTCTGCGTTTCTTAAAAGAATAAAGAAAAAAGAATAAAGAAAATTACAGCACAGGAACAGGCCCTTCGGCCCTCCAAGCCTGCGCCAACCCAGATCCTCTATCTAAATCTGCTGCCTATTTTCTAAAGATCTGTATCCTTTTTCTCCCTGACCATTCATGTATCTGTCTAGATATATCTTAAAATACGCTATCGTTCCCACCTCTACCACATCTGCTGGCAACGTGTTCCAGGCCCCTACCACCCTCTGCATAAAGAACTTTCCAAGTATATCTCCCTTAAATCTCTCCCCTCTCACTTTGAACTCATGACCCCTAGTAATTGAGTTCCGCTTTCTGGGAAAAAGCATCTTGCTATCCACCCTGTCTATACCTCTCATGAGTTTGTAGATGTCAATCAGGTTCCCCCCTCAACCTCCACCTTTCTAATGAAAATAATCCTAATCTATTCAACCTCTCTTCATATCTAGCACCGTCCATACCAGCCAACATCCTGGCGAACCTCTTCTGCACCGATTCCAAAGCATCCACATCCTTTTGGTAATGTGGTGACCAGAACTGTACACAGTATTCCAAATGCAGCCGAATCGAAGTCCTATAGAACTGTGACCTGATCTGCCAACTCTTGTACTCAATACTCCATCCGATGAAGGAAAGCATGCCTACTTGACCACTTAACTGACCTGCGGTACCACCTTCAGGGAACAATGGACCTGAACACCCAGATCTCTCTGAACACAAAATTTTCCCCATGGCTTTTTCATTTACTGTATGGTTTGCTCTTGAATTGGACCTTACAAAATGCACAACCTTGCACTTGGCCGCACTGTTCTAGGGCTTACAGCCCACCCACTTTTCCAGGACTCATGGCCCACACGTTGTTCCAGGGCTCGCGGCCCACACTCTGTTCCAAGGCTCACAGCCCACACTCTGTCCCAGGGCTCACGGCCCACGCTCTGTTCCAGAGCTCATAGCCCACATGCTGTTCCAGGGCTCACGGCCCACACGCTGTTCAAGGAGTCACGGCCCACACGCTGTTCCAGGACTCACGGCCCACACTCTGTTCCAAGGCTCACGGCCCACAGACTGTTCTAGGGTTCAAGCCCACACGCAGTTCCAGGACTCACGGCCCACACTCTGTTCCAGAGCTCATAGCCCACATGCTGTTCCAAGGCTCACGGCCCACAGACTGTTCTAGGGTTCAAGCCCACACGCAGTTGCAGGACTCACGGCCCACATTCTGTTCCAGGGCTCATAGCCCACATGCTGTTCCAAGGCTCATGGCCCACACTCTGTTCCAAGGCTCACAGCCCACACGCTGTTCCAGGACTCACGGCCCACGCTCTGTTCCAGAGCTCATAGCCCACATGCTGTTCCAAGGCTCACGGCCCACACACTGTTCAAGGGTTCAAGCCCACACGCAGTTCCAGGACTCACAGCCCACACGCTGTTCCAGGACTCACAGCCCACACTCTGTTCCAAGGCTCATAGTCCACACGCTGTTCCAAGGCTCATAGTTGTTCCAGGACTCACGGCCCACAGGGTGTTTCAGGACTCACGGCCCACACTCTGTTCCAAGGCTCACGGCCCACATGCTGTTCCAGGACTCATGGCCCACACGCTGTTCCAGGACTCTTAGCCCACACGCTGTTCCAAGGCTCACGGCCCACACGCTGTTCCAGGACTCATGGCTCACACGCTGTTCCAGGACTCTCAGCCCACACGCTGTTCCAAGGCTCACGGCCCACACGCTGTTCCAGGACTCATGGCCCACACACTGTTCCAGGACTCTCAGCCCACACGCTGTTCCAAGGTTCACAGCCCACACTCTGTTCCAAGGCTCATGGCCCACACTCTGTCCCAGGGCTCATGGCCCACACTCTGTCCCAGGGCTCATTGCCCACACTCTCTTCCAAGGCTCATAGCCCACATGCTGTTCCAGGACTCATGGCCCACACGCTGTTCCAGGGCTCACGGCCCACACTCTGTCCCAGGGCTCACGGCCCACACGCTGTTCCAGGACTCACGGCCCACACTCTGTTCCAGGGCTCATAGCCCACACTCTGTCCCAGGTCTCACGGACCACACTCTGTCCCAGGGCTCACGGACCATACTCTGTCCCAGGGCTCACCGCCCACACGCTGTTCCAGGGCTCACAGCCCACACGCTGTTCCAAGGTTCACAGCCCACAATCTGTTCAAAGGCTCACAGCCCACACGCTGTTCCAGGACTCACAGCCCACACTCTGTTCCAAGGCTCACGGTCCACACACTGTCCTAGGGCTCTTGGCCCACACTCTGTTTCAGGGCTCATAGCCCACACGCTGTTCCCGGGCTCATAGCCCACACGCTGTTCCAGGGCTCATAGCCCACACGCTGTTCCAAGGCTCACAGCCCACACGCTGTTCCAGGTCTCACAGCCTACACACTGTTCCAAGGTTCACAGCCACACTCTGTCCCAGGGCTCACGGCCCACACGCTGTTCCAAGGCTCATAGCCCACATGCTGTTCCAGGGCTCACAGCCCACACTCTGTTCCAGGACTTACGGCCCACACCCTGTCCTAGAGCTCCCGGCCCACACCCTGTCGCAGGGCTCATGGCCCACACGCTGTTTCAGGGCTCATAGCCCACACGCTGTTCCAAGGCTCACGGCCCACACGCTGTTCCAGGACTCACGGCCCACATGCTGTTCCAGTGCTCACGGCCCACACATTGCACCAGGGCTCACGGCCCACAATCTGTTCCAGGGCTCATAGCCCACACACTGTCCCAGGGCTCACAGCCCACATGCTGTTCCAGGGCTCATAGCCCACACGCTGTTTAAGGGCTTACAGCCCACACGCTGTTCCAGGGCTCACGGCCCAGACACTGCTCCAGGGCTCACGGCCCACAATCTGTTCCAGGGCTCACGGCCCACAATCTGTTCCAGGGCTCATAGCCCACACGCTGTTCCAGGGCTCACAGCCCACACGCTGTTCCAGGGCTCACGGCCCACACACTGCTCCAGGGCTCACGGCCCACAATCTGTTCCAGGGCTCATAGCCCACACACTGTCCCAGGGCTCACAACCCACACGCTGTTCCAGGGCTCATAGCCCACACACTGTCCCAGGGCTCACAACCCACACACTGCTCCAGGGCTCATAGCCCACACACTGTTCCAAGACTCACGGCTCACACGCTGCTGCAGGGCTCACGGCCCACACGTTGTTCCAGGGCTTACAGACCATATGCTGCTGCAGGGCTCACGGCCCACACGCTGTTCCAGGGCTCACAGCCCACACGCTGTTCCAGGGTTTGCCGGTCTGTGACCTTTTTTGGCCATGCCCGAGAGCAGGCAAGTGACGAGATTCTCTTCTGCATCTGCAGTCCTCACTTTCTCCCCCTCAAAATTCTGCATCGGGAGCTGAAAGATCAGGAGCATGAGGTTGAAGTGTGACCATGAAAACAACATCAGATTTGTTAAACTAAATGTAATCAGCCAAAAAGACTTGTGTGATCCAGTGATAGGGTCCCAGCCACTGAGATAGGAATGTTTGGTCCCATCTGCTTCAGAATTGTGTAGCAGCACATCTGTGCATGTTGATTTAAAAAATAATTGCAATTCTCCATAATCAACGTACACATGGTGCACAGATTCTACAACAATTCAAAATAAACAGTTAGGCCTGACCAACTCTCAGGAAACACAGGAGGAAAGATGTTCAGGGAATTTCTATGAAGTTGTGTGGTGCAGCCTTCTTGTTCAAGGGTTTGGAACTTGGAGCCAATGTGAATTCCCTCTGAGCAGCAGGTACACATAAGGCCTGACATAAGGTCTCAGCTTTGCTGGTTTTGTTTAATAGACATTCACCCCCACTACTTTGCCATTTCCTGCAGCAACATCCAGCCCAGGCCTCCCAGCACCAGTCCCTGACTCTTGTCTCCCCTCCAGAAATGGCCCTCCCCTCCAGCAGCCATTCAAATCCATGAAGATGGAGGTGCCAAGTCCTGATGGTAGCTGCTACTCTTGATAGTGAGAAGACCCAGTGCAAGTTGACTATATTCCAAACATTAGTCAGATGATTAGGTTAGATTAGATTCCCTACAGTATGGAAACAGGCCATTTGGCCCAACAAACCCACACCGACCCTCCAAGAGTAACCCTCCCAGCCCCTCTTCCCTCTGACTAATGGGCAATGTAGAATAGCCAATTCGTCTAACATGCACATCTTTGGACTGTGTGGGAGGAATCTAGAGCACCCAGAGGAAACACACGCAGATGCATGGAGAATGTGTAAACTTCATACAGACAGTTGCCCGTGGTTGGAATTGAAGCTGAGGCCCTGGTGCTGTGAGATAGCAGTGCTAACAACTGTGCCACCGTGCCACCCCACATGCTGGTAAAGACAAAGCAGTATTCTGATGGAGACCTGAAGACCCTTGCAGTCAGTGAACAGGAGCTGCAGGTCATGCACCCGAAGAAGAAATATGTCCCAAAAGCACAGCATTTAGCTGGAGGCTCAACATAAAGTATCTGAAAATGCAACATCACCACCTTGGTGCAGAAACACTCCAGCGAATCATCACCCTCCTTAAGGGGAGACTCAGAGCCTCTACCACAATCCAATGTATCTTCTTGTTGTAGAAGAAATTAATTAAAATTCTCTGCAAAAGAAACTAGCCAGTATGACAACATGGAGGTCGCCAGTTGGTTTATACCCAGTGTTCTGCTCCTTCAGATAGGACTTGGTGCAGTCCTGTCCAGTGGCTTAGGTAAGATGAGACTTTGCCCCACTAGTCCTGCCAGTTCACCAGCCAGGATCCCTCAGCCAGGCTGGGATACAACCCAGACACAGGAAATGAGGAGTACCTCCAATGACCACCCCCACATCAATTCTGCGCAGAGCCAATCATAGTGTAGAAAGAGACCACTCAGCCCTTTGAGTCTGCACCGATCCTCTGAAGGGTATCAGACCCACCCTGCCACGCCATCCCTGTAATCCCATGTGGGGTTTTTACCAGGCTATGCCACCCTACCTCCACATCCCTGGACAGTATGGAGCAATTTAACATGACTAATCCACCTAATCTGCTAACCTCTGGACCATGGGAGGAAACTGGAACACCAGGCAGAAACCCATGCATACACAGGGAGAATGTGCAAAATCCACCCAGTGAGTCATAGAGTGATACAGCACGGAAACAACCCTTCAATCCAACTTGTCCACACTGACCAAATATCCCAATTCGATCTCGTCCCATTTGCTAACATTTGGCCCATATCCCTCTAAACTCTTCCTATTCATACACCCATCCAGGTGCCTTTTAAATGTAATCATACCCATCCCCACCACTTCCTCTGGCAGCTCATTCCATGCACGCACCACCTTCTGCTTGAAAAAGTTACACCTCAGGTCCTTTTTAAATCTTTCCTCTCTCATCTTAAACTTCTTATGGCCACTTATCTTGGAATCTCCCAACTTCGGAAAAAGACCTTGATCCATGCCCCTCATGATTTTATAAACTTCCATGTGGTCTCCCTCAATCTCTGACAATCCAGAGATAAAAAGCCCAGCCTTTTCAGCCTCTCACTTTAGCTCAAAGCTTCCAATTCTGGCAACATCCCTATAAATCTTTTCTGCACCCTCTTAAGTTTCACAACAGCAGCACAATGGCTCAATGGTTAGCACTGCTGCCTCACAGCACCAGACACCAGATTTGATTCCAGCCTCGGGCGACTGTGTGGAGTCTGCACATTCTCCCTGTGTCTGCTTGGGTTTCCTCTGGGTGCTCTGGTTTCCTCCCACAGTCCAAAGATGTGCAGATTAGGTGGATTGGCCAAGCTAAATTGCCATTAGTGTTCAGGGATGTGTAGGTTAGGTGCGTTAGTCAGGAAACTTGTAGGGTAGGGGAATGGGTCTGGTGGGATACTTTTCAGACCAAATGGCCTGTTTCCATACTGTAGGGATTCTATGAATAACATCTTTCCTATAGAAGGGCGACCAGAATTGTATGCGGTATTCTCACCAATGACCTGCACCACTGCAACTTGACATCCCAATTCCTGTACTCAATGTTCTGACCCATGGAGGAAAGCATGCCAAATGCTTTCTTCCTTACTCTTCCACCCAAAACTCCACTTTCAAGGAACTAAGTACCTGCACCCCTAGGTCTTTTTATTCAGCAACACTCCCAGCACCCTACCATTAACTGTGTAAGACCTGATTTGCCTTATGATATCTGGTCGGCGTGGATGAGTTGGACTGAAGGGTCTGTTTCTATGTTATACATCTCTATGATTCCATGACAGTGAAAATGCAATACCTCACAATTATCTAAATTAAACTTCAACTGTTACTCCTCGGCCCATTGGCTGATCTGATCAAGGTCCCATTTTACTCTGAGATAATTTTCTTTGCTGTCCACTATACCTCCTATTTTGGTGGACATCTGCAAACTTACTAACCATACCTCCGATGTTCACATCCAAATCATTTATATAAATGATAAAAAGCACTGGACCTAGCACCGATCCTTGTGGCACTCCACTGATCACAGGCATCCAGTCTGAAAAAGAACCCTCTACCACCACCCTCTGTCTCCTGCCTTCAAGCCAATTTTAGATTAGATTAGATTGCCTACAGTATGGAAACAGGCCATTTGGCCCAAAAGTCCACACCGACCCTCTGAAGAGTAACTCACCCAGACCCATTTCCCTCTGATTAATGCACATAACACTATGGGCAATTTAGCATGGCCAATTCACCTGACCTGCACATCTCTGGATTGTAGGAGAAAACTGGAACACCCGGAGGAAACCCACACAGGCAAGGGGAGAATGTGCAAACTCCATACAGACACTCGCCTGAGGCTGGAATCAAACCTGAGGCACTGATACTGTGAGGCAGCGGTGCTAACCATTGAGTTGTCCCTTTTGTATTCAATTAGTTAGGTCTCCCTGGATCGCATGTGATCTAACCTTACCAACCAGTCTACCATGCAGAAACTTGTGGAATACTTTGCTGAAGTCCATATAGACAACGTCTATTGCTCTGACTTCATCAATCATCTTTGTCACTGCTTCAAAAAACTCAATCAAATTCATGAGACATGATTTCCCACGCACAAAGCCATGTTGATGCTCTCTAATCAATCCTTGCTTTTCCAAATGCTTGTAAACCCTGTCCCTCCTCCAACAATTTACCCACTACTGATATAAGGCTCACCCGTTTATAGTAGGCAAAAGTGAGGACTGCAGATGCTGGAAACCAGAGTCTAGATTAGAGCGGTGCTGGAAAGACACAGCAGGTCAGGCAGCATCTGAGGAGCAGAAAAATCAACATTTCGGGCAAAAGCCCTTCATCAGGATTTAAAGGCCTTTGCTGAGGACTGATCGTCCACAGTGAGGGGGAGGTCTGGGGGGGATGGTGAAAACCCGGCAGAGCTGGGAGCTAGAACCTGGTGTGGGTGATGAAGGGCTTTTGCCCAAAACGTCGATTTTCCTGCTCCTCAAATGCTGCCTGACCTGCAGTGCTTTTCCAGCATCACTCACCAGTTTATAGTTCCCTGACGTTTCCTTGCAGCCTTTCTTAAATAATGGCACCACATTAGCGAACCTCCAGCCTTCTGGCCCCTCTTGTGACTGTTGATGATACAAATATCTCAGCAAGAGCCCAGTAATCTCTTCCCTAGCTTCCCACAAAGTTCTGGGAAACACCTGATCAAGTCCTGGGGATTTATCTACCTTTATACGTTTCAAGGCCTTCCGCACCTCCTCCTCTGTAATATGAGCTCTTTTCAAAACATCACTATTTATTTCCACAAGTTCCTTAGATTCCATGTCCGTCTCCACAGTAAATACAGACATGAAATACACGTTTAGTGTCTCAAACACCTCCTGTGGTTCCACACATAGACGGCATATTCTCTCCTTAATTACTCTTTTGCCCTTAATGTACTTATAATAGAATCTCTTTCGATTCTCCTTAACCCTATTTGCCAAAGCTATCTCATGTCTCCTTTTCACCTCCATGATTTCCCTCTTAAATACACTCCTATTGCCCTTATACTTCTTTAGGGGTTCATTTGATTCCAGCTGTCTATACCCGATATGTGCTTCCTTATTTTTCTTGAACAGAGCCTCAATTTCTCTTGTCGTCCAGCATTCCTTACCAGCCTTACCCTTCACATTAACAGGAACATACGGTCTCTGAAGTCTCATTATCTCATTTTTAAAGACCTCCCACTTTCTAACCATCCCTTTACCTGCAAAATAGCCTCCCCCAATCAACTTTTTAAAGTTCCTGTCTAAAACTGTCAAAATTGGCCTTTCACCTGTTCAGAGCTTTAACTGTTTGATCAAGTCTATCCTTTTCCATAAAAATTTTAAAACTTTTAGACTTATGGTCACTTACCCCAAAGTGCTCCCCCACTGACACTTCAGTCACTTGCCCTGCCTTCTTTCCCTAAAAAAGGTCAAGTATTGCTCCTTCTTTAGCAGGTGCATTCACATATTGAACAAGGAAGATTTCTTGTACATACTTATAAGTTCCTCGCCATCCAAACCCTTAACACTATGACAGCCCCAGTCTACGTTTGGAAAGTTAAAAACCCCTACTTTTACAACCCTATTATTCTTACAGGTATCTGAGATCCCCTTACGTATTTGCTTCTCAATTTTTCAATGACTATTTGGGGGTCCATAATACAATCCCAACAAAATGATCATCACTTTCTTATTTCTCAGTTTTACCCATATAACTTCATTGGACGATCACCCAAGAATATCCACCCCCAATACAGCCGTAATGATATCCCTTACCAAAAATACTACTCCCTCTCCTCTCTTGCCTCCCTTTTCAATCTTTCTGTAGCATCTCTACCCCAGAACATTAAGCTGCCAGTCCTGTCCATCCCGGAGCCATGTTGCTATAATAGCGATGATATCCTAGTCCGATGTTTCCAACCATGCCCTAAGTTCCTTGCTTTACTTGTTAAGTCTCTTGCATCGAAGTAAATGCAGTTTAATTTATCAGACTTACTTTAGTCTCCTGTCTGCTTTAACTATTTAACTTGCTCCCCCTATCTACTGCACCAGCCTCAACTTTTTCTCTTTTCTGTCTTTTTTTTGTTTTTCCCACACTCCCCCAAGAGTTGCAAACCTCCCAAGTAGCAATAGCAAATCACCCTGCAAGGATGATGGTGCCCTTCCGATTCAGGAACCTGTCCCCTTGTACAGGGCATCCCTGAAGGGATCCATAAATGTGAATCCTTGCCCATGCACCAGCTCCTCAGCCACACATTCATCTGCTCTATCGTCCTATAACTATTCTTGCTAGCATGTGGCACCAGTAGCCATCCAGATATTATGACATTTGAGGACTTACTTTTTAACCTCCTGCCTAGTTTCCTACATTCTCTCTGCAGAACTTCATCCCTTTCTCTACCTATGTCATTGCCACAATGATCTCCTGCTGGTCACTCTCCCCTTTTAGAATATTCTTCACCCTCTCTGAGACATCCTTGCCTCAAGGCTGGGATCGAATCCAGGTTCCTGATGCTGTGAGGCAGCAGTGCTTACCACAGTGCCACTGTGCCACCCCAACCTCCTCTGCAAGAGTTTACAGGAAGGACTCCACCGATAGAACACAACTGGCAGGACTGGGGCAGCCCTGATGGTCTCCTCTCTCAAAGCAAAGGGGCACCATCATGGACCCGTTAACTTTAATCAGACATTCCTTGGTGTGTCACAAAGCTGGTCCCTTTTGTCTAAAAGTTGTTCTTTGTTTCAAGGATACTGTGTCCTTGGTCTTTTTCAGAGAAGTAATAAACCACTCTGGTTCTGATTAGTCTGGTTTGGTATGGAGATTAAAGGGTATTGAGAGGCATTTTTGTTTATATGTAAACAAATGAGACTTCAGGCCAAAGTGGTCATGTTTTAGAAGTGACCTATATAATGAAAGGGGAGTGGTCAGCTCTCGAGCTGAGTGGTTCAGTCCAAAACTAGTTAGGAGTTCCACAGTGGACTGTGTGGAAACTCTCTCTCTTTCTTCCCCTTCTAACTTCAACCTGTAAGATCTGTTTCTTTTTTTAAAACTGTGTTTTAGCAGGGTTTGCTTATTGGGACTGTTGTGTATATTCGGAACAGCATAAGTTTGGATAGACTGAGTTCTGTAGGGGTTCTTTATTCTGATTAGATTAGATTAGATTAGATTAGATTACTTACAGTGTGGAAACAGGCCCTTCGGCCCAACAAGTCCACACCGCCCCGCCGAAGCGCAACCCACCCAGACCCCTACATTTACCCCTTACCTAACACTACGGGCAATTTAGCATGGCCAATTCACCTGACCTGCACATCTTTGGACTGTGGGAGGAAACCGGAGCACCCGGAGGAAACCCACGCAGACACGAGGAGAATGTGCAAACTCCACACAGTCAGTCGCCTGAGGCGGGAATTGAACCCGGGTCTCTGGCACTGTGAGGCAGCAGTGCTAACCACTGTGCCACCGTGCCGCCCACCGTGTTCTTTGTGTTTCATTGTGAATAAATTTCTGTCTGTTTTAAAGCCTCATAGTCAATCTAGCTAGCTTACTGTGGGTACTTTTCATCGTACACTTACTAAAACAAATCGCAAAGTTATGGTCTCGGTTGCCTGCTCAAGAATGGTTTGAGTGGTCTGGCCTAGTCCATTACAGGTGGCGTACAAAAGTCAGACACAGGTGACAAACTGTGTCCTGAACCTGAATGCTTGCAGAGTCCTGAGCAGATGCAACCTGACATGCACCTTTCCCTCATTGAAGGACAGGAAGGCACATGACTGGCCTGTCCACTGGGAAAAGTGGATCAAGTCCTGGAGCAGATGGACATTGTCATTGATCCTCTGTTGGGAGCCATTTAGGACTGTGGTCCAGCACAGATCCCAGGTGAGATGACAAACCCTGGCAAAGTTCTTGTAATCCATACTGAGGAGGAAGGCCAGATACCAGTTTTTTAAGAAGTGAAGGTTCCCTTTCTTGAACACCAAGAAATACACCAATACACCAGGAAAGGCTCTCTGGCCGTAAAATATTCTTCCAGTGATCACTCAATTGTTCTCCACAATGTCCCAGAATTCCCTGAAGAACTTCATGGTAAACCCATCCAGCCCTGCAGATTGCCCCTTGAGATTCAGGTAAGAGCCAAGTCAGCTCCTCTAGGTGATGGGAGCATCAAGCATCCTGGCGTTCTTCAGGCTGACCTGCAGTAAGTCCTCCCATAAACTCTGTGAGCATCCTCGCTGGATGGATTCAGAGAGAACAGAAGCATGTAATAGGCTATGGTTTGGGTTCTGATGCTCTCCGGACCTGAGACGATGGCCAGCAATGGAACTGCTGGTGGATCCCGTGCCTTTCTCCCAGTGAGTAAGAAAAGGGTGTGCCTTGGTCCAGATCCCGGAAGACTCAGATTCGCGAACTCATGTATGTAACCCAGGACCTGATAAGCTGCAGTGTGTTCTTCTTCTCTTTGCTCTGCAAGTCTGGGTCCTCGTTGAACAGACTGAGACATGACTCCAGGTCAAGCACCTCCTTCTTCAGTTCCTCAATCCTGGATTTCTGTCTGTTTGTTGACACTCTTTCGAACTGCTGACAGAAGTCGTGGATATGACCATTGCCCACATTCCACCATACCCTCAAGGTGGGAAGCCACCTGCTTCCTTTTCTAGCTGGCCCAAAACTGACAGAACAAATCCTGCAAAAGCTCATCCTCAGCCTGACATAGAATGACGTGGTGGTCCGTGCATGGCATATGTTGCATGCCATTCACCAAAACTCAGACAACATACACCAATGTTATGTACTGATGATTGATTCTTGACACTCTGACTCGAGGCCTCACAAAAGTAAAAGTCATGGAGTCAGGATAGAGATTTCTCCAGTTGTCCAACAGGTTGAAGGACTTGACCTGGTGCCTCAACCTCCTGCTTGACACTAGACCAATCTGAGTGCTGCAACGGTGCAGTTAAAATTTCTCCTGTGAATATCTTACTGGCCTTTGTTGATGGAGGTGCAGTGAGTGGACACTTCTTCAAAGAAGTGCATTTGCCTTGCTCTGACCAGAGGAGCATACACATTTACAAAATGAAATATCACACCTCCTTTTTGGACCATCTGATGAGCAAACGACCTGGCATTGGCCCCTTGACCCTCAAGATCTCCAGCTGAAAATCTGGTGCCAACAAGCTAGTAACCCCACCAGAATTGGAGACAAGGTGACTCATGTAGAGCACGCCTTGCTACTACAGGACCCAAGTGGTTTCATCTCTTGTGGTGGTACGGGTTTTCTGCAGGAAGCACATTGCATACAGGAACCTGAGTAGTAGCTTCCTGTTGCCATCGATGTTGAGGTTGGCTATTATTGCCTTCATGCCAAAGGCACAATGCTCACATGAACAACGCCCTCAGTGCATGGAGCACACAAAACCCTTGTCTCCTTCTGGAGCCCACCTGGGGAATGTGCTGTTCCGGTATTCCAGTGCATTCCAGGTGGTATTCTGAACTAGAGTTGCAAAATGTGGTGCTGGAAAAACACAGCAGGCCAGGCAGCATCCGAGGAGCAGGAGAATCGACGTTTCAGGCATAAGCCCTTCTTCAGCCCTTATGTCCGAAACGTCGATTCTCCTGCTCCTCGGATGCTACCTGGCCTGCTGTGTTTTTCCAGCACCACATTTTGCAACTCTGGTACTCCAGCATCTGCAGTCCTCACTTTCTCCTAGGTGTTCTGAACTACCAGGGTAGACCAAAGACCAGTTTGAAATGATTACTTCAGTCCAAGACCAATTGGACTGAAGTTCAAGAAGCTCCCTCAGAAACTCTTGGACGTCCTCAGTGTTGAATGACTAGAAGCTGAGTTAGGGATGGGGGGGGCATTGGAATTTTGGGGGATATAAATTTTGCATTGTCACCAAAGCCAATGGGTGAGCCCTCACCCTCCACTGGGTGGTCATCCTCAGTGTTGACCCCTGTCCCACTGAGAGAGTAGGGATTGGTTCAGTACCACTAGTTGGTGATGTTCCTCGGATTTCCGACAGGCTGTTTCAAGATGGCCTTCACTGGGATGAGGTGGGGGCAGGAGTTATTGGGTGGCAGGGTCTTGGAGTTTTGCACTCCTCCCAGTAATGGGTCATCACCTCCCGGGGAAAAGGTTCTCCACTCCTGGACTGAGGTGCTCAGTATGAAGATCTGGGGAGGAAGCTGAAAGATCTTACCTATCCTGGCCGTTACCCTATGATCCAACAATATTAGAATGGCCAAAGTGGATTCTGAGAGACAGAATTTAAGATTATTTGAAAAACATGGTTTGATTACAGATAGTCAGCATCGCTTTGTGAGGGGCAGGTCATGCCTCACAAACCTTATTGAATTCTTTGAGGCTGTGACAAACGCATTAATGAAGGTAGAACAATGGATGTGGTGTATATGGATTTTAGCAAGGTGTTTGATAAGGTTCCCCATTCAGAAAGTAAGGAAACATGGGATACAGGGAAATTTTGCTATATGCATACAGAATTGACTGGCCTATAGAAGACAGAGGGTGGTAATAGATGAAAAGTATTCAGCCAGGAGCTTGGTGACCAGTGGTGTTCCACAGGGATCTGTTCTGGGACCTCTGCTGTTTGTGATTTGGATGAGGAAGTGGAGGGGTGTGTTAGTAAATTTGTCAATCCCACAAAGGTTGCTGCAGTTGTGGGTAATGTGGAGGGCTGTTGTAGGTTGTAACGGGACGTTGACAGGATGCAGAACCGGGCTGAGAGGTGGCAAATTGAGTTCAAACTGGAAAAATGAGAAGTGATTCATTTTGGAAGGTTGAATTTGAATGTAGATTACAGGGAGAAAGTGAGGACTGCAGATGCTGGCGATCAGAGCTGAAAATGTGTTGCTGGAAAAGTGCAGCAGGTCAGGCAGCATCCAAGGGGCAAGAGAATCAACGTTTCGGGCATGAGCCCTTCTTCAGGGCTCATTCCTGAAGAAGGGCTCATGCCCAAAACGTCGATTCTCCTGTTCCTTGGATGCTGCCTGACCTGCTGTGCTTTTCCAGCAACACATTTTCAGCTGTAGATTACGGGGTTAAAGGCAGGATTCTTGTCAGTGTGGAAGAACAGAGGGATCTTGGGGTCCACATCCATATATCCCTCAAAGTTGCCACCCAAGTTGATAGGGTTGTAAGAAGGCATATGGTGTGTTGGCTTTCATGAGCAGGGTGATTGAGTTTAAAAACCACGATGTTATGCTGCAGCTTTAGAAAGCCCTGTTAGACCACACATGGAATATTGTGTTCGGTTTAGGTTGCCTCATTATAGGAACGATGTGGAAGCTTTAGAGAGAGTGCAGAGGAAATTAACCAGGATGCTGCCTGGACCAGAAAGCATGTCTTATGAATAAAGGTTGACTGAGCTAAGGCTTTTCTCATTGGAGTGAAGAAGGATGAGAGGTGACTTGATGGATATGTACAAGATGATGAGAGGCATAGATAGAGTGGTTAGCCAGAGACTTTTTTCCAGGGCAGAAATGGCTATCACAAGGGGGCATAATTTTAAGGTGATTGGTAGAAGGTTTAGGGGAGATATCAGAGGTAGGTTTTTTACACAGACAGTGGTAGGTGTGTGGAATGCACTGCCAGTGGTGGTGGTTAAGTCAGATAGATTAGGGACATTTAAACAATTCTCAGAGAGGCACATGGATGATAGTAAAATGTAGGGTATGTAGGTTAGTCTGACCATAGAGTAGGACAAAAGGCCAGCACAGCATCGAGGGCCAAAGGACCTGTACTGTGTTGTACTGTCCTATAAAAACCGTTCTATAAAAGCTGCAACTCTTGACGTATATGGTCTGAATAACTCTACCAACTGTCCAAGGACTTGTAGCATGGACTCAAGGGAGTCACAATAACTGAATCCGCAGTTAACAAAATCCTCCCCTTCAAGGAATAATACCTCTTTCAGGTGGTGGTGGCCTCTCCTCTCCAATCAACCCCTCTCTTCTAACCTCTTCCTCCTCCTTACCCAAGTCTTTACACAAAAATGAAAGACTGAGGGAATGATGGGCTCAGGGAAGACCATGGTGACTCATTCTGAGTGCACCTGTGCCAGGGTGGTGTGGCCCTATTGCTGGAATCTTATAGTCACAGGGTTGGGTAATGGGGAACTATGCAGTAGTGACACAGCTCAAGGTGTAAATCTTGTGGGGGCGCAGTAGGCCTGGAGCTGCCTGGGAGCATGCCCTGTGTCCTTTGCCTTCAGGGGTTTAGCTTTACGCTCTGTCTTCCTTCTGTAAGGATGCTTTCACCTCCCACCTCACTGACAGCAATGGTGGCACCAGCTATTAGTGAACACCCCTGCTGTGGGGTTCAGGGTAGTGTGTCATTTTAGTGGGTGGAGGTGCATCAGTGCCAGTCTTGGCCCCCAGAGTGGAATTGACTACCTTGGAGTTGGTGCATTGGGACACATATACATGCTGTGATGACAACAGAAGCCGTTTGTTTTAGTGCACCTCAATTGCTATTTTTGAGTGAATGTGGCTCTTTACTTTTGTGGCTGTTGATCAGCAGCTTAAAAGATGATGGGGCAATGGGATCTGAGGAAATGTGGAAGCGTCCTACCACTCGTGATTGTGGTGTTATTATCATGGACACCAGATTTATAACACTCCCATTTATAACAATAAGTAGTAAACAAGGAAAAGAAAAAGGAATGACTTTTGAGAAGAAAAGACTTGATAGAACAGGAGAAGAGGTGAGGACCAGACATCCAGAACTAATGGGAGTGATGTTACACTGAGCTGGGTGTGTGCTTCTTCTTTGTTGATTGTGGTATTGATAGCAGTAATAACAGACCTTTAAGGATCATGTCATGTTATTTTGCTTGAACAAGCAGTAAATTAAAGTTTGTGTTGCAGGTGATTTGGAGCTGAATTGGTGTGCAGGTGCAGATCCATTTGGAAACAAGTTAATTGGTCTGTAGACTAATGACAGTTATCAATGGCAGAGACCTTTTGCCTGCCGACAAATGTGTGATTGGTTCTCAGGTAACAGAACACGTCCCAATGTCTTGTCTTCCCCAGATGATGTGTTCTCCTTCAGCTCCTTGCCCGATCTCTCTCAACCCATAGCTCAATCACATCACTATCCCTGGTCCATTCAACCTCTACCTTATTCATTGCCACTCCATTAGTGCATGTCTGTGTTATTCACATGGAATAGCGCACATGCTCCATGGTGTCAACAAACACAGCCACTGACCAATGCACTGACATGCAAATTCAATGGATGGACCTCTATTGACAGTGCAAAGGAATCGTTGTCTGAGAGGTTCTTCTCTTAATGTGCTCACTAGCCACACTTGTTGGTCAGTTATTCAGCTGGTGTACTTTACACACTGAACTTAAATATCAACACTTGCCTCTGGGGAGAAAGAATGGAGAAACATTTCTAGAGGATTCAAAGGCATTTTTTAACCTCACCTTTTCTGCTTACAGAATCATTACCTTGACTCAGGCATGTACGGAGGGTTCTTATTCCCAGAACCCCTAAATTCTGAGCCGTATGTGGCAACCTGGTGGAAGCAGTTGCTAGCAGGAGCGATGGCAGGAGCAGTGTCCCGTACCTCAACTGCCCCACTTGACCGACTCAAAATCTACATTCAGGTAAAATGTGGGTATAGGTGGCAAAGAGGAAATTAAAATAATTGACCGAGCTGTGAGATGTTGAGGGGTCAGCGTGTTCTAATATAAGAATTATAAAAGGGTAAAATGCCAGTGCATTCAATAAGTAGGAAAGTGTGAAGAATATTTTGTTTTTGTGAGGGGGATTGAATGCAAAAGAGGAAGTTCATGCTTCAGTTAAACAAGGTACAGGTTAGACCATATCTGGAATACTTGTGTACCGTATTGACTTGGAGGTGCTGGTGTTGGACTAGGGTGGACAAAGTTAAAAATCCAACAACATCAGGTTATAGTCCAACCAGTTTATTTGAAACACTAGCATCTGAAAGCTAGGACTTCCAAATAAATCTGTTGGACTATAACCTGGTGTAGTGTGATTTTTAACTGTGTACAGTATTGGTCTTTTTACTTAAGCAAGGATGTAAATGCATTGAAAAGAGGTCAAAGAAGGTCTACCAGACAAATATCTGGAATAAACCAGTGGAGAGGATAGTTCCTCTTCATAGAATCACAGAATTGTTATGGCACCAAAGAAGTCCATTTGGCCCCTCGTGTCTGCACTAGTTCTATTACCTAGTGCCAATCTCCTGCCTTTTCCCCACATCCCTGTATACCATTTCTATCCAAATAATCATCCAATGTTCTCTTGAATGTCTTAAAATAATTGAATTTCCATCATTGTGGGACTTGAACCCAGATTCCAGAATACTACTTGAGTCTCCGGATTGCAAGTCCACAATTATCCCCACACTAACTCTGATGGGAGAATCTTGGACTCGAGGTTACGGTTTCAAAATTAGGGTTATTCATTTAAAACAGGGATGAAGCAAAACATTTTTTTCATGAAAAGAAGGCAACGGTTTTCCTCAAAAGGCAACGGAAGCAGAAACTTTTAAGCCAGATGTCAAGAGATTCTTGGAAAGCAAGGTGGTGAAAAGAAATCTAGGGTAGACGGAATTGTGGGGTTGGAGTTACAATCAAATCAATCATGATGCTCTTAAATGAGACAGCAGACACAAGAGATCAAATGACCACTCCTGCCTCCTGTTTAAGGAGCATAAATTATAATACAGAGACCATTCAGCCCATTGTTCTTGTTTTAGAAATATTGTGAAAATTTCTGTTCTTATTCTGTCATCCAACTCTTTGTCTGGATCTTTCGATATTATCACTTTTCAAATATATTGACTTCCCTTCTTTTGGGTAGTGATCTCAACCCAGCTATAAGAATGATGCGAAGGAGCTGGTGTTGGACTGGGGTAGACAAAGTTAAAAATCACAGAACACCAGGCTATAGTCCAATAGGCTGATCTGGAAGCACTAGCTTTCAGAGCACTGATTCTTCATCAGGTAGCTGTGGAGCAGGACAATAAGACACAGAATTTTTAACAAAAGATCACAGTGTCATGCAGCTGAAATAATATATTGAACAAAAGACTGAACAGCAATCAATGTTTGTTCAATATATCATTTCAAAAGAGAAAGCATTTAAGTGGTGAATGACAATGGGAAACCAGAGGATTGGGAAGTTTGCAAAGACAACAGAGGGCAAAAAAAAAGAAATAAGGAGGGAGAAGATTAAGTATGAGGGTAAGCTAGCCAGGAATGTAAAGGAAGACTGTAAGAGTTTCTTTAGATATATAAAGGGAAAAAAAAGTGGCAAAAGTGGACACTGGGCTGCTGAAAAATGACGCTGGAGAGATAGTAGTGGGATACAATGAAATGGCTGAGGAACTGAATAAACAACAAAGAACAAGGAAAATTTACAGTCAAGGAACAGACCCTTCGGCCCTCCAAGCCTGAGCCAATCCAAATCATGTGTATATATGGTGGGGGCTGAAAATGTGTTGCTGGAAAAGCGCAGCAGGTCAGGCAGCATCTAAGGAGCAGGAGAATCGACGTTTCGGGCTTGAGCCCTTCTTCAGGAATGAGGAAAGTGTGTCCAGCAGGCTAAGATAAAAGGTAGGGAGGAGGGACTTGGGAAAGGGGCGTTGGAAATGGGATAGGTGGAAGGAGGTCAAGGTAAGGGTGATAGGCCGGAGTGGGGGTGGGGGGGGGGAGAGGTCAGGAAGAAGATTGTAGGTTAGGAAGGTGGTGCTGCGGATATGGAAGGATCCCTTGGGGTCTTGGAGGGAAGTAAGGGGGGAGGTGTGGGCGCAAGTTTTGCATTTCTTGCGGTTGCAGGGGAAGGTGCCGGGAGTGGAGGTTGGGTTGGTGGGGGTTGTGGACCTGACGAGGGAGTCACGGAGGGAGTGGTCTTTTCGGAATGCTGATAGGGGAGGGGAGAGAAATATATCCCTGGTGGTGGGGTCCGTTTGGAGGTGGTGGAAATGACGACAGATGATACGAAGTATATGGAGGTTGATGGGGTGGTAGGTGAGGACCAGTGGGGTTCTGTCCTGGTGGTGATTGGAGGGGCAGGGTTCAAGGGCGGAGGAGCGGGAAGTGGAGGAGATGCGGTGGAGGGTATCGTCGATCACGTCTGGGGGGAATTTGCGGTCTTTGAAGAAGGAGGCCATCTGGGTTTATCGGTATTGGAACTGGTCCTCCTGGGAGCAGATGCAATGGAGACGAAGGAATTAGGAATATGGGATGGCGTTTTTACAGGGGGCAGGGTGGGAGGAGGTGTAGTCTAGGTAGCTGTGGGAGTCGGTCGGTTTATAGTAAATGTATGGTGTATGTATGGTGTATGTATTTTTATAGTAAGTGTATTCCTATGTATGGTGGGGGACTCTTGACAAAGTCGCTTGAAGATATACGATTTCCCTTTGAATGAAAAAGCGAACCAAAATTCTCTATCTTTGTGCACCGGTCCACTAAAGAAGGCATTTGCTATATCCACAACAGAGAACCATTTACTATCCGGTGGAATTTGAGCCAATATAGTATAGGGGTTGGGAACATTTGGGGCACGTGGAACAACAGCGTTGTTGACTGCCTGCAGGTCTTGAACAAATCTCCATTCCTCTGGTTCACCTGGAATATTTGCCTTTTTGACCGGAAAAATTGGGATTCTCACCGATGGGTTTTCACAGGGGATTATCATTCCAGCCTTTAGGAGAGATTCAAAGACTGCTACAGCCTCGGGTTTTAAGGGGTATTGTGCTTTGCAAGGGCGATACTCAGACTTTGGGGTTATTCTTATGGGTTCACAGCCTCGTATTGCCCACAACTCAGTAGGGACCTTTCTCAATCTTGGGTTCGAGACTTCTACCTTAGGAAAACGCCAGGCTACCCTCCTCGGCTCTTCAGGGCTAGCGGGGGTTACCTGGACTGCCCTATCTGCCTGAGTTAGCCAATTTAGTTTCTTCCCATATGTCTGTGTATCTTCATTGAACCAGATACCCATCGTCCCGTAAGACCCAATCTTTCATTTTTTTGTGCCTTTAGTATCCATGGTCCCAAATCCTGCCACCTTCTGGACACCTTCGCCAATGACACGTGAGGAGCGGAGCCTTCCACATGAAAAAGACAGGGTTTACTTGCTGTCACAGATACTTTACATAAGTTCACACTGTCTGTGCATCTGTGATCACTCCAATAAAATTCGCACAATAACAACTGATCTGGTTAAAACAATCTCCTAAACCAGTCCGTCTCATATGATTTGGCAGGGCCATAGCGGTGTATGTGTGCTGTGCAGTGCAGCATATCTCCAGCAAGAAAATCAGTGTTATTAGGATTAACATGGTTACTTGCTTCCAGGGCAAGTGAATTGCTCACTGAACTTATCACTCTATGGCTTAATCACCACTTATAGACATACATCAGGGGTCGTGGGTCATATTTTACAGCCTGCACTGGTATTTCGTATTACCTGCAAGCCCATCGGGTAAATCCAACCGAGTCTCACTATGAGATCCCGAGCCATCAGATTTAAAGGACAGAATTCCGATAACAGAAATGAGAATTGGAATGTTTCCCCATTACTGGTTTTGCACAACAGGGGTGCAGTAAATCTCGTATCACAATTCTTGATACACCAATGAGTTCAGGAACCTTCCGCTTATCTTTATTTGCGTCGACTTTCTGAGCTGCTTGATTTAAGGACTGAATATGTTGCCCCTGTATCTACCAAAAAGGGGCAACATATTCAGTCCTATGTTATATGTCATATGTGGTGTACCTTCCACATATAACATAGAAGTCGGCATTGATTTATACGCGTCATCGTTATACTGAACATATGGTCCACGCTCCGCAATCTCAGTGCTCAATATGGAGGTGGGACATGTTTCAGTGCCTGTAAGGTTAGTAGAAGAGAGTAGAAGAGAGTAAGCGAGTCTTCATTGCCAAACATAAAGGAAAAAGGCTTACCTGTCCCTTGTGGGCTGCCCACCTCTACCTTAGCCTTCCCCTGTCAGTCACCCTGCTGTCCAGCCTCCAGGGCTGACTGAGGCTGTCTGCATGGGCACTCCTTGCCCAGTGGTCCATTGCTCCGCAAACAATGCACCTGCTTTGATGACGCCACTCCTTGAGTATTGTTTGCAGTTTTGGTCTCCTAGTCTGGGGAAGGACATTCTAGTTATTGAGGGAGCCCAGTGGAGGTTCACCAGACTGATTCCCAGGATGGCAGGACTGATGTATGAAGACAGACTGGATTGACTGGGCTTATACTCACTGGAGTTTAGAGGAATGAGGGTGGTTCATGTAGAAACTGGATGAGACTGGACAGGCTAGATGTTGGGGAAGTGCAGAAATTGAGGTCATAGTCTAAGAATAAGGGGTAAACCATTCAGGACTGAGATGAGGAAGAACTTCTTCATTCATTGTGAACCTGTGGAACTGTCTCCCACAGGAAGATGTTGGGGCCAGTTCATTAGATATGTTCAAGAGGAAGCTGGATGTGCCCTTGCTGCTAAAGTGTTCAAGAGAGAGAGAGAGAAAGTGGGAATGGGATACTGAAATTGCATGATCAGCCATGATCATACTGAATGGTGGTGCAGGCTCAAAGGGCTGAATAGCCTACTCCTGCACCTATTTTCTATGTTTCTATATTTCTATCTCTGATTGGGCAGTTAAGAGTCAAACAGATTGATGTGAATCTGGAATCAAGTATAGCCAGAGCAGGTAAGGGTGGCAGTTTGCTTCCCTAAAGGGAATTACTGAACCAGATAGGCCTTTCCAACAATGATAACATGGTCATCAATAGACCCTTAATTCCAGATTTTTATTGAATTCAAATAGCACCTTCTGCTATGGTAGGATTCAAACCTAAATTGCTAAAACATTAATTGAGTCTCTGAATTAATAGTTGAGATTTAATATCACTAAGCCATATCATTCCCCCCATAGTCACCATTAGTCTATTTTTTAATGCCAGATATTTTTACTATAGTAAACTTTCACCATCTGTCAAGATAGAATTTGAACCTGTGTCTGCAGAATATTAATATGGGGCTCTGGATTACTAAGCCAATCACATTACCACTTGCCCTGAAATGCTGCTGAATTTAAAAGTGATAAGGAGAACGTATTAGACTGATTATTATTAAAGTTGATAAGTGCAGGATCTGCAGGTGAATTCACTATGGAGCATTTATGAGCACTGCTAGGTGTATTTAGGCCCCCTAACAGAAATAGAAGAATAGATGTGTAGGCAAATTTCAGAGATGTGTACAAGTGATAGCGTTGTGATAGTATGGGATTTCAGCTTCCCCAACATTAACTGGGGTAGTCATTGTTTGAAATCTTTGGAGGGAGCAGAATTATTACAACACATTCAGGCAGCCTTTTAAGACTCAAAATTGCTATGGGAAAGGACAGGATGGGCCTGAAATCAAGTTCTCAACTGGGAAGTATGATCAGATGTGATTTGGCGAGAGTGGACTGGGAGCAGATCATTTCAGGAAAACGTATCTCAGACCAGTGGAAGGCATTCAAGAAGACAACATGGAGAGTACAGGGCCCAACATGAAGAAAAGGAGGAGGACCAATAAATCCCATGAACCTTGGATACCCAGGGATACCACGCCATTGGATTAAGAGAAAAAGGGAGGCTTATGGCAGATAACAAGGACTGAAACAGCAGAAGACTTAAAGAAGTATAAATTGTGCAAGAGGGACTTAAAAAGGTTAGGAGAGATGAAAGGGGATATAAAAGAATACTGGCAGGTACAATAAAGGAAAATCTTAAGTTGTTTTATAGGTACATTAGGGTAAAAAGATAATAAGGGAAACAACAGAACCCATTAATGATCACAATGGCAATATGTACGTGGAGCCAAAGGATGTTGGTACGTTCTAAATTAATACTTTGAGTCGATGTTCACTATTAAGAGGGAATATGATAGAAATGAAGGACAAAGTCTGTGATGCAATTAAGGAAATTTGCATAGATAGAGAAAAGGTTCTGAGTGGTGTGACTGCTTAAAAGTAGATAAATCTCTAGCACCAGATGAAATGTATCTCAGGTTTTTGACTGAGGCAAGGGAGGAAATAGCAAGGGCATTGGCAAAACTTTTCAATTCTTCTCTGGCCACAGGAGAGGTGCCAGAGGACTGCAGGACAGCCAATGCGTTACTCTTGGAGTAGAATGACCAAATGATTCACTCGACACCCAGGAATCATAAAATCCCTACAGTGTGGAAGCAGGCCACTTGGTCCATCAAGTCCACACTGACCCTCTGAAGATCAGCCCACCCATACCCAGCTCCCCCCTACCCTATCCCTATAATCCAGCATTTCCCATGGCTAACCCACCTAGCCTGCTCATCCCTAGACACTATGGGCTATTTAGCATGGCCAATCCACCAAACCGCACATTGTTATACTGTGGGAGAAAACTGGTGCACCCGGAGGAAATGCACTCAGATATAGGGAGAAAGTGCGGACTCCACACAGACAGTGGAATCAAACCCAGGGCCCTGATGCTGTGAGGTGGCAGTGCTAACCACTGAGCTAATGTGTTGCCTCATCATAGTTCATTTCCAGTATCAAAGAGTTTATTCAAATTGCCCTCTGAAAATCCAGAGAACTCTTTCCCAAATAAAGGAAAGACACACATTTACTTCATCCTGCCTTTAACATTCTCAAACCAATCATATTATTAATTAGTTTAATTGGAAATACATTTAATTAATCATATGACTGCGTGGCTAGAGATGAACCTCTGATCCTCCATGATCTTCATGATATTTACCAGACTCTCTTATCTCCCTTCTTCAGGCTTTTCACATTAGACTACAGAAACTACATTAGTAGTTTCTTTCTCAGCCGGTTTGCTAGGCACCCCTATCTTTATCCTTGGGTGTCTTACAATGTATACATTCAACCCACATTCCAATGTCTCCTGGTTTCTTTACTTGTGATTCAATTCTCCCTGTAATGATATGGGGGCTGATTTTACTGTCTGAAACTGGTTTGCTTTCATGACTTTTTGAAAATATTTTCCTCTATTGCTTTTAGTGATTTTTTTTGTATAGGTGAATCTATAACTACTATGATTTTTGGCAGATTTTAACTAAAACCTACTAGTAGTATTATAACAGATTGATTAATAATTAAAGAGAGATTTGTTAATTAAATGTAGTGTGAAATGTTCTTATCTATTGCAATTGCAAATGCATATCACAGTTCTGCTATCATGGATCCATGGACCCACTATTGTTTAAACTTCTGCAGGCTTCATTAAGTAAATATTTTCCAATCTTCCCAAGACTACTGTCAGTCATGTTTTTATTGCTTTTGCCATGGGCAATCATCAGCTATTTTATGCTGCTCAGACATGGGCAGAGTTGATAAAGTGTGGGGCTGGAAAAAGCACAGCAAGTCAAGCAGCATCAGAGGACTAGGAGAGTCAATGTTTCAGGTTGGAACCTTTCATCCAGACAGCTCTAACAGTACCATTACTCAAGAAAGGAACAAGGTATAAATCAGGAATCTAAAGGCCAGTCGATTTAAACTTGGTGTTGGGGAAACTATTGGAAGCAATTCTGAGGGACAGAATTGAAGAGGCAGGGATTAATCAAGAACAGTCAGCATAATTTTGTTTAGGGGAGGTTATATCTGACCAACATGATTGAATTTTTCAAAGAGCTGACCAGGTGTGTAGATGAGGGCAATGCTTTTGATGTAATTCTCTGCAGTTCAGCAAGGTTTTTGAAAAGATTCCACATGGGTGACTGATAGTAAAGGAAACAGCCCATGGGATCCAAAGAAATTGGGCAAATTGGATCCAGAATTGGCTGAATAGCAGGAAGCTGAAAATGTGTTGCTGAAAAAGCGCAGCAGGTCAGGCAGCATCCAGGGAACAGGAGAATCGACGTTTCGGGCATAAGCCCTTCTTCAGGAAGCCAGGAGTAATGGTTGAGGGGTATTTTTCTGACTGGAAATCTGATACAATGAGGTCTCAGTTGAGGCCCTTGCTGTTGTGGTTTACATAATTGATTTAGATGTATGTAGGAGGCTTGATCACTAATTGGCAGATGATAAAAAAATTGGTGGTGTTGTAAATAGTGAGGAGGATTGCTTTCGACTACAAGAGGATATAGAGAGAGACTGGTCAGAGGGCCTGATCAGTGGCAAATAGAATTCAATCTGGAAAAATGTGAGGTGAGCAGGACAAACAAGGCAAGGGGATCAGAGGAACTTTGGTGTGTATGTATACCATTCTCTTAAGTGATTAGAACAAGTGTACAAATTGGTACATGCCTTTAATTTCAAGACATAAAATTTAAGAGCTTCAAGAGGAGATAGTGCTAAAACTGTATAAACTGATGGTTAGGCCACAGCTAGACTATTATGTGCAGTTCCATAATCCACATTATAGAATCATAAAATCATAGAATGCCTACAGTGTGGGATCAAGCCATTCAGCCCATTGAGCCACACCAATCCTCCAAAGAGCATCCCACCCAGACACACCCCGCAAGCTCCCGTCCCACCAACCCTGTCTCTGTAACTCTACATTTTCCATCACCTAGCCTACACAACTATGGATGCACTAGACAATTTATCATCGCCAATCCACCTGACCTGCAGATCTTTGGACTGAAGTGATGTGATAGCACTATACCAGATACAAAGGAGATTTACCAGGATGTGCCTGGGCTGGAGAGCTTCAGTTTTGATGAGAAATTGGGATAAAACAAAGAACTGTGGATGCTCGAATTCTGAAAAATGAACAAAGGTTGCTGGAGAAACTCAAAAGTCTGGCAGTATCTGTGGAGAGAAAGCAGAGTTAACATTTTGAGTCCAGTGACTCTTCTTCAAAATGGAGATTTTATTTGGTCAGACTGGGTTGTTTTCCTTAGAGCAGAGGAGATTGAAAGGGGACATGATTGAGATGTATAAAATTATGACAGACATAGATAGGGCAGACAGGAATAAACTTTTCCCCTTGTTGAAGCGATAATTGACCAAGGGGCATAGATTTAAGGTAAGGGAAAGAAGGTATGGAGGAGATGTGAGGAATGGACTTTTTCACCCAGAAGGTAGTGGGAATATGGAACTCACTGCCTGGAAGGGTGATAGAAGCAGAAACCCTCATCATATTTAAGCATTTAGATGTGCACTTGCAGGAACTATAACAAACACTAAATTGGACAAACAGGCAGAAACTAGCCACCAGGATACATGTACATCAACTAGCCACAAAAAGACATGACCCACTCTCACTAGCATCCTTACATACGGATGACGAAGGACACCACTCAACTGGAACAATACATCCATCCTAGAACAAGCCAAACAGAGACACGCACGAGAATTCCTGGAAGCATGACATTCCAACAGGAACTCTATCAACAAACACATTGACTTGGATCCCATTTGCCACCCCTGAGGAAAAGAACAGGGAATGACATCAACATAGGAAATGATATCACCACATGAAATGGCATCACAACCCAAGGAAACTCAAACATAGATAGAAAGCAGGCTACACCACCAGTCTTTCATCCAGAGGCCCACTGAAGATGTTACCTAGTGTGGTGATGAAATGTCTGAAAACGAACCTTCCAGCTCAGTGAGCAAACCTACATCCAGATGTACACTTATGATGACAAGGTATTATAAGCAATTGAGCCAAATGCTGGAAAACGGGATTAGTGTAGTTAGATGGGTGATTTCGATCGGTATAAACACAATGAGCTGAAGAGCGTTTTTCTGTGGTGTAGATGCATATATCCAAGGCTGCTATGGGAGACACAGGAGGAGATTGTTGAGGCCTTGGCAGAAATAATTAATAGTTCACTGGCCACAGGTTAAAGTGCAAAATGACTGGAGGTTAGCTAATGCAGTTCCTTTGTTCAAGAAGGTCAGCAGCATGGGGAAATTCTGATAAAAAATCTGAAGGACTGGATAATTCATACTTTGAAAGGCAGGGATTGATCAGCGATAGTGAGCATGGATTTGTTAGATGGAGATCTTGTCTGATTAATCTAATTGAATTTTTTGGAAAGGTGACTTAATATAGTGATGAGGGTGGTGCATTCGATATGGTTTACAGAGACTTCAGTAAAGCCTTTGACAACATCCTGCATGGAAGGCTGGTCTAAAAGATAAGATTCCACGGAATCCAAGTCAAGTTGGCAAACTGGATACAAAATTAATTTATAAATAGGAGCCCACAAGTGATGGTGGAAGGTTGTCTTTATAACTGGGAGCCTGTGATCAGCGGTGTAGCATAAGAATCAGTGCTCAGACACTTGCTGTTTGTTAGGTATGTTAACAACTTGAATGTGAACGTAGAAAGTATATTTAGTAAGTTTGCAGATAACATGAAAATTGATACTGAGAAGGATGGTGTTAAGCTAGATTCTGATATTGATCAGCTGGCAAATTGGGCTGAACAGATGGAATTTAATCCTGATAAGTATAAGGTGATACATTTTGGGATGTCTAAAAAGGGAAGGACATTTGCAATGAATGGCAGTTCCCTAAGTAGTACTGAGGAAGAATGGGACCTTAGTGGTTAAGTCCATAGATGCCTAAATATATCAGTACAGGTAGACAGAGTAATGAAGAAGGTATACAGGATGCTTGCATTCATGAGTCAGGCAGCAAGCAAGGAAGACTTCTTACTACTTTATAAAATATTGGTTAGGCCACAGATGGAATACTGCATGCAATATGTTGCCACAGTACTGGAAGGACATGATTGCACTGGAGAGGTTGCAGAGGAGATTCACCAGGATATTGTCTGGGATGGAAAGTCTTGATTATGAGGAGAGACTGGATAGGCTGAATATGTTTTCCTTGGAGCATTGGTAATTTAGATCGTGAGAATCTTTTCCCTAGGGCAAATATGTCTAAGACCAGAGAGCATAACCTGGTGAGGAGCAAATGACTTTGAGGAGTTCTGAGAAAAAAATTTCACCTAGAGGGTGGTAGAAATATGGAACATGCTGCCTGAGCGTGTGGTAATGTCTGGATGAATACTTAGAATGCCAGGCATAGTAGACGATGGACCAGGTCCCCGTGAAAGGTGTTCATTGGTTGACATAAACATGGTGGGCTGAAAGTCTTGTTCCTATGTTGCATGACTCTATGGCTTTCTGAGATCTCAATGATTCTATGATCAAGTAAAAGTGTTCAATGATATTGAGGGAAGTAAGGATGGAAATTGCACTGGCCATGATTTTTTAATGCTCCTGAGGGATAGAAGTAGTGCCAGCAACGTGGAGAATTGTAAATTTCACAGTCTTTTTCAACAAAGGATGTGAGAATAAGTTCAGCAACCACAGGCCACTCAGTTCCAGAAATAATGCTGTGCACTTCAGTTTACGTACATTTTCAAAAAACTGGCAGCTTTCTGTTTCTCTTATTTCTTGAATAGTGGTGATAGATTTGCAGCTTTCCAACCCGAAGGGGCATTTCTGGAGTCTTTGAAATTTTGGAAGATTACAGTGGCACAGTGGTTAGCACTGCTGCCTCACAGCGCCAGAGACCCGGGTTCAATTCCCGCCTCAGGCGACTGACTGTGTGGAGTTTGCACGTTCTCCCCGTGTCTGCATGGGTTTCCTCCGGGTGCTCCGGTTTCCTCCCACAGTCCAAAGATGTGCAGGTCAGGTGAATCGGCCATGCTAAATTGCCCGTAGTGTTAGGTAAGGGGTAAATGTAGGGGTATGGGTGGGTTGCGCTTCGGCGGGGCGGTGTGGACTTGTTGGGCCGAAGGGCCTGTTTCCACACTGTAAGTAATTTAATCTAATCTAAAAAAAACCCATTCTTTCTGTACTCACTTCCTTCAGACATTTGGATGCAGACCATCAGATCCAGAGGATTTAGCATCCTTTAGTCTACTCATGGTAAACTCACAGAGATCTGCTATTGTCTCCAGTCATAAGTACTTTACACCTTATCGCCATCAAAACAATCTAAACCTTCCTTTGCTCTTGAACAATCAAACCATACTGTCAGGCAGAGTACAGAACAGATCACATGACCCCATTTATTTAAGCTGCTGTCCCAAAATCCTTGTTATCCTTGCAATAATAACAATCTTAGCTCTTGGAATAAAAAGTTGTTTTCATTAGGAATGCAATGTACGGAAGGCTGATGAATGCAACCTCAAATTGTAGCTTTAAATGCAAGTCAATGAGAAAAGAGCAGGGAATTGATCTTTGAAAATGCCAATGCAGACCTGATGGGCTAATTGGCTTCTTTCTGTGCTTAGCTATTCTTTGATTCTAAGTGTTAGTCACATCAACCACTAACTCAGTTGGCTGGATGGCTGGTTTTCATTGACATAAACATTGTGGGTTCAATTCCTGTACTGGCTGAGGTTACAATGCAAGACTCACATTTGCAAATTTACATTCTCATTTCCTGAGGCATGGTGGCCTTCAGGTTAAACCACCATCAGTTGTCTCTCTCTGACAGCAGGATTTTATTTTACTTACAACTGTGCCACCAGCTCCAACTGTGTTGGGGGTGATGGGGTGAAATAACTCAGCAAGTCACCCTTTATTTATACACAAACGGTCTTTGACTTTAGTATTGCCTCATTTCAGGGTCAGGTACCAGAGTCTCTCTCACACTCACCCTTTTTATCTGTCAGCCAGGACTCCCTGATTGACCAGATTAACAGCCCTAATCAGGGAACTCATATTCTCTGAAGTCCAGCTGGCTGACCTTGTCTCAGTCACTAAAGGGGGAAGTACAACAATTGTGTAAATCAACAAAATATAGCACACTGCATTACAATACATTTTATAACGTGCTATTACACTGCAACATTTCAAAACGCTGTACAACACTGCTTGATATCACACCATTACAACAGTGCCTCACAACATGATATTTCAACCCCAGGTTACAGCATAACATTGCCCTATTGCCTTATAAAATTGTAAGATTAGATTAGATAAAATTAGATTAAAGGGGAGTTTGGTTGTTAACAATCCTGATACCCTTTTCTCTAGGTGTACGCTGCAAAACAGCATCTGAACCTGGTCAGCAGCTGGAAGGCAATGGTGGAAGAAGGTGGCTACCTCTCACTCTGGAGAGGAAATGGAATGAATGTAACAAAGATAGCACCAGAGACTGGCATCAAGTTTCTGGCTTATGATCAGGTAATTGCTACTTTTTAGGGAATTCTCTTCTCAGAAATCTTTAAACATTTATTTTGTAAATTTTATTTCATGAATATAAGTACTGACCTCATTTGGCTCATGACTGTAATACTGTTACAACACAGCGATGAACCCTTCTGTTAATTAAACCAAATGCTCAGAAAAGCTCACCTCACCTTGTAATCTGTTAAAATATGAGTGACTGAGAAGCCCCAAATTCCACTATTTAAAGAAAATAATATTAATGTATTCTTTACCTCTAAGCGTGAACATTAAACAACATCTATTCACAACTCCAAACACCCCTCTTTCTCTTAACTGCTTATTAACTACCTCCAATAATATACTGTTTCAATAAACACTTATTAAAATTACACTAACTTAATTTCAAAACCATACAGTGGCTGTCATTGTCAGTATATTTCTTCTTCGGCTGAAGATTTCCCTGGGTCGTCTTCTTTCTTTCACTGCAAATATGTTTGATATGAAAAGGTTCCTTTGATAGAGAGTGTTCCTAATTTCTTGGATCTGTCTTGATGGCAGTTACTCTGTCTGACTAATGGAGACATGGGATTGAGGGTGATTTGGCGATTTGGATCAGAAATTGGCTAACTGAAAGAAGACAAAGGGAGTTGGTTGATGGGAAATGTTCATCCTGGGTTCAGTTACTAGCGGTGTACTGCAAGGATCTGTTTTAGGGCCACTGCTGTTTGTCATATTCAGAATTGACCTGGATGAGGGCATATAAGGATGGCTTAGTAAATTTGTGGATGACACTAAGGTTGGTGGAGTTGAAGGATGTTGCAGGTTACAGAGGGACATGGATAAGCTGCAGAGCCGGGCTGAGAGGTGGCAAACAGAGTTTAATGCAGAAAAGTGTGAGCTGATTCACTTTGGAAGGAGTCACAGAAATAAAGAATACTCGGTTCATGGTAAGATTCTTGGTAGAGTAGTTGAACAGAGAGATCTCGGTGTCCATGTACATAAATCCCTTCAAGTTGCCACCCAGGTTGATAGCATGATGAGATTCTCAATTGGCATACACTGTGTTAGCTTTTATTGGATTGAGTTTAGAAGCAATTAGGTCATGTTGCAGCTGTACAAAACTCTGGTGCAGCCACACTTGGAGTATTGTGTACAGTTCTGGTCACCGTATTCTAGGAAGGATGTGGAAGCTTTGGAAAGGGGTCAGGGGAGATTTACCAGGATGTTGCCTGGTATGGAGGGAAGGTCTTAAGAGGAAAGGCTGAGAGAAAAGAAGGTTGAGAGGTCACTTAATAGAGACATATGACAGGTGCTTGTAAGCTCTCAGTGCAGAACAGCAATGATTCTCTCTTAAAGGTACAGAACATGCCTTCAACTTCATAGCAATACTGACTATTTAAAACAATGGATTAAGTCTCAGAAAACTTCGTAGATTGCTGCAAAATATAAGAACCCTTCCAGCTCTCCGTCTGGAACCTAACTGATCAACTTACTGAGTGGAAATGCTGTGCAAATACACAATGTCTCAAGTGTTGCTTTTTTTGTTAATGTGCAGAGAGAATAAAAACAGAAACACAGTAACATGCATTTAGACACACAGAAGAACAAACAAAAAGTTACAGGTACATACAGAGATACACAGACAGCAAGGCACATACACAGGCACACAGAGACCAACACACAGTCATACTCAAAAGGTGGAATCTTATAGAGGCACGAATTATGTGAGCTCTGGTGTGATGTATGGTAGAACTGAACAAGAAGTCTGTTGAGAACCATCCTCGCAACAGTTGCAACTTGTACCATCTTTTTTGCTTTTCACAAGCAGCATGATGAGATTCTCAATTGGCAGCGTGTGTTGCTAATTAAAGGGGATAATTGTTTGTTTTACACCTTGGGCCCAACTCATCTCATTAATATTCATCTTCCTGTCTTGCAAAACTTGTTAAACAAGCTGAACGTTGAGAGAATTCGACTGGAAACCAGAGTGAATTCAGCATGTTTGTTCTGGCACTGGGCACCAAAATCTCAGGGCATGCTCCATGAGCACTAGCCACATGCACCCCATATTCACGGGCATTAGTATCTGATATGTGCTAGCTTCTAAGAACACTCATGACACATCTCCAATCCAGTTACATGACACTTCTGCACGTCGGGCTGCAGTGCTAACTTTCATTGTAATGCTACAGGAAGGATACTGTGTGCTCAGGGATACACACCCAGTTCATGGACTGGACCGGGCTGCATCTCCAGGCTCTTCACTTACTCTTGTGGCACTCACTCACTCACACAGAGCATTCTTGTGCTTTGCCCCCTCAGCCAGAGATTTGAGGCTTTTATAGTTTCTGCCTGCCTTGCCACAATAGAAGGAAGCCTGTCATGGTTATCAGCAGGCCTCAGTCAAATCAATCTTTTGTTTGGAGAGTCCCTGGACTCACAGCACCGGGAACCCGGGTTTGACTCCCACCTTGGGCGACTGTCTGTGTGGAGTTTGCATATTCTCCCAGCATCTACGTGGGTTTCCTCCGGGTGTTCCGGTTTCCTCCCACTATCCAAAGATGTGCAGGTTAGGTGAATTGGCTGTGCTAAATTGTCCATAGTGTTAGGTGCATTAGTCAAGAGTAAGTGTAGGGAAATGGGTCTGGGTGGGTTACTCTTTGGAGGGTCAATGCGGACTTGTTGAGCCAAATGCCTGTTTCCACACTATAAGGAATCTAACTTAATCTAATCAAGTCTTCAGTACCAGTGTAGGGCTATAGAAATGCTCTGTCAGCCATTCAGGGCATTAGAGTCAGGATGCTGTCCATGTAGAAGTTGGGAGGTGAATGCTGGGCACTTTGAATTTTTCTGCCCTAGATTGAGCCATTTTCTTCCTGGAATGAGAGAGAGGTGAGAGGTGAAAGTGGGAGGCACATTTCTATTGCTGGTACATATGAAGAGGTGACTAAGTGACTGGGCAGTGCAAAGGGTTAGCTATGTTAGCTGTGTTAGCTATGGTGGGTTTTGGGATTGGTGACAGCAAATGAAGGAACATGTTTTGGGCAGTAGTGAGAGTGGCAAAGCATGCGCCTTGGTGGGAGGTGGGGATAATAGCAGAGATAGAGTGAGTGTGAGATATGAATCAAGAAAAGCACAGCAGGTCAGGCAGTATTCAAGGAGCAGGAAAATTGACATTTTGGGCAAAAGCCCTTCATCAGGGCTGGAGAGAAGATGGTAACACACATGCTGGCAGAAAGGAGAAGATCAGTGATTTTTTTTTTTAACATTGCTGTGAATTCTCCCAATAGCTGAGAATTTATGACCTGGATGGCAAATTCAGACAAGGTTGGCAGGGTCTGGTGTCTGCTGGTCCTGGGGTAAGAGAAAGTCCTGCCTCTGCACTAGCCAATCCAGCAGGACTTCCAGGTCCCTGCCACAAAATGGGGCACAAATTTCCCCCTTTTGCCACTTCCTGGACAAATAGTAGGAACTGTTTGTGCCGTTCAGCTCCAGATAGATGGTGATTGTTCGGGTACATAACAGACTTTAAAGACGATCAGGGATGCTGGTATTTCCATAGACATTCTTAGACTGGCAAGATGTTCTGGGAACAAAGTGTGGTAAGATAGGATGGAAATTGAGTTTGAGATATGCCATACACAGACACAGACATCCATACGCATATTCAAATAGACATGGAAGCACTAAATAAAAACCAAAATAACTGTGGATGCTTTAAATCAGAAACTAAAACAGAAGTTTCTGGAAAAGCTCAGCAGGTCTGGTAGCATTTGTGCAGAGAAATCAGAACTAATGTTTCAGATCCAGTGACCTGCCTCAGACATGGAAACACATGTGCAGGCATACAGAGACCTATGCACAGACACGTAAAAAAGCGAATGCATGCATACAAGGGAGCACACACATAGAGATGTGCATGGAACCAGAAAGAGATGAACAAAGATGCAGAGGGACACCCACAGTACAGAGCAGACATATAAAGAATTAAACACAGAGACAGCAAGCATGATGGACAGCAGAGACATGGAAATATCGCAGATCCACATATATGCGGAGAATGACACAGAAATGAACATGATGCACAGAGGCACGGAAGTGATGAAGAATTTGTGGAATCAGAGATAAGTGTTCCCTATTACTGTGTTTCCTATGACTGGGTTGTCATTGTCTTCTCCATTAATATCACTGTGTTCCTCATGCTTTAGCATCCAGATTCCATATTTCTTGCTGCAGTTCTATAAATACACACAAATTAAAAATTAGATGTCATAGAGTTTTAGCAGCTTGCAAAACTGCTTCTTCCCTCATATTCCAGTTTTTCATTCTTCACAAATTTTGGAATTGCTCCTGGAGAATGTGGGGTCAATAAGCTTTGATCCATTAAGAGGCATGATTCCAAAGCCAACAATCACACTTGTCATAGTGTATAGGAGTGTGCAGATAGGTTGATTAGCCATGGGAAATGCAGGGTTACAGGGGTAGGACAGGGGAGTGGGATGCACTTCGGAGGGTTGGTATGGACTCGATGGGCCAAACGGCCTGCTTCTACACTGTAGGGATTCTATGATTCTACTTTATTGTACTCTGGGATATGTGATTGCCTGCTTTCATTGGAAGCCTTCTTTAATGACTTACTCAAATGTTAATGATTATAGATGTCCATTCATATTTGATTATCATCAGGCAAGCTTACGAAATTAACAGAAAAGCATTAGATGTTATTAAATTAATTACATAAGAATGATTATAATGAAGATATTCTCCTGTTCTGCATTTTTGAACAGTATAAGAAGTTTTTTGATGAAAGCCACTCCAAGCTAGATATCCATCAACGCTTTTTAGCAGGATCGCTCGCTGGGGTTACTGCTCAGACTATCGTCTATCCAATGGAGGTAGGGACTCTCCTAACTTGCTGTTTTCAATCTGACACTAAAATTAAAACTAGGTATTGTGGAAGGAAAAGTTTTACTTGGTGGCTGCTCGGAAATATACTGGATAAAAAAATTCAGTTTGTAATTACTCATTTTATTTTTTTTTTACATTTGTACAAACACCTTGTAGTTTGACCGAATCAGATTGTTTCTGTTCATAGGTGTATTAAGGGAGGATGCTTGGCTGGTGTTTCCCACAGGTAAATATACACCACACAGTGTAAAATGTTGCCAGTGACAGCAGGAAAATTCCTTGTATGATCCAGGCTAACTCTCACAGTGTAATTCTGGTAATATTAATGGCTAAGGAAGAAATGGCTGGTACCTGCTCCTGGTCATTATCTTCAGAGTCCAGTCATTCTGCAAGATTAGTTTATATCTATATGTGAAAAGCTTTGCAAGTCAACATATAACAACTGAAGCAGGAGTCTATGTTTTAGAATCCTAGATTAGAATCACAGAATCTTACAGCAGCGACTGAGGCAATTCAGCCTGGTGTGCCTCTTCCCATGTCTTTTATCAGGTCTGTCAAATTTATGGAGTCAGAAAGTGAATATGACATTCAGTTTGCAAGTGAGAAATGTGAATCTGTAAGTAACTTCTTAAACTCATTCATAATATATTCCATCGAAGAGGAAAGATTGAAGAACAATGCTATCAAAATAAATCTAAAAGCACACAATGCTTTGAAAATTAATGGTAGGCAGAGTAATGCTTTTAATGAGGTCAGCCAGATGGATGACATAGAATATAAATTCCCTGACTGAGGCTGTTAGTTTGGTCCAGTCAGGGAGCTCTGGCTGACATATAAACAAGTGTGTCAGAAGTTCTGTTCACTCTTGAGAGCTGGGTCTGAGGAAGCTGGATCAGTATCAAGGATTTTCCATGTGTAAGTAATGGGTGACTTGGTGATGGGATATTGGCCTCTGTGAACTTGTTTCAGTGCAACAAGAGAAAAGCACACTCTTGAAAAAATTTCCTCACAATCGTCGTGTTTGAATTGGGGTAAGCATCATGCCATTATTTGGGAAGCATGACTCTTCAATCCTGCCATTTAAGACTGGGCCTAGTAGGTGGAAAGAATGCATAGGCAAATGACATTGGGGCAGACAAGA
The DNA here is from genome assembly GCF_037043375.1 of Chiloscyllium plagiosum. NCBI lineage: Eukaryota > Metazoa > Chordata > Chondrichthyes > Orectolobiformes > Hemiscylliidae > Chiloscyllium > Chiloscyllium plagiosum. Next base: position 42,393,111 of record NW_028270177.1, read on the forward strand.
AGCAACAAGTAATCCTCCTGACAGCTTATGGAGCTCTTTTGGATATTAGGAGCCTAACTTTTCTTGAAGTATCAGAAACTAAATCCTTTCAAGTGCAGTTGAATTTAGGAAAGCAATGTTAAGACCCCAAACTTCCACTAATTCTAAAATACTATAGGTTTTAATCATCAATTCAAGAACCAGGGGACTCTGTATGGGGACTTTTGACTAGGCTAAGGTGACTGACAGAGGCATGTATGTGGTTTAGTACTTAATGAGATGCTGAGGAACTGTTTGGTATGTGGGATTAAAGGTGTAACCATGCAAAAGTGCCTACTAGCTGAAGCCCATCTAGACTTCTAACAGGCACCGCAACTGGCTTTATCTTTTGAATATGTGGCAAGTGGAGCATATGAGTTACATGGTATTCTAATGGAAGTAGACAGCCTCGCCACTCTAACTAAGGTGGGGAACAACAAAAGATTGAAGGCAATGGTATAGACTCACCCAGGACATATCTGAAAAGAGGGATTCTTGGTCAGCCCACAGCAAAACCCCAAAACAAAGCCAAGCCTCAGCCAAAAGGATAAAATTGTCTTCAGGATGTGGGACAGCAAGCTGTTATATTTGTTGTTGGTATACAGACCCAAGACAGTAAAGGAATCCCACGAGACCTGAATTGAATAATAGAATTCATAGTCCAATATCCAGGAGCACACCCCAGGAAGTCCTCCTACATTTGGTTTAGAACAGTTGCATAAATGGTCACCAGGTTCCAATGGAAGTCAATACTGGCGCAGACATTTCAGTGATCGCAAAACTAATCTTTCACAAAATTCACTGTGGATTTCAACCCCTAAGCTTGTGCAAGACTCAGCTAGACTGAGAATCTTTTGCCAGGGAACCTTTACAGATTAAAGATACAACTTTACAGAGGGATCTTGTGGTCCATGTCATAGATCCCTCAAAGTTGCCACCCAAATTGATAGGCTTGTTTGTATGGTTTGTTGGCTTTCATTAGCAAGGAGAAAGTGAGGACTGCAGATGCTGGAGATCAGAGCTGAAAATGTGTTGCTGGAAAAGCGCAGCAGGTCAGGCAGCATCCAAGGAACAGGAGAATCAATGTTTCGGGGATAAGCCCTTCTTGGATGTTCCTTGGATGCTGCCTGACCTGCTGCGCTTTTCCAGCAACACATTTTCATTAGCAAGGGGATTGTGTTTAAGAGCAATGCGGTTATGCTGCAGCTCTATAAAGCCCTAGTTAGACCACTCTTGAAATATTGAGTTCAGTTCTGGTCACCTCATTATAGGAAGGATACATAAGCTTTAGAAAAGGTGTAGAGGAGATTTACCAGGATGCTGCCTGGACTGGAGGGCATGTCTTATAAAGAAAGGTTGAGGGAGCTAGGGCTTTTCTCATTGGAATGAAGAAAGATGAGAGGTGACTTGATAGAGGCATACAAGATGATGAGAGGCATAGTTAGACTGGGTAGCCAGAGACTTTTTCCCAGGGCAGAAATGGCTATCACAGGGGGGCATAATTTTAAGGTGATTGGAGCAAGGTTTAGGGGAGATGTCAGAGGTAGGTTCTTTACTCAGAGTGGCGGGTGCGTGGAATGCCCTGCCAGCAGTGGTAGTAGAGTCAGAGACATGAGGGACATTTAAACGAGTTTTGAAGAGGCACATGGATGATAGTAAAATGGAAGATATGTAGGTAGTTTGATCTTAGAGTAGGATAAATGCTCGGCACATCATTGAGGGCTAAAGCACCTGCACTGTGTTGTACTGTTCTATGTTCTAACTTGAGTTGCAGTTTCTCATAAGAAGCAGCTGGTTAAGTTGTCACTGATGGTAGTAAAAGACTCAGGCCCAAGCTTGATGGGGCAGAATTGGTTGAGAAAGATTCATCCAGATTGATGCAACATCTTTTGATTAGAACATAGAACATTACAGTGCAGTACAAGTCATTCGGCCCTTGATGTTGCGCCGACCTATGAAACCAATCTGAAGCTCATCTAATCTTTACTCTATTCCGTTATCATCCATATGTTTATCCAATGACCATTTAAATGCCCTTAAAGTTGGGGAGACTACTACTGTTGCAGGCACCGCGTTCCACACCCCTACTACTCTCTGAGTAAAGAACCTACCTCTGACATCTGTCCTACATCTACCACCCCTCAATTTAAAGCTTTGTCCCCTAATGCTAGCCGTCACCATCCAAGGAAAAAGGCTCTCACTATCCACTCGATCTAATCCTCTGATCATTTTGTATGTTAGAAAATGGTTGCCTGAGTGAAGTCCTAATTAAATGCCAGGAAATTTTCAGGTAGATCTCAGGACTATCAAAAGAGCTAAGGCAATCTTTTATGTTGACAAGAAAGCAATTCCACGATTCTGCAAGGCCCACCCAGTACCTTTTGCCTTGTGGGCAAAAGTAGAGGCAGAAATCAGAAGACCGGAAAGCAAAAGAATCATCAAACCAGTCCAGTTTGTGAAATGGGCAACAGGAAATGGAACACCACAGTTGACTAGTGGTTCGGTTGCCTTTCTAACAATTTTAAACAGTGGGAAACCATTTTTTGCAGCTGGGTAAATACCCAATCTCTCGCATAGATGATTTATCCACACAGCTGGCAGGGGTGCTATCCTTTACAACGCTGGATATAAACCATGAGTACTTGCAATTGCAGTTCAACAAGGATTCCCAGACGTAAGCTACAATTAACACCCATAAGGGTTTGTATTTATATACGAAACTGCCATTTGGGGTATCACGAGCCTCTGCACTTTTTCAGTGGCCAATGGAGAACATTTTACTGGTACACTCCCAGATTGCTATTTATCTAGACTATGCGCTAATAACAGGGAAGACAAGTAAGGAACACTTAGAGATCTTGGACATGATTCATAGACATTTCTCCCAGGCAGGTGTGCACTTAGAAGGAAAAAATGCATGTTCCAGGCACCCCAAATGACCTACTTGGGTTATAGATTCGGCGACCCAGTGAAAAATAAGTTGAGGTTGATCAAAGGTGTCTTGGCTCCCACATTTGCACCGGAGCTTAGGTCTTTCCTAGGAAGACCTAAGAACAGGAAATGACATCACCAACCCAAAGAAACCCAAACATATAAATAGAAAGCAGGAATCATCAGAAGTACTTCGCCTGGAAGCCTATTGAAGATGTTATCTAGTAGGGTGACAAAGTGTCTGGAAATGAACCTTCCAGCTCAGCGAGCAAACCTACATCCAGAACCTCAACCTGAGCTACAAATCTTCTCAAAACTTGTTCTTTCCTAAGGCTGGTGAACTACAATAGAAAGTTCATACATAACCTGGTCTCTATCTAGGCACCTTTACATCAACTCTTAAAAATATCAGCCTTGGAAATGTTCCCAGAGCGAAGCCATAGTCCTCAGGCAAATGAGGAAACAGCTATTATCCTCGAAGGTACACTATGATCCTTATGATAACTATGGCACAGTAAGATCTGGTTTTGACATCTGATCTCTCCCTCAATGGCATTGGGTTATTATAAGCTCATTGGTGGCCCAGTGAAGTGGAATGTCAAACAGTGTATGTATTCAGGACTTTGGCTAATGTAGAGTGTAAATTTTGCCCAGATAGAGAAGGAAAGTTTGGCAGTCATTTTTTTAGATTAGATTAGACTCCCTACAGTGTGGAAACAGGCCCTTCGGCCCAACAAGTCCACACTGATCCTCCGAAGAGTAACCCACCCAGAACCATTCCCCTTTGACTAATGCACCTAACACTATGGGCAATTTAGCATGGCCAATTCACCTGACCTGCACATCTTTGGACTGTGGGAGGAAACCGGAGCACCCGGAGGAAACCCACGCAGACACTGGGAGAATGTGCAAACTCCACACAGACAGTTGCCCGAGTCTGGAATCGAACCCGGGTCACTGGTGCTGTAAGGCAGCAGTGCTAACCGCTGAGCCACTGTGCCACTCCAATTTCATTAGCTTTTCATTAGCTTAAGAGGTCAATAACTCAGCAGGAAGTTCCACCAATACCTTTACGATATATATATTTGTAATAATAAAGTACAACAAATCCCTGCTAGGTCTAGTTAAAAAGGGAAAGACAATGCTGCCCATAATCTCAGACCGAATTCAAAGGTGGTCTCTAATACTAAGTGCATATAATTGCAAGTTGGAACACCATCCAGGACCCAAGTAGCAAATATGGATGCATTGAGTCACCTCCCACTGGCAGAAACACGAGTCATGGTACCACCGCAGGAAGAATTTGTAACAGTCCCTTTTTTTAAAAAGCTCTTTCCTCTCACCTTAATAACATGCCCTCAGTCTTGAAAACCCCCAACCTAGGGAAAAGACACCTACCATTAAATGTATCTATACCCCTCATGAGTTTATAAGCCTCTATAAGAACACTCATCAACCTCCTATGCTCCAGTGAAAAAGTCCCAGACTATCTAGTCTTTTTTTATAACTCAAACCTTTCATCATGGTGATAAATCTCTTCTGAGCCCTATGTATTATATATGCAGTAAGAAAATCACTATGCTGCTGTTCTTGTACTGTTTTCATTAGCTTAAGAGGTCAATAACTCGACTGAACAGATTTAGGACAATCAACAGAAGAACCAGGAGAAATACAAGGAACAGCTTTTATGCAACTTCGGTGGTGGGTTCAGATTCCTTCAAAAAGTGATTTACTAAAAACTTGCCAGAGAAAAAAAACATTCTAGAGTATGTAGAAAAAGTGGAGAGTGAGCTAACTGGAATGTACTTTGAATGACCTTGTACAGATGTGATGAGTTTAACAGCCTCTTTTGAATGCTATGCAGATCAATTATTCTTTAATTTTAGCTTTAATCTATTTTCTTTGGTACTAATTTGAATGTCACTAGAAACTGTTTATTAAAATACTTCATTTTTACAATGTAACAATATCTTGCTTTAACATTCCCTCTACATAGAGAACAATCCAACTTCTCCAGCCCTTCTACATAATACTGATCTCTCATCACTGATACCAGTTAACCTGATCTTTAGCATCTGCAAGTCCTTCACTGTGATGTCCAGAATTCCATACAATATTCCAGCTGAGATCTTAAATTCCTTGCTTTTTGTACTCAAAAGCCCAGGATCCCTGCATCTGTACCATTTTGCCTTTCCTCAGTCTTCCTAAATTAAATGTATCATTTCACACTCATCTGCATTAGATTTTATCTTCCACGTACTTGCTCATATTACCAGTATGTTTGAGTGCTATCAAAGACTGCATGTCCCTGTTCTTGTGTTTCATTTTATGTGCAAACTTTATGATGATGCCCTCTGTGGCCAAGCAATGAATATATATCTTTGATATTGACTCCTGTCGCATACCTCGTTGCAGTCTGGAAATCAACCATTCAATATTACTTAGATAATTTTTTCATCCACAATGCCACACCCCCTTCAATTCCATGAACTTTAGTTTTGTTGATAAGTCATATCAAATGCACAGCTCTCACCAACACTGTCCCTGGGATATTTTGAATTGCTGTAAATGTCTGCAGCTTGGTAAAATCTCTGGAATTTTATTTTGTCTGTTACATTTGGAAATTCCCTCTAACCCAAAAACAACAAAATGAAATGAAATCTCAACATCTATCATCACTGACAGTCTGACAAGAAGTGCTTGCTTCTTTTCTGAACTTTAGGTACTGAAGACAAGACTTGCATTGGGGCACACGGGCGAGTACAAGGGCATCATGGACTGTGCAAGGATCCTTATCAAAAATGAAGGCATCTCTGCCCTTTATGTAGGATACATTCCAAACCTTCTGGGCATCATTCCTTATGCTGGGATTGAGCTTACTGTATATGAAGTAAGTTTCAAAATAAATACAATAGATTTGCATGAAATTGTGTCCCTGTAAAATCTATTCCTTATAAGTAATGTAATTTGGATATTTGGTCCAGTGTCAGTGAGAATACATGGAATTGTGGTGCTCTTGGCCCAGAAGTAATTTGAAAATTACCATGCAGCCTCCTTAGACTGCTGTTCCATAAGACCTCGTCATTGGTACCCTGTCATGTGGTTCTGCACATGGCCTGTGCCATGCTGCCTCTTCACAGTTTATGCCATGCTGCCTCCTCATAACCTTTATCTGCTCCCACCATGTATCTTCAGAGCCGGAGTGTTTCCCAGCTCTAATATAAAACAAATCTGCAATTCTGGAGATCTCAAATATAAGCCAAAAAGAACTGGAGAATCTTGGTCTGCTAGACTTGCTGAGTTTCTCCAGCAGTTTGGTTTTCACATGTTCAGCATGTGCAACATTTTGTGTTTATTAATAAAAGGGGAAATGACCTCCAAAATATTGACTCAATCTTCTCACTTGCCCTTTACTCTTTGGTCAAGTGTGCATGGTTATTGACAGATTTGGATAGTGGTTAGAAGTGATATGTGTCCTATATAAATGCCAGAAAATGCTGACTATGCAATTGAGTCACTTCTCTGTCAGTATCATATACATGACTTGTTGATCCCCAGCCAGTCACTTCTACAAACATAAAGACAAAAATGAGGGGACCTTGTCCGAATCCTCTCCACCCATCTTTGCTGTCCTATCACTGATGCCTATCAGTAAGAAAGCATTCAATGTCATGTCATACTCTTAATTATACTCAAAACTCTCCAGCAACTAGACAAGGTCCAAGGCTAAAGATAAGTGTCCTAACAGGGATATTTCACACATCCATCTTCCCACAGTTCCTAGATCCCAGTGACAGCTGTTTAGCCTATACATCAACACAATAATGTAACTGAAAGCATACACTGCAGATTTGTGAACTGACCTGATTGTAAGTACCTTATATTTAAACTTAGTATCTGCTCCTTTCCGTGTTTGAATTATTTTTTATTTGTGTATTTTATTCATATTCAATCAAGAGTGTGAAGAAAGCCTACTGCCAGAGATACGGCCAAAACCCAAGTGACCCTGGAATCATTGTTCATCTTGGCTGTGGCACCATCTCTAGCACCTGTGGTCAGCTGGGCAGTTATCCTCTGGCACTTGTGAGGACCAAAATGCAAGCACATGGTGAGGCCTGTCATATTTCACTAATTTTCAGGTACTACTTCTGTAATGAAGATTTGTGTGTAAGGGAAAGGCTGTTGCATAATGGTAGTGTCACTGGACTATTAATCCAGAACCCCTAATTTTCTGGGGACATGGGTTTGAATTCCACCATGGTAGTGGTGACATTTGAACTGAGGAAAGAAAATCTGAAGTTAAAAGCTAGTCTAATTGCAACCATTTATCCATCGTTGTTTGCAGTAAAATCCCACCGATTCACTAAATTCACTTTTGGGAAGGAAATCTGCCCTCCTCATTAACTGGTCTGCCCTACATGTGACCTCAAATCCACAGCAACATGGTTGATTCATAACTGTCCTCTGAAGTAGCTCAGCAAGCCACTCAGTTCACGACAAAAATGATGGCCCAGTCATTGATGCCTACACAAATGAATTTAAAAAAAGGATGAATGCAGTGAGTCACTTGCTAAGTAATAATATTGAGACAGTGGAGTAATTTATTGAAAATTGGGTTGTGTTGTTAGAACGTGGTGTACTTAGGTGTTAAATAGTGGCAGGGAATAGGTCAATGCCAAGGCTTATTGACACCCATCTGAAGAGGGATGGATAATTTGGGAAATTTGTCAGGTGTATTTGATTCAAAAGATGGAACCGCTCATGTCTGAGAGTTTTATTTTTATGCAAGGCTTTCAGTAAAGGGGTCAAGGTCTGGATGGCAAGGAAGTGAACAATTTCAGAGGTTTTGGGATTTGATCAGGGCAAGATGGTAGGGGTGAATTCAGGGAAGATGGGTACAGGTCGGAGATTGTGAGAGATTGTTTAATATACCACAGGGTATGTGTTGGAGATTGCAGGGTACTGTTTTATTATTGGGCAATGATGGAAATATTCCTGCTCTTCCTCAAGTGTTGTCAAAACTTGATAGATATGATCCTTCTCACTTTGACTTGCCCTTCTTTTTGATACTTGGGAAATCTATTAGTTAAATTGTTCTGTTAAACTGGAAACACGCAAAGACCAAAAGTCTTCTATGAATTCACCTGCATTCTTTCAAATAATTGTTCACCCTTTCCACCATGTTCTTGCGCCCTCATTCTTTGAGCTGATTTATTGCCTCCCATTCCTGATCAGTCTTTGTTAAATGCTGAAATGAATGATTTTGACATGGGTTGGGGTCAGGCTTAGAATTTAGAATATTTAATATTGCATCCGATTCAAGCATATTAGTCATTGGGGTTAAAACTACCTGATTTATTTCTGATTGCCGTTTTGGTTATGTTTCAAATGTTTTATCAGATGTTTCTGTCTTGGTGACAGTGTTAGAATTTTGGAGCACTATCGACAGTAAATCTGGTGTTACAAGCAAGGCTGGCGGGGTCACTGATTTCTAGTCTCACACTTTACCCAACACAACAAATTTTAAAATTTAACTATGGTGGTGATACGGCCAATTACATAGGCTTGAAACTATACCGTCGATTCATAGAATTATACAGTACAGAATGCATGCTTCAGCCCATCAAACTCGCACTGACAAAAAAAACTACTCTAAACCTACACTAGTACCATTGATTTAGTATTTGAAATAATTCAACCAAGCTTCTTTCATCAATAAAGAATAACTGCCGTAGTTGTGGGTGTGTTTGCCGAGTTGGGAAGTTGATTTGCAGATGTTTCATCCCCCGTCTAGGTGACATCTTCAGTCCTTTGGAGCCTCCTGTGAAGTGTTGTTATACTGTGTCTTCTGGAATTTGTTTGGTTACGTTCCTGCTGCTTCCAGTTGCTGGTTCTGGTTATTCATTGTAGTGGCTGGTCTCTTGGGTCTAGGCCTATCTGTCTGTTGATGGAATCTATAGATGAGTGCCATGCTTCTAGAAATTCTCTGGCTGATCTCTGTTTAGGTCTTGTCCTATGATCGTTGTGTTGTCCCAGTCGAATTTGTGGTCCTTGTCATCTGTGTGCGTGGCTACTAGGGACAGCTGGTCGTGGCGATCATGGCTAGTTGGTGTTCGTGGATGCAGATTGCTTATTGTCTGCCTGTTTGTCCTATACAGAGGAACCTCGATTATCCAACATTTGGTTGACCAAATTTCGGATGATCTGAACAAGGTTGCAAAGTCTCGATGTGTGGCTAACTATGTTATCCGACATCGATTATCCGGCATTTGATTATCCAAGCCAAATACTCCCTGCCCATGTCCTTCGGATAATCAAGGTTCCTCTGTATAGTGTTTCATGCAGTCTTTGCATGGAATATTATAAATTACGTTAGTTTTGCACATGTTGGGTACAGGGTCTTTTGTCCTGGTGAGTGTGCCTGTCGGTTTATGGGCTGTCATGAATCTGAGCAGTTGGAGAAGTCTGGCTGTTAGTTCTAAGATTTTTTTTTTATACAAGGTAGCATGGCTGGTGTGTTGAGTCATGGCATGTCCTTGTTTGTTGTTTGTCTGTTAGGCATCTGCAGATGAAGTTACAGGGATGAAGATGCAGTTCATGGTGAAGAATCAGTTCTTCTCTTTGCAGATTGGGAGTGCTACAGTGTGTTGTAGCCATTTTGAACAGAGTCCTAGTGCAACTTCTCTTGTATGTGTTCGGGTGGTTGTTATTGTAGTTCAGGATCTGGTCCGTGTGTGTGGCTTTCCTATACACTCTTGTGGGGCAGTCATTGTTCTGTGTTCTTTCTACCATCACATCCAGAAATGGGAGTTGGTTCTTGGTTTCCTCCTCTCTTGTAAGTCTGATCCATGTGAGCATGGTTATGATAATCCAGTGTGTGTTCTTGATCTCTATTTTCTTAATAATTACAAAAGTGTTGTCCATGTATCTGATCCAGAGTTTGGGTCAGATTTGTGGAAGGGTATTTCTTTCAGTCTTTGCATCACCACTTCCACTATAAGCCCAGAGATGGGTGAGCCCATAGGTGTTCCATTGAGCTGTTCATATATTTAGTTGTTGAATGTGAAGTGCGTTGTCAAGCACAGGTCTAGTAGTTTGAGCATGCAGTCCTTGTTTCCAGTTGTGTCGTCTGTTCTGTTTATCCAGGAAGTTGGCTATTGTCTTTCTGGCTAGAGTTTTGTCAATTGAAGTGAACAGTGCCATTACAGCGAGTGAGACCATTGCTTCATCCTTGTCTATATTTATGTTGTTGATGTCATCTAGGAATTTCTGTGATGATTGTATGGAGTATTTGGACCCACTGATAAGGCCTCCAAGCCCTCTGTTTCTTTGTCTCCCGCTGACCCAACCAGTACCCCTCCACTGACACACTCATTCGATTGGCGGACTGGTCTTCACCCTCAACAACTTCTCCCACTTTCTTCAGACCAAAGGGATAGCCATGGACACGTGCATGTGCCCTAGCTATGCCTGCATCTTCAAGGAATACGTGGAACAGTCCACCTTCTGGTCTTACCCTGGCACCACTCCCAACCTTTTCCTCTGCTACAGAGGTTGAACAGTTCATCAACTTCACCACTACCTTCTATCCTGACCTTAAGTTCACCTGGACTATCTTAGACATCTCCCTCACCCCCATCCTGGACCTCTCTGTCTCAATCTCCGGTGACCGACTCATGGACATCTGTTTCAAAATCACCGACTCCCACAGCTACCTGGACTATACATCCTCCCATTCCACCCCCCTATAAAACACAATACTTTACCCCCAATTCCTTTGCCTCCACCATATCTGCTCCCAGGAGGCGCAAATCCACTCCAGGACATCCCAGATGGCCTCCTATTTCAAGAACTGCAATTTCCCCTTCCACATGATCAACAATCCCTGCAGTGCATCTCCACCACTTCCTGCAGTTCCATTCTTGAACCCCTCCAACCACAACAAGGATAGAGCCTTCCCCCCACCCCCAACCCGAAACCCCACCTCCGGTCACCACCTTCCACCCCACCAACCTCCGAACACAGCGCATTATCATCTGCTATTTCTGTCACTTGCAATCAGATCTCACCACTAGAGATATATTCCCCTCCCCATCCCTATCTGTGTTCAGCAGAGACCATTCCCTCTGACTCCCTCGTTAGGTCCACCTTATCCCAGATCCAGCCTTCCAAGTCAGCACTGCTGTCTTAAACTGTCCTACCTGTCCATTTTCCTTCCCACCTCTCCCCTCCACCCTCTCTGCCGACCTATCACTATCACCCCTCACCTACATCTACCTAATGCCTTCCCAGCTACCTTCCTCCCACCTACACCCTTCTTTTTATCTCTCAGCTCCCTTTCCTGTCCCACATTCCTGATCAAGGGCTTATGCCCGAAACGTCGACTCTCCTCCTTCTCAGATGCTGCCTGAGTTGCTGTGCTTTTCCAGCACCACACTTTTCGCCTCTGATCTCCAACATCTCCAGGGGCAGCACAGTGGGCTCAGTGGTTAGCACTGCTGCCTCACAGCGCCAGTGACCCGGGTTCGATTCCAGACTCGGGCAACTGTCTGTGTGGCGTTTGTACATTCTCCCCATGTCTGCGTGAGTTTACTCCAGGTGCTCTGGTATCCTCCCAAAAACCAAAGATGTGCTGGTTAGGTAAATTGGCCATGCTAAATTGCCCATAATGTTCAGGAATGTGTAGGTTAGTTGCATCAGTCAGGAGTAAATGTGGCATAATAGGATAGGGAAATGGGTGAGTTACTTTTTGGAGGGTCAGTGTGGACTTGTTGAGCCAACGGGCTTGTTTCCACACTGTAGGGATTCTATGAAAGCATCTGCAGTCCTCACTTTCTCCTATTTATCACAAATACAACTTCATAGAGTCATAGAGATATAAAGCAGGGAAACAGACCCTTTGATCCAACTTGTCCATGCCAATCAGATATCCTAAAACAAATAATAAGGATAATGGATTTCTGATTGGCATGGACAAGTTGGATCAAAGGGTCTGTTTCCCTGCTTTACATCTCTATGACTCTATGAAGTTGTATCTGTGATAAACTAGGAGAAAATGAAGACTGCAGATGCTGTCATAGAATCCCTACAGTGTGGAAACAGGCCCATTGGCTCAACAAGTCCACACCGACCCTTCAAAAAGCACCTCATCCATTGCCCTACCTTATTACTCCATATTTACTCCTGACTAATGCAACTAACCTATGATTTGGAGATGCCGGTGTTGGACTAGGTGTACAAAGTTAAAAATCACACAACACCAGGTTATAGACCAACAGGTTTATTTGGAAGCACTACTTTTGGAGCGCTGCTCCTTCATCAGGTGGTTGCTCTGATGAACCACCTGATGAAAGAGCAGCGCTTCCAAGTATACCTGTTGGACTATAACCTGGTGTTGTATGATTTTTAACTTTGCACCTAACCTACACATCCCTGAACACCATGGGCAATTATCCTAAATTAAGCTAGTCCCATTTGCCAGCATTTAGTCTATATCCTTCTAAACCATTCTGATTCATGTACCCATTCAGATGCCTTTTAAATGTTGTAATCATACCAGTGTCCACCACTTCCTCTGGCAGCTCATTCCACACACACAGTACTCTCTGTGTGGAAAAAAAAAGCCCCTTAGGTTCCTTTTAAATCTTTTCTTTCTCAACTTAAACCTATGCCCTCTAGTTTTGGATTCCCCTACCATGGGGAAAAGACCTTGGCTATTAACCCTATCAATGCCCTTCATGATTTTATTAACTTGCCCCTCTTTTTTTAGCTTAATTAAGGAAACATGCAAAGATTATTGACAAAAACTTGGATTGTGCAAAAAACAGAAATATCCCATCATCCCAACGTTAAGCTGAGGCAAATATGTGTAGCAGACAATTGTAGAATACCTACAGTGTGGTAACAGGACATTTGGCCTAACAAGTCCACACTGACCCTCCGAAGAGTAACCCATCCAGACCCATTCCCCTATCCTATTACTCTATGTTTACCCTGGTTAATGCACCTAACTTACACACCCTTAAACACTATGGGCAATTTAGCATGGCCAATTCACTTAACCTGCACATCTTTGGATTGTGGGAGGAAACCGGAGCACCCAGAGGAAACCCAGGCAGACACGGGGAGAATGTGCAAACTCCACATAGACTGAGGCTCGAATCAAGTGTGGATCCCCGGCTGACCGCTGAGCCACCATGCCGCCATGATAGATGAACGAATCAAATAGCATCAAACAGTGAGGACTTGCAGATGCTGAAGGTCAGAGTTACGATTAAAGTGATGCTGGTAAAGCACAGCAGGTCAGGCAGCATCCGAGGAGCAGGAAAATCGCCGTTTTGGGTAGGAGCTCTTCATCAGGAATGAGGCTGGGAATCTCCAGAGTGGAAAAATAAATGGAGGGGGGTGAGGCTGGGGAGAAGGTAGCTAAGAGTGCAATAGGTGAATGGAGGTGGGGATAGGTTGGAGAGGAGGGTGGAGTGGATAGGTGGGAAAGAAGATTGGCAGGTAGGACAGGCCATGAGGATGGTGCTGAGCTGGAAGGTTGGAACTCGGTTAAGGTGGGGGGAGGGGAAATGAGGAAACTGGTGAAGTTCACATTGATACCCTGGATTTGAAGTGTTCCGAGGTGGAAGATGAGGCGTTCTTCCTCCAGGCAGTGGGCGGTGAGGGAATGGTGGTGAATGAGGCCCAGGGCCTGCAAGTCCTCGGCAGAGTGGGAGGGGGGCTTTGAAATATTCAGCCACGGGGCGGTGGGGTTGATTGGTGCGGATGTCCCAGAGATGTTCCCTAAAGCGCTCTGCGAAAAGGCGTCCAGTCTCCAGGAGACACCTTCCCCTGCCACCACAGGAATTGCAAAACCTGCGCCCACATCTCCCCCCCTCACCTCCATCCAAGGCCCCAAAGGAGCCTTCTACATCCATCAAAGTTTCACCCGCACTTCCACAAATGTCATTTGTTGTGTCCGTTGCTCCTGATGTGGTCTCCTCTACATCGGGGAGACTGATCACCTTCTCGCAGAGCCTTTCAGGGAGCATCTCTGCACCATCCTCATGACTTGTCTTACCTGCCAATCTTCTTTCCCACCTATCTGCTCCACCCTCCTCTCCGACCTATCACATTCATCCCCACCTCCATCCACCTATTGCTCTCTTAGCTACCCTTCTTCCCAGCCCCATCTCCCTCCCATTTATCTCTCCACCCTCGGATGCTGCCTGATCTGCTGTGCTTTTCCAACACCACTCTAAACAAGCATCACCTAGCAAGTTCTGCCCCAGCTTTGTTGTCAGAGCTCAGACATTGAAGAAAAACTGCTTCTGTGATTTCAACCTCACTCTCTGCTGTATTGAAATTGTGTATCACCTTCTTTCAAGCTCTTAGATGTCCCTGAACACAACTACATGTAGTTCATTGCTATTAATTGTATGAAGGTGTTTTCACAACTCCTAGGAATTACCTGAATTGCAGGACACAGTACTATTCATCCACTCGAGATGTCTCTCAGACCTAACTGCCCAGAATCCACACAGTTGCCTTTAGCAGCCCTGCCTGACCTGAAGTCTTCTTCACAGTTAACTATCACCCTAGAACTTCTTTTCAGCAAAATCTGAACTGTTTTAAGTGACCTACTGAACGTAATTAATGTTTTGAAACAGTGAAATGCAGCAATATTAAAATTTCATTTTCCTAAATAATGCCATTTCACAGAGTTCAAGCTTGTAGTGCAAATTGCATATAACCAAAGAAAGGAATTTGTCACATTATGGTTTGATTTTTAAGATTACAGAGGGAGTAGTCTTTTCATTGGAAGAAAATACACAGTGTACTTGTAGACAATGCCAGAAATATTTGTGTAGACAGCAGATAGCCTGTACATCTCCAAAGTCCCATGAAGGTATTGAAAAAAAATGCATTTTTGTAAATAATTAGAACTTAATTGCCCATTTGATTTCAAATGGAACAGAGTCAGGAGTTTTAACAATAGCTAATTAGTGTTTCTAATTGCATTCAAGATTCAAGTGATTCATGCTGCAAGAGAGGTAGCTTTGAAAGGTGTATAGAGTCATAGAGATGTACAGCATGGCAACAAATCCTTCGGTCCAACCCATCTGCACTGACCAGATTATTTTAAATTATCTATCCCCATTTGCCAGCATTTGGACCATATCTCTCCTAATCCTTCCTATTCATATATTCATCCAGATGCCTTTTTAATGTTGTAATTATAGAAGCCTCCACCACCTCCTCTGGCAGCACACTTCCATATGTGCACTACTCTCTGCTCGAAAACATTGCCCCTTAGGTCCCTTTTAAATCTTCTCATCACACCTTAAACCTATGCCCTCTAGTTTTGGACTCTCCTATTATGGGAAAAAGATCTTGGCTTATCCATGCCCTCATGATTTTATAAACCTCCTTCAGATAACTCCCCAGTCTCTGATGCTCCAGAAAAAAAAGCCCCAATTTAAGACTGGGCCTAGTAGGGTGGAAAGAATGTATTATTTCTTCTAGGCAAATGACATTCTAGGCAAAAACCCCAGTCTATTCAACCTCTCCCTATAGCTCAAACCCTCTAATCCTGGCAATATCCTTGTAAATCTTTTCTGAACCCTTTCAAGTTTAATGGTGACTGGGAAGACATTTTAGGACTGGGTTACAAGGTTTCCTAGAAATATGTGTCTGAACTTCATAGACAGGTCAGTTTACAGGGATCCAAGAGAGACAGAAGGAAAAGGCAGCAATAGTTCATGACACAGATGTGGATTGATGCTCATGCTAGGATTGAGAAAACCAAGTCAATGAGGACTTAAAATGAAACTGGAAGATGTACATATTTTGAGCTAGAAGGAAACTCTTGAGGAAAATAGTATCTTCTCAGGCTAGAAAAGAAAGTGCTGAGGGTGGAAGGCCTAGGTGTTTTCATTGTCACAAGGACACATTTGTGCATATTTCTGGAAGTTGAGGTAAATCCATGATACAAAAAAAAAGAGTACAACAGACCAGGATGTAAATCTACCAGCTGTCAGGCTAAGAACAAATACTGCCATGAGTGCTAGGGATGGAAACAAGATACCTGAGATTTAGAGGTAATTCTTATCAAAAAGAAAAACTCGCTATTGCTGAAATAAATATTGCTCACATAAACTTGGAGTTATATGAAGAGATACAGAAGCCATTTCAGTTCTTTTGCTTTTCACCAGTAAGGATATTGCACATTAGATTTTGGTAAATGGCTTTTGTGGGACTATTTTTGGTATGCAGTTGTGTAAGGTTTGGTGAGGTTTCTGCTGCGAAGCTTGGTGACATTTCTTGTCATATTGGACCAAACTCTCTTGCTAACTCATTCCCTGCCCCACCTGCAGTGCAATGGAATGCTGCTTTGTTGCATTCAAGTGTAACTGGAGTTTGGTGAAACAGTGAGTTAGGTGAAAGAGGGAGGAGGTGATCAGTTTCTCCTTTTCTATCATTGGTGAGTACTTTTGTTCTTTAGAATAAAACTAAGGTCTTAGGGAATCTGGGGCATAAGAGTGTCTTTTAGGAATTTTTTAGGATTTTAGGAACTCCTTACAGTGCAGAATACCAGAGAGAGAGAGAGAATCTGACAAGGAGCAGCTGCTTAGGTCCTGAGATGACATCAGGGTTCAAAGGTAACATGGGACAAGTGGAAGTTGCTGATAGGTTGAGTACAGGCTGGTGAGTATTTGCACTCCTATTATTACTTATAGTTTGTAAAAGTCTTTATTTTGATTTTGGTATAGTTTGTAAGGGCTATATTTTATTTTTAAGGAGGTAAAGGAAAGAAGGCTCCTAAAGTAATTGATATTATTTTATTTTAAGAGCCTTTTAAAAGGTTTAGTCCAAAGGGGCAAGTCAGGGCAAGAGACCTCAACATTTTGAGCATGTTTCCAGTGCAAGGGGCCAGTGTGTGTATAGTTGTGTCTCCATCTGCAGTTCCTGGAAGCTTATGTTTCAGAGCTGGATTGGTGGGTGCGACACCAAGCTGAGCATATCATGGAAAGCATGTACAGAGAAGTGCTCACACTACAGGCTACGTCTCCACAGGCAGAAAGAGAATGGGTACCCAGGCATTCAGAGGTCTAGGCAGACAGTGGAGGAACCCTCTGTAGCTATTCCACAGTAAAACAGATATTCTCCACTGACTCCACAACTCCACTGACCTTAGTGTCATCCACAAATTTACATCCTTCTATGCCCTCATCCAGGTCAATTATGAAAATGACAAACAGCAGTGACCCCCAAAACAAATCCTTGCGGTACACCGCTAATAACTGACCTCCAGGATGAACATTTCCCATCAAGCACCATCCTCTGTCTTCTTACAGCTAGCCAATTTCTGATCCAAACAGCTAAATCACCCCCCCATCCCATGCCTCCATATTTTCTGCAATAGCCTACCATAAGGAACCTTATCAAATGCCGTATTGAAATCCATATACACCACATCAACCATTTTTCCCTCATCCACCTGTTTGGTCACCTTCTCAAAGAACTCAAGAAGATGGTGAGGCATGACTGATCCTTCACAAAACAGTGCTTACTATCTCTAATCAAGTTATTCCTTTCTGGATGATTATAAATCCTATCTCTTATAATCCTTTCGAACACTTTACCCAGAACCGTAGTAAGGCTCACTGGTCTATAATTACCAAGGTTGTCTCTACTCCCCTTCTTGAACATGAGGACAACATTTGCTATCCTCCAGTGTTCTGGCACTATTCCTGTAGATAATGAAGCATAAAGAGCAAGGTCAAAGGATCTGCAAACTCCTCCCTAGCTTCCACGTGGCACAGTGGCTCAGTGGGTAGCATTGCAGCCTCACAGCACCAGGGTTCAATTCCAGCCTCAGGCGACTGTCTGTTTGGAGTTTGCACATTTTCTCTGTGTCTGTGTGGGTTTCCGTCGGATGCTGTGGTTTCCTCCCACAATCCAAAGATGTGCAGGTTAGGCGGATTGGCTGTGCTAAATTGCCCATAGTGTTCTGGGATGTGTAGGTGCATTAGTCAGGGGTAAATTGGAGGGTCAGTGTGGGGTTATTGGGTAGAAGGGCCTGTCCCCACACTAGGGATTCTAAGATTCCCAGAGAATTCTCGAAAAATCCCATCCAGCTCAGGGGATGTATCTATTTTCACGCTTTCCAGAATTGCTAACACCTCCTCCCCATAAACCTCAATCCCGTCTAGTCTAATAACCTGTACCTCAGTGTTATCCTCAACAACATTACCTTTTTCCTGTGGGAAAACTGATGAAAATATTCATTTACCATTCCTGCTATCTCCTCAGACTCCATGCACAATATCCCACTCTCCTTGACATGCCAAATCTTACTCAAGTCATTCTTTTATTCCTGACATACCTATAGAAAGCCTTAGCGTCTTCCTTGATCCTACCTGCCAACGACTTCTCATGTCCCCTCCTGGCTCTTCTTAGTTCTCTTTTTAGATCCTCCCTGGCTAACCTGTAACTCTCAAATGCCCTAACTGAGCATTCACGTCTCATCTTTACATAAGCCTCCTTCTTCCTCTTGACCAGGAATTCAACTTCTTTAGTAAATAATGGTTCCCTCGCTCGACCACTTCCTTCCTGCCTGACAGGTATATATTATCACAGTCATGCAGTGGCTATTCCTTGAACAAGGTCCACATTTCAGTTGTGCCCAGCCCCTTCAGTTTCCTTCCTCATCCGAAATCTTGCCTAATCACATCATAATTGCCTTTCTCCCAGCTATAACTCTTGCTCGGCGGTATATACCTATTCATTTCTATAGCTAGAGTAAATGTAACTGAATTGTGATCAACATCACCAAAATGTAACTGAATTATGGTTACTATCACCAAAGTGCTCACCTACCTCCAAATCTAACATCTGGCCTGCTTCATTATCCAGTACCAAATCTAATGTGGCCTCGCTTCTTGTTGGCCTTCCTGCATACAGTGGACAAAGACTGACCCACCTAAAGTACTCAAACTATAGCATTTCCAGTCAATATTTGGAAAGTTAAAGACTCCATAACAACCTACCCTGTTGCTTTCATTCCTATCCAGAATCATCTTTGCAAACCATCTTACTGCTTACTGGTATATTCTTGCAACCTAGATACCTTATTTATGACCTCACTACTCTCAACCTCCTGTACACTGGAGCTATAAATCAGGCTCCCATCCCTGCTGAATGAGTTTAAACCCTCCCAAAGAGCATTAGCAAATTTCCCTCCCTGGATATTGGTCCCCCTCTGGCTCTGGTATAGACTATCCTGTTTGTAGATGTCCCATCTAATCCAAAATGAGCCCCAATTATCCAGGTATCTGAATCCCTGACTCCTGCACCCATTCCTTATAGATTAGATTAGATTACTTTACAGTGTGGAAACAGGCCCTTCGGCCCTACAAGTCCACACCGACCCGCCGAAGCGCAACCCACCCATACCCATTCCCCTACATTTACCCCTGCACCTAACACTACGGGCTATTTAGCATGGCCAATTCACCTGACCTGCACATTTTTGGACTGTGGGAGGAAACCGGAGCACCCGGAGGAAACCCACGCAGACACGGGGAGAATGTGCAAACTCCAGACAGTCAGTCGCCTGAGGCGGGAATTGAACCCGGGTCTCTGGCGCTGTGAGGCAGCAGTGCTAACCACTGTGCCACCGTGTAGCCACATTTTCAACTGTTCTCGCTTTCTATTTCTCACCTCGCTAGCACGCTGCACGGGTAACAAACCAGAGATAACAATTCTATTGGTTCTACCTCTAAGCTTCCACCATATCTCCCTGAAGTTCTGCCTTCTATCCCCATTCCTTTTCCTACCTATGTTGTTGGTGCCTATGTGGGTCATGTCTTGAGGCTGCTCCCCCTCTCCCTTCAGGATCCCAACCACATGATCTGAGACATCATAAACCCTGGCACCTGGGAGGCAACAAACCAACTGTGAGTCTCTCTCCCACAGAACCTCCTATCTGTCCCCCTAACTTAGGAGTCCCCAGTGACTAATGCTGTGCTCATCTCCCTCCTTCCCTTCTGAGTATCAGGGACAGACTCTGTGCCAGAGACCTGTGCCCCATTGCTTACCCCTGGTAAGTCATCCCCCCTACAGTATCCAAAACTGTATACTTGTTAGTGGGGGAAATGGCCACAGGGGATCCCTGCACTGTCTGCCTGTTCTTTTTCTGTCTGTCCCCTGATTGTAACTCATCTACCTTCTTCCTGTACCTGAGGTGTGACTATCTCCCTGTACCTCCTCTCAGTTACCCCCTTAGCCTCCTGAATGATTTGAAGTTCATCCAGCTCCAATTCCAGAACCCTAACGCAGTTTCTGAGGAGCTGGAGTTGGGTGCACTTCCCACAGAGGAAGGCAGTGGGGAAACTAGTAGCGATCCTTATCTCCCAGGAGGAACATTCAACTGCCCTAACCCCCATTACCACCATTCTGAATTCCCAAATAGACTATTGAAAAACAAACTAGTAATCTTACTAATTTGGCACACAGAATTTTTTTTTGGTTAGAGGAAGAGGATGGGAGGGAGACACTACCTAAGTAGTTCTTTGGTTAAAGCAACCACCCAAATATATTACCTCACTTACTCAGCAGTCCCATGTCCGTTCCTGCTCGGTGTGCAGTCTGGTTATACACAAGGTAGAATTTTTAAAGGATTAATTTACCTTCCCGGCAGCCCCCGGTCCTCACTGTCACTGCTCCCACTACTGCTGAAAATGGAGCTGATTGGTTGAGTTGGATTTATCCTGCATTTGTGTATAGGAACTACCTGGGAAATTTTCCACATTGTTGGGTAAATGTCAGTGTTGTAACTGTATTACAAGAACATGGCTAAGGAAGCGGCAGGTTTTGGAGCGCAAACCTTCAGTATTATTGCCAGGGTCCATTGCCTTTGCAGTGTCCAGTGCCTCTACCTTTTATTAATATAGAATATAGAATAGACAAGTGCAGTCCCTTCGGCCCACAATGTTGTGCCGAGCATTTATACTAATCTAGGATCAACCTAACCTACGCATCCCGCAATTTAGCTGCCACCCATGTGCTTGTCCAGCAGTCGTTTAAATGTCCCTAATGTCTCTGACTCTACTACCACTGCCGGCAGTACTTTCCATGCACCCACTACTTTCTGTGTTAAAGAATCTACCTCTGACATCTCCCCTATACCTTCCTCCAAACATCTTAAATTTATGACTCCTCGTGACACCATTTCTGCCCTGGGGAAAGGTCTCTGGCTATCTACTCTATCTATGCCTCTTCTTAGCTTGTTACACCTCTGTCAAGTCACCTCTCTTCCTTCTTCCAGTGTGAAAAGTCCTAGCTAACTCAACTTGTCTTCATAAGAAAGCTCTCCAATCCAGGCAGCATCCTGGTAAATCCCCTCTGCACCATCTCTGAAGCATCTATATCCTTCCTATAATGAGACAATCAGAACTAGATACAATATTCCAACTAGATACAATATTCCGAGGATGCTCTCTGACCTGCTGTACTTTTCCAGCAACACACTGTTGACTCTGATCTCCAGCATCTGCAGTCCTCACTTTCTCCTTTTTTTTTTTACGAGGTGCAGCAAAACCTCATGGCTCTTAAACTCAATTCCCCTGTTCATGAAAGCCAAACCACCATAAGACTTCTTAACAATCTATCAACTTGGGTGGGAACTTTGAGGGATCCATGTACATGGACCTCAAAATCCTGCTGTTCCTCCACACTGCCAAGAATCCTGTCTGTAACTCTGTATTCAGCATTCAAATTCGACCTTCCAAATTGAATCATTTCTCATTTATCCATGTTGAACTCCATCTGCCACTTCTCAGCCCAGCTCTGTATTCTGTCAGTCATGTTGTAGCCTGCAACAGCCACTCGACACTAGCTGCACCATATCCACTGCTCGACCTTTGTCAAATTGTCTCGTCACATCCTCAAAGAACTCAATAAAGCTTGTGAGGCATGACCTGCCCCTCATAAAGCCATGCTGACTATCTTTAATCAAACTATGTTTTACTAAATATTATCAAATCCTATCTCTCAGAATCCTTTTCAGTACCTTGCTTACCACAGACATAAGACTGAGCGGTCTGTAATTCTCTGGGATTTACCTATTCTCTTTCTTGAACAGAGGAACAGCATTCACCTCCCTCCAATCATCTGGTACTACTCCCATAGAGAGTGAGGATCCAGAGACACTGCAATCTCATTCCTCACTTCCTGTAGTGACCTTGGATATATCTGGTCTGGCCTTGGGACTGATCTATCTTCATGCTTCCCAGAATTTCCAACACATCCACTCCCTCAATATTAATCTGTTCAAGCCCATTAACCTGGTTCACGGCATTCTCACTATCAACAAGATCCCTCTCTCTCGTGAATACTGAAGCAAAGAACTCATTTAGGGCCTCCCCTACCTCTTAAAGCTCCAGGCACAAGTTCCTCCATTATTCCTGATTTGCCCTACCCGCTCTCTGATCATTCTCTTATTCCTCACATAAGTGTAGAACGCCTTTAGGTTTTCCCTAATCCTTCCCGCCAAGGCTGTTTTGTGCCCCCTCCTAGCTCTTCTCAATCCATATTTGACTTCATTCCTAACTACTCTCTAAAGTAGCTTTGGCAGTTCCTTGCTTCCTCAACCTTAAGTAATCTTCCTTCTTCCTTTTGACAAGAAGCTCCTCTGCTCTTGTCACCCAAGGCTTCTTCACCTTACCGTTCCTTGCCTGTCTCAGTGGGACAAAGTTATCCAACACTCGCAACAAGTGCTCCTTAAACAGCCAACACATTTCTGTTGTGTATTTCCTGTAGAACAATTGTTCCCAATTTATGCCCCACAGCTCCTGTCTAATAGCAGTATAGTTTCCCCTCCCCCAATTAAATACCTTCCAATACTATCTGTTCCTATCCCTCTCCATGACTCAGATAAAGGTGAGGCAGTTATGGTCACTGTCACTGAAATGCTCTTCCACCAAGAGATCTGGCACCTGGCCTTGCTCATTGCTTAGCACCAAAATCATTATGACCTCTCCCCTATCTATGTATTGAGTCAGAAATCCTTCCTGGACACACCTGACAAAATCATGTGTGTGACGATACTGCTCCTTTAATAAAGTTTTCTAGTCCTTGGTGTTTTTTTTTCCAAAGGTGTTGTAAAGGTAGAGTTTCTAATATGTCTGGAAATATCTACTTGATAAAGCTTTTAAGTGTTTTTTAAACAATTGTACAATGAAAGAGAAGTGGCCAGTTCACCCAATTTACTAAGCCATCTTTCTACACCCTCATCCAGGTCATCTATAAAAATGACAAGCAGCAGTGGACCCAAAATAGATCTTTGTGGTATACCACTAGTAACTGAACTCCAAGATGAACATTTCACATCAACCACCATCTTCTGTCTTCTTTCAGTTAATCAATTTCTGACCCAAACCACTGAGTCACCCTCAATCCCATGCCTCCATATTTTGTGCAATAGTCTACTGTGAGGAACCTCATCAAAGACCTTATGGAAATCAATATACCTCACATCAACCACTTTACCCTCACCCACTTGTATGGTCATCACCTCAAAGAACTCAATAAGGTTAGTGAGGCACGATCATATTGACTATCCCAAATCAACTTATTCCTTTCTAGGTGATTATAAATCCTACCTCTTATAATCTTTTCCAACACGTTACTCACAACTGAAGCAAGGCTCACTTACTTCTGTAATTCTTCGTTTTACATTATAAAATATTGCCCTTTATGTTAGATTTATATCTCTATTATGTGTGATAAGAAGGGAAGGACCCAATTTTTGTTGCATTTTTAAGTTCTGTAGGTGTTTCGAGTTGCCTGGTTTAATTACATGCATATAAAATAATGCTTCTAAAATCCTTGAGGTGATTGTTTCATGCCTTAAGCAACAAGGGTAGAGGAAAAAAGCAACTACTCCTTAGCAACAAGATATTAGTGTTCTATAACACAGGAAGAGAGAGACAGAAATCAGCTTTTTTAGAATGACAGAATCATCCCAAAGGTCAGTAAGTGAACATGTTTTTTCTCAGGGCAGCATGCAATTGGTTTTGTTTTCTAGCGTTCTAAGGCTTGTACTTGCAGCATGGGCTTGTACTCGCAGTGCAAAGTTTATCAGTCTACAGAAATCAAATTATAGAGGTCTGGAGCACAGAAAAAGGACCTTCAGCCGATCAAGTCTATGCCAGTCAAAAACAAGCACATAGCTGTTCTAACCCTATTTTCCAGCGCTTGGCCCATTGCTTTGTATTCTCATTCCTGATGAAGGGCTCCTGCCCGAAACATCGATTTTCCTGCTCCTTGGATGCTGCCTGACCTTTTCCAGCACCACTCTATACTTGACTCTGATCTCCAGCATCTGCAGTCCTCACTTTCATCATTGCTCTGTATGCCTTTGCATCACAAATGCACATCTAACTGCAACTTAAATGTTATGTGGGTTTCTGGCTCTACCATCCTCAATGAGTTTAAAATTCTCACCACTTCCTCAGCGAAAAGAAGTTCCTCACATCTCATCTAAATCTCCTATCCTTTACCTTAAATCTATGCCCCTGGTCATCGATCCTTCCATCAAAGGGAAGTGTTTCTTTCATTTACCCTACCTATGCCCCTCATAATTTTCCCCACCTGAATCATGTGCCTCCTCAGTCTCCTCTACTCTAACGAAAACAATCACAATCTATCCAACCTCTCTTCATAACTAAGACTCCCCAGCCCAGCCAACATCTTAGTCAATTTTAAATTTTCTCTACACCCTTTGCAATATAATCACATCCCTCCTATAACGAGGGTTCCAAAGTGCACACAATACCCTGTTGTTTTAAATTACTTGATGAAATAATTTCAGGAGCTTCAAGCTACAGGTCAATCCAGAAAAGCTTCTGGTGTAGCATTCCATCTCAATGAGGATTCATCAGATTTTCAAAGGGTTGGTATGGACTTGATGTGATTACATTGTAGGTGATGTAGACAATGGATCATTCAAATTCCAAAACACCTTTTTTCATACATTCCAAAAGAGACATGGCACAGATGTTAACCCCAGTCTCAGCACTTCCTATCTTCCTAGGTGCCATCCTATCTCTTGTCTGAAGTCTATACTTCATTCCCATCCCTGACTAAACCCTATTGCTTTACCTTTCTTGTCATGGACGGGGTCGTCTTCACATTCCAATTCGAAGTAATGCTTCAAGGTTAAAGCTAGTTCAGCCACTTTGCACTTTCACATAAACTGACTGCTACATTATGTGATTATGTGTTTACATAACCATTCTTTTAAAATGACTACTTTCTTGAACAAGAATAAAAGAAAACAAATCTTAAACAATTTCCCGAGGAACCTCGATCATCTGAATTTTGGTTTATCCAAACAAGATCTTAGGGTCCCAATATTTGGCTAAACTGTATTATTTGAACATTTGATTATCCAAATGTTTGGATATCCGAACAAAATAGTCCTCGCCCATGTTGTTCGGATAATCGAGGTCCCTCTGTATATGATTACTGCCTATTAACTGAAACTCTCTCCATCATGCTAATCCCAGCTGGAATTTCATACCCAACTTCTTCCCTTACAACTAAGTGCAGCCTAACCAACATTTATACAACACAATCTCCCTGTTCATAAACTCTATGCCTCAGCAAATAATGGCAAGTTTATTATATGCCTTCTTAATGACTTTATCCTAATTATGTCCTGATATCTTAAAGAACCAATGGACATGCACACCAAGGTCCCTCTCATCCTCAGTGCATCCCAGGGCCTTTTAATTCAACATGTATTTTCCTGCTTGCAGATCCTGCCTAAGTGCATCAATCGCATTTATCCAGACTGAAGTCCATTTGCCACTGATCAGCTCATCTGAACAGCCTATCCAAATCCTCCTGTAGCTTAAGGCTATCCTCCTCTCTGTTTAACCACCCCACCAATTGCTATATCATCAGCAAACATACCAAACAACTCTCCTACTTTTAAGTCTAAATCATTTATATATATCACAAACAGCTAGGAGTCTGTAGAAACCAATTGAACAAAGTTTCCAGTCACACAAATGTCCCTTTACCATCACCTTCTGCTTAATGCTCTGCGAGGGTGGAGCGAATAGGTGGGAATAAAGATGGACAGGTAGGACAGTAACTATTAGCTAAAACATTGTCCTCCAACCTTTTCAAGCACAGGATAACTTTTTTAATTACATGAAGAAAATATCGAAGGCATACAGAATGCTTGTCTTTTTCATTCAATGTATAGGCTATAAGACCAGGAAGGTTATTGTTGGAGCTCTACAGAACTTTGGTTAGGCCACAGCTGGAGTATGATGTGCAGTTCTGCTCACTAGTATAAGGAAAGATGTGGTTGCACTGTAGGGGTACAGAGCAGGATGTTGCCTGAGATGGAGCATTTAGCAATGAAGAGAGGCTGGATAAGCTCTGTTGTTTTCTTTGGAGCAGAGAAGGTTGAGGGGGGACCTGATAGAGGTGTATAAGATTATGAAGGTCATGTAGGGTGAGTAGAAAGCAACTGTTTTCCTTAGTGATAGGGTCAAGATTGAGAGGGAACACTTATACGGCTAAAGGCAGGTGATTTAGAGATAGAACATAGAACATAGAACATAGAACAATACAGCACAGAACAGGCCCTTCGGCCCACGATGTTGTGCCGAACTTCTAACCTAGATTAAGTACCCATCAATGTACCTATCCAAATGCCGCTTAAAGGTCGCCAATGATTCCGACTCTACCACTCCCACGGGCAGCGCATTCCATGCCCCCACCACTCTCTGGGTAAAGAACCCACCCCTGACATCTCCCCTATACCTTCCACCCTTCACCTTAAATTTATGTCCCCTTGTAACACTCTGATGTACCCGGGGAAAAAGTTTCTGACTGTCTACTCTATCTATTCCTCTGATCATCTTATAAACCTCTATGAAGTCACCCCTCAGCCTTCGCCGTTCCAACGAGAAAAGGCCGAGAACTCTCAACCTATCCTCGTACGACTTCCTCTCCATTCCAGGCAACATCCTGGTAAATCTTCTCTGCACCCTCTCCAAAGCTTCCACATCTTTCCTAAAGTGAGGCGACCAGAACTGCACACAGTACTCCAACTGTGGCCTAACCAAAGTCCTGTACAGCTGCAACATCACTTCACGACTCTTGAATTCAATCCCTCTGCTAATGAACGATAATACTCCATAGGCCTTCTTACAAACTCTATCCACCTGAGTGGCAACCTTCAAAGATCTATGTACATAGACCCCAAGATCCCTCTGTTCCTCCACCTGACTAAGAACCCTACCATTAACCCTGTATTCCGCATTCTTATTTGTTCTTCCAAAATGGACAACCTCACACTTGGCAGGGTTGAACTCCATCTGCCACTCCTCAGCCCAGCTCTGCATCATATCTAAGTCCCTCTGCAGCCGACAACAGCCCTCCTCACTGTCCACAACTCCACCTATCTTCGTATCATCTGCAAATTTACTGACCCACCCTTCGACTCCCTCATCTAAGTCATTAATAAAAATTACAAACAGCAGAGGACCCAGAACTGATCCCTGCGGAACTCCACTTGTAACTGGGCTCCAGGCTGAATATTTACCATCTACCACCACTCTCTGCCTTCGACCGGTTAGCCAGTTTTCTATCCAATTGGCCAAATTTCCCTCTATCCCATGCCTCCTGACTTTCCGCATAAGCCTACCATGGGGAACCTTATCAAATGCCTTACTAAAATCTATGTATACTACATCCACTGCTCTACCCTCATCCACATGCTTGGTCACCTCCTCGAAGAATTCAATAAGACTTGTAAGGCAAGACCTACCCTTCACAAATCCGTGCTGGCTGTCCCTAATCAAGCAGTGTCTTTCCAGATACTCATAAATCCTATCCCTCAGTACCCTTTCCATTACTTTGCCTACCACAGAAGTAAGACTAACAGGCCTGTAATTCCCGGGGTTACCCCTATTCCCTTTTTTGAACAGGGGCACAACATTCGCTACTCTCCAGTCCCCTGGTACCACCCCCGTTGCCAGTGAAGACGAGAAGATCATTGCCAACGGTACTGCAATTTCCTCTCTTGCTTCCCACATAATCCTAGGATATATCCCGTCAGGCCCGGGGGACTTGTCTATCCTCAAATTGTTCAAAATGTCCAACACATCTTCCTTCCTAACAGGTATCTCTTCTAGCTTACCAGTCCATTTCACACTCTCCTCTTCTACAATACGGTCCCTCTCGTTCGTAAATACTGAGGAGAAGTACTTGTTCAAGACCTCTCCTATCTCTTCCGACTCAATACACAGTCTCCCACTACTGTCCTTGATCGGACCTACCCTCGTTCTCGTCATTCTCAGGTTTCTCACATACGCATAAAATGCCTTGGGGTTATCCTTGATCCTATCTGCCAACGATTTTTCATGCCCTCTCTTAGCTCTCCTAATCCCTTTCTTCAGGTCCCTTCTGGCTATCCTGTATCCCTCCACTGCTCTGTCTGAATCCTGTTTCCTCAACCTTATGTAAGCCTCCTTCTTCCTCTTTACCAGACATTCAACCTCTCTCGTCAACCAAGGCTCCCTCACACGACCATTTCTTTCCTGCCTGATAGGTACATACATATCATGGACACGTCGTATCTGCTCTTTGAAAAAGTTCCACATTTCCACCACATCCTTCCCTGACAGCCTATGCTCCCAACGTATGCTCCTCAAATCCTGCCTTACAGCATCGTAATTTCCCTTCCCCCAATTATAAAATCTACCTTGTTGTGCGCACCTATCTCTCTCCATAACCAAGGTGAAAGTCACAGAATTGTGGTCACCATCACCAAAATGTTCACCCACTAACAAGCCCATCACTTGTCCCGGTTCATTACCGAGTACCAAATCCAATATGGCCTCCCCTCTGGTTGGACAATCTACATACTGCGTTAGAAAAGCTTCCTGGACACACTGCACAAACACCGCCCCATCCAATCTACTTGATCTAAAGAGCTTCCAATCAATATTTGGGAAGTTGAAGTCGCCCATGACTACGACCCTGTGGCTTCTGCACCTTTCCAAAATCTGTTTCCCAATCTGTTTCTCCACATCTCTGCTGCTATTGGGGGGCCTATAGTAAACACCCAACAAGGTGACTGCACCTTTCCTATTTCTGACTTCAGCCCATACTACCTCCAGAGGCAGATCCCCCTCAAACTTCCTTTCTGCAGCCGTTATACCATTTCTAATTAGCAATGCCACCCCCCCTCCTTTTTTCCCACCCTCCCTAATCTTACTGAAACACCTGTAACCAGGAACCTCCAACAGCCATTCCTGTCCCACATCTATCCACGTTTCCGTGATGGCCACAACATCGTAGTCCCAGGTACCGATCCACGCCTTAAGTTCACCCACCTTATTTCTGATACTCCTTGCGTTGAAGTATACGCACTTGAGCCCATCTCTGTGTCCGCAAGTAGTTCCTGTCAGTGCTACCTTCTCCACAGCCTCCCTACAGTCTTGGGCATCCTGACAAACAGCTAACCTACCTGCTGGACTACAAGTCCGGATCCCATCCCCCTGCCAAATTAGTTTAAACCCCCCCGAAGAGTGCTAGCAAACCTACCCCCCAGGATATTGGTGCCCTTCTGGTTCAGGTGCAACCCGTCCTGTTTGTACAGGTCCCACCTTCCCCAGAATGCAGTCCAATTGTCCAAATATCTGAAGCCCTCCCTCCTACACCAGCCTTGCAGCCACGTGTTCAACTGCACTCTCTCCCTATTCTTTGCCTCACTGTCACGTGGCACCGGCAACAACCCAGAGATGACGACTCTGTCTGTCCTAGCTTTTAGCTTCCAGCCTAACTCCTTGAGCTCTTGAATGACCTCCCCATGTCGTTGGTGCCAATGTGCACCACGACTTCTGGCTGCACGCCCTCCCCCTTAAGGATTCTGAAGACACGGTCTGAGACGTCTCGGACCCTAGCACCCGGGAGGCAACAAACCATCCGTGAGTCTCGCCCATGTCCATAGAACCGCCTGTCCGTCCCTCTAACTAGAGAGTCCCCTATAACTAGCGCTCTCCTCCTCTCCCCCTTTCCCTTCTGAGTCTCAGAGCCACAGACCCCTTCACTGCAGCTTACATCTGCAACGCTGTCCCCCCCAACAGTTTCCAAAGCTGTATATTTATTTTTTAGGGGAACGACCACAGGGGAACCCTGCACTACCTGCTTCTTCCCCTTCCCACCTCTAACTGTTACCCAGCTACCTCTGTTCTCCGGCGTAACTATGTCCCTGTAGCTTCTATCAATCACCCTCTCAGCCTCTCGAATAACCCTCAGTTCATCCAACTCCAGTTCCAGTTCCCTAACTCGTTCGGTGAGGATCAGGATCTGACTGCATTTCCTGCAGACGAAGTCGGCAGGAGTATCGGTGGTCACCCCTACCTCAAACATCCTGCAGGAGGAACATTTCACCGCCTGCGCTGCCATGACTGTACACTTTCTCCAAAAACAAGAACACTGAGTCAATAACACTGAGTCACTTACCTGTGGACTTTAAAGTTAGGTTAGAGGAGGAGGGTGGGAGGGAGGCCCTACGGAAGTAGGACCTGGGGTCTAGAACACACCCACTCAAATACTAATCACTTACCTTCCCGCCCAGCTATGCGCTCCAACCTCACTTCCGCTGCTCCCACTCAAATGACCGTTGGTGATTAAAGGGTGAGTATTTATACTCACAGTTCTCCTTCCCGGCTGCCCCTCTGTTTGCCGTCACTTCCTCTGCTGCTCCCGCTCTTTTTGTGAAGAGAGAATAAAAACACCGCTGCCCGCTACAGGTAAGTAATTTTGAAACAAACTGTTTTACCTTAGCTGTAGTCTCCCGGATTCGCCTTTACTCGGCCGCTGCTCCCACTCAAAATGATTTGAGAAAAAAGATTTTCACCCAGAGGATTAAGATGAAGGAACTAAATGTTTGCAGTATCCAAGTTTGCAGAAAATACAAAGTTGGGTCAAAGATTGAACTGTGAGGAGGATGCAAAGATGCTTTAGTGTGATTTGCACAAATTGAGTAAGTGGGCAAATGCATGTCAGATGAAGTGTAGTGTGGATAAATGTGAGGTTACCGAATTTGGTGGCAAAAACAGGAAGGACATTTATCTGAATAGTAATAGATTGGGAAAGGGGAAAGTGAAACAAGATCTAGTTGTCCTTGTATGCCAGTTACTGAAAGTAAGCAGGCAGGTGCAGCAAGTGGTAAAGATGGCAAGTTGGCTTTCACAGCGAGAGCATTTGAGTACAGGAGCAGGGATGTCTTGTTAGGGTTGTGGTGGGCCTTGGTGAGACCACACTAGCAGTACTGTGCACTATTTTGCTTTCATTATCTGAGGAAAGATGTTCCGAGGAAAGTGTGAAGTGATTTGTTTTGGTAGGAAGAAGAGACAATATACATAAATGTACAATTCTAAATGGAGTGCATAAACAGAGGGGTGGATATACCTGGATGAACTGAAACTTACAGGACTGATTTAGAGCACAGTTTAATAAAAAAGGGTCCTGATCTCAATGAATATGGGCGTAAAATACAAAGGCAATGCAGTTATTTATAATAAACCTGTATAAAACACTCATTTGTACCTAATTGGATGACTTTTCCAGTTCTGGGCACCACACTTTGAAGGATGTGAATGCATGAAAGAGATAGATGAAAAGATTTACAGGAATACATTTTTTTTTTCTTCATGGATTATGGATGTCACTGGCTTGTACCAGCATTTGTTGCCCATCCTTAATTGCCTTTTGATCCTTTTGAACTGCTAGGACACTTCAGAGGGAAGTTAATGGTCAACCCTATTGCAGTGGGTCAAGAATCACAGTTAGGCCAGATCAGGGAAGGACAATAGTGAACTAGATGGGTTTTTATGACAAGCAACAGTGGTTACATGGTGACAGCTAGACTAACCTTCAATTCCAGAATTTTTATTGAATTCAAATTTCACATCAGCTATGGTGAGATTCAAACACATATCCACAGATTACCTGGAATTGTGGATTACTATTTCAGTGACACTACCCCAAAGGAGCAGAAATAGGCCATTTAGACAATTGTGTTTGCTCTGCCATTCAACAAAATCATGGTAAATCTAGTAATCCTGAGTTCCTCTCTCCTGTCTTTCCCTAGAACACTAGATTCCCTTACTGATTAAAAATCTGTTTGTCTCAACCATGAATATTTTTGACTTCCCAGACTTGACAGCTATCTGCTTAAAGAATCCACAGATTCTCTTCCCTCAGAGAAGAAACTTCTCCTCATCCCTTACTTGAAGATTATTCCCTCTTGTCTTAGACTATCCCACAATGGGAAATATCATCTCTGATCTACCTTGGCAAGCAGCCATCTAAGAATCTTATAGTTCAAATAAGTTGCCATTCAATGACTCTAAGCCAAACAACTCAACATCTCCTCATAAGATAATACCTTCATACCGAGGAACAACCTAGTGAACCTTCTCTGGGCTGACTTCAATGGCAGAATATCTTTCCTTAGATCAGTGTATCACAACTGGGCAAAGCATGGTGGCTTAGTGGTTAGCACTGCTGCCTCACAACACCAGGGACCTGGGTTTGATTCTAGCTTTGGGCGACTGTCTGTGTGGAGTTTGCACATTCTCCCCATGTCTGCGTGGGTTTCCTCCCACAATCCAAAGATGGTGCAGGTCAGGTGAATTGGCCATGCTAAATTGCCCATAGTGTTCAGGGATGTGTAGATTGGATGCATTAGTCAGATGTTAAATGTAGGTGAATGGGTCTGGGTGGGTTACTCTTTGGAGGGTCGGTGTGGACTTGTTGGGCCAAAGAGCCTGTTTCCACACTGTAGGGATTCAATGATCTATAAAACTGTTCACTTGGTCAACCTGGTGTCTTGTACAGCTTTAGCAAAACCTCCCTATTTTTATAGTCCATTCTCTTTGAAATAAAGGTTGACCATTCTCCTTCCTTATTTACTACCTGCTGAACCTGTACATAAGTATTTTGTGATTCATGCATAAATGTGTTGCAACTTTCTACAGTCTTTCTCCGTTTAAATAATATTCAGATCCTCTATTTTTCCTGCCAAAGTGCAAACCTCACATTATATTCCATTTGCCAAGTTTTTGCCCATTCACTTAACTTGTTTATATCCCTCTGTAGTTTTAGTGATGAGAAAGTTTGCTGCTCATAATATTGTATATCTATCAAATTCCTCTCTCAGCTTCCTCTGCTCCAAGGAAAACAAAGTCAGCTTATCCAGTCTCTCCTCATAACTGAGACTTTCCATCCTAGACAACATCTTGGTGAATCTCCCTGCTTCCTCTCCAGTGCAATCATATTCTTCCCATAGTGTGGTGACCAGAACCGCACACAGTATTCCAACTATGGCCAACCAATATTTTACAAAGTTATAACAACATTTCCTTGTTCCTATAATCTATACCCAGGCTAATGAAGGTGAGTATCCGATATACCTTCTTCACCACCCTGTCTACCTGTGCTGACACCTTCAGGGATCTATGGACTTGCCACAAAGTTCCCTTTATTTCTCAGTACTCTTTAGGGTTGTGCCATTTGTTGAGTCTATCCTTCATTTATTAGACCTCCCATAATTCATCACCTTGTACTTAGCAGGATTAAATTCCACTTGCCATTGCTCTATCGACCTGGAATTGATATATGTGTTGCATCACATGTGTGTATGTGGTTGCATGCAAATTGGACAAGCGTGCCTGCAAATTCTGGTCCAAACTGCTTCAACACATGTGAAGCATGTTGCTTGTCAGCTCATACAGGATGGTACGTTGACATGGCAGGTCGTATAATCCTTTTAAGCAAGATGGGAAAGGAGACAAAATCTTCAGGTTGGATAACACTTTTCCTGGACTAAAATACTCAGCTATTTTTCTTTACACAGCCATTGTTGGAGGTGGGCCACATGTGAGCATGCACCAGCACTTCTCCAACATCATACGAGAAGAAGGCTTATTCGGTCTTTATCGAGGATTCACGCCTAACTGCATGAAAGTGGTCCCTGCTGTAAGCATCAGCTTTGTTGTTTATGAGGAAATGAAAAATCTCCTTGGCCTCACCTCCTATTAACAGCCATGAAAAGCCAAAACATTTAATTCACTCTTCCCCTCCTTCTCTTCAATCCTGAACCAGAAAAGCAGGACCTGATGGAATGGAGATATTATTAGCAGATGTGATGAGCAGAAACTCTAGTGGAAATCTAGTAGAGCTATCCAGTGCACCCATAGTCTGCTTAGTGGCAAGCAGACCACTAGCCCTTAGCCAAAAGCCATTTGCAGACTAATTAGTAGCTTCCAGAACTGACCCAAATACTCTCCAGAAACTAAATCATTCACTAAAGGCCAGCAACCAAACAATGCTGTCCAGCAAAGGCCAGCACACCAATCAGAAAGTACACAAGGGACCAATCCCATGAGCAGAAATCTTCCAAACACTACTTTAACCAAGGCCAGCTTACCAACCAGCTCAGCCACCAGAGCCTATTTCATCACAAAGGCAATTGACCAGAGAACAGGTCACTAGCTCGCCGTTCCATCAAAGGCCACTGTTACAACTTCTCAATTCATCAAAGAACAACTTGCCAACTACCCAATCCACCAGAACGAACTGGGCAATTCACCAGAAACTAATTAGAATACGAGCCAAGTTACCAGAAACCAGCTCACCAACAAACCAATCCACCAGCGACCAGCTCAACAACCAGCCAATGCACTAACGACAATTCGCCAATGAGTCAATTCATCAGAGACAGGCGTACCAACTAGGTAATCCAACAAAAACCACTAAGCCAGCAGAGATCAATTCACCAAAGTTATTTCATCAAAGACCATCTCTACAACCTTCTAATCTATCAGAGTATATCTCATTAACCATTTACTCCAATGGAGGCAGCTCACAAACCAACCAACTGCTTGAACAGAAACAGTTGATGTATACTTTGTTCCACAACTCCGGACGATACAAGTTTCTGTACAATGGTATTTGCTTTATTATCGGACAGCCAACGAGAGATTCAAAATGTCCCCAAAGTAGCCGTGTCTACTTGTGGTGACACTTCTCCATAAATCTCTGCCCTACTCACAAAGACAGTATTTTTATAGAGATTAAACAAAAGGTTTATCAGTCACATGGTCGATTGTCATTACGATTATGAATTATGAATTTACAAAACCTGATAAATGTTGATGTCCTGTGATAACTTGTGATTGGATTACAGAAATCGATTATCATATTCTTCATGATCATGTGTTGATGGGAATAGATTAAAACAGAAGGATTTTGCCTGTTCTCATTGGGGGATTCACAAACCTATGCTAATCTGGAGAGGAAGTAAAACAGTGGGCGCAGGGGGCAGTTTAACAGGGTTGTGGCCAAGGCTATCAGTCTTGTCTGGGAAGGGCAAATACTTGTGTCTGATGCTACAGGAGAATTCACATCGGTGGCTCCACAAGGCTGCATTCCTGAGGTAGAGTCAGCCTCCCCCCTTACTAAGATGTTCTGTCTGTATTGTTATCAGTTGATTCTGCAGTAAGTCCTTTGGTAGTGGAATGTTTAACCCTCGAGTCCCTAATTTGTCCTAAAAGAGAAGCAAAGCCTGGAACTGACCCCCCCGTGGCATTTTAATTTCCTCATTCCCTCCTTTTGATCATTTGATGATCAACCAGGTCTCCTCAGAGTCTATTGTGAAAACATCTGGACAACAGTGGCCACAGCCACCGAAGCACTAGAATGCAGGATATCACAATTAGTATTGTAATTCCGATATGCAGGCCTCCCAATCCTCCAAGAATGCCCCCTAGTGACCACCCTCCCTTGCCATCGCTGAAACCTTTGTCGATAGTTTGGAGAAACTGAATTTCCTGTGTGATGTGTTTAAAGAGGTCAGTGATGTTAGTGGACTCATTAGGAATGTAGGTGCAGCACAACATACCCCATGGAGCATGATCCCTAAAGGGGTTGGCTTTCAACCCTTGTAAGCTGTCAGGGTGGAAACAGCACACCACCCCACAGCCTGGGAGCAGGATTATTCCAGAGGTGGCCTGTGGTTCTGTTGTGGATGCCAGACCAATCAAATATAAAGTACACATATTCTGTTAAGTTCGCATAGGTTTGACCCAGGGATGGTAGAGGAGCATTCACTCATTCCCACATAAGTGCCTTTGGTGGGCTTCCCTTCCTGCCTGAAACAAATGGTGTAGTTGATGGTATTGTTGAGAACAACAAGGGAGGGGGCCTACACAATTGGTTGTAATTAGGGTGATACCAGCCCTTAAATGAAGTCAGATTATACCCTGCCGACTGCTACTCTCCTGTGTCATCGGTGTGAGAAATGTCACCGGAAATGCTTCAACGCCGTGGCCATTCGGCCAGTTCGTGCCAGCTAAAAGGTATGGGTCACAAAGGGATTCCTCCCACCAAGTGGGGGGAGGCATGTGGGCACATACTCAGCAGTGGATGTGTCTTCCCATTATGTGGGTTGTCTGATAGGCTAGGTGCAAAAAGGTATTATGCTGAGGGCTGTGAGTCTGGAATCCATCTATTCTCAAGGCCCCCCTCTCCCAAAGTCACCAAGGTCACAAGTATGGAAAACATCCTTGTCCTTAGTTGTTGTCTGTTTCTGCACTGACTCTTTTGCAGTCGGTTCTGTGTAACCACCGAAGATGGCCTTGTACTTTCACAGCCGTGAGAATTATTAGCAGCACTTCCCATCTTGGTCCTAGGCTCTTTCATTCCCAGTCCTGGCTCAGCAGTGGGATAGTCTCCTTCAGGCAGACTGTCACTTTCTCTGTAAGCCTGGCATACCTGCAAATGAAAAACTTTGGAAAGATTTGGTTAGCCCCTGTAGGTACACCCTCACCTCCCCTCTCGGGGTGTTCATATCTAGTCTCCTTGGGACGGGGTGGGGTCAGACTATCCCTGGTCCCCATGGGGTCCTCATGAGCTTCCCGTAAACCACCTCAGCAGGAGACTGACTGGTTTTGCGTGAAGGGATAACCCTCATGTGGAACAGGGCCAAGGGTAGGACCTTCAACCAACTGAGGCCTGTTTCTTGTTTTGGCTTTGTCAGCTTATTTTTTGAGGGTACCATTTGCTCATTCCACCACTCCAGCTGCTTTTGGGTGGAGAGTGCAGTAGAATTGTTGTTTTATTGCTAGTTCCCTGCAAATCTCCTGGTTAATCTTAGCCCTAAACTGTGGCCCATTGCCTGAGCTTATTGTCTCTGGGAGTCCATAGTGGGGAATTATTTCCCTCAACAATATTTTTACCACTGTTGCAGCCGTGTTATCCCTTGTCAGGATTGCCTCAATCCATCCACTGAAGACATCTACTATTACCAAACAATACTTATAACATTGTACCCTGGGTACCAGGCAAGAGAGTAGTCCCAAAACTGCAAGGCATTCTTTTTCCAGCATTTTCTTTTGCAGATCAAGCATGCTTTGGCTCGTTTCTCAGCCATTGTTTTGGGAATCAGGGTGCCGCCAGGTTTGTAGCAAAGTGCTGACTATTCCCTCCTTGCCGAGGTGTGTACAGTTATGTACATAATCCACCAAGATTGGTAAAAGCAAAGAAGGAACACAGACCTGTCCCACAGTTTGTTATGAACATCAAGGGTGCACCCCATCTATGACCCACAGTCTGTGTTCCCCTGCAAAGGCGTCCCCTGTCAGCGACGTATCTCACCATGTTTGGCATACCCATCCTCCTAATTTTTGTAACAAGGTGTTGCTATGAGCCCAATGGAACCAGGAAAGTGGGGCATTAGGCTGCCGGGTTGGCGGCGGCATCTACTAGTGCATTGCCCTTGGAGTCAGTCAGTGGCACCAGTGTGAGCTAAATATTTGATCACCACTGGGCTGAATCATACTGTGAGGCCTGCAAAAGATTATGCACAAAAACAGCATTACTAATGGGTTGCCCCATGGAGGTTAAAATCCCCTATGCTCCCATGAGGCTCCGTGGTCGTGGGCAATGCTGAAAGCATAGCAAGAGTCCCTTAAATATTGGCTGAACTCCCTTCTGCCAGGATGCAAGCCTGAGTGAGGGCAAACAATTCAGCCTTTTGTGCTGACTGTGGAGTATCAAAACCTGCACATTCAACCACTTCAGAATCCATAGTAATTGCGTATCCAGAGCATCGCTAACCTATGGGTGAAATAAAGGAGCTGCCATCCACATAAAAAGTGAAGTCTGCATGTTCAAGTGGCAGGTCAGTGGTATTCCTGTCCCAATGAAATTCATCAATACTGGCTGAAGGTGCATTATGATCGTAGGGCAGCTGAACAAACTCAATTTTTGTATGACCTTTAGAGTGCAATTTGGAGTCATTCTGGCCATCCCAGTAATAATTAAGAGTTTTATTAAGAGTTTTCAATATAAACTGGAAATCCATTTAATCAAAATCCAGTGCTATAATGTAGAATGTGCAGTTTTCAACTGAACTCCAATATAATTACCTGGTTCTAGTCTTTCAATTTAAATCCTCAATTTGTTTTTTTTCAAGCAGTTCTGATCAATCATTGCTCATTTATAATGTCCTAGGCTGTGAAATGACTGTGGCAGCATTAATAAAAGTCTTGTCAAGATGCCTCATATACACAAATAATGACTAACCCAAAGACAAAGATATTTACAACAGTATCTTAACCTTTGTTACATGATTTTTTTTTGCAAGATAATGTTGAACTGACACTTCAGTTCTCAGTGAGGAAGGGACATTGAAAGAGAATAAAGCTACGAATGGCACTCCATACTGACAAAGGAGATGCAGCAGTCTGAAAATTAAGTAGAGGTAAACGAGTCTGTAACAAAGATTCAATTTAACCAGTATCATTTTCTGAAAACAATATCCAGATCCACATTTACACCCTGTTTTACAATTTTTTAATTAAACTATATAAAGTTCACTGTAATTCCTCCACTTAATGAACAAATGTTAAAGTCCGAGGAGATTTTTTCATTAAGGAATAAGCAGATAAGCTTCACAAATCACCATCACTTTCCATCCGGACACTAGAACCCTGTTGACTACTGACACAACTAACTTGTAGCCCACTGTTGTGAATTGTAACAGCCTCCCCCTGTGTGGCCGGGAGGGACCAAAGCAGCGACCTGGTCCACCTGGTCAGATTGCTCAGCACTGACGGTAACTTTGGGAGTACTGAGGGGAATAGGGATGGTGGAAGAGCCTCCCGAAAGGACCCTCAGGATGCGCTCTGCAATCTCTTTAATTTTAGGGAACTGATGGCCCATAACCACCTTCCCAAACACATCCAGGCTTTGGATCGCATGGATCCTGCCCTACTACTACAACAACACACCCTCTATATTTCCTCTCCCCCCACCTTACTCTTGCAACAGGGCACTTCTGTGACCTCTGTGAGATGGCAGACCAACCCTTCTCAGTGAGACAAGACTTATTTGTCCCCAGGGGCAGCCTTTCTTTGGTATTTTAGAATTCAGCCCAGCATTCTGTAATCAAACAAACCAGAACAAAACAACAAAACAAAACCCAAACAGACAGGATTAAACACTGACACCCTGGTCAATTGTTTTAATGCAATCACAATTAAAAGTGCTAGACCATAGTTTTGGAATCAATTCACCATTCAAATGAAAGCTTTCACCACACATACCATCACAATCACTCAAAAATTCAAACTGGATATCCTAAGTTTAATTTGCATATGAAAACTTAGCAAAATGACCAATCTCTCAGAGAGGCCTACAGTCCCAATAACCATTTTCCTGATCAGGTATTTTTTCACAGATTGTCCCCCTTCCCAATTACATAGAGAGACTGTTCCATTTTGTCTTATGGCTCCTTGCTGTGCTATAAACAATTTCCACTGGCCATATCAATTCTGCGGGGTGAAAAATTTACTGAGCCTGCCCTCTTTCCTTATAATATATTAATTTCCACTGCCCATATCTGAAAGAGGCAGCTCCGTAAACCAAAGCCGTCAGGTAGTGATGAACACTTCCCTGACCGGGGTCACCAGTCCAGACCTTTTTCCTACAGGAACAATACAGAGTAGTCAATGTCACCCCGCAGCAATTCAGAGCAATCTGATAAAACTTACCCACCTTACAAGCTGGGTCAAGGTGGTACATTCGACCTCTTCATGGTACCAGTTCCACTGGGCGAGGGACAGATTGTCTGGCTGAACACAAGCAGCAGTTTGGGGTAAAATACCCAGGGGCGCCCTTACCACTCTGTTCTGTTCAATTCAGACTTTCGTGTCATTTACTCAGCCCAGTGAGACGCTCCCTATGTTGAGATCCGAATCACGGCACCAAATGTTGATGTATATTTTGTTCCACAAATTCTGACAACAGGATTCTGTACAATGGCAAATGTTTTATTATCAGACAACCAGCAAGAGATTCAAAATGTTCCCAAAGTAGCCGTGTATCTACTTGTGGTGACACTTCTCCACAAATCCCTGCCCTACACACAGAGACAGCATATTTTATAGGGATTAAACAAAAGGCTTATCAGTCACATGAGCAATTGTCGTAACATAGTTTAAGATAGGTAATTATGAATTTACAAAACCCGATGAATGTCGATGTCCTGTGATAACTTGTGATTGGATTACAGAAATTGATTATCATATTCTTCATGATCATGTGTTGATGGGAATAGATTAAAACAGAAGGATTTTGCCTGTTCTCAATGGGGGATTCACATACCTATGCTAATCTGGAGAGGAAGTAAGACAGTGGGAGCAGGAGGCAGATAAAAAAGGGTTGTGGCCGAGGCTATCAGTCTTGTCTAGGAAGGGCAAATACCTCTGTCTGGGGCAACAGGGGGAATCCACACGTGTGGCTCCACTAGGCTCCATTTCTCAGCCTCCCCCCTTACTGAGATGTTCTGTTTTTATTGTTATCAGTTGATACTGCAGTAAGTCCTTTGGTAGTGGAATGTTTAACCCTTGAGTCCTCAATGTGTCCTGAAGCAGAAGTAAAGCATGGAACTGACCACTCTGTGGCATTTTAACTAAATCACCAAGCCAACTAGTCAATATCAGAAACCAGTTTGCCAACCAGGCAATTCCATGGGAAACCATGTAGTTAACTAACCAATCCACTAGGAACTAGCTTGACAAATAGTGAGTGCACCAGAAACCAGTTCGCCACAAGTTAATCCACCTTAAATCAGCTTGTCAACTTCCCCAGCTACTGAGACCCAGTCACCAATTAGCCATTTCCCCATAGACCATCTCTAGAACATCTCAATCCACAGTACAACTCACTAATTAGATAATCCAGCATAGGCCAATTCAGCTCACCAATCAGCCAATCTTCCAGAGACCAATTGGACAACTAACAATTCATCCAAAGGGCACCCCTATAAATCTCTTACAGAACAACTTGACAACTAGCCAAACTATCAAAAAACAACTTGCCAACTGTTGAAAGTGTAAAAAAAGTTTACTTGAGAGTAAAGCCATCAGTTAACTAAATTTACCAAAAAACCAATCAGCCTCAGATCAGACTGCCCATTTGGAAGCCACTGAGTCAGCTGGCCAGCCCATAAAACATCCATTTGACAAGTAGTCAATGAACCAGCTAACTAGCCAAACCATCAGAAGCCTCAGCCAACCAACTAATTGAGAGAATAGGTTGCCAATTTGTCAAAATATCAGAGGCATACTTGCCAATCAGCCAATCCTCTAGAGATCACTATGCCAAATTACTACACAGAGACCCCTGCCTACCTAGCCTATCCACCAGTGGTCAACTCAAGCTAGCCAAATCACCAGAAACCAGCTCACCAAATAATGCCTTAACCAGAGACTTGTTTGCTAACTAGCTTCTTTCATTCATTTTTGGGACTTGGGTGTCGCTGGCTGGTCAGTATTGACAGCCCATGCCTATTTGTCCTTGAGAAGGTGGTGGTGAGCTGCTTTCTTGAATCGCTGCAGTCCACTTGCTCTGGGTCCAGTTTCATTTCTTTATTGTGATTTTCTAGCGATTGATACAACTGAGTGGCTTGCTGGGCTATTTCAGAGGGCAGTGGAGAGTCAACCACATTACTGTGGCTCTGAAGTCAAATGTAGGCCAGACCAGGTGAGGATGGCAGATGTCCTTCTCTAAAGGATATTTGTGAACCAGATGGGTTTTTCTGACAATTGACAATGGTTTCATGGTCATAAGTTCCAGATTTTTTTAAAAAATTGAATTAAAATCAACCAGATGCCATCAGCCAACTAAATAATCCACCAGAAAAAATCGTACCAAATAGTCAAATAACCAGAACCCAGCTTGTCAAGTTAGCAAATCCAAAGGCAGCTCGCCACCATGCCCCAAAACACAGATAAACTCACCAATTAGCAATTCTCCCAGAAACAAGCTCACCACTAATCAATTCAAACAACACTGACTTAGCCAATCTATCAGACAAGCTTGCCAACTAGCCAATGTATCAAAGATCAACTCACCAGCTAAGCAACCCACCTGTTAACAGTTCACCCAACTGTCAATCTACCAGAAACAATCTTGCTAACTAATCAATTCATCAGATATCATATAGATAAACGACCAAACTATACTGTTCAATGAACTAGCTGCCCAAATATCAATAAAAAGCATTTCTCTCCCTCTCTCATTGTATGGGACAGCAATAGGAAACAAAGACTGATTAAAAGAAAACATTTTTAAGCAGGAAAAGGCCTGGTGCTACCAGGTCAAACATCAAATCAAAGAACAACTATCACTGTATAGACAACAGTGCTTAATTAGTGCTAAAAGTCATACAGTAAAGACCATAGGAGATTTAACTCAATTTAACCCAACCTTGATTTCTGGACTCATGATTTTTCGAATTTTGTTTACTTGTGATTATACTTTTCCACCCATATATCTTAAACTGTTTGACTTTTATCTATATAATTCCATGTATTTTGGGTTTTGTTGGGGTATAAATTAGCTTCCATGTAATAGATTCAAAATACTTTTCCCTGTTTTTATTGAAATTTAGTTTGTTTACAATAAAGAATTATTTTTCTGTCACTAACAAAACCTGGTGTGAATTGATTTTGTTCCAAAAAGCAGTCAATCAAGCAAATCAGCAATTTTAGTGGTCCCATTGAGGTTTTGCACAGTTTTACATTTTGTAATAGTTTGTGGGGCATAAGTATTGAGTCATACAGCACAGAAACAGACCCTTCAGTCCAACCAAACCATGCTGACCATAATCCCAAACGAAACTATTTCCACCTGTCTGCGCTTAGCCCATATCACTCCAAAGATTTCTTATTCATGTACTTGTGTAAGTGTCTTTTAAAAGTTGTAACCGTACTCACATTCCACATCTGAACTGTGTAAAAACATTGGCCCTCATGTTGCATGGGAAATCATGTCTCACAAACTTGATTGAGTTTTTTGAAGAAGTAACAAAGAAGATTGATGAGGGCAGAGCAGTAGAGTGATCTATATGGACTTCAATAAGGCATTCGACAAGGAGACTGATTAACAAGGTTAGATCTCATGAAAGCTGAAAATGTGTTGCTGGAACAGCGCAGCAGGTCAGGCAGCATCCAGGGAACAGGAGAATCGACGTTTCGGGCATAAGCCCTTCTTCAGGAATTGTTCCAGAGGTGTTCTCTGAAACGCCCCGCAAGTAGGCGGCCTCTCTCCCCA
This sequence comes from Chiloscyllium plagiosum, assembly GCF_037043375.1. Taxonomy (NCBI): domain Eukaryota; kingdom Metazoa; phylum Chordata; class Chondrichthyes; order Orectolobiformes; family Hemiscylliidae; genus Chiloscyllium; species Chiloscyllium plagiosum. Next base: position 42,436,767 of record NW_028270177.1, read on the forward strand.
ACATAGAGGAGGCCACATCGGGTGCAGCGGATGCAATAGATGATGTGTGTGGAGGTGCAGGTGAATTTGTGGCAGATATGGAAGTTTACTTTGGGGCCTTGGAGGGAGGTGAGGGGGGAGGTGTGGGCGCAAATCTTGCACCTCCTGCGGTTGCAGTGGAAGGTGCCGGGAGTGGAGGTTGGGTTGGTGGGGGGTGTGGATCTGACGAGGGAGTCACGGAGGGAGTGGTCTTTATGGAACGCTGATAGGGGAGGAGAGGGAAATATATCCTTGATGGTGGGGTCCGTTTGGAGGTGGCGGAAATGACGGCGGATGATACGCTGTACATGGAGATTGGTGGGGTGGTAGGTGAGGACCAGTGGGGTTCTGTCCTGGTGGCGGTTGGAGGGGCGGGGCTCAAGGGCGGAGGAGCGGGAAGTGGAAGAGATGCGGTGGAGGGCATTGTCGACCACGTCGGGGGGGAAATTGCGGCCCTTGAAGAAGGAGGCCATCTGGGTTGTACGTTTTTGGAACTGGTCCTCCTGGGAGCAGATGCGGCGGAGACGAAGGAATTGGAGAATGGGATGGCGTTTTTACAGGGGGCAGGGTGGGAGGAGGTGTAGTCCAGGTAGCTGTGGGAGTCGGTTTGTAGTAGATGTCTGTGTTGATTCGGTTGCCTGAGATAGAAATAGAAAGAGCTGGAAATGTGTTGCTGGAAAAGCACAGGTCAGGCAGCATCCAGGGAACAGGAGAATCGACGTTTCGGGCATAAGCCCTTCAGGAATGAGGAAAGTTTGTCCAGCAGGCTAAGATAAAAGGTAGGGAGGAGGGACTTGGGGGAGGGGCGTCGGAAATGTGATAGGTGGAAAGAGGTCAAGGTGAGGGTGATAGGTCAGACTGGGGTGGGGGCGGAGAGATCGAGAAGAAGATTGCAGGTTAGGAAGGCGGTGCTGAATTTGATGGATTTGACTGAGGCAGGGTGGGGGGAGTGGAAATGAGGAAACTGGTGAAATCCGAGTTCATCCCTTGTGGTTGGAGCGTTCCTAGCCGGAAGATGAGGCGTTCTTCCTCCAACCGTCGTTTTGTTGTGGTCTGACGATGGAGGAGTCCAAAGACCTGCATAGAAATAGAAAGGGGAGGGAGGAATCTGAGACTATCCAGGTGAATTTGAGGAAGGGGAGGGAGGTGTTGGTGAAGTGGATGAACTGTTCAACCTCCTTGTGGGAGCACGAGGCGGCGCCCATACAGTCATCGATGTAGCGGAGGAAAAGGTGGGGGGTGGGGCCAGTGTAGCTGCGGAAGATGGACTGTTCCACATATCCTACGAAGAGGCAGGCATAGCTGGGGCCCATGCGGGTGCCCATGGCTACTCCTTTCGTTTGGAGGAAGTGGGAGGATTGGAAAGAGAAGTTGTTCAGGGTGAGGACCAGTTCAGTCAGTCGAAGGAGGGTGTCAGTGGAAGGGTACTGGTTGGTACGGCGGGAAAGGAAGAAGCGGAGGGCTTTGAGTCCTTCGTGATGGGAGATGGAGGGGTACAGGGACTGGATGTCCATGGTGAAGATAAGGCGTTGGGGACCGGGGAAGCGAAAATCATGGAGGAGGTGGAGGGCATGGGTGGTGTCCCAAACGTAGGTGGGGAGGTCTTGGACTAAGGGGGACCGTGTCGAGGTATGCAGAGATGAGTTTGGTGGGGCAGGAGCAGGCTGAGACAATGGGTCAGCCGGGCAGTCAGGTTTGTGGATTTTGGGCAGGAGGTAGAAACCGGCGGTGCAGGGTTATGGGACTATGGGGTTGGAGGGGGTGGATGGGAGATCCCCTGAGGTGATGGGGTTATGGTTGGTCTGGGAGATGATGGTTTGGTGGTGGGGGGTGGGGTCATGGTCAAGGGGGCAGTAGGAGGAGGTATCTGCGAGCTGGCATTTGGCCTCAGCGGTGTAAAGGTCGGTGCGCCAAACTACTACCGCGCCTCCCATGTCTGCTGGTTGGATAGTGAGGTTGGGGTTACAACGGAGGGAGTGGAGGGCTGCGCGTTCTGATAGTGAGAGGTTGGAGTGGGTGAGAGGGGTGGGGGAGTTCAGGTGGCAGTTAATATTGCGGCAGCAGTTGGCTATGAAGAGGTCGGGGGCAGGTAGGAAGCCAGCACGGGGTGACCAGGTGGATGGGGTGTGTTGGAGGCGTGAGAAGGGGTCGTCAGAGGGTGGGCGAGAATCTTGGTTGAAGAAGTAGGCGCGGAGACGAAGGCGGCAGAAGAATTGTTCGATGTCACGCCGCATGTTGAACTCGTTGATCCGAGAGCGTAGGGGAATGAAGGTGAGGCCTCTGCTGAGGACTGATCTTTTCATCCTCAGAGAGGGGTAGGTCTGGAGGGATGGTGAAAACACAGCAGGGCTGGGAGCTAGGACCTGGTGTGGGGCTGGAGCTGGGTGTGGGGGCGGGGTTAGGCCTGGGGGTGGGGACGGAGATCGGCGTGGAGGCGGGGTTGGGCGTGGTGACGGAGATCGTCGTGGGGGCGGGGTTAGACGTGGTGATGGATATCGGTGTGGGGGCGGGGTTAGGCATGCAGTCGGAGATCGGCGAAGGGGCGGGGTTAGGCGTGGTGACGGAGATCGTCGTGGGGGCGGGGTTAGGCGTGGTGATGGAACTCGGCGGGGGGCGGGGTTAGGCGTGGTGACGGAGATCGGCGTGGGGGCGGAGACACATGCGGCGTTGTGGTCGTGTAGGTTAGTAACGTCACTGGGGGCGGAAGTGGCTGCGGCGACCACAGAGACAGTTATTCCCCATAGTCGCGGAGGTCGTGAATCTGTCGGCGATTGTCTTCATGGCGATCGTGGAGGCGGTTGTCTGAGCGGCGATGACGGAGGCTGCGAGGTCGGTGGGGGCGGAAGTGACGTCATCGTCCGGGGCAGCGGCTATTGCCGTGGGCGCTGTAGCGGGCGCGTGTGTAATGGCGCCAGACTGATTTCGGAGGCCGATGGAAGATTCTGGAACAGTTGAGGAATCCGGAGTGTGGGGGTAAGTACATGAAAGTTTTTGGTACTTACTGTCTTTAATTTCCGATATGGCTAGGAAGAAATGTTTGTTTAGTGTATGGATTCTTCTGTGGATGAAGAACAGTAGAGGTCCTTTACAGGTCTGTGAGAGAGTTGTCCTGAGCTGGGGTAGGTCGCGTTGCAGGGAATGTAGCTAGCGGCACATGGCTGCAAGCGTGGAACGGAGGATCCGGAGGGAGGTCCGTTGCTGGAGGCTTCGGATTTGTTGTAGGTACTGGTTGTCTTGGTTGGGTCCAAATTTTGTTGGTCGGACCGTAGTCCGGAGTCCGTGCGGGATCAGTCGGTTCCGTAGGCAGGTGCTGAGGAAGGAGATGTGGCTGTGGTAGTGAGTCTGTTTGAGAATGTGGCTGAAGAGCTTCTGTGCAGAGGAGATGACTTGGGGTGTGCAGTGAGAGAGGGACTCACTGAAATCTTTGTAGAGGGAGGAAGAGAGCTTCTTCAAGGAAGGCATCCTTGTAAGAGGATTCGCAGTAGGTTAAAATCTTCTAGGAGAAAGTGAGGTCTGCAGATGCTGGAGATCAGAGCTGAAAATGTGTTGCTGGAACAGTACAGCAGGTCAGGCAGCATCCAGGGAACAGGAGAATCGACGTTTCGGGCATAAGCCCTTCTTCAGGAAATCTCAGGGAGAACTAGCCATTTGGATACAGAACTGGCTCAAAGGTAGAAGACAGAAGGTGGTGGTGGAGGGTTGTTTTTCAGACTGGAGGCCTGTGACCAGTGGAGTGCCACAAGGATCGATGCTGGGTCCTCTACTTTTTGTCATTTACATAAATGATTTGGATGTGAGCATAAGAGGTACAGTTAGTAAGTTTGCAGATGACACCAAAATTGGAGGTGTAGTGGACAGCGAAGAGGATTACCTCAGATTACAACAGGATCTGGATTTATACACTTAATGGTAAGGTCCGAGGGAGTGTTGCTGAACAAAGAGACCTTGGAGTGCAGGTTCATAGCTCCTTGAAAGTGGAGTCGCAGGTAGATAGGATAGTGAAGAAGGCTTTCCTTTATTGGTCAGAGTATTGAGTACAGGAGTTGGGAAGTCATGTTGTGGCTGTACAGGACATTGGTTAGGCCTCTGTTGGAATATTGCATGCAATTCTGGTCTCCTTCCTATCGGAAAGATGTTGTGAAACTTGAAAGGGTTCAGAAAAGATTTACAAGGATGTTGCCAGGGTTGGAGGATCTGAGCTACAGGGAGAGGCTGAACATGATGGAGCTGTTTTCCCTGGACCGTTGGAGGCTGAGGGGAGACCTTATAGAGGCTTACAAAATTATGAGGGACATGGATAGGATAAATAGACAAAGTCTTTTCCCTGGGGTGGGGGAGTCCAGAACTAGAGGGCATAGGTTTAGGGTGAGAGGGGAAAGATATAAAAGAGACCTAAGAGGCAACGTTTTCATGCAGAGGGTGGTACGTGTATGGAATGAGCTGCCAGAAGATGTGGTGGAGGCTGGTACAATTGCACCATTTAAGAGGCATTTGGATGGGTATATGAATAGGAAGGGTTTGGAGGGATATGGGCCAGGTGCTGGCAGGTGGGACGAGATTGGGTTGGGCTAGCTGGTCAGCATGGACGGGTTGGACCGAAGGGTCTGTTTCAATGCTCTACATCTCTATGACTGTATGACTCTATGTCTTTAAATCTTTCTCTTATTTGAAAAATATGCTCCCTAGTCTTCAAATCTCCCAACCTAGGGAAGAGAGACCCGCCATTTCTCTTATTTGTACATCTCAATTTTATAAACCTCTAAAACATCACTTCTCAACCTCCTAAGCTCCACTAAAAAAGTCCCAGCCTCTTCCAATAACTCAAACCCTCTGTTCCTGGAACACCCTAATAAATCTCTTCTGAACCCTCTTTAGCTTAGTAGTATATTTCCTATAACACACCCAGTCTTCACAATTTTATCATGAAACAAGCTAAAACAAGTTGAAAACAGCTTGCCAACTATTCAATATATCAAAGGACTACTCATGAATAAGAACGCAAACTTGGGACCAGCTCACCAAGCAACCCCATTAGGGGCCAGCAATCCAGGAAACAACTGTGAGAAACTGAGCTCACAATATAATAAATTTCAGTCTGAGTCAAAATCTGAAGCAGCGGATTTTACTAAAACATTCTTGCAAGAAGGGGTAACTAGTAAGTAGCCACCCCGATCCAGAAATTACTCCACGGTTTAATTCTCGGTACTTCCCCATTTACCTAATTGGCCTTCAAACCTATCAATATTCCTTATTGTGTTCTGCCCCTACCCAGCTGCGCTCTGCCCTTGTTTACTTCTCCCCCTACTCCAAGCCGGGCGACCCTCCCCTCTATAAGTGACTTGGCTCACTTCAGTGCTGACACGAGGGAAATTTGCTGAGCTTGGAATATCTTAATGTTCTTTTTCAACTTATCTATTTGTCTGTAATATCTTCCATTGTTTGCAGGCATGTTCCATTCTTGTATGCACATTTTAGCTAACTCAGCTCTTTGCTGATACAAACTGGTGTAGGTTAGTTCATTCACCTTGCATAAGCAATTAAGGTTGCGAAAGTAACACTACTTTACCTATACCATTAGAGCTCATTAGAGCTCAATTCAGCAGAGATCAACCCACCAACTAACCAAGGCGCCAGAGGCAGACTTGCCTAACAGCTACTACATCAGATGCCACTGAGCTGATTAAACAATCAGGCAGTAGCTCATCACCTAGCTAACCATCAGAAATCAGCATGCCAACTCACAGCCACCATAAATTACCTTGTCAATTGGACAATCTACCAGAAATCAGCCAAATATACAACTTAGCTCACCAACTAGCCAATACACCAAAACACAGTTCACCGACTAGCTAAATCACCTATAAACAAACTTGCCAACTAGCTAAATTCCCAGAAATCAGCTTATTAAGCATCAATCCACTAGAGGTGACTGAACTAACTAATCAATCCACAGACTTCAGCTTGGCAACTAGGTGCTCCATCTGAGAGTAACTCACCAATTAGCCAATTCATTGGAAATGAGTTCACCAACAAATCAATGCACCACCAACTAGCCAAATCAATGGAAATCATCTTACTAACTAACCAAACTATCAGGGGCTAGCTCACAAATCAGTCAATTTACCAATTCACCAGATTAGTTTACTAAATAGCTAAACCATCTGAAATCAACTAGTTAATGAGCCAAAGAACCAGCAAATAAAGTTAGCCAATCAACCCTTTACACGCAGACCCATAATAAGCTAGCTCATCAACTAGCCAACCCACCAAATATCAGTTTTTGACTAGCTAGTCCACCAGAAACCAGTTTTCCAATTAAACAGAGACCACTGAATCAACTATCCAAACCACCCAAAACTCTCGCATCAACCAACAATATTACCAGAGTCCATTCCACCAGCTAACCAGTCCACAAAAGACCTGCTTATCAACTGGGCAATGCATTAGATTCCAACTAAGAGCAGGTCCAACTCTAAGAAAGCAGTTGTCCAAATAGTCTAGCCACCAGATGAAATGGATCAGCTGGCATCGATCTTGGCACCAGAAACACCCCTGGTGAACCTGCAAAGTCCTCCTTGCTAACATCTGGGGGCTAGTGCCAACATTCGGAGGGCTGTCTCACAGACTATTCAAGCAGCAGCTTGACATAGTCATACTCATGGAATCATATCTTCCAGACAATGTCCCAGACACCACCACCATCATCATCATCCCTGGACAGACCCAGCAGAGGCAGTGGCTAAGTGGTATACAGTCAGGAGGAGTTGCTCTGGGAGTCCTCAACATTGACTCTGGATCCCAGATGTCTCATAGCATCAGGTTAAACATGGGCAAGGAAACCTCCTGTTGATTCGGTTGATTCACCTCCCTCAGCTGATGATTCGGTATTCAACACTTGGAGGAAACTCTGAGGATGGCAAGGGCACAAAATGGACTCTTGGAGGGGATTCTGATGTTCACCATCAAGAGTGGCTCGATAACAGTAATACTGATTGAGCTGATCAGATCCTAAACAGTACAGCTGCTAGATTGAGTCTGTGGCAGGTGGTGAGGGAAACACATACTTTATCTCATCCTTACCAATCTGCCAGCTGCAGATGCATCTATCCACGACAGTATCAGTAAGAATGACCACCTTCACATTGAAAATAATCTCTATCATGTTGTGTGTCACCGTGCTAAATGAGACAGACTTTGAACAGATCAAACAATTCAAGGCTTGGCATCCATGAGGCACCTGGGTCATCAGCAGCAGCAGAATTGTACTCCATGGCCAGGTATATCCCCCACTCAACCATTACCATCAAGTGAGGTGATTAACCCTGGTTCAATGGAGTGCAAGAGGGCATGTTAGGAGCAGCGCTGGGTATACCTGAAAAAGAGGTGTTAACCTGGTGAAGCCATCAATCAGCACAACTTGCATGCCACACAACACAAGCAGCAAGTGATAGAGCTAAGCGGCCCCACAACCAGTGAATCAGATCTGGATCACATCTAATGGTGATGGACGATTAAACAACTCACTGGAGAAGGTGGCTCCCCCAATATTCCCATCCTCAATGATGGAAAAGTCCAGCACATCAGTGCAAAAGACAAGGCTCCAGCTTTCGCAGCAATCTTCAGCCAGAAGTGCCAAGTGGTGCCATCCAGCAGTCCCCAGCATTACAGATAACAGTCTTAAGCCAGTTCAATTCACTACAAGAAAAGATCACAGACACTGGATACTGCAAAGGTTGTGGGCACCTACAACGTTCTGGCAATAGTACTGAAGACTTCTATTCCAGAACTTGCTGTTCCCCTAGCCAAGCTATTCCAGTACAGTTACAAAACTGGCATCTACCCGACAATGTGGAAACTTACTGAGGTATGCCGTATACATAAAAAGCAGGAGAAATTCAACACAGCCAGTTACCATCCCACCAGTCTACTCTCGACCATCAGTAAAGTGATAGAAGGTGTCATCAACTGTGCTATCAAGCAGCACCTGCTCAACAATAACCTGTTCAGTGACACCCTGGTTGAATTCCGCCAGGACATTCAGCTCCTGACCTCATTACAGCCTTGGTTCAAACATGATTCAAACATGGACAAAACAGCAGAATCCAGAAAGGAGATGAGAGTGACAACCCTGTGACATCAAGGCTGAGTGTAAAATCAAGGAGCCTAAACAAGTTAATGGTTGTCAGGAGCAAACTGTCTGGTGGTTGGAGTCATACCTGACACATAGGAAAATGGTTGTGGTTGTTGGAGGTCAGTCATCTCAGCTCCAGGTCATCTCTGCAGGTGTTTCCTCAGGATAATGGCCCAACCATCTTCAGCTATTTCCTCAATGATCTTCCCTCCATCAGCAGGTCAGAAGTGTGGGTGTTCATCAATACCATTCATGACTCCACAGATACTGAAGCAGTCCATGTTCAAATGCAACAAAATCTGGACAACATCCAGACTTGGGCTGAAAGTGGCAAGTAACATTTGTGCCACACAAATGCCAAGCTATGACCATCAACAATAGGAGAAAATCTAACTGCCGTCTCTTGACATTCAACAGTGGAACAATCACTGAATTAACTATTCACATCGTGGGGTTATAATTGACCAGAAACTCAACTGGATTCACCTTATAAATAAAACAGCTATGACAGTTGGTTAGAGGCTAGGTATATACGGCTAGTAACTCACCTCCTGATCTCCCAAAGCCAGTCCACCATTTACAAGGCCCAAGTCAACAGTGTGATGGAATACTCCCCACTCGGCTAGATGAGCGCATTTCCAAAAAAAAAAAACTCAAGAAGCCGAACACCATCAGACAAAACAGCCCATTTGATTGGCACTACATCTACAAACATCCACTTCCTGCACCACTAACACTCATTGCGATAGTGTGTGCTATTCATAAGATGCAATACAGAAATTCACCAAAAATCTTCAATCAGCACCTTCCAAACCCACAAACACTTCCATCTTGAAAGATAATAATAAATGTAAAGTAATCCATCTTGGTAGGAGTATCAGTAAAAGGGATTATTACTTGAATGGTAAAAAGTTGCAGCATGCTGCTATGCAGAGGGACCTGGGTGTCATTATGGATGAATTACAGAAGGTTGGTCTGCAGGTACAATAGGTAATTAGGAAGGCAATTAAATTGTACCCTTCATTGCTAAAGGGATTGAGTTTAAAGCAGGGAGGTTATGTTGCAGCTGTACAGGGTGTAGTGAGGCCACACCTGGAGAACTGCGGGCAGTTTTGGTCTCGTTACTTGAGAAAGGATGTACTGGCACTAGAAGAGGTTCACTAGGTTGATTCCAGAGTATGAGGAGAGACTGAGTACACTGGGATTATATTCATTGGAATTTAGAATGAGAGAGTATCTTACAGAAACACATACAATTATGAAGGGTATAGATAAGATTGAAGTAGAGAGAATGTTTCCACTGGCAGGTGAAGCTAGGACAAGAGGGCATACCCTCAAGACTAGAGGAAGCAGATTGAGGACTGATTTGAGAAGGAACTTTTTTTTATTGGAGTACTTAGTGTGGAAACAGGCCCTTCGGCCCAACAAGCCCACACCGACCCTCCGAAGAGCAACCAACCCAGACCCGTTCCCCTACATTTACCCCTTCACCTAGCACTACGGGCATTTTAGCGTGGCCAATTCACCTAACCTGCACATTTTTGGACTGTGGGAGGAAACCGGAGCACCCGGAGGAAACCCACACTGACACGGGGAGAATGTGCAAATTCCACACAGACAGTCGCCGGGGGGGGAGAATTGAACCCGGGTCTCTGGCGCTGTTAGGCAGCAGTGCTAACCACTGTGCCACCATGCCACCCACTTTCACTTCACCCAAAAGGTTGTAAATCTATGGAATTCCTTGCCCAGTAAAGTAATTGATATTACTTCAGTAAACGCTTTTTAAAGTTAAGATAGTTTTTTTTGAACATTGAAGGAATTAAGGGATACAGTGAGAACTGAGTCCTCAAAAAGATCAGCCATGATCTTACTGAATGGTGGAGCAGGCTCAAAGGGCCAGATGGTCTACTCCTTCTCGTAGTTCTTATGTCAAGAGCAGCAGATATGGGAACACCACCACCAACAAGATCCCCTCCAAGCCACTCACCATCCTGACTTGGAAATATATCACCATTCCTTCCGTGTCCTGTGTCAAAATCCTGGAATTCCTTCACTAATGGCATTATGGCTCAACCCATAGCAGGTGGACTGCAGCTGTTCAAGAAGACAGCTCGCCTCCTCCGCGCCCCCCACCCCCTCAACCCCCCGAGGGGTCATAGTTTTAAGATATTAGGAGAAAGGTATAGAGGGGGTGTCAGAGGAAGGCTCTTTATATAGAGAGTTGTGAATGCATGGAATGCATTGCCAGCTGTGGTGGTGGAAGCCGAGTCACTAGGGACAATTAAGCAACTGCTGGACATGCACATGGATAGCAGTGAGTTGAGGGGTGCATAGGTTAAGTTATTTTATTTTGCATTAGGATTAACCTTCAGCACAACATCATGGACCAAAGGGCCTGTTCTGTGCTGTACTTTTCTATGTTCTATGTTCTCAAGCGCAATGTTGCCAATATCCCACAAATGAGCAAACAAAAAGACAGTTCACCACCAACAAAGCCACTAGAACCCACACCTTAAACCTGTTAATCCACAAGAGAGCATGGACCTAACCAGCCAGTCCATCAGTTGCTGAACCACTAGTTATCCAAACCACCAGAAACCAATTCAACAACTAGTAAATCCATCATAGGGTAACTTGATCAGTAGACAAATCTCAAGAAATAAATCTTCTAACTGAACAATGTTCCAAAGACCAGCTTGTTAAATTTCCAAGTCACCAGAGGTCACTGAGCCAATCAGCCAATTAGCAGTTCATTAACTGACAGCTCGCTAATCAGCCATTTAAATAGAGAGCTGCAAGTTGACTAATTAAACAAATCATCAACCAGCCAAACCAGCATAAATTAGATTCTCACCTAACAAGGCCGCCAGACATGTGCCCCACAACCTGAGCCGCCTCCAGCATTTTAGTTTTGTCTCTTTTAGGGAAGTATCATGGTGGGCACTGTACAGACGGCTGCTGCACACCGTCCACCTCTTCTCCCTCATCCACCGTCCGGACACGCCTTGGCGTGCCCATTTGCCACCGGGCGGTGGGGATCCCCAGTGGAGGGCTCTCTACGCGGGAGTCCTCCCCCTTTCTCTCGGGGATCTGGGGTGGAGGGTGCTGCACGCAGCAGTCCCCTGCAACCGCAGGTTGCGGTGGTTCACGGACTCCCAGCCCAACTGCTTGTTCTGTGGCGCTGTGGAGTCCGTGGACCATGTATATATTGGGTGTGGGCGTTTGCACTCCCTTTTTGATTTCCTTAAAAACCTTCTCCTCTGTTTTTGGCTGCACTTCAGTCCCACGCTCCTGATCTTTGGGCACCCGGTACGGAGGAAGGAGGGCAGGTCTGAAGACCTCCTCGTGGGTCTGCTCCTGGGCCTGGCCAAGCTGGCCATCAACAGGTCCAGGCAGCGGGCCGTGGAGGGGGTTGTTAGGGCCGACTGCCTGCCCCTCTTCCGCGGTTACGTTAGAGCCCGGGTGTCCTTGGAGAAGGAGCACGCGGTGTCCACCAACACCCTGGAGTTGTTCAGGGAGAGGTGGGCGCCGCAGGGAGTGGAGTGCATCATTTCTCCCTCCAACTCTATTTTGATTTAGTCCCTACCCTCCCCTTCACTGTTTTGATCACACAGCACTGTCCCTTGATGTGAAGGGCAGTGTTTGTCACTGGCCACCCGGGTGTTTTCCTATCTTCCTGGTGGTGGAAATTGAATAAAGATTGGTGCACTTTGTGTCTTTCACTGTGTCTCACACCTGCACACACACACCATGGGTGCTGGGGATAAAATAAGCACTACCGCACTTAGGTGGTAGTGTGGGGGTTAAAAAAAAAAGAAAAGAAAAGAAAAAAGAAAAAAAAAAAAAAATATAAATAGGGGTTCACACAGCACTGCCCTTTGATGGGAAAGGCACTGCTGGTCACAGGCCACTTGGGTGTTTTCCTATCTTCCTGGTGGTGGAACTTCAATAAAGATTCGTGCACAAAAAAAAAAAGAAAAAGAAAAGAAAAAAAAAAAAAAAAAAAAAAACAAGGCCGCCAGACATGTGCCCCACAACCTGAGCCGCCTCCAGCATTTTAGTTTTGTCTCTTTTAGGGAAGTATCATGGTGGGCACTGTACAGACGGCTGCTGCACACCGTCCACCTCTTCTCCCTCATCCACCGTCCGGACACGCCTTGGCGTGCCCATTTGCCACCGGGCGGTGGGGATCCCCAGTGGAGGGCTCTCTACGCGGGAGTCCTCCCCCTTTCTCTCGGGGATCTGGGGTGGAGGGTGCTGCACGCAGCAGTCCCCTGCAACCGCAGGTTGCGGTGGTTCACGGACTCCCAGCCCAACTGCTTGTTCTGTGGCGCTGTGGAGTCCGTGGACCACGTATATATTGGGTGTGGGCGTTTGCACTCCCTTTTTGATTTCCTTAAAAACCTTCTCCTCTGTTTTTGGCTGCACTTCAGTCCCACGCTCCTGATCTTTGGGCACCCTGTACGGAGGAAGGAGGGCAGGTCTGAAGATCTCCTCGTGGGTCTGCTCCTGGGCCTGGCCAAACTGGCCATTAACAGGTCCAGGCAGCGGGCCGTGGAGGGGGTCGTTAAGGCCGACTGCCTGCCCCTCTTCCACGGTTACGTTAGGGCCCGGGTGTCCTTGGAGAAGGAGCACGCGGTGTCGACCAACACCCTGGAGTTGTTCAGGGAGAGGTGGGCGCTGCAGGGAGTGGAGTGCATTATTTCTCCCTCCAATTCTATTTTGATTTAGTCCCTACCCTCCCCTTCACTGTTTTGATCACACAGCACTGCCCTTTTATGTGAAGGGTGCTGGGGATAAAATAAGCACTACCGCACTTAGGTGGTAGTGTGGGGGTTAAAATTAAAAAAAAAAGAAAGAAAAAGGAAAAAAAAAGGGACACACACACCATGGGTGCTAAGAAAGAAGAAAAAAAAAATCAAAACGGACCATACTGCCCTTTGATGTGAAGGGCAGTGTTTGTCACTGGCCACCCGGGTGTTTTCCTATCTTCCTGGTGGTGGAAATTGAATAAAGATTGGTGCACTTTGTGTCTTCCACTGTGTCTCACACCTGCACACACACACCATGGGTGCTGGGGATAAAATAAGCACTACCGCACTTAGGTGGTAGTAAAAAAAAGAAAAAAAAAACAAGGCCACCAGACCTGTGCCCCACAACCTGAGCCGCCTCCAGCATTTTAGTTTTGTCTCTTTTAGGGAAGTATCATGGTGGGCACTGTACAGACGGCTGCTGCACACCGTCCACCTCTTCTCCCTCATCCACCGTCCGGACACGCCTTGGCGTGCCCATTTGCCACCGCGCGGTGGGGATCCCCAGTGGAGGGCTCTCTACGCGGGAGTCCTCCCACTTTCTCTCGGGGATCTGGGGTGGAGGGTGCTGCACGCAGCAGTCCCCTGCAATCACAGATTGCGGTGGTTCACGGATTCCCAGCCCAACCGCTTGTTCTGTGGCGCTGTGGAGTCCGTGGACCACGTATATATTGGATGTGGGTGTTTGCACTCCCTTTTTGATTTTCTTAAAAACCTCCTCTTCTGCTTTTGGCTGCACTTCAGTCCCACGCTCCTGATCTTTGGGCACCCAGTACGGAAAAAGGAGGGCAGGTCTGAAGACCTCCTCGTGGGCCTGCTCCTGGGCCTGGCCATCAACAGGTCCAGGCAGCGGGCCGTGGAGGGGGTCGTTAGGGCCGACTGCCTGCTCCTCTTCCGCGGTTACGTTAGAGCCCGGGTGTCCTTGGAGAAGGAGCACGCGATTTATTTCTCGTGATTTGTCTATTGATCTGGTTACCCTATGATGGATTTACTAGTTGTTCAGGGAGAGGTGGGCGCCGCAGGGAGTGGAGTGCATCATTTCTCCCTCCAACTCTATTTTGATTTAGACCCTACCCTCCCCTTCACTGTTTTGATCACACAGCACTGCCCTTTGATGTGAAGGGCAGTGTTTGTCACTGGCCACCCGGGTGTTTTCCTATCTTCCTGGTGGTGGAATTTGAATAAAGATTCGTGCACGTTGTGTCTTTCACGGTGTCTCACACCTGCACACACACACCATGGGTGCTGGGGAAAAAATAAGAAAAAAAAAGAAACAGGAGTGGAGTGCATCATTTCTCCCTCCAACTCTATTTTGATTTAGTCCCTACCCTCCCCTTCACTGTTTTGATTACACAGCACTAAAAAGAACAAGGCCACCAGACCTGTGCCCCACAACCTGAGCCGCCTCCAGCATTTTAGTTTTGTCCCTTTTAGGGAAGTATCATGGTGGGCCCTGTACAGACGGCTGCTGCACACCGTCCACCTCTTCTCCCTCATCCACCGTCCGGACATGCCTTGGCGTGCCCATTTGCCACCGGGCGGTGGGGATCCCCAGTGGAGGGCTCTCTACACGGGAGTCCTCCCCCTTTCTCTTGGGGATCTGGGGTGGAGGGTGCTGCATACAGCAGTCCCCTGCAATCGCAGATTGTGGTGGTTCACAGACTCCCAGCCCAACTGTTTTTTCTGTGGCGCTGTGGAGTCCGTGGACCACGTATATATTGATGGTGGGAGTTTGCACTCCCTTTTTGATTTTCTCAAAAACCTCCTCTTCTGCTTTTGGTTGCATTTCAGTCCCACGCTCCTGATCTTCGGGCACCCGGTACGGAGGAGGGAGGGCAGGTCTGAAGACCTCCTCGTGGGTCTGCTCCTGGGCCTGGCCAAACTGGCCATCAACAGGTCCAGGCAGCAGGCCGTGGAGGGGGTCGTTAGGGCCGACTGCCTGCCCCTCTTCCGCAGTTACGTTAGAGCCCGGGTGTCCTTGGAGAAGGAGCACGTGGTGTCGACCAACACCCTGGAGTTGCTCAGGGAGAGGTGGGCGCCGCAGGGAGTGGAGTGCATTATTTCCCCCTCCAACTCTATTTTGATTTAGTCCCTCCCCTCCCCTTCACTGTTTGATCGCACAGCACTGTCCTTTGATGTGAAGGGCAGTGCTTGTCACTGGCCACCCAGGTGTTTGCCTATCTTGAGAATTGGATCAGTGTGAGTGAGTGTGCACACGTGCAAGGACTCTCCTCCTTGAAGGGGACTGTCCCTGGACTAGCTGCTCCACATCGGGAGAGAGAGGAAGAAGGAAAGAAGAGGAGGAGGCAGAAGCAGAAGGAGGTGAGAGCTTTTGAGTCTGGGGCCTACTTTTGGAGCTGCAGCCTGGGCCTCACCCGGGTCAAGGGAGTGTTGCTGCTGACCCGGGGCCCACTCCCACTGCTGATCTCTGGGACCCTGCCCGGACCTGCCTCAGCTGTTGCTGCTTGGGGCCTGCCTCACTGCTGCTGCCTGGGACTTGCCTTGGGCCCCTCCCAGGACTTCCACCACTGCTGCTGTTACTAGAGGCCCACCTCCACTGCTGCTGCCTGGGACTTGCCTTGGGGACCCTCCCCAACAGGTCTGCCCCCCACCGCTGCAACCAAGGGCCTGCCTCGGACTTGCCAGAGACCTGCCTCCACTGCTGCTGTTGCCTGAGGCCTGCCTCTACCACCGCTGCCTGGGACTCGCCTTGGGGCCCCTTCCCCACAACCTCCACCAGTACTGCTGCCTGGGACTCAATTTTGGGGCTGCCTGAGACTTGCCTTGGGGACTCTCCCCAACAGGTCTGCACCCCAACCCTGCGACCGAGGGCCTGCCTAGGACTTGTCTGAGGCCTGCCTACAACACTGAGGCCTGCCTCCACCGCCGCTGCCTGGGACTCGCCTTGTCCCCTCCCCAGGACCTCCACCACTGTCACTGCTGGAGGCCCACCTCCACTGCGGCTGCTGCCTGGGACTCAATTTTGGGGCTGCCTGGGACTTGCCTTGGGGACCCTCTCCAACAGGTCTGCCCCTCACCGCTGCGACTGAGGGCCAACCTGGGACTCGCCCGAGGCCTGCTTCCATCGCTGCTGTTGCCTGAGGCCGGTCTCCACCGTCGCTGCTTGGGACTCGCCTTGGGTGACTGGCCTTGGGCCCCTCCCCACAACCTCCACCACTGCTGCTGCCAGGGGCCCACCTCCACCGCTGCTGCCTGGGACTCAATTTTGGGGCTGTCTGGGACTTGCCTTGGGGACCCTCCCCAACAGGTCTGCCCCCCACCGCTGCAACCAAGGGCCTGCCTCGGACTTGCCAGAGACCTGCCTCCACTGCTGCTGTTGCCTGCCTCCACCACTGCTGCCTGGGACTCACCTTGGGGCCCCTTCCCCACAACCTCCACCACTACTGCTGCCTGGGACTCAATTTTGGGGACCCTCCCCAACAGCTCTACCCCCCACCGCTGCGACCGAGGGCCTGCCTAGGACTTGCCTGAGGCCTGCTTCCATCGCTGCTGTTGCCTGAGGCCGGTCTCCACCACCGCTGCCTGGGATTCGCCTTGTCCTCTCCCCAGGACCTCCACCACTGTCACTGCTGGAGGCCCACCTCCACTGCTGCTGCTGCCTGGGACTCCATTTTGGGGCTGCCTGGGACTTGCCTTGGGGACCCTCCCCAACAGGTCTGCCCCCCACCGCTGCGACTGAGGGCTGACCTGGGACTCGCCCGAGGCCTGCTTCCATCGCTGCTGTTGCCTGAGGCCGGTCTCCACCGTTGCTGCCTGGGACTCGCCTTGGGTGACTGGCCTTGGGCCCCTCCCCACAACCTCCACCACTGCTGCTGCCAGAGGCCCACCTCTGCTGCCTGGGGCCTACCAATATCCGGCAGCAGAGTATGGCGAGCCCGAAGGTCGCGGGGCCCAGCCACACCTACGCCGGGGTAGCCGCTGCCTTAGGCTCGGCTGTCCCAACCCCGGCCGCAACCGTAACCCCCTTCAGGCACCTGACTAAACGCCTGGGGGTAAAGGCCTATCCCCACCCCAACATGTCCATCGAGGCCTGCAGCAAGGCCATGGCTAGTGTGGTCGGCCCACTGGCCATCGTCGCTGCGGCCCGGATGTACGGGGAGGCCGTCTTTTCCCTTGGGACCGAGCAGGCGGTCCACCTGGCCGTGGAGAGGTAGCTCACTGTGGGCGGGACACATTTGCCCGTCGACCTTCTGGAGGTTACGGCCCAGAGGGTCATGATCTCCAACGTCCCACCCTTCATTGCCAGCGAGCTCCTTCTCTCCCACCTCACCACCTTGGGGGAGATCCGATCAGGGGTCCAACTGCTCCTGCTCGGTCTTAAGGACCCCACTCTCCGACACATCTACTCCTTCCAATGCCAAGTGTTCATTTGCCTGGCCCGGGAGGAGGTCACCGAGGGCTCATTCACCCTCCTCCATGAGGGCGTGGCCTACCACGCCTTCTAGACGGCAGACGGCGTGCGGTGCCACCTGTGTTGCAAGGTGGGGCACATAAGAAAAAACTGCCCCACCCAGAAGGCTGCCCAGCCCGTGCCAACGGCTGATGGTGGTGCCGCCGAAGTCAACACCACAAGCCCCGGCGCCGGAGGCTTCCGATGCTCCAGCCTCTGGCAGGGAGGGGGATGAGCGTCCGGCCGGCCAGAAGGCACTGAAGAAGACGCAACGCGTCAGGCCCGCCCACAGGGAGACCACCCTATCCCCTTCCCCGACACCTAGCCCACGACCTGCCCCACCCTGGCATGACAATGCCCCTGCGGCTGTGCCAGCGTCGCCCCGGCGGGAGAACCCTGACCCCCAACCCCCAACCCATACCTGATCCTGGTCCCACTGACCCCACAACCACTCCCCACCCCGATAGAGAAACCCCTGGGGCTTCAACACCTACCCCTGGCGCTGTAACACCTGGCCCGGGGGCCCCTGAGCCCGAATCCTGCCCCACCCTGGCACTAACCTGGTGGGAACCACCACCACCACTGCCCCGCCTCCTGCTGCGACTGTGTCTCTGTGCCCTGGAGAGGGTATTGGGCCACTGACCCGCCTGCCGTCACCTGATGAACCAGGGGCAGGGCAGGAAGTGACACGGCTGACCCTCCCCACCCTGGCGACGCCCCCTGTCGTCCCCCAGCCAATCGTATTCTGGGAAAGGCTGGGGAGAGGGACCACGGGCCCCATGACCACCGAGGCAGGAGAGGGCAGGAGAGGGCAGGGCAGGGCAGGAGAGGGCAGGGCAGGGCAGGGCAGGAGAGGGCAGGGCAGGGCAGGGCAGGAGAGGGCAGGGCAGGGCAGGAGAGGGCAGGGCAGGGCAGGGGAGGGCAGGGCAGGGGAGGGGAGGGCAGGGCAGGGGAGGGCAGGGCAGGGCAGGGCAGGGGAGGGCAGGGCAGGGGAGGGCAGGGGAGGGCAGGGCAGGGGAGGGCAGGGGAGGGCAGGGCAGGGGAGGGCAGGGGAGGGCAGGGCAGGGGAGGGCAGGGGAGGGCAGGGGAGGGCAGGGGAGGGCAGGGGAGGGGAGGGCAGGGGAGGGCAGGGCAGGGGAGGGCAGGGGAGGGCAGGGCAGGGGAGGGCAGGGGAGGGCAGGGCAGGGGAGGGCAGGGCAGGGGAGGGCAGGGGAGGGCAGGGCAGGGGAGGGCAGGGCAGGGGAGGGCAGGGGAGGGCAGGGCAGGGGAGGGCAGGGGAGGGCAGGGCAGGGGAGGGCAGGGGAGGGCAGGGGAGGGCAGGGGAGGGCAGGGCAGGGCAGGGGAGGGCAGGGCAGGGGAGGGCAGGGCAGGGCAGGGGAGGGCAGGGCAGGGCAGGGCAGGGGAGGGCAGGGCAGGGCAGGGGAGGGCAGGGCAGGGGAGGGGAGGGCAGGGGAGGGGAGGGCAGGGGAGGGGAGGGCAGGGCAGGGGAGGGGAGGGCAGGGGAGGGCAGGGCAGGGGAGGGCAGGGCAGGGCAGGGGAGGGCAGGGCAGGGGAGGGCAGGGCAGGGGAGGGGAGGGGAGGGGAGGGCAGGGGAGGGGAGGGGAGGGGAGGGCAGGGGAGGGGAGGGGAGGGGAGGGCAGGGCAGGGCAGGGCAGGGGAGGGCAGGGCAGGGCAGGGCAGGGGAGGGGAGGGGAGGGCAGGGCAGGGCAGGGCAGGGGAGGGGAGGGGAGGGCAGGGCAGGGCAGGGGAGGGGAGGGCAGGGCAGGGGAGGGGAGGGCAGGGCAGGGCAGGGCAGGGCAGGGGAGGGCAGGGCAGGGGAGGGCAGGGGAGGGCAGGGCAGGGGAGGGCAGGGCAGGGCAGGGGAGGGGAGGGCAGGGCAGGGGAGGGGAGGGCAGGGCAGGGGAGGGCAGGGCAGGGGAGGGCAGGGCAGGGGAGGGGAGGGCAGGGCAGGGCAGGGCAGGGGAGGGGAGGGCAGGGCAGGGGAGGGGAGGGCAGGGCAGGGGAGGGGAGGGGAGGGGAGGGCAGGGCAGGGGAGGGCAGGGCAGGGCAGGGGAGGGCAGGGCAGGGGAGGGGAGGGCAGGGCAGGGCAGGGGAGGGGAGGGGAGGGCAGGGGAGGGGAGGGGAGGGCAGGGCAGGGGAGGGGAGGGCAGGGCAGGGGAGGGCAGGGGAGGGCAGGGCAGGGGAGGGGAGGGCAGGGCAGGGCAGGGGAGGGGAGGGCAGGGCAGGGCAGGGGAGGGGAGGGCAGGGGAGGGGAGGGGAGGGCAGGGGAGGGGAGGGGAGGGGAGGGCAGGGCAGGGGAGGGGAGGGGAGGGGAGGGGAGGGGAGGGGAGGGCAGGGCAGGGCAGGGCAGGGCAGGGGAGGGGAGGGGAGGGGAGGGCAGGGGAGGGGAGGGCAGGGCAGGGGAGGGCAGGGGAGGGGAGGGCAGGGCAGGGGAGGGGAGGGGAGGGGAGGGGAGGGCAGGGCAGGGCAGGGCAGGGCAGGGCAGGGGAGGGGAGGGCAGGGCAGGGCAGGGGAGGGCAGGGCAGGGCAGGGCAGGGCCCATAAGTTCCCCCCTGTCTCTCTGGGGAAGAGACACCGGCCCTTGGAGGAGAGAGACACTCCAGCAGCGCGCTGGCGGTGCTGCCCCTCTCCAGGGGATGAGCCAATGGTGCCTCTTGCCTGTCCTGCACCGCGGCCCGACCTACCCAAACCCCCAGGGGCTACAGCAGGGCCTCCTGCTGCCTCAACTCCGGCCCCTGGGGAGGACTTTAACAACCACGAGGACCGTGGTGCGGGCGACAACGGAGGACCCTCTGCTGGGTCGTCGAGGGGTGGAGGGGAGGAAGGTGTTATTCTCGCTCCTCCCTCCCAGACTGTTTTTCCGGGGGCCTTGGCCCTGGGGAAGGACCTTTTCCCCGAGGAGCTGGGCGTCCAGGTGTCGGGAGAGGAGCGGGGCCCCGAGCCTCTGCCGCCCGACGACCCGAACTCGGGGCGTTCCGGGAAGGGGTGCGCCGAGGAAGGTACCGTTGGTGACCCTGGGGGTGGGGTCGCTGGGGGTTTGAGGCCAGTTGGCAGCGCCGGACCAGCCCCCATCCTCTCGGTGGGGGAGGGGTCGGTGACTGAGGGAGACCTCCCGGAAGAGGGTTCGGAATCTGTGGCGGACACCAGGGACGACATGGACTCTGTCTGCAGCGACATTTTCGAGTCCCCGGTGCCCCCCACCGATCTCCCCCTCATTCCCCTCGAGGAACTCCAGGAATTTGTCGAGGAAACTCGGAGTCACTGGGATAGAGCCCAACTGGCACTCGACCGCTGGAGCTCCTTTGAAAGAGTTTACTGGTCGACCCACGCTGCTCGCCAGGCGCCTGGGCTTGATGTGAATGAGCGTAAGCGAGTCAGTGTTTTTTTTATTTAGTTAATAGTTAGTTGGGTTTTTAAATTATATATATTTTTATATTTTTTAAATATTATTTTTCTATATTGTACCTGGGGGCAGATTTTTTTTTTACTTTTTACGGTGTTCTTTCTTTGTATTGTTTTGAATTGTATTGTTTTGTATTTGTTGTAATATTTTAAAATATCTTTTTTTCAATAAAAATATATTTTTAAAAAATAGCATCATTACTTAGTGTAAATTTCCTGCTTTAACCCTATACTTTTGCACATTATTTTGATAAAAATAATCACCCAATACCTTTTAAATGCCTGAATTGAAACTGCTTCCACCAAATTTCCAGGCAGTGTATTCCATTGGCCACTAATCAGTGCAACTAATCATCTTGCCTATATCCTCCTGTAATCTAAGGCTATCCTCCACGCTACTTACCACACCACCAATTTTGTATCAAACATCTTACATTCAAGTCTAAATCATTTATATAAACCACAAACAGCAAGGATCCCAATATTGATCCCTGTGGAACCTCACTGGACACAGATGTCCAGTCAGAAAACCAGCACTCAATCATCACTCATTGCACACAGCCAATTGTGGATTCAATTTGTCAAATTTCTTTGATTCCCATGGGTTAACCTTTGCTATCAGTCTGCCATGTGAGACCTCATCAAAGCCTTGCTGAACTGCAGAGAATTACATCAAAAGCATTGCCCTCATCTACACACCTGGTCAGATTTTTGAAAAATAAATCAAATTGGTCAGACGTGACCTACCCTTAACAAAGCTGAAAAATGTGTTGCTGGAAAAGCGCAGCAGGTCAGGCAGCATCAAAGGAGCAGGAGAATCGACGTCAGGCATAAGCCCTTCTTCAGGAATGACCCTTAACAAAGCCAGGCTGACTGTTCTTGATTAATCCCTGTTTCTCCAAACACAGATTAATTTGTCCCTCAGCTTTGTTTTTAATAGTTTCCCTTTCACCTGTAGTTTCCAGACACTTTCCCCCCCCCCCCCCCCCAACTCCCATTTCGAGTTTAAAGTCCTTTTGACTACCCTTTTTAGCATTTCTGCAATGTCACTGGTGCCAGATCTGTTCAGTTACACCCAGTCCCAAAGGCATAGTTCCTTCCTGTCCCATTACTGATGTCAGTTCCCCAAAAAATGGAACTCCTCTTTCCTACATCACTTCTGTAGTCACATCTTTACAACCATTGTTTCATTATCTCTGCAGCAATTGGCCCAGGTAACAATCCAGAGATTTAACCCTTGAGGTTCTGTTCTTTAATATTGTTCCTAATTCCCGATATTTCCCAAATAAGGCCTCTTGCCTATATTGATGGTCCCAACATGGACCACAACAACGGAATCCTCCCCAATCCTTCTCCAATACTCGTTCAAGATGTCCTTTACTCTGGTCTCAGATAGGTAACACACTGCGTGGTCTCAATCCTGAACAGATTCTACCTCTAGGAGGGTTTAAACTAGTTTGGCAGGGAATCAGTGCCATATGCCTGAGAGGGGGTCAGTTGCAGATGTGGCAGTGACAGGATGTATTGAATCTATCAGGAAGGTTTCTCACGTGATGAAACAAAGGGATTGGTTAAAGTGTGTCTGCTTTAATGCAAGGAGTGTCCGAAATAAGAGTGATGAACTTAGAGCATGGATCAGTACTTGGGGCTACGATGTTGTGGCCATAACGGAGACGGGGGTTTCACAGGGACAGGAATGGTTGCTTGATGTTCCAGGGTTTAGAATGTTTAAAAAGAACAGGGATGGTGGAAAAAGAGGAGGGGATGGAGCATTGCTAATCAGAGAGTGCATCACAGCTACAGAAACAAAGGTTGTTGAGGAAGGTTTGTCGACTGAGTCAGTATGGGTGGAAGTTAGGAACAGCAAGGGAACAGCCACCACATTGGGGTTTTTTTACAGATCACCTAATAGCAGTGGAGAGATTGAAGGACTCATAGGCAGGCAGATTCTGGAAAAATGCAGAAGTAGCAGGGTTATTGTTCTGGGTTATTTCAACTTTCCCAATATCGACTGGAGATGTTGGGAAGTGCAGATGGTTTGGATGGAGCCGTATTTGTCAGGTTTGTTCAGGAGGGTTTCCTTACTGAGTATGTAGACAGACCGATGAAGGAAGAGGCCATTTTGGATTTGGTGCTCGGCAACGAGCCAGGTGTCAGATCCAGTTGCTTGGTAGGGAGGGTGCTAGCTATGAAGAGAGATTGAGTTGTTTGGGATTATTTTCATTAGAAAGACGGCAATTGGGGGGGGGGGACCTGATTGAGGTCTACAAAATCATGAGAGGTACAGACATGGTGGATAGCAAGAAGCTTTTTTCCCAGAGTAGGAGACTAGATTACTAGGGGTCATGTGTTCAAGGTGAGAGGGGAAATGTTTAATAGAAAAAAGCTGGAATGTTCTTTACGCAGAGGGTGGTGGGTGCCTGGAACATATTGCTAGTGGAGGTGGCAGAGGCGGACTTGATAGCGTCATTTAAGATGTATCTAGACAGACACATGAATGGGGAGGGAGAAAAGGAATATAGATCCTTGAAAAATAGGTGACAGGTTTAGATAGAGCATCTGGATTGGCATAGGCTTGAATGGATGAAGGGTCTGTTTCTGTGCTGTGATTTTCTTTGTTCTTCGTTCTTCTTTGACAAAGAGTGTGGTACTTAAATGTGGGCAATATTCGAAATAAGTTAAATGAGCTTGTTGCACAAGTTGAAAATGGCAGATCCAATGTTCTGGGCAACACAGAGGTGTGGCTGTAAGAATAAGAGAGCTGGAATTGAACATCCCATGATACATGCCCTTTTTCCATCCCATGATACATGCCCTATCAAAAGGACAGGCAGATGGGCAGAAGGGGTAGGGCTGCCTTGTTAGTAAGAAATTAAATTAAATCAATAACAAGCAGTGACATAGAGTCTGTGTGGGTACAGTTGAGAAACTGCAAAGGAAAAACGACCCTAATGGGAGTTGTGTACAGAGCTCCTAGTAGTCGTCAGAATGGGGGGCAAAAAATAAATCAGGAGATGGAAAAGGCATGCAAGAAAGGCATTATTACAATAATCATGGGGAATTTCAATATGCACGTGGACTGGGAAAATCAGGTAGGTAGCAGATCACAAGCAAATGAATTCATAGAATGTCTACGAGATTGTGTTTTTGGAGCACCTTGTGGTAGTTTACTGGGGACAGGCAATTCTGAATTTGAAGTGTAATGAGGCAGACTTGATTTGGGAGCTGAAGGTGAAGGGAGGCAGTGACCATAATATGATAGAACCCACCCTACAGTTTGAGAAGGAGAAGTTTGAATCAGATGTAATGGTATTACAATTGAGTAAAGGTAACTACAAAGACATGATGGAGGAGCTGGCCACAGTCAATTGGAAGGGTGTCCTAGCAGGGAACATGGTGGAGCAGCAATGTCAGGAGTTTCTGGGGTAATTTGCGAGGCACAGCAGAAATTCATCCCAAAGAAGAAGAAACTAAGAGGACGATGAGGCAACTGTGGTTGACAAAGGAAGTCAGAGGCAGCATAAAAGCAAAGGAAAAGCATACAGTGTGATGAAGATTATTGGAAAGTCTTTAAAAAACCAGCAGAGGACAACTAAAAAGGAATAGGGATTGTGGGGGAAAAGATGAAATATGAGGATAAGCTAGCTGGTAATATAAAAGTAGATTCCAAGAGTTTTTTTAAAAATCCTCAATAGGAGTGAGAGTGACAGGGTAGTTGTTAAGGGGGGTTTAACTTTCCAAATATTGACTGGGAATACTATAGTTCAAGTACTTTAGATGGGTCAGTTTTTGTCCAATGTGTGCTGGAGGGTTTCCTGACACAGGATGTAAATAGACCAAGAATGTGCGAGGCCACATTAGATTTGGTATTGAGTAATGAACCTGGCCAGGTATAGATTTGGAGGTAGGTGAGCATTTTGGTGATAGTGACCACAATTCGGTTATGTTTATTTTAGTGATGGAAAGGGATAGGTATATACTGTGGGGCAAGAGTAATAGCTAGGGGAAAGGCAATTAGGCAAGATTTAGGATGCATAGGATGGGGAAGGAAACTGCAGGGGATAAGCACAATTGAAATGTGGAGCTTACTCAAGGAACAGCTATTGTGTGTCCTTGATAATTGTGTATCTGTCAGGGAGTGAGGATGTAGTTGAACGAGGGAGCCGTGGTTTACTACAGAAGTTGAATCTCTTGTCAAGAGGAAGAAGAAGACTTATGTTCGGATGAGATGTGAAGGCTCAGTTAGGGTGCTTGAGAGTTACAAGTTAGCCAAGAAAGACCTAAAGAGAGAGAAGAGCCAGGAGGGTCCATGAAAAGTCTTTGGTAGATATGATCAAGTAAAACCCTAGGCTTTCTCTAAGTATATCAGGAATAAAAGAATAACTACAGTAAGATTAGGGACAGTCAAGAATAGTAGTGGGATGTTGTGCGTAGAGTCAGAAGAGATAGGAGAAGCACTAAATGTATACTTTTTGTTTGTATTCACACTAGAAAAAGACAATGTGGTCAGGAGAAGACTGAAATACAGGTTATTTGACTAGACAGGAGGTTCATAAGGAGGAGATGTTAGCAATTCTGGAAAGTGTAAACATATAGATGTCTCCTGGGCCAGATGGGATTTATTCCAGGATTCTCTGGGAAGCCAGGGAAGAGATTGCAGGAGCTTTTGGCTTTGATCTTTATGTCGTCATTGTCCAAAGGAATAGTACCAGAAGACTGAAGGATAGCAAATGTTGTTCCCTGTCAAGAAGAGAAGTAGAGACAACCCTGGAAATTATAGAGCCTTACTTCAATTCTGGGTAAAGTGTTGGAAAGGGTTATTAAAGATAGGATTTATAATCATCTAGAAAGAAATAAGTTGATTAGGGATAGTCAACGCGGTTTAGTGAAGGGTAGGTCATGCCTCACAAACCTTATTGAGTTCTTTGAGAAGGTGACTAAACAGGTGGATGAGGGTAAAGTGGTTGATATGGTGTATATGGATTTCAGTAAGGTATTTGATAAGGTTCCCCACAGTAGGCTATTGCACAAGATACGGAGACATGGGATTGAGGGTGAGTTAACGGTTTGGATCAGAAATTGGCTCTGTGATAGAAGACAGAGGATGGAGGTTGATCTGAAATATTCATCCTGCAGTTGAGTTACTGGTGGTGTCCTGGAAAGATCTGTTTTGTCACTACTGTTATCATTTACCTGGATGAGGGCATAGAAAGATGGCCTTGTAAATTTACAGATGACACTAAGGTCAGTGGAGGTGTGGATAGTGATGAAGGATGTTGTAGGTTACAGAGGGACATAGATAAGCTGCAGAGCTGAGCTGAGACGTGGCAAATGGAGTTACATGCAGAAAAATGTGAGGTGATTCACTTTGGAAGAAGTAACAGGAATGCAGAGTACTGGGCGAATGGTAAGATTGTTGGTAGTGTTGATGAGCAGAGAGATCTCAGTATCCAGGTACATAGATCCTTGAAAGTTGCCACCCAGGTTGATAGGGTTGTTAAGAAGGCATATGGAATGTTAGCTTTTATTCGGAACCAATATAAAACTCTCGTGCGGCCACACCTGGAGTATTGCATAGAGGTCTGGTCACCACATTATAGGAAGGATGTGGAAACGTTGGAAAGGGTTCAGAGGGGATTAACTAGGATGTTGCCTGCTATGGAGGAAAGGGCTTACAAGGAAAGGCTGAGGGAGCTGAGGCTATTTTCATTAGAGAGAAGAAGTTCGAGAGGTGACTTCATTGAGACATATAAGATATAGAAAAAGAAAGAGAGGCAAGAATAGACTTTGGGACAACAAATGAGACTGTAGAAATAGTAATAGGGAACAGAAAAATGGCAGTCAAACTGAGTAGGTAGTTTCCCTTCGTCTTCATGGTGAAAGACACCAGAACATCAGCAGAATCAAGGGCAGAGATGAGTGTAGAGGCCATCATTAAGGAGAAGGTGCTGGGAAAGCTGAAAGATCTGAAAGCAAATAAATCACCTGGATGGGATGGACTACACCCGAGACTTCTGAAGGAGCTGAGAAAATGTAGAGGCATTGGCGTGATTCTTCAGCAATCACTGGAGTCAGGGAGGGCCCCAAAGGTCTGGGAAATGGCTAATGCAAGCCTCAGTTTAAGAAGTGAGGGAGGTAAAAGATGGGGGATTATAGACCAGTTAGTCGTTGATAATATTTTAGAGTCCACTATTAAGGATGAGCTTGAGGAGTATATTGAAATGCACAGTAAAATAGGATTGATTCAGCATGTCTGTTAAATAGAACATAGAACATAGAAGAATACAGCGCAGTACAGGCCCTTTGGCCCTCGATGTTGCGCCGATCCAAGTCCACCTAACCTATACTAACCCACTATCCTCCATATACCTATCCAATGCCCGCTTAAATGCCCATAAAGAGGGAGAGTCCACCACTGCTACTGGCAGGGCATTCCATGAACTTATGACTCGCTGAGTGAAGAACCTACCCCTAACTTCAGTCCTATATCTACCCCCCCTTAATTTAAAGCTATGCCCCCTTGTAATACCCGACTCCATACACGGGAAAAGGTTCACACTGTCAACCCTATCTAACCCCCTAATCATCTTGTACACCTCAATCAAGTCACCCCTAAACCTTCTTTTCTCTAATGAAAACAGCCCCAAGTGTCTCAGTCTTTCCTCATACGATCTTCCTTCCATACCAGGCAACATCCTGGTAAACCTCCTCTGCACCCGTTCCAGTGCCTCCACATCCTTCCTATAGTATGGCGACCAAAACTGCACACAATATTCCAGATGCGGCCGCACCAGAGTCTTATACAACTGCATCATGACCTCAGGACTCCGGAACTCAATTCCTCTACCAATAAAAGCCAGTACGCCATATGCCTTCCTCACCGCACTATTTACCTGGGTGGCAACTTTCAGAGATCTGTGTACATGGACACCAAGATCCCTCTGCTCATCCACACTACCAAGTATCCGACCATTAGCCCAGTACCCCATCTTTTTGTTATTCTTCCCAAAGTGAATCACCTCACACTTAGCTACATTGAATTCCATTTGCCACCTTTCTGCCCAGCTCTGCAGCTTCTCTATATCCTGCTGTAACCTGCCACATCCTTCCTCACTGTCAACAACTCCTCCGACTTTCATATCATCCGCAAACTTGCTCACCCAACCTTCTAACCCCTCTTCCAGGTCATTTATAAAAATGACAAACAGCAATGGTCCCAAAACAGATCCTTGCGGAACACCGCTAGTGACGGCACTCCATGAAGAAACTTTGCCATCAACTACTACCCTCTGTCTTCTTCCATCCAGCCAATTCCTAACCCAAACCTCCAACTCACCCTCAATGCCATATCTCCGTATTTTCTGCAGTAGCCTACCATGGGGAACCTTATCAAACGCCTTACTAAAATCCATATATACCACATCTACCGCTTTCCCCTCATCAACCTCCTTCGTCACCTTTTCAAAGAATTCAATAAGGTTTGTGAGGCACGACCTGCCCTTCACAAAACCATGCTGACTATCCTTGATCACATTATTCCTATCCAGATGTGCATAAATCCTATCCCTTACAATTCTCTCTAAGACTTTGCCCACAACAGAAGTGAGACTCACCGGCCTATAGTTACTAGGGTTATCCCTACTCCCCTTTTTGAACAAGAGAACCACATTTGCTATCCTCCAGTCTTCTGGCACTACTCCTGTAGACAAAGAGGACATAAAAATCAAGGCCAATGGCTCTGCAATCTCCTCCCTTGCTTCCCAGAGAATCCGAGGATAAATGCCATCAGGCCCAGGGGACTTATCTATTTTCACCTTTTCCAGGATTTCCAACACCTCTTCTCTACATACCTCAAAGCCATCCATTCTACTTATTTGTGTCTCAGTATTCACATCGACGACAATGCCCTGTTCCTGAGTAAATACTGAAGAAAAGTATTCATTCAGTGTCTCCCCAATCTCTTCCGCCTCCACACGCAACTTCCCACTACTATCCTTGACTGGACCTATTCCTACCCTAGTCATTCTTTTATTCCTAACATACCTATAGAAAGCCTTAGGGTTTTCCCTAATCCTACCGACTAAGGACCTTTCATGTCCCCTCCTTGCTGCTCTTAGCTCTCTCTTCAGGTCCTTCCTGGCTACCCTATAACTCTCAATCGCCCCAATTGAACCTTCACGTCTCATCTTGAGATAGGCCGCCCTCTTCCATTTAACAAGGGATTCCAATTCCTTATTAAACCACGGCTCCCTCGCACGACCCTTTCCTCCCTGCCTGACAGGTACATAATTATCAAGGACACTCAATAGTTGCTCCTTGAACAAGCTCCACATATCATTTACACTCTTGCCTTGGAGTCTACTTTTCCAAGCCACACATCCTAAGTCATGCCTCACCGCATCATAATTTCCCTGACCCCAGCTATAACTCTTGCCCTGTAGTACACACTTATCCCTCTCCATCACGAGAGTAAAAATCACCGAATTATGGTCACTATCCCCAAAGTGCTCACCTACCTCTAATTCTAACACCTGGCCTGGTTCGTTACCCAGAACCAAATCCAGTATGGCCTCACCTCTTGTTGGCCTGTCTACATATTGTGTCAGGAAACTCTCCTGCACACATTGAACAAACACTGACCCATCTAACGAACTTGAGCTATAGCTTTCCCAATCAATATCAGGAAAGTTAAAGTCCCCCATAACAACCACCCTATTACTGTCACTCATCTCCTGAATCACCTTCCCTATCCTTTCTTCAAATCTGTTGGAATTCTTTGAGAAAGTAACAAATAGGTTAGACAAATAGACAAAGCACAGCCGGGAGATTCAAGATGGCGGCAGTCTGAACAGTCTGCTGTGTTGCGCTCCTACCCATTCCCCATTAGTCATCTCTGAGGAAAGTCTGTAGTTTAAACTAAGTAGAATACCTAACTAGAACCCCTTTAAATCAGGATTTAGAAGATCTGGAGCTAATATGAAGACATTGAGGGGAGAAAGGCATAGGGGAGTGCAGCAAGAAGGGCACTCCCCTACTACATCAGACACACCCACAGCCATTACCTCGACTCTTGTGGTGGCACCCTTGAGTTCAATGGAGCAGGAGCAGTAACTAGCGGAGTTTACAAAACTTTGTGAAAAGAATCAAGGGAGCGCTGGAACCAACCACTGCCATGCTAGCAAAAGCATGAACAGGAGATCCGGACCTCGGATCAGTGCTTTGGAGCTGTGGATAGAGGACCACAGCCTCGGAGGCCTCAACGGAGATCTCCAAGGAGCTGGTCTGAACCTTGTCAGGCAGGCTCGGAATGTGCATGAACCTCGAAAATCGAGGTCGGAGAGAAAATCTGCGGATCTTGGGCTTACCGGAGTGTGAAGAATGTGAAAATCCCGCTGACGTCCTCGAGTGATGGCTTTCAGATTTGCTGGGCCTAGAGGCTGGGCCTAGAGTGTAGAGCGGGCTTACCACATTGCAATTCACAGGTGTGGACCAGTTCAGCAGCCCCGCCCGGTCCTGATGTGACTCCAGCATTATAAGGAAAAGCATTTAATAACAGAAACAGTCAGAAGACTGGGAAAAGATCCACAGGCTTTGGCTTATAAAGGCTCTAAAATAATATTTTTTCATGACTTTTCTGGGGCTATCATTAAGAAAAGGAGGGCCTTTGATGGTGTAAAGAAAAGAACTGAGAGATTTAAACATTTAATATTCTCTGAGGTACCCGGCAGTGCTACATCTCAGTTATGGGGGAACTGTCTACAACTTCAACTTGGCGGAGAAAGTAAAATAATTTTTGGACTTGCTGAAATGATAGATTTTTGCCAAGAAGGAAGGAAAAAAAGAGGCTTCTGGACAATGTCATAATACAACTTTTTTTTTGTATTTTCTTTGTCTTTGTTCTTCTCTCTTTTGGGATTTTGGGTTTTATAGGCTTGATATTGCTCAGGTGTAAAATCCGATGTCTTTTATATTATAGCTGTTTTGAGATTATTAGTTATTCTATTGTTCTGTTTTAATGGGTGAGGGGTGGTTACTCCTTTGATGTAAAAATGTGTGGGGCCGGGATGAGGAGGGGGAGGGGTCGGCGTCCATTGTTAACTGGTGGGAATGTAAATAATAATATGTTTCTTTCTTTGGTTGGGGCATAGCCTTAACTGGAAGGTGCTAGGATGGTTATGAGGTTGGGAGTCGATGCCCCCTATGGGCAAGAGGGTTATCTCTGGAAATTTGTGCTTTCTGTGTTTATTTATTTAAGTTAGGAGTAGAGGTTAGTTTTTTTAGTTTTGGTATTTCTGGTAGTGTTTGTAGGAATAGTCTTCAGATTTGATAAAGTCTGTTTTTACTCCACTTGCCGCACATTGATTGGGCTTCTCCTTCTCGGGGGACTGTGCAGTCATGGCTAGTGATCTGTTCAGGTGGTGCACCTGGAACATAAAGGGGAGCCACTCCCCCAGCAAAAGGAAAAAAGGTGCTCTCAAATCTTAAGAAGGAAAGGGTTGACTTCTTGCTGTTGCAAGAGATACATCTGACTGACAGGGAACACCTGATGTTACAGCAGGGAGGATGCAATAGGGTATTCTTTTCCTGCTTTAACTCCAAAAGCAGAGGGGTTGCCATACTTGTGTGAAAGAACCTCCCATTTCAGGTGACAGAACAAATCAAGGATGAATAAGGAATGCTCATCATTCTCTAGGTGCTAATACACAGAGAAGAGAATGGCATCCTGAACGTTTACTGTCCCCCGACGCACCCTCTCAACAGTTTCTAAGTTAATAGCTCTTGGGGTGCTCCGTACGATTATAGGAGGAGACTTTAGTTGTCTCATGGACCCTGGGGTAGACAGGATGCCAAGAGGGCTGTCGGGTACATCTCGGCAGTCTAGACAATTCATGGACTTGTGTGAGGAGCTGGGGCTAGTGGATATATGGAGGTGCCTCCAACTAAGGAACTTTACTTTCTACTCTAACCCACACAAGTGCCACACAAGAATTGATATGTTCTTTGTTCCGTTAGTTTGTTTGGATTTGGTGTTGGCCTGCAGAATTGGGAGCATAATTATTTCGGACTATGCGGCAGTATACTTAGATGTTAAGATCAATGATAGTGGAGTAGGCACGCGGCAGTGGCGCATTGGTCTGTTTCTGTTGAAGGATGACAACTTTGTTCAGTATTTCACAAGAGAGTCCAGGGCTTT
The DNA here is from genome assembly GCF_037043375.1 of Chiloscyllium plagiosum. Lineage (NCBI taxonomy): Eukaryota > Metazoa > Chordata > Chondrichthyes > Orectolobiformes > Hemiscylliidae > Chiloscyllium > Chiloscyllium plagiosum. The sequence goes on from NW_028270177.1 coordinate 42,468,734, forward strand.
TTGGGACACCAGAGCTGAAAATGTGTTGCTGGAAAAGCGCAGCAGGTCAGGCAGCATCCAGGGAACAGGAGAATCGACGTTTCGGGCATAAGCCCTTCTTCAGGACCCCAATTAGGATACGGCCAGCAATCCATCAGTGCTCTGGGAGACCACCAAAGCATTCTTAAGAGGAATGATTATTTCATACCGGCAATGAGAAGGAGGCAGAGAGGAGAGCAGCAGCAGATGCTTGAGGCCCAGTTGAAGGCAGCTGAGTTGACATATTACAGACCATCCGTGGTCAAATTACGGTGCAAATATGTCAACACAGAGCGATTCTGGGTCTGGTGGTCTTCCTGGATGCAGAAAAAGCTTTTGATTGATTAGAATGGTTGTATCTTTTTGCTGTTCTAGATTGTTTTGATTTGGGAGGGGCCTTCACCAGGTGGGTGGCAGTGTTATATAAAGACCCTAAGGCAGTAGTTATTACAAATGGGGTTAAATTGAGATGTCCCTTGTCGCTGCTACTGTTCACCTTGGTACTTGAACCACTGGCAGAGGCTATCTGAAAAGACCCTTGAAATAGTGGCACCAGAAGTGGGGTTGGGGAACAATGTCCTTTTGTTATTAGCCAACCCCGAAAAATCCATATCCCGGTTAATACAAAAAGTTAAATTATTCGGTAGGTTTTCAGGATACAAGATAAATTTTACAAAATCGGAAGTCATGCCCATGGGGTTGTTGGTGGAGGTACTGAAGCTAGAAGGCGGAATGGAATTTTCCTTTAGGTGGTCACAGAAAAGTTTTCCTTATCTGGGAATTTTTATTACCCCTTGCTTCTGGTAGCTGTACAGAGCTAACTTTGTGCAACTGTTTGAGAGGATAAAGCAGGACTTGCAGCAATGGGAGAGCACTTTGGTGATAGCGATCACAACTGCCTCACATTTAGCATAGCCTTGGACAGTGAAAGGAGCAGTTACCGAGGGAAGATATTTAATTGGGGAAAAGGAAATTATGACGCTATCAGACAGGAGGTGGGAAATACAGACTGGGAGCAGTTGTTCCACAGAAAGGGTACAGCAGACATGTGGAGACTATTTAAGAAGCAGTTGTTACGAGTGATGCACAAATTTGTTCCTCTGAGACAGGTAAGAAGGGGTAAGATTAAGGAACCTTGGATGACTAGAACAGAGGAACTTCTCGTCGAAAGGAAGAAGGCAGCTTACGTAAGGTGGAGGAAGCAAGGATCTAGCACAGCTTTAGGGGATTACAAACTTGCTAGAAAGGAGCTCAGAAATGGACTTAAGAGAGCCAGGATGGGGCACGAAAAAGGCTTTGCAAGAATGATTAGGGAGATCCCAAAGGCATTTTACTCATACGTGAGGAATAAGAGCATCAGGGAGAAGGAAGGGCCGATCAGGGATAGCAGAGGAAACTTGTGCATGGTGTTTCAGCAGATCGGGGAAGCCCTAACTAGAATTGCCGTTGATAGTATAGAGGGCTACTGCAGGCTGCAGCGCAACATAGACAGGATGCAGAGCTGGGCTGAGAAATGGCGCACTTATTCAACCTGAATAAGTGTGAAGTGATGCATTTTGGAAGGTCAAACTCGAATGCTGAATACAGGACTAAAGACAGTTTTTTGCGTGGGTTTTCACCAAGGAAAGGGAACTTGTTGTGAATGAAAACTTTGAGGAGCTGGGATACAGTCTTGACCAGATCAAGACTGATGAAGTTGATGTGCTGGAAATTTTGGAAAACATTAAGATTGATTAGTCTCCAGGGCCAGATCACATTTATCCTAGGCTGCTCCAGGAAGCGAGAAAGGAGGTTGCTAAGCCGCTGGCGAGGATATTTGCCTCATCACTCTCCACAGGAGTCATACTGGAGGATTGGAAGGAGGCGAATGTTGTTCCTCTTTTCAAGAAGAGGAATAGGGAAATCCCTGGCAATTACAGACCAGTCAGTCTCACATCTGTGGTCAACAAAGTTGTGGAAAGAATTCTGAGGGATAGGATTTATGACTATTTGGCAAATCATAGTGTGATTAAAGGCTATCATCATGGCTTTGTGAGGGGTAGGTCATGCCTCACAAACCTAATTGAGTTCTTTGAGGAGGTGTCAAGACAGGTCAATGAAGGTCGAGCAATGGAAATGGTGTATATGGATTTCAGCAAGGCATTTGATAGGGATCCCCATGGTAGGTTCATTCATAAAGTCAGGAAGGATGGGATACAGGGAGATTTGGCTATCTGGATTCAGAATTGGCTGGCCTTCAGAAGACAGAGAGTGGTTGAAGATGGAAAGTATTCTGCCTAGAGATCAGTGTTGAGTGGGGTCCCGCAGGGTTCTGTTCTTGGGCCTATGCTCTTTGTAGTTTTTATAAATGACTTGGATGAGGAGTTTGAGGGGTGGGTTAATAAATTTGCAGATGACACAAAGGTTGGAGGTGTCGTCGATAGTATAGAGGGCTACTGCAGGCTGCAACACAGCATAGGATGCAGAGCTGGGCTGAGAAATGGCAGATGGAGTTCAAACTGGATAAATGCAAAGTGATGCATTTTGGAAGGTCAAACTTGAATGTTGAATATAGGATTAAAGACAGGATTTGTGGCAGTGGAGGAACAGAGGGATCTGGGTGTGCAAGTACATAGATCCCTCAAAGTTGCCACCCAAGTAGATAGGGTTGTTAAGAAAGCATATGGTGTTTTGGCTTTCATTAACAGGGGGATCGGGTTTAAGAGCCGTGAGGTTTTATTACAGCTCTACAAGTCCCTGGTGAGACCACACTTGGAATATTGTGTCCAGTTCTGGTCACCCTACTTTAGGAAAGATACAGAGGCTTTGGAGAGGATGCAAAGAAGGTTTACCAGGATGCTGCCAGGACTGGAGGACTTGCCTTATGAAGAAAGTTTGAATAAGCTCAGACTTTTCTCTCTGGAGAGAAGGAGGAAGAGAGGAGACCTGATGGAGGTATACAAGATAATGAGAGGAATAGATAGAGTCAATAGCCAGAGTCATTTCCCCAGGGCAGGATTGACTGGTACGAGGAGTCATAGTTTGAAGGTATTAGGAGGAAGGTGTAAAGGAGACATCAGAGGTAGGTTCTTTGTGTAGAGAGTTGTGAATGCATGGAATGTGTTGCCAGCTGAGGTGGTGGAAGTAGAGTCATTGGGGACATTTAAGCGACTGCTAGACAAGCACATGGATAGCAGTGAGTTGAGGGATGCGTAGGTTAAGTTATTATATTTTTCATTAGGATTAAACCTCGGCACAACATTGTGGCCAAAGGGCCTGTACTGTGCTGTACTTTTCTATGTTCTATGTTCTATCTATGATCTACCCCTAATTATAGAATGCCCTAATACTTTCTTTTGTGTTCCCCCCACTTGAATGGTCTCCTGTATGATGTTCAAGTGGTCAGTTTGCCCATCCTCCCTACAGTCCCTTTCCTCATCCACAGAGAACTATCGCATACTTGTTACATAAGGTCAAGAGCTGAAGCTGTTCTCATACTAAATTCCAGAAAACCTGTACCTGCATCCCTCTTAGTCATACCTGGAACACTACTTGAGTCGTGTCTCCCACCTGTCCTCCTCCTCTAACCAAAAACATTTCTGTGCGCCGGATTGTTAAGGTGACTAGTTTCTTTTTAAAACATTTTCCGGTAGTCTCATTGGGAATTTAGAATAGTGGGAATGGAGGTTAGGGCAGTTGAATGTTTCTGCTGAAGAATGTGGGAGGTAAGGGTCACCACTCATGTCTCTGCTGACTACATCTTTGGGAAGTGCACCCAACTGCAGCTCCTCGAAAACTGTGTTAGGGAACTGGAGCTGGAGCTGGATGAAGTACAGGTCATTCAGGAGGCGGAGGGGGTTATTGAGAGGAGGCACAGGGAGGTAGTCACACCTCATGTAAAAGAAAGAAGGTAGATGGGTTGCCGTCAGGGGATGGAAAAGGAACTGGCAGGCAGTGCAGGGATCCTCTGTGGTCGTTCCCCTCAACAAGTAAAACATTTTGGATACTGCTGGGGGGAGACAATGGGATACAGGTCTCTGGCACAGAGCCTGTCCCTCTTGCTCAGAAGGGAAGGAGGAAGAGAATTAGTTATTGGGGCCTCCATAGTTCGGGGGACAGATAGGAGGTTCTATGAGAATGAGAGAGATTCATGATTGGTGTGTTGCCTTCCAGATGTCAGGTTTCGTGATGTCATAGGTCATAGAGTCAGAGAGATGTACAGCATGGAAACAGACCCTACAGTCCAACTCACCCATGCCGACCAGATATCCCAACCTAATCGAGCCCCACTTGCCAGCAATTGGGACATATCCCTCCAAACCCTTCCTATTCATTTACTCATCCATATGCCTTTTAATTGTTGCAGTTGTATTAACCTCCACCACATCCTCTGGTATCTCATTCCATAAACGTTCCACCCTCTGCGCGAAAAGGTTGTCCCTTAGGTATCTTTTATATCTTTCCCTCTCAACCTAAACCTATGCCCTCTAGTTCTGGACTCCCCCACCCAAGGGAAAAGACTTTGTCTATTTACCCTATCCATGCCCCTCATAATTTTATAAACCTCTATAAAGTCACCCCTCAGCCTCCAACGCTCCAGGGAAAACAGCCCAGCCTATTCAACCTCTCCCTATAGCTCAACTCCTCCAACTCTGGCAACATCTTTGTAAATCTTTTCTGAACCCTTTCAAGTTTCAAAACATCTTTCCGATAGGAAGGAGACCAGAATTGCATGCAATATTCCAACAGTGGCCTAACCAATGCCCTGTACAGCCGCAACATAACCTCACAACTCCTGTACTCAATGTCTGACCAATAAAGGAAAGCATACCTGATTGTGTTTTCGGGATCCTTGAAGGGGAGTGGAAGCAGCCCCAAGTCGTGGTCCACATAGGCACCAAGGACATAGGTAGAAAGAGTGATGGGGATTTAAGGCAGAAATTCAGGGAGATAGGGTGAAAGCTTAGAGCTAGAACAAACAGAGTTGTTATCTCTGGTTTGTTGCCCGTGCAACATGCTAGCGAGGCAAGGAATAAGGAGAGAGAGGAGTTGAACATGTGGCTACAGGGATGGTGCAAGAAGGAAGATTTTGGATTCCTTGATAACTGGAGCCCTTTCTGGAATAGGTGGGAACTCTACAAACAGGATGGTCTTAACCTGAACCAGAGGAGTACCAATATTCTCAGAGGAAAATTTGCTAATGCTCTTCAGGTGGGTTTAAACTAATTCAGCAGGAGGATGGGAACAGAAATTTTAGTTTGAGTATACAGGAGGTTGAGCATAGTGAGGTCAGAACTAAGGTTTTAAAGTTGCAAGAAGGTGGCAAGCAGGAAGTTGGTTTGAAGTATGTCTACTTCAATGCCAGGAGCACCCAGAATAAAGTGGGTGAACTTGCAGCATGGGTTGGTACCTGGGACTTTAACGGTAAAAGAGGGGTTGGTGTAGCACTGTTTGTAAAGGACAGTATTATGGTTGCAGAAATGATGTTTGAGGACTCGTCTACTGAGGTAGTATGGTCTGAGATTAGAAACTGGAGAGGAGAGATTACCCTGTTGGGAGTTTTTCATAGGCCTCCGAATAGTTCTAGAGATGTAGAGGAAAGGAAAGCAAAGATGGGAGGGATTACCCATATCATGGCTTGCCCGTACAGCCTTGATTAAAATGAATGTTCTTCCTCGGCTGCTGTATCCTATGAGGATGCTCCCGCTATTAATACTCAAAAAGGTGCTGCGGACGTTTGTGGGATGGATCATTTATTTCTTGTTATTGATGTCTGTTAATTAAATTTACCAAGTTATAGGATACGGGATGGGTGGATTTCCTGGATTTGAAGAAATATCAAATAGACACACTGTTGTCATGTGTAGGCAAATGGGTGCACAATGACCTGATATCGATGTGGCTTGATGTGGAGGCCTCACAGGCAAAATGCCCCTTCATAAACGTAGTGTTCATGGATAAGATGAGGTCAGTAGTTGAGCACTATGAAAGTCCATTTATCATAAATACAGTAAAAGCATGGAGGGTGATGCAGCAGGGTGAGGGCAATTTGTTTAACACTTTGCCTTTTACCCCATTAATGGGATCCCCAAGATTTAGGCCGGGGTCAATGGACTCCGGCTTCAGAGCTTGGGAGGGTAAAGGAATCTCCTGTCTGAGAAATTTATTTGAGGGATGGTTTTGATGTCTTTTAGCCAATTAGGTCAGAAACATTAAATCACTAATAGGGACCTTTTCCGATATTTCCAAGTTAAGGATTATATACAGAAGAAAACCACGCTCTTGACTCAGCCCTACAAGTTGGATGTAGAATGTAGAGTGCTCCGATGTGGGGGTGCTCCCTTAGTTAATACCACATACCGTCTGCAGAGAGGGAATGCCTTGGGGGATATGGAGAGACTTCATGAGATTTGGAATCAGGAGTTAAGGGAAGAAATCTCCTCATAAATATGGGAGGATATATGGGGGAATGTAAAGAAGATTTTTATATGTAATAGGGTGCAAGCGATGCAATTGAAGATCCTCCACAGGGCCCATATTGAGAGATTAGCAAAGTTTAAGAAAGGATCCTCCCCAAAATATCCCAAATGTAAAAACAGTATTGGAAGCCTTATACTTTGTTTCTGGTCCTGTTACAAGATCTGTGGATACTGGGGGGCCATAGTGAATGAGCTGGAGAGGATTCTGGGAGTGGAAGTTAGGGGGATCCGGTGTCCCTCCACTTTGGACTACCGAACTTTCCCTCTCTGGATGAGCACGGGAAGAAATTGTTTAATATCCTGCACACTGTACAAGGAAGAGCATCATAATGAACTGGATATCAGAAAAGCCTCCAGGCATTGCACGGTGGCATAGACTTGTGATGGAGCACGGCCCTCTGGATTACCTGTCAAGTATGGTACACCACGGAACAGAGCGATTCTATAATTATATAGACATGAATCTGTCGGCGGTATTGATTAGGGCCTTTATATAGCCATATATAGCCATATATAGCTCTCCGGGGACCCGGGGAGGGGTGGCCTGGTAAATATGGGTAGAATTACTGTTGCTCCCATGGACGGGAGCCTTGTTGGAGGTGTGACGAGTGAAGCAATGTAATTTGATATAGTACACTGTAGTGTAATTTAATGCTTGTGGATTGTAATTTAATTTAGTATTATCACATTTAATTTGAGTCTGTGCTAATTTGGTTTACGTTAAGTAAATATGAGTTGACTGTATCTTGGAGAATAGTAGGCAGTTTATTGTTAACATTACTGTAATACCAAAAAAGTATGATATCATTTCTACTTTTCTGTACTTGTGTACTTCTATAATTTTGTTTCTTTTTTCTGATTTGTGCTTTTTGTAAAAAAAAAGGAAAAGGTTTTTCAATAGATACATACATTAAAAAAAGACAAGGGACAGCCAGCGGATGTAATCCATTTGGATTTCCAGACACCTTTGATAAGGTGCTGTGTAGGAGGCTGCTAAATAAGATAAGAATCCATGATGTTAGGAGCAAAGTACTGGCATAGATAGAGGCAAATGTATGGCTGACTGGCAAATGCAGAAAGTAGGGATAAGGGTTTTTTTAATCAGGGTTGCAGCTGGTGACCAATAGAGATCTGCAGAAGTCAGTATTGGGATTACAAATATTTATATTATGCATTAACAATCTGGATGATGGAACTGAGGGCATTATTGCTAAATTTGCAGACAACACAAAGATGGATAGAAAGGCACGTAGTGTTGAAGAGGCAGGCGACTGCGAAAGAACTTGGACAGGCTAGGAGAGTGGGCAAAAAGTGTTGGTAGAATACAATGTGGTAAAGTCTGAGGTTATGCACTTTGGTAAGAAGAATAAAGTGTAAGTTATTTCCTAAGTGGATTAAAGCTTCGGAAATCCGAAGAACAAAGGTCTTAGGAATCCTAGTTTTGCATTCTGTTAAGGTTAACATACAGATTCAGTTTGCAGTTAGGAAGGCAAATGCAGTTTTAGCATTCATTTTGAGAGGGCTACAATAAAAGAGCAGGGATATACTGATGAGGCCATATACAGTAATACATATAAAATACAGTGAATAGTGCTTTTTTTAGTGTTAGACGTAAAGTATCGCCATGCTCGAGCACCATCTTGAAACACTGAATATAATGCAAGATTTTACTGTAACACAGTTCAGTTTTCTGTCTTCTTCTTGTTCCTCCTCTACTGCTCCTCCAGTTGTTTCATAACACTGGCTGTATTCTCTAAGAAAGGGCTCCTGGGTCTCTGTAGTGGGCTCTGAGATCTCAGCTACAGACCTCTCCTGCAACTGAGCTGGAGCCATGGGTCTGGGGACGCAAGAAGAAGGTGCAATCTCCACACACACAGTCACCGTACCTCCTGTTACCCATTCAACGTTCCTTCAGACACTGGTAATGTCTCTTTAGCTGCTATTTCTGCTCCTTCATGAGTCCAGCCTGAGCTGCAGACCTGGAGTGTCAGCTGAGCCACTTGTTGGGGAGTCTAGGACCCAAAGATACAGCATCACAGTGAAATAATGACCATTTAGAACTGAGATGACGGGGATGTTTCTCATGCAGAAGGTGGTGAATTTGTGGAATGTATTGCCACAGAAGGCTGAGGAGGCCAAATCATTATGTGCATTTAGATGGAGATAGGTAGGTTCTTGATTAGTAAGGCGATCAAAGGTTACAAGGAGAAGGCAGTAAAATGGGACTGACAAATATAACAGCCATGATTGATGGCGAAGCAGACTTGATGGGCCTAATTTTGCTCCTATATCTTATGTCTTAGGACCGTTCACCATTGGAAATATCCTTTCTGCATTTAATATGTCTAGTTCTGTTAGAAATCTATAGGTTTCAATGAGATTCCCCTTATAATGTAAACTTTAAAATGACGGTAGTGTCATCAAACAGCACCTGCTCAGTGATGCCCAGTTTGGGTTCTGCCAGGACCAATCAGAGCTGAGTTCCAGAGGTGAGGTGAAAGTGACGGCCCTTGACATCAAGGCTGCATTATGACTGAGTGTAGCATCAAGAAGCCCTATAAAAGGGTGGCATGGTGACTCAGTAGATAGCATTAATGAAGGGCTCCTGCCCAAAACATTGATTTTCCTGCTCCTTAGATGCTGCCTGACCTGCTGTGCTTTTCCAGCACCACTCTAACCTTGACTCTAATCTCCAGCATCTGCAGTCCTCACTTTCACCTGGCTCAATAGGTAGCACTGCTGCCTCACAGTACCAGGGACCCAGACCCCTTGGATGACTGTCTGTGTGGAATTTGCATGTTTTCCTTGTGTCTGCTTGGGTTTCTTCCAGGAACTTCAGTTTCCTCCCCTGTCCAAAGATTGCAGATAGGTGGATTGGCCATGCTAAATTGCCCACGATGTCCAGGAGTGTGCTAGCTAGGTGGATTACCCATGGGAGATGCAGAGTTACAGGGAGAGGGGAGGGGAATGGGTCTGAGTTGGATGCTCTTCAGAGTTTTGATGTGTTTCTGATGAGCCAAACAGCCTCTTTCCACACTGTAGAGATTCAAGGGTTTCTAAAAAAAATTAGAATCAATCGTAATCAGGGGGCAAACTCTCTGCTGGTTGGAGTCATACCTGGCACATAGGAAGATGGCTGTGGTTGTAGTTGGTCAGTCATCTTAGCTCCAGGACATCTCTGGAGGAGTTCCTCAGGGCAGAATCCTTGGCCCAATCATTTTCAGCTGCTTTGTCAATGACCTTGTGTTCATCATAAAGTCAGAAGTGGAGATTTTGCCAATGATTGTACAATGGTTCAGCACATTTACAACACCTCCGAAACTTAAAAAGTCCAAGTTCAAATGCAACAGAATCTGGACAATATCCAGGATTGGGCTGACAAGTGGCAAGTAACATTCACCCACACACATGCCAGACAATGACCATCTCCAATAAGAGACAATTTAATCACCTCCCTTAACATCAATGGTGTTACAATCTCTGAATCCCCAACCATCAACATCCTTGACCAGAAACTCAACTGCATTCGAAACATAAACAGTGGCTCTAACAGCGGGTCAGCCATTTTGAATACTGTGATGAATAACTCATCTTCCGACTCTCCAATAACTGTCCACCATCTACAAAGCATAAATCTGGAGCGTGATGGAATACTCCCCACTTGCCTGGATGCTGCAGCTCCACCTACACTCAAAAAGTTTGACACCATCCAGCACAAAGCAGTTGCTACGACACAGGGTAAATCCTCCTGGTTAATTTAAAGCAGCAACACAGAAAAAGATTTATCCTGTGCAGTAATTAGTGAAAATTTAAGAGGCCAAGAACTAGTTAAAGTAAAAGTAACAACTTTATTTCTTAATGTATAACAGAGGATAATTAACTAACAACTATTTACAACTCTTTCCTCACTAATCTTTTACCTTTCCTTCTATAATACCAGTCCAATAAAACCCTCCAATTAAGATTGACCAAAATTCAACTTTTCAAAACTCGCCAGCTGCCGAATCTTCTATTTGGATCTTTCTGTGTCTTCTTTTCTTCTTCTTAGGGATTATGCTTCACAGGTCATGGATCGATAGAGGTACATTTAAGAGAGCTATTTTTCGGGCAGTCCCTACATGCTGGTGGCATGACAGTTCTCCTCCCAACTGTTCAATTTTCCCCGGTCTTATACCCCCAAAGTATCAGATTTTGTCATTGGCTTTTAAGATTGTCAATATACTGAATTCAAACTTGATTGGAGTTTGGTATTTTTCAGGGTATATAAACTGATTGGCCTAATTCAAATCTGTTTTGTCATTTCCAGGCAACCCAGCTAATCTAGCTTTTGACCAAGTGTTATATTGTTACCTTCTTCAGAACACTTTGTGCTGCCAGGTAGTTCTGCTAGCTTTTAACACTTAAATGTAGAATACACCCACATCTTCATTACACTTCCCTCATTAAGAAAAAAAAGAACCATCATAACAAAAAGATGGCTTCATTTTTTCTTCTTTTTTTTAGACAAATTACCCTAACATACAGGTAACTTTAATATATATTCACCTTAACTTCTTCCCATATACCTATATATAAAAAACACTAAATAAATACAAATCTCATCTAAACTTCATCAGTTAATTCTGCGATAACACATTGGCGATTACATTCTTACGACCCACAACATGTATGATTTTTCACTTAAAAGTCTGTAACATAATACTCCAACGAAAGTCTCATATTGTCTTTAAATCATTCTAAGAATGTAAGAGGATCGTGATCAGTGTATGTAACAGTCTCTGATACATTATTCATGACATACACATTAAAATGTTGTAAGGCCAGTACCAAGCTCGATAGCTCTTTTTCGATCATGGTGTATTTCCTCTGGTGGGTGTTGATCTTCTTCGACCAGTAACCAACTGGCAGTTCAATCCCATCCTCACCTTCTTGTCGGAGTACAGCCCCAACTCCAATGTCACTAGCATCCATGGCGACTTTAAAAGGTTTTGAAAAGTTTGGTGTAGCTAAAACTGGTTTGATGGTTATTATTGATTTCAAATGGTCGAATGCCTCCTGTCATGGTTCTGTCCATTGAAACTTTGTGTTCTTCTTTGGCAAATCGGTTAATGGTGCCACTTCACTGCTGAAGTTTGGAACAAACTTCCGATAGAATCCACTGATCCTAAGAATCAAGGCACCTCTTTCTTCAAGGTTTGGTCATAGAAATTCCTCGATAGCCTTTGCCTTTGCATTCCGTGTGGTCAACCTTCCATGACTGTTGTTATGACCTCTGCTCTCGTGAATTCAGATTTATTTTTAATTTATCACCAGTTTTGCTTCTTGTAGTCATTCAAAGAGCTCTGCCAACGGTACCATGTGATCTTTTCAGAACTTACTAAACATCACTACCTCATCCAAATAGACTGCACAGTTTGTTAAGCCAGCCACAACTCTGTTCATGAGTCTTTGGAATGTGGTAGATGCGTTCTTCATTCCAAAGGGCATCACTTTAAACTGATATAGCCCACTTAGGGTTACAAATGCAGAAATTTATTCCGCCATCACTGATAAAGATACCTGCTAGTAACCACACATTAAGTCCAACTTGGTGATTCAGCTTGTCCGAATCTCTCGATACAGTCCTCCAATCTAGGAATTTGGATATGAGTCTGATTTTGTAACACCGTTGACGTTCTGAAAATCCACGCAGAATCATTGCATCCTGTCTGGTTTGGGAACTAAGGTAATCGGCGAACTCCAGTCGCTCTGGCTTGGTTCGTTGATGTCCTTATCGAGCATGGCCTCCACCTCCATCTGGATCTATCTGGCTTTGGAAAGACTAAGTCGATAGGGGTGCTGTCTTATCAGAGCAGTATTTCCTACATCTATTTCATGTAAATAGTGTTAGTCCTCTCCATCTGATTCTTATACATGTCCTTATACTGCAGTAACAAATCTTTCAACTGCGTTCTATGCTCCTGAGACAAATAGCTTACTACCCTATCCCATTCCTCAAGAACTTCTTCATTTCTTAATCTGTTTTGAGGCACTTCAAAATCCACATCATCTGGATTTGATTCCTCACTCTGCAGGACAGTAACTAATACCTGTTTCTCCAGTTCTTTCTCTCTAGTATAACACAGTTTCAACATGTTCACATGACATACCCAATAATTTTTTTCTATCTAACATCTTTATCAGATAGTTCACTTGACTCAACTTGTTCTCAATTTGATAGGGACCACGAAACCTGGCTTTGAAGGGATCTCCTCTTACTGGTAACAGTACTAACACGTCATCCCCTTGGGAAAACGTTCGAATCTCAGAGCTTTTATCTGCCACCTGCTTCATTCTATACTGTGCCCTTTTTAGGTGCTGTTTAGCTAACTCACCTACTCTATTTAATCTCTCCCTCACCTCTAATACATAATCTAAGTGTGAGATCTCCAACTTTGGTCCTGTCACTTTTTCTTTATTCAATTTCAAAGGGACTCTCACTTCACTCACTTCGAGTTAATATTGGGCATAAACTGAGTAGATTTATTTGGGGCACTCTAACGGCAAACAATATGAATGGGATACCTTTATACCAATCATTTGGGTAGTCCTGACAGTATGCTCTCAATGTAGTCTTCAAGGTCTGATGCCACCTTTGCAAAGCTCCCTGGGATTTAGGATGATATGCACTGGATTTAAAGTGCTGTATACCTAACTATCCATAACCTCCTCAAATAGATTAGCAGTAAAATTTGACCCTTGACCAACTGAATCTCTCTGGGTAGCCCATACCATGTGAAGAAAGTGACTAACACCTCTACCACCTTTTTTGCCTTGATACTCTGTAATGGAATTGCCTCCAGAAATCTGGTAGACACATTCTTTATGGTTAACAAGTACTGGTTCCCATTTTTAGTTCTCAGGAGATGATCTACATCATCAATTATAACTCTTGTGAAAGGTTCCTCAAATGCGGGAACTGGCAACAAAGATGTTAGTTTTATTACCGCTTGTGGCTTACCTACCATTTGGTATGTTAATCACATCCTTGTGCATTCCAAGCCAATAAAAATGTTTTTGTACCTTAGCCTGAGTCTTTCGTGCCCCTAGGAATCTGCCTACAGATAGTTCATGTACTACCTATAATACCACCTGCCTGCCAGTCGCAACCAGCAAAGCAATCTGGTGCACTTCAGCCCATTTCTCCTCTGCACTAACCTGCCATGATCTCCATTTCCATCTTAGGATTCTATCTTTCAGATAATAACCCTCCAGAATATTCTCTGCCTCCTTTTCGGAGTACACATCCACATATATCTTTTATCCCCTTGTTTTGCTGTTGCAAGTCTCTTGGTCTTTCAGGACTAAACATTTCTGTCTGACCCTGTTCAGGTTTTTCCTGCACCATTACATCAAACAGGGTTTGTGCTAACTGAACCTCAACCCCTTCATCTTTCTCTTTACTTTTCCCTTTGTTCTGTGACTTATGATAGTGGGATCTGGTTACCACACAGTCTGGGAAAATACCGGATATTTCTGTTTTAACTCCTCAGTTTCTTGGTCTTCCTTGGGCTTCTCCACAACATGGGGTGTCACTCGCACCTTGGACCCTGCCAAATCATTCCCTAGAACAAAATGAATTCCTGGAAATGACATTCTGTCAATCACTCCCACTGTAACTTCCCCAGTCTTAAGTTAGCACTCCAACCTGATCTTACATAGGGGAATGCTAAATTTCTCTCCATCTATCCCACAAATTACCACACTCTTGGGTAACAGATCAGAAGGAGTGCATATTTGCTCATCCCTTACAGTGACTGGTTAGATCCTGTATCTCTCAAAATTATATCTTCTTGCACTTCTCCCCTTGATCTTTCTGAGTAATCTTTACCCACAGAGGTGAATTCTTTGTAGAGATCAGGTACTCCATACCCAGCCCCTGCCTAGGCTGTGCACTCTCCTGCAGTTCCTTGGCTATTCTTGGGGTCTCCTTTACAACCTTCACTAATGCTACTGGCTTAGCTTCTTTTATCACATCTTTCCCACAGCGTCTTTCTTTAATGATCAGCACTGTGTCTTTACATTTCCCACCTTCTGGCATTGAATACACCTTTTTCCAGTGCCCTTCTGAAACCACTGGCACTGTAATTTTCTGTGTCCCATTGCACTACAGTGAAAATACCTGAGGCCTTTCACCTCCTGTTCACCCTCTTGGGTTTCTTTAACCTGTGGTAAATTCTGTCTACTCTTGGTTTCGCAGTGTAAGATCTCCCCTTCTCCCAACTTCTATCCCTCACAGGACAAAATTGTCACCGGAAGCTTGTCTTGTGCACCAACATGTACTCTTCTGCTAACTCTGCTGCCCTCCTCACTTCCTGAACTTTTTGTCCCTCCACGTGAATTCTTAGCATCTCTGGAAGTGAGTTTTTAAATTCCTCCAGCAGAATAATCTCTCTTAGAGCCTCAAAGGTCCAAGGTCCTATCTATTTTCAAAGCACGCACCATTGATCAAAATGATTATGTTTAATACTTTTGAATTCAACATAAGTCTGACCTGGTTCCTTCTTTGTGTTTCTGAACCAGTCTATATGCTTTTGGCACCGATTTATAAGCATTTGAAATAGCCTGTTTAACCATTTCCTAATCTCTTGACCCCTCACCTGACAGGGCGACAAATACCTCACTCACTCTGCCTACCAGTTTAGTCTGAACTAGCATTACCCATAAATCCTCGGACCACTCCATCTGCCTAGCCAATTTTTCAAATGAAATAAAGGTGGCTTCAACATCTTTCTCATCAACATATGGCAGAATTTGATGTATTTGTATATATTATTACCTTCGTTTCTCATCTCCATCCTGTTAACTTGACTTTGCTGACTAAGTTGCAACTTCTCAAGTTCAAATTCTTTCCCTTTTTGCTCAGCTAAGAATCTTCTCTCTTTTTCCTCCCTGTCTCCCTTCCTTCTCTCTCTTTACTCAGATAAGAGCCTTCTCTCTCTCTTTCCTTTTGCTTATCTTCTAACTCCATTTTCCTCAATTGTATTTCAAGTTTTTCTCCCTCTACTGCACTTGTCTGTTCCCCTGACACACCTAAGTAACTCCCTTATGATTTCAGCTTTATTTTTGTCCTTGGTTAAACCCAAACTTAACTTCTTTGTAAATTCTAAATGTATGGCCTTTTTCTTTCCTTCTAAACTTTCTTGACAAATTTGAGAATCATCTTCAAATCCCAGAACCTCTTTAGCAATTTTAAGAGCCATTTCTCTCACTTTTAATTTAATTAACCACAAGTCACTGAAATGAAACAAGATTTATTTAAAGATCTAGGACGCTAACCTGCAAGTGTTTAAATCTGCTGGGATTTCTTTTACCCCCACATCTATTCAAATCTGTCTAAACCAGTTCAGATCCCGACAGAAAACCCCCAAGCTGTTCAAATCGCAGAAAAAAGCCCCTAGAATGTTCAAATCCTGACGATGAGCCCTCAAACTGTTATGACACAGGGTAAACCCTCCTGCTTAATTTAAACCAGCAACAGAGAAGATTTATCCCATGCAGTAATCCTTGAAAATTGAAGAAGCCAAGAACTAGTTAAAGTAAAAGTAACAACTTTATTTCTTAAAGTATAACTCCTTCCTCTCACCTATCTTTTACTTTCCCTTCTATAAAAGCCTCTAATTAAGATTTACCAAAATTCAACTTTTCAAAACTAGCCAGCTGTCGAATCTTCTGTTTGGATCTTCCTGTGTCTTCTTTTCTTCTTCTTAGGGATCATGCTTCACAGGTCACAGATCGATAAAGGTACATTTAAGAGAGCTATTTTTTGTGCAGTCTCTACATGTTGGTGGCGTGGCAGTTCTCCTCCCAACTGTTCAATTTTCCCCAGTCTTATACCCCCAAAGCATTGGATTGTGTCATTGGCTTTTAAGATTGTCAATATACTAAATTAAAACTTGATTGGAGTTTGGTATTTTTCATGGTATAATTTAAACTGATTGGCCTAATTCAAATCTGTTTTGTCATTTCCAGGCAACCCAGCTAATCTAGCTTATATTGTTACCTTATTCAGGACACTTGGTGCTGTCAGGTGGTTCTGCAAGCTTTTAACTCTCTTAAAGGTACAATACACCCACACAGCCCACTTAGAATCACAGAACCATAGAATCCCTACAGTCAGGTAGCAGACCATTTGGCCCATTGAGTCCACAGCAACCCTCCGAAGAATATCCCATCCAGATCCACCCACCTACCTACCCTATCCCTGTAACCCTGCATATCGCATAGCTAATCCACCTAACAACACCTCCTTGAACACTATGGGGCAAATCCACCTAACGTGCACATCAGAGTCATAGAGATGCATAGCATGGAAACAGACAGTTCGGTCCAACTCGTCCATGGTGACCAGATATCATAAATTAATCCCATTTGCCAGCACTTGGCCCAAATCCCTCTGAACACTTCCTATTCATATACCCATCCAGATGCTTTTTAAATGTTATAATTGTACCAGCCTCCACCACTTCCTCTGGCAGCTCATTTGATACATGCACCACCCTCTGCATGAAAAAATTGACCCTTAGGTCCCTTTTAAAATTTTCCCCTCTCACTCTAAACCTATGCCTTCTACTTCTGGTCTCCTCCACCCCAGGAAAAACATCGTATCCACAAACATCCACTCCCTCCACCAGCGATGCTCAGTTGTAGCAGTCTGTACTATCTACAAGATGCACTGTTGAAATTCACCAATGATCCTTAGCAAATACCTTTCATACTTACGACCATCTCCATCTAGTAGGACAGAAGCAGCAGATACATGAGAACACTATAACCTGCAAGTTCCCATCCAAGCCACTCACCACCCTGGCCTGGAAATAATCGCTGTTCCTTCACTGTTGCTGGAATCTGGAAAATCCTGGAATTCCCTCACTCAGGGCATTGTGGGTCATATGGACTGCAGCGGTTCAATCACCTTCTCAATGCCACATAGTGACCATCAATAAATGCTGACCAGATAGTGATTCCCTTGTCCCACAAGTAAATTAAAAGAAAACTCCAGTGAATACAACCCGAATCAACTCGATTTCTCCTCATGCATCATTCCTGCCATCCCAGAAAACAATTTGGTAAACCATTGCTGCACTACCTCTACAGAATGAATATCTTTCTTCAAATGTGGAGACCGAAACTGCACATAATATTCCAGTTGTAGCTTCACAAACGTTTGCTATAATTGCAGTAAGCAAACGTTTTCTATAATTGTTTCTATATGGGGTTACAGGAAAAGAGTAGGAAAGTGGATGTGAGGAATATCGGACCAGTCACGAACTAATTGAACAGTAGAGTAGGTTTGAGACACCAAACAGTCTCTCCTGTTCCTATTTCTTGTTATCTGATTTGAATCCTTTCATTACGAAAGTCAACATACAGTTGTCTTCTTTGCTGCTTGCTGCACCTGTACGCTTACTTTTCAACAAATGATGCAAAAGGTTACCCTAATGTCTTTAATTAAAAGATATGTTAACATTTATAAAAGAGCTAATTTTTGGTCTCTCATGTATCTATGAATTTGTGAAATGTTATCAAACTTCAGGTATGATGTGCAGACAATATATATAAGACAAACTGTGCATTTGGCTGTGAACTGGTGTATCTCTACTCTGGACCAAAAACCCTGGATTCAAGTCCCACTTGTCCTAGAGATGTATAATAACATTAAAAATATTGATATTAAGCTGTAAAGTAAAGCTGCTAATCTTGGTTGATTTTGCTGATACCTGTTTATGCATTGTACAGCTGGGACTGAAGCACTAAATGCACCTTACCATTTTATAATATTGTACTCTGCAGTGAGACATTCCAGTACTGCATGCCTCACAAAGGTGAGGCCTTCTAATATTCGTGGGAATGCACGAGGAAAACAGAGAGAATTGCAACTGTAAACTACAAGTCTTTCACAGTTGCTACATGATAGATTCCCTCTGCCATAATTTGTGTTACTCAGTATTGAGAAGTCCAGACTCCTCCTCAGT
The DNA here is from genome assembly GCF_037043375.1 of Chiloscyllium plagiosum. Classification (NCBI taxonomy): domain Eukaryota; kingdom Metazoa; phylum Chordata; class Chondrichthyes; order Orectolobiformes; family Hemiscylliidae; genus Chiloscyllium; species Chiloscyllium plagiosum. Next base: position 42,487,224 of record NW_028270177.1, read on the forward strand.
CACTTCTCACTGCTGTCCTCTGTAATTACTTAAAATAAATAATAACTCTTGTTTAGTATAGAAATCTGGACCACGCTTTCAGCCTTGGTCTGAAAGTCATATAAAATGGGTTACCTTGTAAAAAAGTTTTAACATTAGATATGAGTCTGGTAACAGTGAGGCTAAATTTACAGTATGTTAACTCAGTGGGTTGAAACATTTCAGCATTCTTCTGTTTCATTAGCAAGTTGTGGGCGAGGGTGATAACTATGCTCAGCTTTGCACAAACTTCCTGTAGTAATTGCATTCTGTCTCACAGGCAATATGTCAAAAAGCCTTGATGACACATGCCCATGATATCATCACTGCATGTGATCCAAGAATTTAATGGCATCATTCTATACCAGGATCGTATAATGAATGACATGCTACAAGAAGCATGCTCTCTGCATAATCTAATGCTAGCGGAGACACTGATGTGTATATGCAAGTAGTGTTTGTATATAAGCTAGTGTTAGCTGTAATAAATATGCTAGATTCTTAAGTACCTTTATGACCTCTATAAAAAACACCCCTTCCATTGTGGATACCTATTCTCAAACCAAATGTTTCAAACGGTGCGAAATTTGCCAAGTTTTCTTGAGTTAAATTATAGAATATAGAAAAGGACAGTACAGAACAGGACCTTAGGCCCACGGTGTTGTGCTGAGATTTATTCCTAATGTAAAATATAGTAACTTAACCTACGCACCCCTCAACTCACTGCAATCCATGTGCATGTCCAGCAGTCACTTCCACCACCTCAGCTGGCAACACATTCCATGCATTCACAACTCTCTGTGTAAAGAACCTACCTCTGATATCTCCTTTATACCTTTCTCCTAATCTCTTCAAACTATGACTTCTCGTACCAGTCAATTCTGCCCTGGGAAAAGTCTCTGGCTATTGACTCTATCTATTCCTCTCATTATTTTGTACACCTCAATCAGGTCTCCTGTCTTTGTCCTTCTCTCCAGAGAGAAATGTCTGAGCTTATTTAACCTTTCTTCATAAGGCAAGCCCTCCAGCCCAGGCAGCATCCTGGTAAACCTTCTTTGCACCCTCTCCAAAGACTCTATATCTTTCCTATAGTAGGGTGACCAGAACTGGACACAATATTCCAAGTGTGGTCTCACCAAGGACTTGTAGAGATGCAGCAAAACCTCGCGGCTCTTAAACTCGATCCCCCTGTTAATGAAAGCCAAAACACCATATGCTTTCTTAACAACCCTATCCACGTGGATGAAAATGTGTTGCTGGAAAAGTGCAGCAGGTCAGGCAGCATCCAAGGAGCAGGAGAATCGATGTTTCGGGCATGAGCCCTTCTTCAGGAAAGAAACGTCGATTCTCCTGCTCCTTGGATGCTGCCTGACCTGCTGTGCTTTTCCAGCAACACATTTTCAGCTCTGATCTCCAGCATCTGCAGTCCTCACTTTCTCCTATCCACTTGGGTGGCAAATTTGAGGGATCTATGTACTTGCACACCCAGATCCCTCTGTTCCTCCACACTGCTAAGAATCCTGTCTTTAATCCTATATTCAGCATTCGAGTTCGACCTTCCAAAATGCATCACTTTGCATTTATCCACGTTGAACTCCATCTGCCATTTCTCAGCCCAGCTCTGCATCTTGTCTGTGTCGCGCTGCAGCCTGCAGTAGCTATCGACGACAACTCCAATCTTTGTGTCATCTGCAAATTTACTAACCCACCCCTCAACCTCCTCATCCAAGTTATTTTTAAAAATTACAAAGAGCAGAGGCCCAAGAACAGAGTCCTGTGGGACCCCACTCAACACTGTCCTCCAGGCAGAATATTCACCATCTACAACCATTCTCTGCCTTCTGTCAGCCAGCCAAATCTGAATTCAGATAGCCAAATCTCCCTGTATCCCATAATTCCTGACTTTATGAATTAGCCTACCATGGGGATCCCTATCAAACGCTTTGCTGAAATCCATATACACCACATCCACCGTCGACCGTCGTCGACCTGTCTTGACACCTCCTCAAAGAACCCAATAAGATTTGTGAGGCATGACCTGCCCCTCACAAAGCCATGCTGACTGCCTTTAATCACACTATGCTTTGCCAAATAGTCATAAATCCTATCCCTCAGAATTCTTTCCACAACTTTGCTGACTACAGAGGTGAGACTGACTGGTCTGTAATTGCCAGGGATTTCCCTATTACCCTTCTTGAAAAGTGGAACAAATTCGCCTCCTTCCAATCCTCCGGTACGACTCCCATGGAGAGTGAGGAGGCAAATATCCTTGACAGCGGCTTAGCAACCTCCTTTCTCCCTTCCCAGAGCAGCCTAGGATAAATTAGCTTATTAAATACTAAATATATGAAAGGTAATACAATATGACACATGTACTGATTGAAATGTAAGTGGAGTAAAAAGATTAACAGTTAAAATGTCTCTGGTTCTGTGAAGAGTAGATGATGGAACATTGTGGCCAATAATTTGGAAAATAACGATAACACTGGTGGTAATTTTAGAATGCTTGCTTCATCAAGTCAGAAGGCCTTTTGTCTTGTTTCCATCATAAGAAATAGGACAGAAGTAGGCCATTCAGCCCCTCAAGTCCATTACACCATTCAGTAGAATCATGGCTGATTTGACATTCCTCATGTCCACCTTTCTGCCCTTTCCATGTAAGTCTCGATTCACCACTAATCAAGAAGATACTGCAGCCTTAAACACACACAAGGACACCCAGTCCTCCCTGATTGCCCTTGTCAGCTATGCTGAGTGAGCAACCTCTCCCAAAATTTCTCGTCAGTCACTTCTCACTATCACCCTCTAGGGATACGCTCCCTCCTGGTGAGCACCAGGTCCTCCGTAATCCCCTTCTCAGTTACGGTGAGCAAGCTGAGTTCTCCTAGAACCCTCATCAATCACTTTGCACTACAACCCTCTTTAACTACTTACAATAAATAAGTTATTTATTAGCTACTAAGTACTTGAAAAGAATAAAAATGGTGCACACAGATTGGACATGTAAAAAAGGATTAACAGTTAAAATGTCTCTGTAGTTCTGTGAAGAGTAGATGGTGGAATATGACAGTCATTAATTTCAATTATAATGGTAACACTGATTTTGGGATTCTTAGTTCTGCAAGTTAGAAAGACTATGAGAAATTGGAAAGTAGTAGGCCATTCAGCCCCTCGAGCCTACCTCTCCATTCAATAGGATCATAGATGATCTGGCATCCTGCTCTTTCCCTATATCCCTCGAGACCACAACTGATCAAGAATCTATCTGTCTCAGCTTAAATATACACAAGGACTCTGCTCCCACAACTCCCTGTGGCAGGGAGTTCCAAAGACTTTCAAGTCTCTGAGAAGAAATTCCTCCTCCTTTGAGTCATAAATTGGGATGCCTTTATTCTGAGTCTATGTCCTCTGGTCCTGGACTCTCCAATGAGGGAATCATCCTCTCAGCATTTACCCTGTCAAGCACCTTAAACATATATTCATCTAAATTCCAATCAATTCCCTTCTTATTTAACCTTTACTCCTAAGACTTCATACTTGGGATCAACCTAGTTAATGTTCTCTGAACTACCTCCAATGAAATAACATCTTTCCTTAAGTAAGGGACTGAAGTAGCTCACATTTCTCAATATGTAGTCTCATCAGCACCTTGTACTGTTGTAATAAAACTTCCCTGCTCTTATAGTTCCACTCCCTTGAAATAAGGGAAAGCATTCAATTAACCTTGCTGATTACCTGCTGCACCATTGTACCTTTCCACCTATTTTTGTGGCATCTGCAAATTTGGTGACAGAAAAGTTGGCAACTTTCAATATGAGCTTCACCAAGGAGGAAATAATGGTTTCTAATATTCAAGAATCCCTTGAATGTCAGCAGAAGATGAGTACACCCTACAGATACAAGAGGAGGGACTTGAAATGGAGATCGCGAAAGGCCTTACCCTTCATTAAGTGTACTGAGAAGGCAGGGCAGTACAAGCTGCCTTCTTTGGCATATCCTCCAATGGGCTGATGTCTAACTTTGAGATGATGATGAAACTGACTTCCATAGTAGGTCCATTCTCCAAAATAGTGACAGCTTTAAGTTATCAGAGTTCTTGGGTTGAAGGTAAATGTCTTTATCATTGAAACTGATCTGTATGGATGCTCCAGCCTTTCTCGCACAGTACCTAGAGCTGCTCGGTATCTCTGCTACATGTGAAACATGAATCTCTACCATAGCCTAATGTTGACCAGTTGGGAACTGCTGGCTTTCAAGAACAGTGATATTGTGGGATAGTATGAGAAGAGACCAATTTCCTTTTACCCAAATAGTTCTAAGGTCCAGTATAGGGCTGATACATATAAACCACATGAAGAAAGATTGAGAATTCTTGACTGTCTCTTATCAATTTCATTTTATGTTACACATACTGGTCACTTACATGGATCACTACACAGCCTTCGGCAGATGGATCTATAGAAATTACTAGTGCAAATCTATTCTTCATCATGCCCATTTACAGGTAGAATGTTGCAAAAAGGTATGGCTTCCTATTTCTGTAGAGTTTAGCTAAAGAACACTGTTCATGGTCTAAGCTTAAAAAATTCAATTTCCTCTTCCAACAGCCAACCCCAAAGATTTTGGAGCTGCATTGGCCTCCCACATTAACATGGCTGGTTTCAACTCTTTCACTACCTACTCCATCTTTTAAAATGCCTCTACATTACGTCCACCATGATTCCATGCTTGCCTTCTAATTTTAAAATTTTATGAGGTTGTTAAACAAATTAAATGTGCAAAGTCAGTAGTCAAGTCACCAGGGCCTGGTGTAAGTACCTTCATTACACATTAATCAACCCTTGTTTTCCCTTTCTTTGCAAATTAGTCATGCATGTTGAGTAATACAGTTGAGAACTCTGTTTAATTAATTCAAACCTTTCTAATGATGCAAACTGTTTCCACGATTATTGTTTCTAAAATCTTGTCCACCAGAGATACTAAACTGACTGGCTGGCTAATATTCTTATCTGAATAAAAGTGTCAAATTTTCCCCTCTCCAACTCCTTAGCATAACCAAGTTGGAAAACTTTAGCAAACTTTTCCACTATGTTCAGTCCCACTTCCAACAGTAACCTGGGAATCAAGCTTTTTAGATTAGAGGACTTATCCATTCCAAGAATAGTCTATCATTCCACTAAATTGCAGAATAATTTATCTATTCCAAGCATAATCTCCTTTCTCCTAATGTTACTGCCTATCTTTTCTTAAATAGATGGCCAATACCTTGTTCATATCATGCAATATTGATGAGGATAGGTACTTGGATAAAAATTTGCACCTCGACAGAGTAATGGAACCAACTGGCTCGGAGCAGAGCCAGCATGGATAAAATGGCCAACATCTGTGCCTTTAAGTCTGTTAATCATTCAAACATACTACAGGCAGTTTCCAGGTTGCGAATGCGTTTCGTTCTGGACTCCATTTGCAAGTTGATTCATACACAAATTGTAATATAATAAAGGAGCCAATCATCCGTACAGAAAATGTTTGTATGTCGAATCCCTGTATGCAATTGTGTTTGTTAGATCAACTTTCGTTAATCAGGTTTACCTATGAAACTTGATTGACTGTAAAGTGTTTAGTACATCAGTGAGTGGAAAATACCCAGGGCTAAGCCAATGGATAGTAAGTCCGGAGAAGAGTGTCAAACTGGGGAGGGCCATGTCAGGGTGGGAGAATATGACTGGTGTGGAGAATAACACAAGTAGGAAGAATAAAGGGCAGGTGAGAATCAGTAGGGGAGAGGGATAATGGGGAAAGGGGTAAGATGTGGGAGAGGGATAGTAAGAAGAGCGTGATGGTCAGGAAGAGTGGAAGACCTGGAAAAATGGTGACTGAGAACAATCTAGTTCTCAATGCCAGCAAAACCAAGGAACTCATTATTGACTTTTGGCTGGATGCTACTCATGTCCCCCTACACATTAACAGTACAGAGGTGTAACGAGTGGAGAGCAAGTTCCTGGGAATGGTCATCCACAACAAGCTTTCTTGGACTCATATGGACACACTGGTTACAAAGGCCCAACAACTTTTCTTCCTCAGGCAGCTAAGGAAATTTGGTATAACAGCTAATACCCTTGCCAACTTTTATAGGTGCGCCATTGAGAGCATTCTGTCTGGATGTATCACTACCTGGTATGACAACTGTATCATTCAAGATCAGAGACGGTTACAGAGAGTGGTGAACTCGGCTCGGACAATCACAAAGGCCAACCTCCTATTATTTATAGAATCCATCTACCGGCCCTGCTATCAAGGAAAGACCGCCAGCATTCTCAAAGATCCATCCCACCCTAACAATGTTTTTCAACTTCTACCACCAGGGAGAAGGTACAGGAGCCTGAACACATGCACCAGCTGGTTTCGTAACAGTTTCTACCCCACAGTTGTTACAATACTGAATCGACTCACAAACTCTTAACATTTGCCTGAACCTGTGTTTTTGCTTTTGCTGCTGTTTACCTTTTATTTACTATCTATACTAGTTAACTATGTCAGCTCCTGTATTGCTTGCAAGACAAAGCTTTTCACAGTGCCTTGTTACAAGTAACAATAAATTCAATTCAAACAGAAGAGAGCTAGTCGGGGAAGTGGAAAGATGGTGGCAGATTCTAAATTAGAGTGGTGCTTGAAAAGCACAGCAGTTCAGGCAGCATCCAAGGAGCAGGAAAATCGACGTTTCGGGCGAAAGCGTCTATTACTGATGAAGGGCTTTCCAGCATCTGCAGCCCTTGTTTTTACCTAAAGATGGTGGCAGTACAGGAAAGGGACATTTAGTGCAGGTGGCTTTGGGGAGATATATAGTGAATGTACAGTGTGGCACATGGGAATGACTAGGTGAGGGGAAGCAGCGGGGTCGGACATGATGGATAATGCGAAAGGGGAGAGAGACGCTAGGCAAGAAGGATCGTAGGGTAATGGGCCAGTGGAAGGACAGAGTGACATGGCGGGAGGGATACAATGGGGGAATGAAATTTACGGAAGAGCGGATGGTTTACCCGGGTCTGCGCCCCCAGTCGCTTTCCTCTTTATGTTCTGTGTGCCGGTGTACCCTCCCCCAGCCCTTTCCCCTTTCGGGCCCGGACTCGGAGTGAGGCTCCGCCTCGCGCTGCACCCGGGAGGCGGTACCGCGGCGGACGCAATGGCGGATGATTTCGTGGCGGAGGGAGAGACGTGTGAGTACCCGGGTCTCGATTGGGGATCGTGTCCCGTCCCCGTCCCCGTCCCCGTCGAGGTGGAACCCTCTGAAACATGTAGTTTAAGTATACGTCGTTTCTATGGTCGCGGACTGCTCAAATATTTAATTAATTGCAAGAAAACGGTTTCGTGTTTCACTTCCAGGGCAGTAATAATCCACCTTTTATATGTTCATGTAATAAAAAGACAAAGTCATAAAGGTCTGTAACGAAAATTATAGGAATGGGGCACACTATGGAAACTAGGGACAGGAGGCTGAATGGTCTCTTTCTGAGCAATACTCTGACAGCACAGTATGACAATTCAAAGTAGCTCTTGAGTTCTGTTCTACCCCAACTATTCTTCAATTACCCTATCTATTTCTGTTGTTATCACCGACAATAAATTGTCCAGTATTGATTTTAAGAAGGGTTTTAAGTAAAGAATGGTAGTAGTAGAAATGCAGAACATTTAATGCGAGGGCATATTTGAATTGACAGTCCAGTAAGATGTCATCATCTATTTCTCCATGTTCCATATCTTCCATGTCATTCTCCACAGTAAACACTGATGATGCAAAATACTTGAAGAAAGTGAGGACTGCAGATGCTGGAGATCAGCATCGGAAGAGTGTGGTGCTGGAAAAGCACAGCTGGTCAGGCATCATCCGAGGAGCAGGGGAATCAAAGTTTCGGGCATAAGCCCTTTTGTATCGGGAATTCCTGATACAAAATACTTGTTTAGTATCTCTCCCATCTCCTAAGGTTCCACGCATGGGCTGCCTAGCTGATCTTTGAGGCACCCTATCATTTCCCTACTTACCTTTTTTGTCCTTAATGTACTGCATTTATGGAATCCCTTTGGATTTTCCTTAATTCTATTTGCCAAAGCTCTCTCATGTCCCCTTTTTGCCCTTCTGATTTCCCTCTTAAGTGTACTTCTACTGCTTTTATATTCTTCTAAAGATTCACTCAGTTTTTTGCTGTCAATACATGATGTATGCTCCCTTTTTCTTGACCAATACCTCAATTTCTGTAGTCATCCAGCATTCCCTACCCCTGTCATACATGCTTTTCAGACTAACAGGAACATATTGTCCATGGACTCTCATTATCTCTTCTTTGAAGGCTTCCCATTTTCCAACAAACCCTTTACCTGCAAACATCCGCCCCCAATCAACTTTTCAAAGTCCTTGCTTAATACTATCAAAATTGGCCGCCTTCCAATTTAGAACTTTAATTTTTAGATGAGGTCTTTCCTTCTCCATTTCTATTTTAAAACTAATAGAATTATGGTTGCTGGCCCCAAAGTGCTCCCCCAATGACACCTCAGTCGCTTCCCTTGCCTTATTTCCCAAAAGTAGATCAAGTATTGCACATTTTCTGCTAGGAATATCCACATATTGAATCAGAAAATTTTCTTGAACACACCTAATAAATTCATCTCTGTCTAAACCCTTAACACTATGGCAGTCCCAATCTATGTTTGGAAAGTTAAAATCGGTGGCATGGTGGCTCAGTGGTTAGCACTGCTGCCTCATAGCACCAGGGTCCCAGGTTGGATTCCAGCCTCGGGCAACTGTCTGTGTGGAGTTTGCACATTCTCCCCGTGTTTGCGTGGGTTTCCACTGGGTGCTCCGGTTTCCTCCCATAGTCCAAAGATGTGCAAGTCAGATGAATTGGCCATGCTAAATTGCCCATGGTGTTAGGTGCCAGAGGGAAATGGGTCTGGGTGGGTTACTCTTCGGAGGGTTGGTGTGGACTTGTTGGGCCGAAGGGTCTGTTTCCCAACTGTAGGGAATCTAATCTAATCTACCATAATCGCCCTAGTATTCTTGCAGATAACTGAGAGCTCCTTACAAATTTTTTTCTCAATTACCCGCTGACTATTGGGGGTTCTATAGTACAATCTCAATAAGGTAATCATCCCTTTCTTATTTCTCAGTTCCAGCCAAATAACTTCCCTGGATGTATTCCCAGGAATATCCTCCCTAAGTAGAGCTGTAATGTTATCCTTTATCAGTCACACCCCTTCCTCTCTTGCCTCCTTTCTATTCCTCCTATAGCATTTGTGTCCTGGAACATAAAGCTGCCAGTCCTGTCCATTTCTGAGCCACCTCTCTGTAATTGTTATAATATCTCAATCCCATGTTCCTAACTATACACTGAGTTCATCAGCCTTCTCTGTTAGGCTGCTTGCATTGAAATAAATGCAGTCTAATTGATCAGCCATACCTCGTTCTCTGCTTTATTTCTGCCTGCCCTGACTGACTTGCTCCTTTTCCCAATTGTATCAGTCTCAGACTGATCTCTTTCCTCACTATCTCCCTGGATCTCATTTCCCCACCTTACTAGTTTAAATCCTCCTGAGCAGCTCTATCAAATTTCCCTGCCAGTGTGTTAAGTCTTCTTCCAAATCAGGTGCAATCCATCCTTCTTATACAGGTCACATCTACCTCAGAAAAAAGATTCCAATGATCCAAAAATGTGAACCCTTCTCCCCTGCACCAGCTCCTCAGGCATGCATTCATCTGCTGTATCCTCCTTTTTCTACCCACACTAGCTCGTAGCACCGGGAGTAATCTAGATATTACTATCGTCGAGGACCTCCTTTTTAAATTCCTGCCTAACTTTCTATATTCTCCCTTCAGAATCTCATTGTTTTCCGTTCCTATGTTGTTAATTCCATTGTGCGCAGTGATCTCCTGCTGGTCCCTCTCCCCTTTGAGAACATACTGCATCCTCTCTGAGATATCCTTGATCGTGGCACCAGGGAAGCGACACACCATTCTGATGTCTCGCTATCGGCCGCAGAAACATCCCCTGAGAGTCCATCACCCCCTACATTTTCCAAAACAGCATACTTGTTTGAAATGGTGATAGCCACAGGAGATTCCTGTACTACCTGCCTACCCCTCCTATCTTTCCTAGAGATAATCTAACTGTATCTGTGGTTTTTCTCCATTGAACTGTAGGAAGAAACTGGAGCACCTGGCTGAAACCCATGCAGATTTGGAGAGAACATGCAACCTCCATGCAGACAGTCACCCAAGGCTGCAATCATACCCATGGCTTGGTCAGAGTGCCAGGGATCTGAGCTGATTCCAGCAAAGAGTGATGGCCTGTGTGAAGCTTGCGCAATCTATTCATGTGCATGATTTTGACCAGGTGCTCTGGTTTCCTCCAGTAATTGTAAGAGGTGTAGGTTAGATAAACTGGCCATGGTAAATTGTCCCTTAGTGTTGAGGGATTTACAGGCTAGGTGGGTTAGCCATGGTAATAATTGAGATGAATTGAGCAGTACCTGAAGAGCAGTAGTCAGTAGGCAGTTATTAATGAATAAAATGCATAATATTAATTAAAAATTAAGGTTTGGTTCTCCTGGAGCCAGTAATGATGTTCTACAGGAATTGAGATCATTGTTTAGTATTTGTCTTAATTATTTTTATGGTTACGTTGTGAAGATTACTTAACCAGGTAATGAATTATGGCTTAGTAGTTTTCCACCGGATAGTTTCAGATGAGGTGCACGACAAATGCAGTTATATGGTGTGAAACTGTGCAGAGATAAGGGCAGGGTTAAATTGTATAGAACATAGAATAGTACAGTACAGCACAGGAACAAGACCTTCAGCCGAACATAACACCAAATGAAACTAATCTCTTCTCCTTGCATATTCATGTGCATATCTAAAAGTTCCCTGTCATATCTGCCTCAACTACCACCCCTGGCAGTGCATTCCAGACTCCTACCACATACTGTGTAAAAAAAAAAAAAATTGCCCCTCACATCTCCTTTGAACTTTCCCTCTCTCACTCTAAATGCATGCCCCCCTAGTATTAGACATTTCAACTCTGGGGGGAAAAAGAATTCTGACCATCAATCTTAGCCATGCATCTCATAATTTTGTAGACTTCTATCAAGTCTCCCCTCAGCCTCTACTGCTGAAGAGAAAACATCCTGGGTTTTTCTAGCCTCTCCTTTTAGCTCATACCCCTAATCCAGGCAACATTATGATAAACCTCTTCTGCATCCTTTTCAAAGCCTTCACATCATTCCTATAATGTGGTGAACAGAATTGAATGCAAATGTGGCCTAATCAAAGTCTTATAAACATGCAATCGTGACTCTTTTACTCAATTCCACCACCTTTAAAGGCAAGCATGCCTTAACCACCCTATCTGCTTGCATGGCCACTTTCAGGGAGCTATGAACTTGAATCACAAGATCCTTCTGTACATCGATGTTGCTCAGAGTCCTGCCATTATCTGTATACCTTTCCTTAACATTTGATTTTCCCAAAGTGCAGCACCTCATACTTGCCTAGTTTAAACTCCATCTGCCATTTCTCCACCCATATCTACCACTGATCTATACCCAGCTGTATCCTTTGACAACCTCCATACTATCCAAAATTCCACCAATCTATGTATCAACTGCAAACTTACTATCCCACTGTTCTATATTTTCATCCAAGTCATTTGGACAGCAGTGGACCTAGATGCATCCCTTCAGATCCCCACTAGTCACAGACCTCCAGCCTGAAAAAGCTCCCTCCATCACTACCCTCTGTCTTCTGTGAGCAAGCCAATTCTGAATCCACTAAGCCAAGTCACAGTGGATCTTATGCATCTTAATCTTCTGGATGAACTTATTATGAGGCACCATGTCGAAAAATCAATGTAAACAACACCTACTGCTCTACCCTCATTAATCACCTTTATCAAGTAGAGAGCATTTGTAGGTAGATTATGGAAATCTGCAGGGCTAATTAGGTTGTAATATTTGGTGATTTCAGTTACCCTATGATAGACTGGAAAAAATGTAGAGTGTGGGGCATAGAAGGGGAGAAGGGCCTGCAATGTGTGCTGGAAAGCTTTCTGGAACAGTACATTTCCAGTTCTTCAGGTTGCTGGATCTGGGTCCGAGGAAATGAAGCAGGCAAGGAATGGAGAAAGTCAGAGTGAGAGAGCATTTGGAAAATAGTGATCATAACAACAATAAGTTCAATATTAAACTGGAAAATGATAAATTGAAGAAGATTCCAGACTGGAAATATGCAGATTTTAGGGATCTGAAATTTGAACCAGAGTTGGTTGATTGGAAATGCATTTTGATGGATATATGGTGGATGCAAAATGGGTGAATTTCAAAAGAGTTGAATCGGGTGCAAACTAGGTGCATATCCATAAGAAATAAAACTGATGTATCCGAAGCTAGAGTGTCCTGGATGACAAACGATGTTGATGAGAAAAATAAGGAAAATAAGGGCCACATGGTGGCTCAGTGGTTAGCACTGCTGCCTCACAGCGCCAGGAACCCGGGTTCGATTCCCACCTTGGGCTACTGTCTGTGTGGTATTTGCACATTCTCCCCATGTCTGTGTGGGTTTCCTCTGGGTGTTCCGGTTTCCTCCCACAATCCAAAGTTATGCAGGTCAGTTGAATTGGCCATGCTACATTGCCCATAGTGTTGGGTGCATTAGTCAGGGGTAAATAGGAGGGAAGGGGAATGGGTTACTGTTTGGAGGGTTGGTGTGGATTTATTGGGCCAAATGGCTTGTTTCCAAACTTGGGGAATCTAACCTAATGTAATACTGGAATAATAATAGCAATATAAATCAGGAAGAGTATCTCAAATGTACGATGCGTGATAAGGCTGGAATAAGGAAGGCTAACAGGAAGCATGAGGAAAGGATGGCAGGCCACGCTAAAACAAATCTTCAAACATGTTAATAGTTAAAGAAGGATATGGTGGGCCCCAAAGGGAACAAGCAGGGCAAGCTGCTCATGAAATATTTTGCTTCCGTGTTTAGCAAATTAGAAGGTAGTGACAATGGCTTAATTCAAAATGTGGGTGTTGTGCAACTGAGCAGTATAGTGATAAGTAAAGAAGAGGCACTAAATACTCCAGGTAAAGAACTCATCAGGCCCGATGGGATGCATCATAGATTGATGAGAGAGCAAATTGCCAAGCCATTGACAAACATTTTCCAGGTCCTTCTCAACACAGAATTAGTCCTGGGGAAGTGGAGCATTTGAAGTATGATTCTGTTGTTTGGGTACCAGGGTGCAGTGTGTTATGTGTGAAGAACACCTGCACAATGTCTTCATAACATAGCACCCTGGAGCTGGGCAAAGCAGAAGAAGAACACCTACACAATATCATCAGAAACAAAGGGTTCCCAAAAAGCATAGTCTGCCATTACCTACATGCAGACCACAACAGGGAGACACAACACGTCTGGACACACTGGCCACACTGCCATACATTAAGGACATATCTGAAATGACCACAAAACTACTCCGACCCCTGGATATCATGCCACACTACGACAGCTACTAACAAGTATAAAGGATCCCATACCCACAACCAATAGAACCAATGTTATATACGAAATACCATGTAAATACTGCCATGTAAATACTACATAGGGCAAACAGGAAGGAAATTAGCCACCAGAGCATATGAACACCAACTGTCCACCCCAAGAGACATGACCAGCTATCACTTATCTCCATATACACAGACAATGAAGGACACCAATTGACTGGGACATTGTGTCCATTCTAGGACAAACCATACAGGGACATATTTGAGAATTCCTGAAAGCCTGGCACTCAAGCCGGAGTTCTATTAAGAACCATGTAGAGTTGGACCTCATATACCAACCACTAAGAAACAACCAGCAACAAAACTGGAAATGACCCTAGCAGACGCAGGTACATAAATAGCAAGCAGAACAGCACACCAATACTTCACGAGAGGCTCACTGATGATATTACCTAGAATGGTGACAAAACATCTGCGAACAAACTTATCAGGTCGGCGAGCAAGTCAAAACCTCATCCACAAGCTGAGCTACAAATCTTCTCGAATACTATGATGCCAGTGTTTAAGAAGGGAGCAAATGATAATCCAGGTAACTACATTAATAGGAAAACTGACAGAGGCCATAATACAAGATAAGGTAAATGAACACTTCAAGAAAAATAAGTTAATACTCAACAGTCAACATGGCTTTGTTAAAGGCAGTTCATGTCTGACAAATTTGATTGAGTTCTTTGACGAGGTGACATAGGCAGTGATAACGCTGAAGATGTTGTATACTTGGACTTTCAGAAAGCATTTGATTCAGTGCCACATGGCAGGTTGGTCAGCAAGTTAGATATGTTTGGAATTATTGGGTCTTTGGCAGCATGGATTAGAAGTTGGCTCATAGATAGGGAACAGAGATTGGGTATAGATAGGCATTTCCCAGATTGAAGATGAGTTGAAAGTGATGTTGGGATCCTTGCTTTTTCTGATTTATATAAACAATGAAAAGATGGATGTTGAGGGCAAAATCTCTAAATTTGTGGATGATACTCAGCTAGAGAGAATAGTGAATTGTGAGGATGGTTTAGGGCCAATTTTGGAATATTGCATGCAGTTCTGGTCTCCTTCCTATCGGAAAGATGTTGTGAAACCTGAAAGGGTTCAAAAAATATTTACAAGGATGTTATCAGTGTTGGAGGATTTGAGCTAAAGGGAGAGGTTGAATAGGCTGGGGCTGTTTTTCTTGGAGTGTCAGAGGCTGAGGGGTGATCTTATAGAGGTTTATAAAAATCATGAGGGGCATAGATAGGATAAATAGACAAAGTTTGTTCCCTGGGGTGTGGGAGTCTAGAACTAGAGGGCATAGGTTTAGGGTGAGAAGGGAGAGATATAGAAGAGACATAAGGGGCAACCTTTTCATGCAGAGGGTGGTAAATGTATGGAATGAGCTGCCAGAGGAAGTGGTGGAGGCTGGTACAACTGCAACATTTAAAAGGCATCTGGATAGGAATATGAATAGGAAGGGTTTAGAGGGATATGGGCCAGGTGCTGACACGTGGGACTGGATTGGGTTGGGATACCTGGTCAGCATGGACGGGTTGGACCGAAGGGTTTGTTTCCATGCTGTACATCTCTGACTCTATGACTTCACAGGGACATTGACAAGTTGGCCAAATGGCAGACAACTGGCAGATGAATTTCAATGCAGAGACATGTGAGGTAATGTACTTTGGTAGAAGAAACTTGTTGAGACAATACAGACTCAAGAATACAGGGGTAGTACAGTTAGGGTTCACGTGCATGATTCACTGAAGGTGGCCAGACAAGTTAAAACGGTTGTTAAGAAGGCTTATAGGATCCTTGGATTTATAATAGGATCCTTGGAAAGTATAAAGGCAAGTTAGTGATGCTATACCTTTCCAAATCATTTGGTTTTTGTGTTCAGTTCTGGGCACCTTTTTAAAGGAAGGATATTAAAGCCCTGGAGAGCGTGAAATGAGATTTACTCAAATGATACCAGGAATGAGGGATTTTAGATACAAGCAAAGATGGCAGAAACAGGGATTATTCTCCTTGGAGCAGTGGAGATTAAGAGGTAACCTTACTGAGATGTTCAAAATTCTCAGCAAGAAAAGAAGGTAAAGGAGAATATTCTGTTTCCACGAGTTGGTATGTCAGTAATTCGGGGTCACAATTTCAAGGTTGTCAGCAAGAGGACTAGGAGTGAGATGAAACTTCTTCACTCAGAGATGTTAGGATTTGGAAGGATTTGGTATGTAATGCTTGGGAGAGTAGTGGATGTGGATTCCCATAGGATGTTTCAAAAGAGTGCTATATATATATATATATATGGATTGGAGTTGGGTAGCTGTTTTGGGAGCTGTCACACACGTGAAGGTTCGAATGGGTTCCTTCTATACAGTAAAATTCTTTTGATTCTATGATTTTAAGCTGAGCAGGGTTTTTCAATAACTAGTGTTTCTAGAGATGGAGGATAGGTGTTGGCCAGTATGTTGTTGGGAGGTGAAAAAGTATGAATATGAGAGTCAGCAGTAGTTTAGACTGGTTCAGGCACAGTTAAGTCAGTGTTACAGAAGTAAAGCGAGACATTGGATAGGACATATGGTTGAAAGCTCAACTTGGACAAATAGGAGAACAAAGTCATGAGAGTGGAAGAAAATGCAGTCAGTTATGGAGTGTCTGGCCATGGTCCAGCTGGATAACTGAATTTTCTCATGGTAGAAAATGGAGGGGTCACGAAAGTTGGAAGTGAAGTAGAGCTGGGCAGAGTCAGCATTAAATATCTGACTCTAGTTTGTGCATGATATTAGTGAGAAACAGCATAAAGAGGACGAAGAGGCAGGAGCCAGGGACTTGAGGTTACAATTTGCATATGATTAAAAGCTATTCGTACTTAAACTAGATAGAATGCCTTTTGTGATTTGGGTCAGGCTTGTTTCAGTGTTGTGACAAGATTAGATTGCAGAGGATCAAATATGGAGTTGTGGGAAAGCTGGTCACAAACTTGAGACATGTCGTATAAATGAGGAGCAGGAGGAGGCCATTCAGCCCTTCAAATCTGATCCACCATTCATTAATATCATAGTTTATCTGATAGTTATCCAAAGATTCAAAGATTTTGCACAAGTATGGATTAGGGTAATGGTGGTGCAGTTTGTCGAGTCAGGAATCGCCAGGGTGAGTGAATAGGGAAGGTACGGTGTTGTGTATATAGAGTCTAGATAAAGTGGTTACATGAAAACATCGAGGTTAGTGAGGGTATCTTGTGAAGGCTGGTAGAGAGGAAGGAATAAATAGTAATGGGTGTAGAGACATATTGAATGAGATATTTGGCTCGCATGAGCTGATACATTGAACTATCGAGGATTTGCAATATAAGAACATGCCATTTAACACAAATGGTCCACATTGCTCTCCACACACTCTCCTCCCATTCCAACTACCTCATCTCCGCTCTCTAAATAAAGACATGCCCCCTTAGTTTCAGATTTGATTGATTAAGAATTACCTTGTCTTTATTCCCTAATTTTAGTTTCTACTGCGAGTGGAAACATTCTGTCTGAGTTAACTCTGATGAACTCAATCATAACTTTAAAGATCTTGATTAGGTCACCTCTAAATGTATCCTTTTCTTAAGAAAGATCCTCTTGGTCATGTTCTGCTGGGCTGTTGTAAGACTCTAGCATGCTAACATTTCACCATGTTTTCTTTTCTTGAAGTACTACGGTCAGAGCAGGATTTCCATGATGCAGCAAAGGGGAATGACGTGATCAGAATGGAACTGCTTTTGAAGAAGGGAGTGAATATCAATGCCAAAAACAGTGTAGGTAAAATATTTATTTTTCTTTAGTTAGTGATGTACATCAGCATCCAGGTTAAAAAGCACTGCAGAAAGACACAATAAACGTTTACATATGCATAGAGTTTGCAAGGCTCTACAATTAAACACTAATATTTAGTGTGGAGGCATGCAGTTAGGTGCATCTCTGCTCCGTTCCACCACTTACTCTGTTCAAATAGCAGGATTTTCCATTCTTTTAATTCACATTTAGTTTTTTCCATGCATTAAAAGCAGGCAGCAGTCTGCAGTCATTAGATCACAATCAGGATGATCAACATCGCAGAACAGGTGTGTTCACGTTGGTGTCCTGGGCCTGTATTTATCCCACATTTAATTCCAGCAGATTATCTGCTCACATTATCACCGTGCTGTTTGTGCAAATTGGCTATTGTGTTTCCTATTGTACTATAGTGAGTATAGTTTCTAGATTTCCAAAGTGCTTTGGGACATAAAAGGAGTGAGATAAATATACAGCTTTTTTTTAACATTGCAACCAATTTCCACATCTAAAATAGGGTTGTAACTGAACCATCAACAAAGACTAGCAGGTAGTCATAGTGTCATACAGCATGGAATTGGCTCATTGAGATTCGCTGAACAATCTACACTAATGCCACATTTCAGCACTTGGCCTACAGCCTTGAATGTTATGACACTTCATACACTCATCATCATGAAGATTTTGAGCTTTCCAGTCTCTGTTACCTTCCCAGGGCAAATGCATTCCAGATTCCCACATCCCTCTAGTGGAAACATTTTTCCCCAAATTTACTATTAATTTCCTGATCTTCATCTAAAGCTGTGTCACTCATTACTGATCTTTCAACTAAGATGAACAGCTGCCGCCTGTCCATGCCCCTCATAACCTTACACATCTCAAATCAGCTCACCCCTCAGCCTTCTCTGCTCTAAAGAAAACAATCCCAGCCTATTCAGCCTCTCTTCATAGCAAAAATGCTCCAATCCAGGCAAGATCCTGATGAACCTTCTCCAGTGCACTTGCATCCATCCTATGGTGTGGTAGCTAGAACTGCACACAGTACTCCAGCTGTGGCTTTACAAAAGTTTTGTACAACTCCAGCAAAACCTCCCTCCTCTAATAATCCATGCTATGGCAGATAAAGACGTTTGCCCTGTATTCCTTCTGAACATCCTATTAATCTATCCAGTCGCCTTCAGGGTTCTGTGGACAAGCACCCTAAGTTCTCTCAGCTCTTCTGAGCTTCCTGATGTCCTGCCATTCATTGAGTATTCCCTCATTTTGTTACTTCTTCCAAAGTAAACACTTTTCAGGATTTCATTTCATCTGTCATTGATCTGACCATCTGAACAAACTACATATCTTCCTGTGACCTAAGACCTTCCTTACTTACAACCGCACAGCCAATCTTTGTGCTATCTACAAACTTACTTATTATCCCCCAAACATTCTCATCTATATCATTTATATATATCACAAACAATTGCAACAAACCCAGCAGTAATTCCTATGGTACTCCACTGGAAGCTAACCTCAGCCTAACCCTCACTATCTGTCTCCTACTATGAAGCCAATTTTGGGTCCATCTTGCACGATGCTCATCAACACTCCTGATCACCTCAAAATTCAATCAGATTTGTAAGGCTTGATCTCCATTTTACAAAGCCATGCTGACTACCTGATCAAACTTTGCCTGTCTAAATGGAGATTAATTCTCTTTTTTAGAATTTTCTCCAATAATTTCAGTACCATTGATATGAGGCTCACTCGTCTGTAATTTCCTATTCTATTTTGACCACCCTTCTTGAAAACTGGAATCACATTAATTATCCTCTAATCCTCTGGCACCTCTCCTGTGGCCAGATAAAAATTAAGACTTTGGGTCATAGCCTGTTAATTCCTTCCTTGCTTCATAGTAGTCTGGAACACAGTACATCCAACTAGTGGAATTGTCCACTTTAAAGCCTATCAAAATCTTCAATACCTTCTCACCTCCCTATGTCAGTCTGCTCAAGAACCTCACAGTCTCTATCCCCAGATTCTGTACCTGCGTACTCCTCCGAAGTCCAGCACGGTAAAAGCAGAAATTTAATTTGAGTTTTCCTATCATTTATTTTACAGTACAAGTACTGTTGGATAAACTCAAATGTCAAAAGGAAAGGAACTTATGAAAGGAAATATTGTTCTATATGCAGTGTTGGGAGCAGATTTTCCTAACCGTTGCCTATTCTCTGCGTACAAAAGATTATGAAGTGGACAGAGATCTATTCTGCTAGGACTCTATCTCTTTATATTAACCCAGATCACAGAATCACAATATGTTATAGTACAGAAGGAGCCAATTTGGCATATTGTTTTTTGCACCATCTGTTTGGTGCCAATTTCTTGGCTTTTCCTATTGTTTCCTATGGTTATTTAAGTAACCATCCAATACTCACGTGAATCCCTCAATTGAACCTGCCTCCACTACATTTCCAGACAGGGTATTCTATACCTTAACCCCTTGTTTGAAGAAAAGGTTTTTTTCTTATCTCATAAATAACTTAATTTCATAATCGATTTATAAATGCTAACATTTCCTTCCTATCCACTCTGTCCAGACCCATTTTGATTTTGAAAATGTCTATAAAATCTCCTCTTAGCCTTCTCCTCTCCAAGGAAAACAGTCCGAATGTCCCCAATATTTCCCCATAACTGAAGTGTCTCATGCATGAAATGTGAAAAAACACTGCATTGGACAAACAAACAGGAAACTTACCACCAGGATACATGAACACCAACTAGATTTAGATTTAGATTACTTGGAAATTTATATTTAGATTACTTACAGCGTGGAAACAGGCCCTTCGGCCCAACAAGTCCACACCGACCTGCCGAAGCGCAACCCACCCATTCCCCTACATTTACCCCTTTACCTAACACTACGGGCAATTTAGCATGGCCAATTCACCTGACCTGCACATCTTTGGACTGTGGGAGGAAACCGGAGCACCCGGAGGAAACCCATGCAGACACGGGGAGAACGTGCAAACTCCACACAGCTAGTTGCCTGAGTCGGGAATTGAACCTGGGTCTCTGGCGCTGTGAGGCAGCAGTGCTAACCACTGTGCCACCGTGCCGCCCACAACTAGCCCCGAAAGGACACAACTCACTATCACTAGTCTCTATACATACAGACAAAGAAGGACATCACTTTGACTGGGACAGCACACACATTCTAGGACAGGCGAAACAAAGACACATGTGAGAATTCTTAGAGGCATGGCATTCTAACCAGAACTCCATTAGTAAACACATTGACATAGATCTCATTTACCTTCCCTTGGGAAAAAAAAGAACTGTAACTGACATCGCTCACCTTAAGAAAGCAAGACCTATAAATGGGTCAGTGTGATGCTTTAGCCAGATAAGAATATGGTACAAAATATCTTAACTGCTGTGTTTTTAATGCAGACTGTTCACAGTAAGAAGAGTGCATTTTGAGTCTGATGTTTTGTTAAGATTTTGGAGTATATTAGAACTTGAGGCTGAGCTGTTTCAGTTCTGTTAATTATTGTTAAGACTTCATTGGCCCCCTTCATATTGCAAATTCAAAGAATGTTGATCTCTACCAAAGTTGCCACTGTAATACCGACTGTTTTATTTGGGAAGTTTCATTTGGCGAACATATTTTAAAATATTCAGCACTTGTTTCCGACAGATATATGAGACTTGAATCTGAACTGAAACTGTCTCTTCAATTGCTAAAGCACAAAAAATACTTTGTTGTTTCTTGCTGTTCCAGACTTTTGAAATACTTTTCCTGACAGCTTTCACATTAGCCAAGTATCAATTTGTTAAAGGAAAATAATTTTTGAATAACCTGAATGACTCAAACCTTAATTAACCCACCCAGGAGTCCTGAACCCCAATACTATGCAGAGGACTCAAACCTCAGTCAAATTCCCCCCCTCCCTCAGTGCAGCACAAAGGACTGGAACCTCAGTTTGTCAGCACGCTTGCGAAATAGTGTCTATTGACTGAACTAATTACTGTCCAAGGAATCCATAGAATAGCGAGCAATCGATGTGTTTTGTCACAATCTCAAAGAATTCAGTAAGACTTGTGAGACATGACCTGCCCATCACAAAGTTATTCTTTTCCAGATAATCGTAAATCCTGTCTCTCAGAATCATCCCCAATAATTTGCCTACCACCAGTGCAGGACTGACTGGTCTGTAATTCTTGGGGTTATCCCTATTTGCTTTCTTGAACAAGAGAGTAATATTTGCCACGCTCCAATCATCTAGTACTACTCCAGCGGACAGTGAGAATGCAAAGATCATTGCCAAAGATGCAGCAATCTCTTCCCTCGCTTCCTGTAGTATCCTGTGTAGCCCAGGGGACTTATCTGTCCTCATGTTTTTCAAAATTTCCAGCACATCCTCCTTCTTAACATCAACCTGTTTGATTGTAACAGCCTATTTCATGCTGTCCTCATAAAAGGCAAGATCCCTGTCACTAGTGAATACTGAAACAAGGTATTCATTAAGGTCTTCCCCAACTTCTTCCGATTCTAGGAACAAGTTCCTTCCACTACCCATGATCGGCCCTATGCTCACTCTGGCCATCCTCTTGTTCTTCACCTAAATGTAGAACGCTTTGGGAGTTTTGGTTGATCCTACCTGCCACGGATTTTTCATGCTCCCTTCTAGCTTTCCTAAGTCCAAAGATGTGCAGGTCAAGTGAATTGGTTATGCTAAATTGCCCATAGTGTTAGGTGCATTAGTCAGAGGGAAATGTGGCTGGGTGGATTATTGTTCGGAGGGTCGGTGTGGACTTGTTCGGCCGAAGGGCCTGTTTCCACACTATAGGGAATCTAATCTAATCTAATCTGAGTCCATTCTTCAGTTTTTCTTGGCTACCTTGTAACCTTCTAGAACTCTGTCTGATCCTTGCTTCCTTCTTCAACCTTAAGTAAGCTTCCTTCTTTCTCTTGACCAGGTGTTCCACATCTCTTGTCATCCAAGGTTCCTTCACCCTACCATCCCTTCCTTGCCTCAGTGCGAAAAACCTATCTAGCATTTGCAGCAAGTACTCCCTGAACAGCCTCCACATTTCTGTCGTGCATTTCCCTGAGAATATCTATTCCCAATTTATGTTCCACGGTTCACTGTCTGCTCCTATCCCTCTCCATGACAGGGAGTTGTGATCAGTTACCGAAATGTTTTCCCACCAAGAGATCTTGGTCAGTTGCCAAGCACCAAACTCAGAATGGCCTCCCCTCTAGTCAGCCTATCTACATACCGAGTCAGGAATCCTTTCTGGACACACTTGACAAAGTCTGCTCCATCTAAACTATTTGTTTTAAGGAGGTTCCAATCAATATTTGGGAAGTTGAAGTCATCCATGACAACAACCCTGTAACTTCTGCACTTTTCCTAAGTCTGCCTCTCAATCTGCTCCTCCGTGTCTCTGTTGCTATTGAGGAGTCTACAGAAAACTCCCAATGAAGTGACCACTCCTTTCCTGACTCAGTAGATAAACCCTGCTCAATGACCTTCCTTTCTGTAGCTGTGATACTATCCCTGACTAGTAAGCTCTTTTCTCTCGCTCCCTAATCCTTTTGAAGCATCTAAACCCCGGAACATCCAATAACCATTCCTTCCCCCGTAATGGCCACAGCATCGTAGCTTCAAGTAGTGAACCATGCTCTAAATTCATCACCCTTATTCCTGACACTTCTTGCGTTAAAATAGATACACTTCAACCCATCACACTGACTGCAACTTTTACCCTGTCAACTTTCTATTCGTCCTCATAGACTCTATGCATGCTTTATCTGCTTTTTCCCCAGCTACCCCATCCTCTGATCTGTAGCTCCGTTTCTCATCCACTAAACTAGTTTAAACCCTCCCGAAGAGCTCCAGTAAACCTCTGCCCAGGATATTGATACCCCTCAAGTTCAAGTGCAAGCGGTCCTTCTTGTACAGTTATTCGTTCCCCAGAAGGTATCCCAATGATCCACATAGAGTGGATAGCCAGAGACCTTTTCCCTGTGCAGAAATGTCTCTCACAAGGGGGTATAAGTTTTAGGTGATTGGAGGAAGGTTTAGGGGAGATGTCAGAGGCAGGTTTTTTATACAGAGAGTGGTGGGTGTGGGGAATGCACTGCCAGCAGTGGTAGCACAGTCAAATAAATTAGGGACATTTAAGTGACTCTTGGATATGCACATGGATGATAGTACAATGAAGGGTATGTAGGTTAGTCTGATCTTAAAGTAGGATAAAAGGCCAGCACTAAGGGCCGAAGGGCCTGTACTGTGCTGAACTGTTCTATGTTCTATATATATCTGAAGCCGTCCCTCCTACACCAGCTCTAAAGCCACGTGTTCAGCTGTCCTAGCCTCACTAGCCCATGGAACAAAGGGATACAGATCCTTAGAAAATAGGCAACAGGTTTAGATAGAGGATCTGGATCAGCGCAGGCTTGGAGGGCCGAAGTGCCTGTCCCTGTGCTGTAATTTTCTTTGTTCTTTGTTTGTAGCACCTGAACCAAGTTGGGACCACCCTCCTTGCAAAGAGGTTTGCTGGTGCAGTTAATGGAGGTTTAAATAAATTTGGGTAGTGGGTTGGGAAGGATATGGAGTGGAGGTAATGCATAGACAAGTATAGACTAAGAACATAGTCAATTTAGAAGGCAGTGGAACTATAGCCAAGATAAGGCAGAAGAGAGCATGGGCAAAGCTATTAAAGCACAGATTTGAGATGGCCCAGGGAATCTCTTGTGGACTTAGACCTGTAAAGCCTCTCTCTAGGTTTGTCCTGGAGGTCGTACTCTTTGGAAGTCTGGAATAAAAAACTCTTACAGTTTAGTTTAAATTTTAGTTATCCCCTTTATTCACTAATGGCATCACTGTTACAGCATAACACTAAAGGTAAAAAAAAATAGGGGTGGCACGGTGGCTCAGTGGTTAGCACTGCTGCCTCACAGCACCAGAGACCCAGGTTCAATTCCAGCCTCGGGCAACTGTCTGTGTGGAGTTTGCACATTCTCCCCGTGTCTGCGTAGGTTTCCTCTGGATGCTTGGGTTTCCTCCCACAGTCCAGAGATGTGCCACGCTAAATTGCCCATTAGTCAGAGGGAAATGGGTCTGGATGGGTTACTCTTCGGAGGGTCAGTGTAGACTTATGGGGACGAAGAGCCTGTTTCCACACTGTAGGGAATCTAATCATGATACCTATAAGCCAAACTAACTAGGTTCTAATAACCTAGGTGAGTAGGGTACCAAGAGCCTGAGCAGGATACTCCGATGTACTGGTACAAAGTGCTTCCTTTATACAAAAGTTTGCAAAAACATTGCATGTTCTTAATTAGACAGATAACAATGAAAGACAATAATTCATAAGGAAGAAAAGTTAATTGACAGGTCTGTGTACGCTTGACTAATCACTTCTACAGGGCCTAAGCCATTCATCAGGTCGGAAAAACATGCCCAGCTGAGTTAGGCGCCTGCTAGCGAGATAAACGCCTATCAAAGAGGTACCAGTCTGAGCTAATTGGAGAGTTCATAAGGTAATCTTGCACAGCTCACATGTCAGATACAATTATTTTACAAAATAGCGTCTTAGCAAGGAGGGCAAGCTTTTGACCATAAAATGGCTTCCTGACACATTGTGCCAGAATCTCTTCAATATTAGGCCTGAATTTAAACTGATTGATTAGTCTTCGAATTAAGCATGCTTCCTTTTCAGGGTTGTGATTCAAATTCAAATAATAATATAAGATCTGCTTACAGGGGAACCTTGATTATCCGAACGTGATGGGCGGGCACTATTTTGTTCGGATAATCAATTATTCGGTTAATCGATTAAATGCCTTTTCTCTGGGGCTCGGAGTTTTTAATGTCTGCTCCCTGTTCAGGAGACTGCAGCAGCACAGTGCACGCGAGGCCCCACCTCCAACCATGCCCTCTCCACCCCCGATGCCATCCAACACTGCCCCTGCCCCCAACCACATGCAACACCTCCCCCCGCTCCCAACATTGATCCCACCCCCTGCCACTAACCCCGTGCAACACCTCCCCACGCCCCCAATACCGATTTCGCCCCCAACCCTTTCAGCACTTCCCCTCGACCCCAACGCCGCCGCCCTGTCCCCAACCCTGTGCAACACCTCCCCACGCCCACAATATCAATTCTGCCCCCAATCTCTTGCAACACCTCCCCCAGCCCCCAACACCGTACCCTCGTCTCCAACCCCGTGCAACACCTCCCCACGCCCCCCAACACCGCCCCCTCGTCTCCAACCCTGTGCAACACCTGCCCCCGCCCCCAACACAGCCGTCCCATCCCCAACTCCGTGCGACACCACCCCCATTCCCAATACTGCCCCCTCGTATCCAATCCCGTGCCACACCTCCCACCGCCCCCTCCTCTCCAACCCCGTGCAACACCTCCCCCCACCACCAACACCGCTGCCCTATCCCCAACCCTGTGCAACACCTCCCCCTGCCCCTAACACAGCCACCCTATCCCCAACCCTGTGCCACACCTCCCCCACCCCCAACACCACTGCCCCGTCCCCAATCCTGTGCAACACCTCCTGCCATCCTCAAAACCACCACCCCATCCTCAACCCCGTGCCACACCTCCTCCCATTCCCAATACCACTGCCCCGTCCCCAACCCTGTGCAACACCTCCCCGACCCCCAACACTGCCGCCCTATCCCCAATCCTGTGCAACACCCCCCCACCCCGCCCCCAACCCTGTGCAACACCTTCCCCCACCCCAAACACTGTTCAACACCGCCCCCCCCCCGTCCTCTCTCCGGGTCAGCTGACTGTACACCAACAAGACTGCTGCAGTTGCCTTTGTGGGGCAAGTCTCCAAATAGTGGACACACATGCACACACACGCACGTGCACCTGCATCCGCGCACACAACTTTCCAGGGAAAGTGTGGGGAGAGAGAGAGAGGGCACGCAGTCAGTCATTTGGAGGTGGTGCCTGTTTAATTAATGTAAACAAAAGACGCGATCACTGTTGGAAATACGTCTTTGTTGTAATGTTTCCATCGGGACCTAGAGATCTCCTTCGGATAATCTGATTTTCGGAAAATTGATGTTCCTCTGTAGTTAGAAATGACAGTGGGGCAGTCTGCAAGGTCTGTAGAATGGTCTGCAAGATTAGCAAGTAAGGTAAAGCTTCATTAATATTACCTTTTACAGAGTTTGTATTTAATAACCGGTAATGGCTACTCCATATCATCATAAAGTCCCAAATGCAATTAAATTCAATCCGTAGCAGGTAAGCACTAAGAGTTAATTTTCTACTGGCTTCAACAGACTCAGCACTAAAATGGTCTCTCTCCTCTCTCTGGTGTCCTTTTGAACTCTCAAGTCAGGGTCTTGTAACAGCAAAGATGTTTTTTTCTCTGTGTCTACCCCGCTTGCAAGGGGTAATAAGAATTCATTATAATTGACAGGACCTGACTGTTAATTACAAGGCTTTTGATAGTACTGCGTTTCATTTCAGGGTCAGAATCAAACACTCATTAATTTTACAAGGGAACGGCTGTGAATGTTATCACTTGGTGTCCTGTTCACACAGATTCACCAAGGCAAATGTTTTTAATTGCCTCGCAGCATCCTGTTATCACTTGGTGAGCCCAGATACCCCTATCTTCTGCATTCCTTGAGTCCCCCACCACCTTTTTCTGAGCCTTCCTGCCTGTCTATTTTCTAGTGCAGCAAATGTGTTCTATAATTCAGCATTACATTTTAGTCCAAATGTTTAAAGACAAGTTTTAAGGCTATAGACTTTCTCAAAGCTGAGGGCAGACAATATGGTACCATTCCTCAAGAAGGTTGATCAGGATAAGCCACGGAATTATAGGCTAGCGTGTCTAAAGTCTATGTTATGGAAGCTGTTGGGAAAAATTTTGAGAGACAGAATTAACCTCCACTTAGAGAGGCAAAGATTATTCAAGGATTGTCAACATGTACACGGGAGCGGCACGGTGGCTCAGTGGTTAGCACTGCTGCCTCACAGCACCAGGGTCCCAGATTTGATTCCAACCTCGGGTGACTTGTCTGTGTAGAGTTTGCACTTTCTCCCCGTGTCTGCGTGGGTTCCTCCGGATGCTCCGGTTTCCTCCCACAGGCCAAAGATGTGCAGGTCAGGTGAATTGGCCATGCTAAGTTGCCCATAGTGTTAGGTGCATTAGTCAGAGGGAAATGGGTCTGAGTGGGTTACTCTTCGGAGGGTCAGTGTGGACTGGTTGGGGTGAAGGGCCTGTTTCCACACTGTAGGGAATCTAATCTAATCTAAGCATAGCTTAATAATGGTTACATCATGTAACAAATGTGATTGGAATTTTCAAGGAGATCTGTAGATGAGGATACTTCAGTTCATGTAGTTTACATAACCTTCGTTAAGGCTTTTGACTAGGCCTTGCCTAACAGGCTGGTTAAGAAGCTAAAAGCCCATGTGATTCAGGGCAATTTGGAAAATTGTATCCAGATTTAACTCAGTGGCGGTAAGTGAAGGGTAATGGTCGTAGGGTGTTTTTGTAACTAGAAGGCTGTGTCGAGTGGTGTACCACAGGGTGTAGTGCTGTATCCGTTGCTGTTGTTTACATTAATGATCTCGACATGAATGCTGGACAGATGATCAGTAAACTTGTAAAAGGCACAAAATTTGGTGGTCTGATAAGTATCAAGCTTGAAAGCCTTAGATTGCTTGACAGTATAGGTGGAACACCTCTCGGACACCCGGACCAACCAACCCAACCACCCTGTGGCTCAACACTTCAACTCCCCCTCCCACTCCACCAAGGATATGCAGGTCTTTGGACTCCTCCATCGCCAGACCACAACAACACGACGGTTGGAGGAAGAGCGCCTCATCTTCCGCCTAGGAACCCTCCAACCACAAGGGATGAACTCGGATTTCACCAGTTTCCTCATTTCCCCTCCCCCCACCTTGTCTCATCAAATCCATCGAATTCAGCATCGCCTTCCTAACCTGCAATCTTCTTCCTGACCTCTCCGCCCCCACCCCAGTCTGACCTATCACCCTCACCTTGACCTCTTTCCACCTATCACATTTCCAACGCCCCTCCCCCAAGTCCCTCCTCCCTACCTTTTATCTTAGCCTGCTGGACAAACTTTCCTCATTCCTGAAGAAGGGCTTATGCCCGAAATGTCGATTCTCCTGTTCCCTGGATGCTGCCTGACCTGCTGCGCTTTTCCAGCAACACATTTTCAGCTAGGAGGGTTAGTCAGATGAGTTGAACAGTAACAAATAGAATTTAATTCTGAATAGTGTGAGGTGATGCATTTTGGAATGACTTACAAAGCAAGGGAGTACAGTCAGCTGAGGGGAGTTCTGAAGGGCATAGACAAGGTTGTTCCATTTCCCGTCATGAAAGGGTTCATTAACTAAGGGGTTTTAAGATAAGGATCAGGAGACTTGGAGGCAATTTGAGGAAAATAATTCTTCACCGAAAGTATACTGGGTATCTGGAATTCACTGCACAAAAGGGTGGTGGAGGCAGGAACCCTCAAGACATTTATATTTACTTAGATGACCACTTGAAATGTTTAGTATACAAGGCTACAGGTCAACTACTTGTGAAAGGGATTAGAATAGATGGATGTTTGATGACTGGCCCAGACATGATGTGCTGAAGGGCTTCTTTGCATGCTGGAAAAATTCTATGAACGTTATCAAGAAAGCTGTATGCAATTTTGACTCAGTTATGGAAAGAGGGGTCGACAACATAAAAACAGGCCCATCGGCCCAACTTGTCCATGCTGCCCAGTTTTTACTTGCACTGGAATCGTTGCAGCAAAGATTCAGTAGATCGGTCTTTGGAATGAAGGGGGCTGTCCTATGATGAGAGGCTGAGTAAATTGTGTTTATGCTGTCCAGGTTATATAAGAATGGGAGGTCAGAGAGTCATACAGCATGGAGACAAGCCCTTTGGCCCAAACTGGTCCACATCGAACAAAATGTCGATTCATGCTAACTCTATTTCCCTGCACTTAGCCCATATCCTCCTTTACTTTTCCTTGCATTTGTCCAAATGCCTTTTAAATGTTGTTAATGTACCCGCCTCAACCTCTTCCAATGGCAGCTCATTCCATATGTGTACTGCTCTGTGTAAAAAATGTTGCCCCTCTGGTTGCCTTTCATTTTTTTCCCCTTTAAACTTAAACTGATGCCCTCTAGCCCTCAATTCCCCAACCCTGGGAAAAAGACTGAATACATTCACCCTATTCATGCCTCTTATATACTTCGTGAAGACCCCCCCTCAGTCTCTTACGCTCTAAAGTAAAATGACCTAGCTTGTCCAACATCTTCCTATAATTCAGATCCTTGAGTCCGGGCAACATACTTGTAAATTTCTTCCACATTCTTTCCAGTTTGTTAACATCCTTCATATAGTAAAGTGACCAAAACTGAATACAATACTCCAAATGCAACCTCATTAATGTTCTGTACAACTGCAACATAACTTCCCAACTTCTGTACTCAGTGCCTTGACTGATGAAGTCCAGTGTGCCAAAAGCTTTCTTCACTGCCCTGTCTAACTGTGACTCCACCGTCTAAAAACCTTGCAACTGAATTCTAACATCAGTTTGTTCTAGTACACTCCTTAAGGCCCTACCATTCACCATTGAAACATAAAAGATTCAGAAGGTTCTTGAGAGGGTGGATACAGGGAGGTCGCTTTCCCTTCTCAGGAATCTAGAACAAATATGCACAGTCTAAGCATAAGGAAGTATAATTTAGAGCTGAGATGAGGCAGAGATGATAAATTCCTGCTGTTTGGCAGAATTTAAATTTTTGGACAAGCAAACTTAATTCCATCCTTTGCAATATGTTTCTGACCACTACCTCTACAAAATTTGATTTGAAATGTATGATGCTTTTATGATTAGATTAGATTTCCTACAGTATGGAAACAGGTTCTTCAGCCCAACAAGTCCACATTGATCCTCTGAGGAGTAACCCACCCAGGCCCACTCACCCACCCTGACGAATGCACCTAACACTATGAGCAATTTAGCATGGCCAATTCACCTGACCTGCAATCTTTGGATTGTGGGAGGAAACTGGCAGACCCACGCAGACACGGGGAGAATGTGCAAACTCCACACAGACAGTCGCCCAAGGGGGGAATCAAACCTGGGTCCCTGGGGCAGCAGTGCTAACCACTGAGCCACCCTGGTGAAATAATTAATTAATAAGAAATACTTCTGACAAAATACTTTTAAAGCCAGCTTTTGATTCAGTGCCACAAAGCCATATACTGAAAAACATGGGACACTTAGGAACTTTTGATATTAGCCAGATCCCTGTTACAGAAGACAGACAGGAGCATGACAGTTATAAGAATTGATGAAAGAAACAGTATAAGCAAAATAATAAGACATGTTTTTGTGAGCATACAAATACTGCTACAGAGACAAGTTATAAGGTAACACAAGTAGTACAAGCACACAGTTGTATTCAGACACAAGCAAAGGTTGGGTTCTAATAGAATTCCACTTCTGCGAAGTTGAAACAAAGGCATTATAAAGAGCATATACTAGATTGTGACTATAGTTTTCTTTAAATTTCATTTGAATGAATATCTACTTGTTTTTAAGTGTGGATTTAAACATGGTATATAAATTTGAAGTAGAAGCTTTATCATATGAAAATGAATCATAACATTAATAGATTGGAGTTCAAGCTTTAATCCTCATGACCCTACAGCTAGATGACAATATTCTGCAATTGTTTTAATTCAGTCATGGGCCTGGTATTGCTGGCTGGGCTAGTATTTATTGCCTGTGCCTATTTGCTCTGGAGGGGGTGCCCTCATGAACTGCTGCAGGCTGTGTGTTATAGGAGGAGACACAGTGCTGTTAAGGAGACCATTCTAGGATTTTGATGGAACAAGAGTGAAGAAAGAATGATATATTTCCAAGTCAGGATGGTGAATAACGTGGGGGAAGAGCTTGCAGCCAGTGCTGTTCCCATGTATTTGCTGCCCTGGTCCTTCTAGATGGGTATGAAAGGTGCTGTCTGAGGAGATTTGGCAAATTTCTATAGTGCAGCTTGTAGATTGCGCAGTAGCAGCAGTGTGCACTTTCTTGGTGGAGTGTCTTGAACGTTTGTTGATATGATGCAAATCAAGTGAGCTGCTTTGACCTGGTGGGTGTCAAGCTTATTGAGGGTTGTTGAAGCTATACTCCATGTCCTGACTGAACACAATACTCCAAGTGCGGCCTCACCAACATCCTCTATAACTGCAGCATAACTCCCCAACTTCTACACTTAGTGCCCTGACTGATGAAGTCCAGTGTGCCGAAAGTCTTATTACCTGTGACTCCACTGTCAAAGAACCTTGCAACTGAATTCCAGGGTCCCTCTGTCCAGACAAGTGGCGGGCAATTCCATCAAACTCCTGACTTGTGTCTTGTAGAAGGTGGACAGGCTTTGGGGCATCTGTATGTGTGCTAATCGCATTGTATTCCCAGCCTGTGACCTGCTTTTGTAGTCATTGTATTTTTCTGGCTAGTCCAGTTGAGAATCTGGTCAGTCGTAATCTGTGGGGAGTGAGAGATGGTAACACCATTGATTAATAGGTGAACTGAAGGTAGCTATTGCCTGGCATTTGTATAGCACGTATATTAATACCCCAAGCCTAGATATTGACCATGTTTTTCTGCATTTAGGCATGAACTGCTTCAGTACCTAAGGAGCTGCACATGGTGCTACACATTGGGCAAACATCCCCACTTCTGACCTTATGATAGGGTCATAGAGATGTACAGCATGAAAACAGACTCTTCAGTCCAACTTGTCCTTCCCGCTAGATATTGTACATTAATCTAGTCCCATTTGCTAGCATTTGGCCATATTCCCCTTAACCCTTTATTCAAATATCCATACAGATGCCATTTAAATGTTGTAATTGTACCAGCCTCCAGCACCTCTTCTTGCAGCTCATTCCATACGTGAATCACCCCCTACATGAAAAAAGTGCCCCTTAGGTCCTTTTTTAAATCTTTCCTCTCTCACCTTAAACCTATGCCGTTTAGTTTTCGACTCGACCACCCTGCGGAGAAAATCTTGTTTATTTATCCTATCCATGCCCCTCATGATTTTATAAACCTTTATAAGGTCACCCCTCCATGGAAAATAGCTGAAAATAGACCCACCTATTCAGCCTCTCCCTAGAGCTCAAACCTTCCAACCCTGGCAACATCCTTGTAAATCTTTTCTGAATCCTTTCTGGTTTCACAACATCTTTCCTATAGCAGGGAGAGCAGAATTGAATGCAGTAATCCAAAGGTATTATTCCCAACTCCTATACTCAGTGCACTAACCAATAAAGGCAAGAGTACCAAGCACCTTCTTCATTATCTTGTCTATGGTCATTGATGAAGCAGTGAAGATGGTTAGGCATAGGACACTATTTTGAAGAACTTGTGCAGAGGTGCCATGGACTTGAGATGACTGATCTCCAACAACGATAACCATGTTCCTCTATACCAGGTATAACGCCAACCAGTGGGGAGTTTTCCCCCTATTTCCTACTGACTCAAATTTTGCTTAGGCTTCTTGATGCTACATGCAGTCAAATGTGGCCTTGATATCAAGGGCCTCACCTCACCTCACTCACCTCACCACTGGAAATCAGTTCTTTTGTTCATGTTTGAACCAAGGCTGTAATGAGGTCAGGAGCTGAGAAAGGAGAAAGTGAGGTCTGCAGATGCTGGAGATCAGAGCTGAAAATGTGTTGCTGGAAAAGCGCAGCAGGTCAGGCAGCATCCAGGGAACAGGAGAATCGACGTTTCGGGCATAAGCCCTTCTTCAGGGCTTATGCCCGAAACGTCGATTCTCCTGTTCCCTGGATGCTGCCTGACCTGCTCCGCTTTTCCAGCAACACATTTTCAGCTCAGGAGCTGAGAAATCCTGGTGAAACCCAAACTGAGGCTCATTGAGCGAATTATTGCTGAGCTGGTGCTGCTTGATGGCACTGTTGACATCACTTTTTATCACTTTATTGATGATAAAATAATGGAATGGTAAATGGCTGGGTTAGCTTTGTCCTTTGTGTACAGGACAAAACTGGGCAATTTTCCACATTGTCAGATAGATGCCAGTGTTGTAGCTGTATTGACACAGCTTGACTAGGGATGCGGTAACTTCTAGAATGTTGTCAGGATCCATACTCTTTGCTATTTTCACTGTCTCCAGCTGTTTCTTGAAATCACATGGAGAATTGAATTGGATGAAGACTAGCATCTGTGATGCTTAGAACCTCTGGAGGAAGCCAAGATGGATCATCCATTCAGCACTCTGGCTGTAGACTATTATAAATGCTTCAGTATTGTCTTTTGCACTGATACACTGGGCTCCATCATTGAGGATGGGGATATTTATAAAGCTTTCTCCTTTAGTGACTCATCATTGATCTCTGGCTTGATGGTAATAGTAATGGTAAAGTGGAGTTAATCCTGGCCATGAGTGTGTAGATTGAATTGGAGTATGATTCTGCTGCTACTGATGGCCCACGGTGCTTTGTGGATGCCCAATCTTGATGTGCTGAATCTGTTTGTAGTTTGTCCTGTTTAGCATGGTGATAGTGTCACATAAGGTATTATCAGTGTAAAGGCAAAATTTCATCTCTATAAGGTCTCCGTGACAGTATCAGTATCTGCAGCAGGTAAATTGATGAGAAGGTGGTTTATTGTTTCCCTTTTGTTGGTTCCATCACCACCTGCTGCAGATCCAGTGTAACGACAATATTCTTGAGGTTTTGGTCAGCTTAACCAGTCGTGCTGCTGACAAGTCTAATAGGAAGAACAGTCAGGTAAAGTAAAATTTAATAGAAAGAACAGGCAGAGCTAGGTTAATGAATACGGCGGGACTGGCAGTCTGAATTGTATTTCTTTCAATGTAAGGAGTAAAACAGGTAAGGCAGATGAGCCTAGCACCCGGGACTATAATGTTGTAGCCATTACAGAAACTCTGATTGGAAGACGTGGCAGCTCAACATTCCGGGGTTTAGGTGTATAAAGCGTGATAGAGAAGGCTGTAAAAGGGGGATATTGCATTATTGTTTAAGGAGAATGCCACATCTGCACCATGAGAGGACATCTTGGAGAGCTCATCCATATGGATTAAACTGAAAAATAAGAATGATGCAGTCACTCTGATAGGGTTATAATGTAGGCTTCCTAATATTCAGCAGGTGATAGAGGAACAGATTTGAACACAAGTCATTGAAAGATGTAAAAATAACAGGGTTGTTGTAGTGGGTAATTTTAACTTTCCCTACATTGACTTGGGCTCCCTTCATTCCAAAGGCTTACTTGGGGCAGAATTTACTAGGTGCATCCAAGTGGCTTACTTGAAACAGCATGTATATCGTTCAACTGGGGAAGTGCTATACTAAATATTGTAATGGGGAATGACCCTTCCCTGTGATCAAAATTTCAGGAGTCTATTTGGTACAGTGATCAGAATTCCAAAAGCTTTAAGATAGTTTTTAATAAAGATAAGACTGGTTGTTAGTTGAGGCTAACTACAACAGTCTTAGCCAGGAACTGGAGAAATTAGATTGGGGCCAGCTGTTTGAGGGGAAATCCACATCAACATGGGAGACTTCTAAAGGCCAGTTGATCACAGTTCAGGACTGGCATGTTCCTGTGAGGATGAAAGAAAAGGTGGCAAGATTTGGGAATCCTAGATGAAAGATTAGTCAAAAAGAAAAAGGAAACTTATGTAAGGTTTAGGAAACTGAAATCAGACAAAGCCAGATATACTTGAGGGGTATAAAGTAGGCAAGAAAGAATTTAAGTAAGAATTAGGAGGGCTAAAAGGGGTTGTGAAATGTTCCTCGTAAGTAGGATTAAGGAAAACCCCAAGGCCTTTTATATGTATTAGGAACAAGAAGGTAGGTAGGGAAAGGGTTGGTGTACTCAAAGACAAAGGAGGGAATTTATGCATGGAGCCAGAGGAAGTGGTGAAGTCCTTTATGAGTACTTTGCATATTCACCAAGGGGAAGGACATGGATGATAGTATCATTAAGGAGGAGTAAGTCGATATTAAGAAGGAAGCTTTGAAAAACATTAAGTAGGTAGGTCCCCAGTACTGATGGGATCTATTCCAGGATACTGAGAGAGGTGAGGGAGGAGATTGCTGGGGCCTTGACAGGGATCTTTCTATTCTCTTTAGCCACAGGCTAAGTCCTAAAAGACTGCACACTAGCCAGTACTGTTCATTTGTTTAAGAAGAGCAACAGGATATTCCAGGAAATTAAAGACTAGTGAGCCTTACATAAGTGTTGGGGAAATTATTGGAGAAGATTCTTAAGGACAGAATTTACTTGCATTGAGAAAGAATGGATCTGTTAGGGACAGTCAGCATGGCTTTGTGTCAAGGAGTCTTTTTTCACAAATTTAATTGAGTTTTTCATGGAAATGAGGAAGGTGGATGTTGTCTACATGGACTTTATTAAAACATTTGACAACATTTGTCATGGGAGGCTGTTTCAGAAGTCTAAGTCGAATGGGATAATCAACACGGTTTTGTGAAGGGTAGGTATTGCCTCACAAACCTTATTGAGTTTTTTGAGATGGTGACCAAACAGGTGGATGAGGGTAAAGCAGTTGGTTTGGTGTAGATGGATTTCAGTAAGGCATTTAATAAGGTTCCCCACAGTAGGCTATTGCACAAAATAAGGAAGCATGGGATTGAAGGTGATTTAATGGTTTGGATCAGAAATTGGCTAGCTGAAAGAAGACAAAGGATGGTGCTTGATGGGAAATGTTCATCCTGGAGTTCAGTTACTAGTGGTGTACCATAGGGATCTGTTTTGGGTCCACTGCTGTTTGTCATTTTTATAAATGACTTGATTGAGGTTGTAGAAGGATGGGTTAGTAAATTTGCAGATGACACTAAGGTCGGTGGAGTTGTGGATAGTGCCAAAGGATGTTGTGGGTTACAGAGGAACATAGATAAGCTGCAAAGCTGGACTGAGAGGTGGCAAGTGGAGTTTAATGTGGAAAAGTGTGAGGCAATTCACTTTGGAAGGAGTAAGAGGAATGTAGAGTACTGGGCTAATGGTAAGATGTTTGGTATTATAGATGAGCAGTGAGATCTCAGTACGTAGATCCCTGAAAGTTGCCACCCAGGTTTGTAGAGTTGAGATTAGAGTGGTGCTGGAAAAGCACAGCAGGTCAGGCAGCATCCGAGGAGAAGAAAATCGACGTTTCGGGCAAACGCCCTTCATCAGGAATAGAGGCAGGGTGCAGGCAATGTCAATTTTTCTGCTCCTCTGATACTGCCTGAACTGCTGTGCTTTTCCAGCATCACTCTAATCTAGACTCTGATTTCCAGCATCTGCACTCCTTGTTTTTACCCAGGTTGATAGGATTGTTAAGAAGGCATACAGTGTGTTAGCTTTTATTAGTAGAGGGATTGAGTTTTGGAACCATGAGGTCATGCTGCAGCTGCACAAAACTCACTTGGAGTATTGCATACAGTTCTAATCACTGCATCATAGGAAGGATGTGGAAGGTTCAAAGGAGATTTACCAGGATGTTGTCTATAAAGGGAAGGTCTTGTGAAGAAAGGCTGGGGGACTTGAGGCTGTTTTCGTTAGAGGAAAGAAGGTTGAGAGGTGACTTAATTGAGACATATAAAATAAAGTGGAAAGTGAGAGCCCTTTTCTTTGGATATTTATGGCTAGCACGAGGGAACATAGCTTTAAATTGAGAGGTGATACAGATAGGATAGATGTCAGAGGTAGTTTCTTTACTCAGAGAGTAGTAGGGGTGTGGAATGCCCTGCCTGCAACAGTAGTAGACTAGCCAAGTTTAAGAGCATTTAAATGGTCATTGGATTGGCATACGGATGAATGGGCTTCAGATCGGTTCCACAGGTCGGCGCAACATCGAGGGCTGAAAGGCCTTTTCTGCACTGTAATGTTCTATGTGCGAGGCATGTTTTTGATTCAGAGAGTGGTAGGTACCTGGAACACGCTGCAGGGGAAAGTGGTAGAAGCAGATACAAAGCAATGTTTAAGTGGCACTTAGGCAGACACATGAATAAGCTGGGATTAGAGGGAAATGGACCATTTGAAGGCAGCTGGGATTGGATTAGAATTTTATCATGGACAGCATAGACATGCTGGGCTGAAGAGCCTGTCCCTGTTTTGCATTGTTGTGTGCTGCTGAGCTATGATTGGTGGCATACATGAAATCCCTCACCACAGTACATTCTGTGCCCTTGCCACCCTCATTGCTTCTTCCAAGTGTTGTTCAACGTAAAGGAGCACTAAGTCATCAACTGAAGGAGGATAGTATGTGGTTATCAGCAGGAGCTATCAGACGAGACAC
Organism: Chiloscyllium plagiosum; assembly: GCF_037043375.1. NCBI lineage: Eukaryota > Metazoa > Chordata > Chondrichthyes > Orectolobiformes > Hemiscylliidae > Chiloscyllium > Chiloscyllium plagiosum. The sequence goes on from NW_028270177.1 coordinate 42,525,011, forward strand.
ACTGGCACCTGGCATTTTTGAGTTATAAGACTATCTAGCAACAGGTTAAATTGTTAAGTTCCAGCTTTTACTCAGAAAGTAGTAGGGGCATGGAACACATTTCCTGCAACAGTAGTCGACTCACCAACTTTGAGGGCATTTAAATGGTTATTGGATAGCATATGGATGAAAATGGAATAGTGTAGGATAGATGGGCTTCAGATTGGTTCCACAAGTTGGTGCAAATCGAGGGCCGAAGGGCCTGTATTGTACTGTGCTTTCATGTTCCGTGTTCTAGTCACAAAACTGAGGGAAGGAAGCATTTGCTCTCAAGCCTCTGGAGAGCTTGCCAGCTAAGAGAGGTGTCTCTCTGTTTTGATGTGAGTGGAAGAAAACCAGCATTAAAAGACTCTGAAAAGAAGAACTTCTAACTCAACCAAAAGCATATGTCCGTTTGACCGGATACGTAATTGAGGATTGCAGCTATGTGATGTCAGTGTGATATCATTGCCAAAAAACAAACAAACTGTTGAGAAAGTCACCTCATTCCATTGGTACTTTGATCTTTAGATCCACAAAATTTTTTCCTTTTTGACCAAGTTTGCCAATCACAGTAATTCTGTGTTACCATCCATCTTGAATGTCCATTCATTTCTCGATTAATGTATGTGTACTCGGATTTAAAGAGGATATAGTTTAGGGTTACATATTAGCTATTAACAATCCATTTTTGACATTCTTTAAAGGATATGTTTGTTTATAATTTTATTTTCTTGTTTTTTGATGAAACTGGCGTGAGTTTCTTCTATCAAAGATATTGGCAAAAGTCAGACAATTCAACCAACTTGGTAATTAATTTGGTCATTCAAATGGATCATGGGCTTGATTTCCTGTGTTCTTTTCCCATCAGTGTAGTGACGGATTCTGATTACTGATATCAATAAATCTTGAAGAAAAGTAGCTGTTTCTGCTATATTACATTTGTAGATATATTCTACCCTGACATAACTTTTCTGGTTTGAAAACACCTGGGGATAAGACATTTCATCACAGCATGCAGAAGATAACTGGTAAAGCTGACTAAGTTCCTTTAATGATCTGAAATTTTCCTAAGCCGAGGCTTTAATCTGACAATATGTTTGTGTGGATTATCTTGCCAGCAGGAAAAGAGAATAGAAACATTAACACTTTAAACATTTAAAAAAGAACAGAATATGATTGGAACAACAGAATGAATAAACTTGCTCTTGATTATGGCAGAGGTACAAATGTGATTGTACATTGTTTCTGTGTGGCCACCTGTGCAACATATTGACGTATGTGTTTTGTGCACACATTGCTGGAGCATGAGCTTCATGATGAGGAACTTTGCCTTAGAATGTCACAAAGCCGGTGACTGAAAGGAAATCTGGAGACTGGCAGAGAAAGACTAGAGTGCATAGGTGCAGGTGCAGAGGTACCGTTGTGAAACTTTTAATTTTTTCTTTCATCCTACCACCAAATTCACTAAGGTATATAAAAATAATAATAGGATCATTATATTAGAAGTTTTGAACTGCTCCCATATTAATTAGGATAATCGTAATATAAAGAATTTAGAGCGGGCAGATTTCTCGAAATATATACAGAACTTCCTGTAAAAACATGTTGATAACCATACAAGAGATGGACCTAATTCTGGAAATGTTGCTGACAGGTGTTCAAGGTGACAGTGGGTGAGTGTTTTAGTGATAGCAACCACAATACCATACTTTATAAGTTTCTAATAGAAAAAGAGAAAGATGGTCTGCAAGATAGCAATGGTTTGTCAGAGGGATGTCATGTCTAACTAATCCAGTAGAATCTTTCAAGGAAGTAGCCAAACGTTTGGATGAGGATAGGGCAGTTGATGTAATTTATAAGCAAGGCATTTTGCAAAGTCCCTCATGGGAAACTAAGAAAGAAGGTAAAAACTCATGGAATCCAGGGTAACTTGGCAAGTTGGATCCAAAATTGTTTTAGGGGCAGGAGAAAGGGATAGTGGTAGAAGGCTGTTTGTGTGACTGGAGCCCAGTATGCAGTGGCATACAACAGGGATCAGCATTGAGTTTCTTATTGTTCGTGATATTCATAAATGACACAGATGAAAATATGGAGGGGATGATAGTTAAGTTAGTAGATGATGCAGAGATTGGCCCTGGTGGTTGACAGTGAGGAGGAAGGTGTTAGGTTACAGGAGGATTTAAACTGATTGGTCCAAGTTCCTAAATACATAGCAGCAATTTATATTTATAAAAGCACTTAAATGTCATAAAAGATCCCACGCTGCATATTAAATGCCTTATGAAACAGATTATGATACTGAGCCATAAGAACTGGAGCATGTTCAACTATCAAAGCTGAACACCCTGAAATTAAAAAAAAATTAAGTTATTATGTTGAATAACAGAAAAGACATTACATGTTAAATGACCCACTCCTGTTCCTATGTTCTTGTCTCACCCATGCTCATTTTGAGATGAGAAATTTCTTTAGCCAACGAAGTGTGAATTTTTGGAATTCTCAACCTTCAAGGGTTGTGGATGCACTATCATTGAATGTACTATTTCATATATATCTAAAGTCAAGGTAGACAGTCTTGATCTGTCAGGTAAGCAAGCTACCAGGAGTTATGAAGATGGAGTCCAAATCCAAGTACAGCTGTGGTCATCTTGAATTTGGAATAGTCTTGATAGGCTATATAGTCTCCTCCTCCTGTTTTTTATTGCGTCTTTAGTGTTGTAGAGATATACAGCATGGAAACAGAACCTTTGTCCATGCCAACGAGGCATCCTATATAAATCTAGTCCCATTTGCCAGCATTTGGTCTATATCACTCTAAACCATTACGATTCATATATCCTTCCAGATGCTTTTTAAATGTTGTAATCGTACCAGCCTACACCACTCCCTCTGGCAGCTCTCCGCCTTTCTTCATAGGACCAACCCTCCGTACCAAGCAACGTCCTAGTAAAACTCCTATTAACCCTTTGAAAAGCTTCTACATCCTTGCTACTATGAGGTGACCAGAACTGTATGCAGTGCTTCAGGTGTGACTGCACCAGAGTTTTGTACAGCTGCAGCATGACCTCATGGTTCCAAAACTCAATCTATTTACCAATAAAAGCTAACACACTGTATGCCTTCTTAATAACCTGATCAACCTGATTGGCAACTTTCAAGGATCTATGTACATGGTCATCGAGATCTCTTTGCTCATCTACACTACCAAGAATCTTACCATTAGCTCAGTACTCTGCATTCCTTTTACTCTTTCTAAAGTGAATCACCTCATACTTTTCTGCATTAAATTCCATTTGCCACCTCTCAACCCAGCTCTGCAGCTTATCTATATCTCTGTGTAACCGACAACATCCATCGTCACGATCCATAACTCTACCAACCTTTGTGTCATCTGCAAATTTATGAACCCATCCTTCTATGCCCTCATCCAGGTCATTTTTGAAAATGACAAACAACAGTGGATCCAAAACACATCCTTGCGGTGCACCACTCGTAACTAAAGTCCAGGATGAACATTTCCCATCAACCACCACCCTTTGTCGTCTTTCAGCTAGCCAATTTCTGATCCAAACTGCTAAATCACCCTCAATACCATGCTTCTGTATTTTGTGCAATCGCCTACTGTGGGGAACTTTATCAAATACTTTACTGAAATGCATATGCACCGGATCAACCTCTTTACCCTCATCCACCTGTTTGGTCACCTTCTCAAAGAACTCAATTAGATTTGTGAGGCACGACCTACCCTTCACAAAACCATGGTGCCTATCCTTAATCAACTTATTCCTTTCTAGCTGATTATATCTCCTGTCTCTCATAACCCTTTACCCAGAACCGAAGTAAGGCTCACAGGTCTATAATTTCCAGGGTTGTCTACTCCCCTTCTTGAACAACATTTGCTATTCTCCAGTCTTCTGGCACTATTCATGTAGGCCCATTGTAATCTGAGGTAACCTTCTTCGATGTCCATGGCATCTCCAATTTTAGTGTCATCTGCAAACTTACTAACAATATCTCCTATGTTCACATCCAAATCATTTATATAAATGTCAAAATGCAGTTGATCTAGCACTGATTCTCATGGCATACTGCTGACTACAGGCTTCCAGTCTGAAAAGCAACCCTCCACCACCACCCTCTGTCTTCTACTTTTAAGCCAGTTCTGTATCCAAATAGCTAGTTCTCCCTGTATTCCGTTTGATCTAACCTTGGTAATCAGTCTACCTTGAGGAACCTGGTCAAATGCCTTACTGACGTCAGTTTAGATCACAGCCACTGCTCCTCCCTCATCAGTCCTCTGTTACTTCTTCACAAACTCAATCAAGTTAGTGAGACATGATTTCCCATGCATAAAGCAATGTTGATTATCTTTAATCAGTCCTTGCCTTTCCAAATACATGTAAGTCCTGTCGCTCCGGAATCCCTCCAACAACTAACCCACCACCGATGTCACACTCACTGGTTTATAATTCCCTGGCTTTTACTTACCACATTTCTTAAATAGTGCCACCTTGTTAGCCAACCTCCAGTCTTCTGGCACCTCACCTGTGGCTATCAATGATACAAATATCTCAGCAAGGGCCCAGCAATTACTTCACTAGCTTCCCACAGAGTTCAAGGGGATCACATACTGGGGATTTATCCACCTTTGTGCATTTTAAGATGTCAAGAACCACCATCTCTGTAATATGGACATTTTCCAAGATTATATTGCCTACAGTATGGAAACAGGCTCTTCAGCCCAACAAGTCCACCCCCCCCTCTGAAGAGTAACCCACCCAGACTCATTCCCATACCCTATATTTACCCCTGACTAATGCACCTAATACTACGGGCAATTTAGCATGGACAATTCACCTGACCTGCACATCTTTGGATTATGGGAAGAAACCGGAGAACCCGGAGGAAACCAGGGGAGAATGTGCAAACTTCACACAGACAGTCACTCGAGACAGGGATCGAACCTAGGTCCCTGGTGCTCTGAGGCAGCAGTGCTAACCACTGAGCCACTGTGCCGGCCCAAGATGTCGGTATTTATTTCCCCACATTCCATATCTTCCATATTCATCTTCACAGCAAGCACTGATGCAAAATACTTGTTTAGTATCTCACCCATCTTCTGCAGTTTCACATGTCGACTGCCTTGCTGATCTTTAGGGGGCCCTATTCTCTCTTGATTTATTTGTAGAACCCCTTTGGATTCTCTTTAACCCTATTTGTCGAAGCTATCTCATCTCCCCTTTTTGCCCTCCTGATTTCCCTTTTAAGTATACTCCTACTATCTTTATACTCCTTTAAGCATTCACTCAATCTCTGCTGTCTATACCTGACGTATGCTTCCTTCTTTTTCTACACCACAATCTCATTTATTTAGTTAAAAATCACACAACACAGGTTATAGTCCAAGAGGTTAATTTGGAAGCACTAGCTTTCAACGTGCTGCTCCTGCGACCTGATGAAGAGGCAGTGCCTCGAAAGCTAGTGCTATCAAATAAACCTGTTGGACTATAACCTGGTGTTGTGTGATTTTTAACTTTGTCCACCCAGTCCAACAGCGGCATGCCCAAATCAATTTTTCTAGTCATCCATCATTCCCTATGCCTGCTAACCTTGCTCTTCACCCTAACAGGAACATACTGTCTATGCACTCTCATTATCTCAGTTTTGAAGGCATCCCATTTTCCAGCCATCCTTTTACCTGCAAACATCTGCCCCCAATCAACTTTTGAAAGTTCTTGCTTAATACCCTCAAAATTGACCTTCCTCCAATGTAGAACTTTAACTTTTAGATTCAGTCTTTCCTTTTCCATCACTATTTTAAGACTATTAGAATTATGGTCACTGGCCCCAAAGTGCTCCCCTACTGATATCTGAGTCACTTGCTCTGCCTTATTTCCCAAGAGTAGGTGAAGTTTTGCATCTTCTCTAGTAGGTGCATCCACATAGCAAAAAATTTTCTTATACACACTTAGCAAATTCATGTCCATCCAAGCCCTTACGACTATCACAGTCCCAGTCTATGACTGGGAAGGGACTCCAATGATCCAAAAATGTGAATCCTTTACCCATTCACCAGCTTCTCACCACACATTCATCTGCTCTATCCTCCTATTCCTATCTTCACTAGTTTGTGGCAAGGGGAGTGATTCAGATATTACTATCCTCGAGGACCACCTTTTTCAATTCCTGCCTAACTTCCTATATTGTACCCTCAGAATCTTGTCCTTTTCTCTTCCTATGTTGTTAGTTCCAACAATGACCTCCTGCTGGTCCGTCTCCTCTTTGAGAATATTCTGCACCCTCTCCAACACATCATGACACCAGGGAGGCAACGCACCATTCTGCTGTATCACTATCGGCCACAAAAACATCTGTCTGTGCCTCTGACAACAGAATCCCCTATCACAGTCGATCGCTTGGAATCTGATTTTTCCCTCGTTACATGAGAGCCAGTCTTGGTACCAGAACCTGGCTGTCAGTGCTCCATTCTCCTGCGAGTCAATCTAGCCCTATATTTTCTGAAACAGCATACTTGTTTGAGATATGGAAAGCCATAGGAGACTCCTGCACTACCTGCCTCCCTCTCCTACCTTTCCTGGAGGTAACCCATCAACCTGACTGTGTCTTCAGTTACCTCCCTTCCTATAACTGCATCTATCACACTGCCTAGATCGTGTAAATTCCTTGTTGCATCTTTCTGCCACTCTAACCGATTCTCACGATCCGATAGGATTTGCAGCCAAATACACTTCCTGCAGGCATAATCGTCAGTAACATGGAAACACTTCCTAATGTCCCACATCCAACAGGAATAGCACATCACTCTACATCACACCATCTTGCACATTAACGGTCAACATTCCAGAAACTAGCACAGTCTTATTGCTCTAAAAACACTCTCCATGCTAATTTGCTATCTATGTTTTATATTTTTAAAGTTGAATAAAAAATCAGATCTCAGTAAAACCATATAATCATAAAGAACCCAATGTACTTACTGCTGTAGAATTACAAATAAAAACTCGCCACTGAATTGCTCCCCAGTTGTGATTATTCCACACAGATTTCTGCAAGGTCAGCTGTGAATTTGTCTAGTTTGTTTATTTTTCTTAGACAAACTCCAGAGGTACTTAAAATCAAACAGGAGAGGCAGTAGTTGTGAAGGTTCGCTGCTAGATCAGACAGCAGTGTAGGCTTAGTTTTATGTTGATTTACTTCCCACCATGTGGCCACTGCCTTTGTCTCCCTTTTTCTTTTTTTTAAAGTGCTGTTGTTTTCACCTTTTTGTTTCCAAAGTTTCAAGACAATGTAACAGCTTACAAAACAGTGATAACTGCTCCTTGAATTCGAGGAAATCAGCTCCAACACTGAAAATATCTCAAAAAAAGGAGCAGCTTTTACAGCAAAATCTTTTTCCATTGTCTTAGATTGAGGTCTTGGCTCTTTACAATGCTTTCAGAACTGGGGACTTTGTCCTTTACACTGCTCTGGATGTCTGAGTGTTTCCCCAGGACTGGTGACAGCTCTAATTCATGTAAATCAAAACCTGTCAAGCATATGAGGAAGGAGAAAGTGAGGACTGCAAATGCTGGAGATCAGGGTCTAGGAGGTCTAGGATGGTGCCAGTCAGGCACCATCTGAGGAGCAGGAGAATCAATTTTCTGCCAGAAACGTCGCCTCTCCTGCTCCATGGATGCTGCCTGGTCTGTTGTGTTTTTCTAGCACCACACTCCTTGATGGCACATATGAAGAAGTTGGAATTAATTGTAACAGTTTGTAAATTGGATCTTCAAGCTTTTGAGTTGAGAGCCAGGGTGAGTGAATTAGGAACAGCAGCTTGGATTAGTTCTGGAGTTTTGACAGTTGTTGGGTGCAGGAAATTGGATTGGTTTGTGTGCCGATGGTGAGTAGGCTATAACTGTAGACTTGGACATGGTAGGTTTGGAAAAGAAGGTGAGGGGGCAGTGCCAAGGTGGGAGTGGAGTTCAGTATGCCATTGTGAATGCCCCATTTTCTAATCCTGTTGATTTTTGTTTAACAAAGGGAGTATTGATGAGAGCTGCAGTACGGGCAACTAATCATCTTTATGTTGTTTTTCAGATAGGCCGAACAGCTCTACACTGGGCAGCTGGGGCTGGACATGAACAGGCTGTGAAATTTCTTCTCAACCACAATGCCTCAGTGGATGATCAAGACAGTGTAGGTCATATTAACTCTTCCCTTATGGCAGTTCTGCAATTACCCACTAAATCAGCACAGCCACTGACACTGTAACAAACACAGAAAATGCAGGGGAAACTCAGCATACCTGACAGCATTTGTAGGGAGAGAAACAGATTTAATGTTTCTTGCCCAATATGACCCATTTTCAGAAATACCCTTGGGAAGGTCAGATTACCTTCAAAACATTAACTTTTTTTCTCTCCAAGACCCGCCGAGTTGCTCCAATGTTTTCTACGTTTGTTTCAGATTTCCAACATTGCAAATCTAGACTCTGTTTTCCAGCATCTGCAGTCATTGTTTTTACCACCTTGATGTTTAGAAGAACCTAGATGTATTCATAAAAAGAGTATGCAGTTAGAACACAGACATAGAACTTTACAGCGCAATGCAGGCCCTTCGGCCCTTGATATTGCATCGACCTGTGGAACCAATCTGAAGCCCATCTGACTATTCCATTTTCAGCCATATGTTTATCCAATGACCATTTAAATACCCTTAAAGTTGGCGAGTTCACCACAGTTGCAAGCAGGGCATTCCATGCCCCTACTATTTCTACCTCCGACATCTGTCCTATATTTATCATCCCTCAATTTAAAGCTATGCCCCCTTGTGCTAGCCATCTCCATCTGAGGAAAAAGGCTCTCACTGTCTACCCTATTAGATTAGATTCCACAGTGTGGAAACAGGCCCTTCGGCCCAACCAGTCCACACCGACCCTCCGAAGAGTGACCCACCCAGACCCTCTAACTAATGCACCTAACACTATGGGCAATTTAGCATGGCCAATTCACCTGACCTGCACATCTTTGGATTGTGGGAGGAAACCGGAGCACCCAGAGGAAACCCATGCAGACACAGGGAGAATGTGCAAACTTCACACACCTGAGGCTGGAATTGAACCTGGGACCCTGGTACTGTGAGGCAGCACTGCTAATCACTGAGCCACTCTGCCGCTATCTAACCCTCTGATTATCTTATATATCTCAATTAAGTCACCTCTCAACCTTCTTCTCTCTAACGAAAGAAGCCTCAAGTCTCTCAGCCTTTCCTTGTAAGGCCTTCCCTCCAGACTAGGCAGCATCCTAGTAAATCTCCTCTGAATCCTTTCCAAAGCTTGCACATCCTTCCTATAATGCGATGACCACTGCTGTACACAATATTCCAGGTGCAGCTGCACCCAGTCTGCAGTTAGCCTGCAGACTGATGCATTTGTGAAGCTGAGAATTTTGCAGGTTGCACATTTGGAGAGGTGCTCACACAGCAGCCTAATGGAATGGGTGGCCATCAGTCAGTCCAAGAGAAAGGCAAATATTGCAAAAGTCCCCTGTGATCCCGCTGGCAAATTGATTTTTCATTTTGGAAGCTGATGAGGATGTTGGTTCTTCAAGGGGTGCAGATAGAGCCAAGCGTCTGGCACCACAAGTGGTTTGAATGTATAGGAGGGGAGGAAGAAGAAAGGAGGCAGAATAGTAATAGGGCATTAGATTAGATTACTTACAGTGTGGAAACGGGCCCTTCGGCCCAACAAGTCCACACCGCCCCGCCGAAGCACAACCCACCCATACCCCTACATCTATCCCTTACCTAACACTACGGGCAATTTAGCATGGCCAATTCACCTGACCTGCACATCTTTGGACTGTGGGAGGAAACCGGAGCACCCGGAGGAAACCCACGCAGACATGGGGAGAATGTGCAAACTCCACACAGACAGTTGCCTGAGGTGGGAATTGAACCCGGGTCTCTGGCGCTGTGAGGCAACAGTGCTAACCACTGTGCCATCGTGCCGCCCCTATTAGTTAGTTAGTGGAATTCATTAGTTAGTGGAATAGACAGGCGTTTGTGTGACCACAGATGTGATAGCGTGTTGCCTCCCTGGAACAAGGGTCAGGGATATCACTTAAATGGCTGCTGGACATCTGAAGATGGAAGGTGACAAGACAGAGACACACATTAGTACCAATGATTTAGGTATAACGATGGATGAGGTCTTGCATCAAGAATTCACAGAGTAGACAGTCGATTAAAAAGCAGGACCTCAAAGGTTTTAATTTCTGGATTATGCCCGGTGTCACATGCTAGCAAGAAGAGAAGTAGAGGAATAGGGTAGATGAATGTTGGCTCGAGAGTTGATGCAGGAAGGAGTGGTTTAGACTTCTGGATCACTGTGACTGTTTCTGGGGAAGGTGGAACCTCTACAAGCAGGGCAGTCTGCAACTGAACTAAAATGGAAGCAATAACCTTGCAGGAGGATTTGTTAGTGCAGTTGGAGGAGTTTAAACTTGTTCAGCAGCGGTAGTGGATGCAGTACATCTGTAAATGAAGCGAGGCAGAGAGAGTTCAGCCATCTTGAATTTCAAGAGAATAAGGCAAGGGTGGATGGCCTCTACTTCAATGCTAGGCATGTTTGTGTTAAGCAAGATGAGTTAAGGTTGGATTGACGCATGGATTTGTGATATTTGGCCATTACAGAAAAATGGTTGAGGGAGAGGCAGTGCTGGCAACTCAACATTTTGGAACATAGGATCTTCAGGTGAGACAGGGAAGGGTGTAAACGAGAAGGTGGTATTGCATTATTGATTAAGGAGTCAGTTACTGCATTAAGGAGGAATGCTATCTTGAAAAAGTCTTCAAATGAGGCTTAGTGGTTAGAGCTTAGGTGTAAAAAGAGGGCTGCCACATTGCTGGAAGTGTATGAGAGGCCCCAAGTTATCAGCAGGCAATAGAGGAGCAGACCCCATGTAGACAATTCGCTTCGATAAGTAAACATCATAAAAGGGTAATTATATTAGGGGATTTCAACTTCCCAACATTAATTGGAGTAGGCATAGAGATGTACAGCATGGAAACAGACCCTTCAGTCCAACTTTTCCATGCCAACCAGCTTTCCCAACCCAATCTAGTCCCACCTGCCAGCACTCGACCCATATTTCTCCAAACCCTTCCTATTCATGCACCCACCCAGATGCCTTTTAAATGTTACAATTGTACTAGCCTCCACCACTTCCCCTGACAGATCATTCCATGCATGCACCATCCCCTGTGTGAAAAAGTTGCCCCTTAGGTCTCTTTTATATCTTTCCCCTCTCATCCTAAAACAATGCCGTCTAGTTCTGGACTCACAACATCCTTATGATAGGAAGGAAACCAGAATTGCACCCAATATTCCAAAAGTGGCCTAACCAATGTCCTGTACAGCCTTAACTCTGTTTGCCAAAGCTATCTCATGTCCCCTTTTTGCCCTCCTGATTTCCCTCTTAAATATATTCCTACTTCCTTTATACTCTTCGAAGGATTCACTTGATCTATCCTGTCTATACCAGAGATATGCTTCTTAACCAAACCCTCAATTTCTTTCGTCATCCAGCATTCCCTGTACCTAACAGCCTTTCCTTTCAACCTAATAGGAATATACTATCTCTGGACTCTCATTATCTCATTTCTGAAGGCTTCCCATTTTCCAGCTGTCACAAAGCTAGTCTCTTTTGTCTAAAAGTTGTTCCTTTTCTCAAGGATACTATGTCCTTGGTTTTTTTTCAGAGGTGTAATAAACTGCTCTCGGTGCTGATTAGACTGGTTTGGTATAGAGATTAAAGGGTATTGAGAAGCCTTTTTGTTTATATGTAAACAGATGAGACTTCAGGCCAAAGTGGTCATGTTTTAGAAGTAACCTGTATAATGAAAAGAGAGTGGTCAGCTCTCTAGCTGAGCAGTTTAGTTCAGTCCACAAATAGTTGGGAGTTCAATAGTGAACTGTGTGGAAACTCTCTCTCTCATCTTCTGCTCTTCTAACTTCAACCTTTAGCATGTGTTCCATTTTTTAACTGTGTTTCAAGAGGGTTTGCTTAATAGGACTGTTGTGTATACTCGGAACAGCATAAGTAAGTCTAGTTTGGATAGACTGAATTCTGTTGGGGTTCTTTATTCTGTTCTTTGTATTTCATTATGTCATCTTGTGAATAAATATTTGTCTGTTCTAAAACCTGGTAGTCAGCCTAGCTAATTCACTCCGGATAATTTTCACTGGATGCTTACCGAAACAATTTGCAAAGTTATGGTCTGGGCTGACTGCTTAAGAATGTTTTGAGTGGTCAGGCCTTGTCCGTTACACTAGTTACATAGTCACTTTACCTGCGAATATCTGCCCCCAGTAAGCTTATGAAAATTATAGAGTCATAGAGATGTACAGCATGGAAACAGACCTTTCAGTCCAACCCGTCCATGCCGACCAGATATCCCAACCCAATCTAGTCCCACCTACCAGCACCCAGCCCATATCCTTCCAAACCCTTCCTATTCATATACTCATCCAAATGCCTCTTAAATGTTGCAATTGTACCAGCCTCCACCACTTCCTCTGGCAGTTCATTTCATCTGTGAGAAAAAGTTGCCCCTTGGGTCTCTTATATCTTTCCCCTCTCACCCTATACCTATGCCCTCTAGTTTTGGACTCCCTGATCCCATGGAAAAGACTTTGTCTATTAATACTATCCATACCCCTCATGATTTTGTAAACCTCTATATGGTCACCCCTCAGCCTCTGACACTCCAGGGAAAACAGCCCCAGCCTGTTCAGCCTCTCCCTACAGCTTAAATCCTCCAACCCTGGCAACATCCTTGTAAATCTTTTCTGAACACTTTCAAGTGTCACATCATCTTTCCAATGGGAAGGAGACCAGAATTGCACGCAGTATTCCAACAGTGGCCTAACCAATGTCCTCTACAGCCGCAACATGACCTCCCAACTCTTATACTCAATACTCTGACCAATAAAGGAAAGCATACCAACCCTTCTTCATAATCAACCTGCGACTCTACTTTCAAGGAGCTATGAACCTGCACTCCAAGGTCTCTTTGTTCAGCAGCACTCCCTAGGACCTTACCATTAAGTGTATAAGTCCTGCTAAGATTTGCCTTCCCAAAATGCAGCACCTTGCAGTTATCTGAATTAAACTCCATCTGCCACTTCTCAGCCCATTGGCCCATCTGGTCCAGATCCTGTTGTAATCTGAGGTAACCCCCTTCGCTGTCCACTACACCTCCAATTTTGGTGTCATCTGCAAACTTACTAACTGTACCTTTTATGCTCACATCCAAATCATTTATGTAAATTATAAAAAGTAGAGGACCCAGCACTGATTCTTGTGGCACTCCACTGGTCACAGGCCTCCAGTCTGAAAAACAACCCTCCACCACCACCCTCTGTTTTCTGCCTTTGAGCCAGTTCTGTATCCAAATGGCTAGTTCTCCCTGTATTCCGTGAGATATACTCTTGCTAAGTAGTCTCCCATGGGGAACCTTGTCGAACAACTTACTCAAGTCCATATAGATCATGTCCATCGCTCTGCTCTCATCAATCCTCTTTGTTACTTCTTCAAAAATAAAACTCACTCAAGTTTGTGAGACATGCCTAACTCTCTATATTCTCCCTTCGGGACTTCATCATTTTCCCTTCCGATGTCATTGGTTGCAATGTGTACAATTAACTCCTGCTGAACTGTCTCCCCCTTGAAAACATTCTGCAGCCTCTCTGCAACATCCAGGGAGGATGTTGTTCCTGGCACCAGGGAGGCAACACCCCATTCTAATTTTTCACTGCTGGCCACAGAAGCATCTGTCTGTGCCTCGGACTAGAGAGTCCCCTATCACAATCAATCTCTTGGAACCTGACATACCCTTAATTGCATTAGAGCCAGTTTTGTTACCAGAAACCTGGCAGTTTGTGCTATGTTCCCCTGAGAATCCATCACCCCCTATGTTTTCCAAAACAGCATACTTGTTTGAAATGGGGATAGCCACAAAAGACTCCTGCACTACCTCTCTTATCTTTCCTGGAGTTAACCCATCTATGTTACTGTATCTGCGACTTTTTCCCTTCCTATAACTGCCATCCATCACACTCCCTTGCTCTTGTAAATTCCTCATTGCCTCTAACTGTCGCTCCAACTGATCCATTTGATCTGACCGGATTCACAACCAATGGCATTTATTGCAGATATAATCCTCAGTATCATATCCCTAAACTCCCACATCTGACAAGAAGAGCAGATCACTCTACAAGGACCATTTTTGCTTCTTCCAATCTTCTGACCCAGAAAATAAAACTGTCTTATTCCTCTACAAAATGCTGCTTCAGACTAACTTAATAGTTATAACTTATATTTTTAAGTTTAATCAAGAGACATCTCAATAAAGCATATAATCGAGAAAGAACCAACTCTACTCACTACTGCAGACTTACAGCAAGGGCACACTTAAAACTATTTACTTATCTGTCTCTGTGCTGTAACTTCTCCCAAACAAATTCCTCCAAGATCAGTTGTGAATTTCATTGCTTGTTAATTTCCCAGACTACTCCAATGTCCAGCGATACAAGAATTCAACAGCAAAGCAGTAACTGCCCAAATTCATTGCTGTGTCAGTTAGCAGTGTGGGTTTCTTCCTCTCTCTCTGACTCTTGCACAGACCATGTGCTGCCTTTGTGCCTGTCCCTTTTCAAAGTGCCATTGTTTTGATTTTTTTTCATAATGTAAAGGGGCTTAGAGTGGCAGAGTTGAAGTTTATTAAGGAGCATGTTTTATGCCAACATGAAGAAAGTCCAACAAATGATCGCTTAGGACCTAATTCTGGGGAATTAAGCTGGAACGGTGGTAAAGGTCGCAGTGGAGGAGCACTTCAATGACAGTGACTGCATACTCTATGATTTAAATTTGTTTTATAAAAGATGTTAGCAAAAAACAGTTTCAGATTGAGCGAAGGCAGATTTCATTTAACTAAGGCAGGGTCTAACCATAGCAGATTGGAACAGCTTAATGAGTGAGACTTGCTGAAGCACTTTGGAGGATTTAAACCAGTTTGGCAGGGAAATGGGAACCATAGCCACAGATCAGAGGAGAGGATAGTTAATGAATGGGCAGAAATGGGGTGGTGCAGTCTCAGTGGTTAGCACTGCTGCCTCGTAGTGCCAGGAACCCAGCTTTGATTCCAGCATCGGGTGACTGTGTGGAGTTTGCACATCCTCCCCATGTCAGCGTGAGTTTCCTCCTGATGCTCCGGTTTCCTCCCACAGTCCGAAAGATGTGCAGGTTAGGTGAATTTGCCATGTTAAATTGTCCATAGTGTTGGGTGCATTAATCAGAGGGAAATGGGTCTGGGTGGGTTAGCTTTCGGAGCGTCGGTGTGGACTTGTTGGGCCAAAAGGCCTGTTTCCACACTGTAGGGAATCTTAAAAAAACATGCAGAGAGTCTGTCAGGAAGAATATACAGCTGTTATGGCAAAGGGATGGGTTAAAGTGTGTCTGTTTCAATGCAACGAGTGTCAGGAATATGAATGATGAACTTAGAGCATGGATTTGTACTTGGAACTACGATGTTGTGGCCATGACAGAGACTTGGATTTCACAGTGGCAGGAATGGTTGCTAGATGTTCCAGGGATTAGATTAGATTAGATTCCCTACAGTGTGGGAACAGGCCCTTCGGCCCAACAAGTCCACACCGACCCTCCAAAGAGTGACCCTCCGAAGAGTAACCCACCCAGACCCATTTCCCTGTAACGAACTCACCTAACACTAAAGGAAATTTAGCATGACCAATTCACCTGACCTGCACATCTTTGGACTGTGGGAAGAAACCAGAGCACCCAGAGGAAACCCACGTAGACACTGGGAGAACGTGCAAACTCCACACAGACAGTTGCCCGAGGCTGGAATCGAACCTAGGACCCTGGTGCTGTGAGGCAGCAGTGCTAACCACTGAGCCACCGTGCCGCCCCAAAAAGACAGGGGTGGGGGTGGGGTGTGTAAAAGAGGAGGGGGAGTAGCATTTAATCAGAGTGCATCACAGCTGCAGAAAAGGAGGTTGTTGAGTCAGAATAGGTGGAAGTCAGTAACAGTAAAGCAGCAATCACTTTATTGGGTGTTTTCTATAGACCCTCCCCCAAAGAACGGATTGGACAGCAGAGATCTTGGAAAGGTGCAAATGTAACAGAATTGTTGTTATGGGTGACTTCAACTTCCCCAATATTGATTGGAACATCCTTAATGCAGATGGTCTGGATGGAGCTGAATTTGCCAGGTGTGTCCATGAGGGATTCCTGACTCAATATGAAGATGGGTTGAATAGGGAGAGGCGATATTGGATTTGGTGCTAGGCAACGAGCGAGGCCTGGTGTCAGATCTCTTAGTGGGAAAGTAGTTCAGTGACAGTGACCACAACTGCCTCACCTTTACCATATCCATGGAGAGGAATAGGAACTGATTGTATGGGAAGGCATTTAATTGGGAGATGGGAAATTATACTGCTATTAGACAGGAGCTGTGGAGTATAAATTGGGAACAATTGTTCTACGGGAAATGCACAACAGAAATGTGGAGGCCGCTTAAGGTGCACTTATTGCGAGTGTTGGATAACTTTGTTCCACTGAGACAGGCAAGGAATGGCCAGTTGAAGGAGCCTTGGATAACAAAGGCAGAGGAGCTTCTCGTCAAGAGGAAGAAGGAAACTTACTTAAGGTTGAGGAAGCAAGGATCTGGCACAGCATTAGAGAATTACAGGGTAACTAGGAAAGGACTCAAACATGGACTGAGGAGAACTAGAAGGGGGCACAAAAAAGCCTTGATGGGAAGGATTAGGGAAAACCTAAAGGCGTTCTACATGTATGTGAGGAATAAGAGAATGATCAGACAGAGGGTAGGACCAATCGGGAATAGTGGAGGGAACTTGTGCTTTGTGTCTGAAGAAGTAGGGGAGGCCCTAAATGTGTTTTTTGCTTCAGTATTCATGAGAGAGAGGGACCTTGTTGATAGTGAGAACACCATGAACCAGGTTAAAAGGCTTGAACAGATTGATATAAAGAAAATTGATGTGCTGGAAATTCTGGGAAGCATTAAGATAGATAAGTTCCCAGGGCTGGACCAGATATATCCAAGGTCACTACGGGAAGCGAGGATTGAGATTGCTGTGCCTCTGGTGATGATCTTTGCATCCTCCCTGTCCACGAGGGTAGTACACTGATTGGAAGGAGGTGAATATTGTTCCTCTGTTCAAGAAAGGGAATTGGGAAAACCCTGGGAATTGCAGATCAGTCAGTCTTACGTCTGTGGCAAGCAAGGTACTGAAGAGGATTCTGAGAGAGAGGATTTATGAATATTTAGAAAAACGTAGTTTGATAGTAGCATGGCTTTGTGAGGGGCAGGTCATGCCTCACAACCCTTTGAAGATGTGATGAGACAAGTAGGTGAAGGTTGAGCCGTGCATGTGGTGTATATGGATTTCAGTAAGACATTTGTTAAGGTTCCTCATGGTAGGCTCATTCAGAAAGTTAGACGGTGTGGAATATAGGGAAATTTGGCTGTCTGTATACAGAATTGGCTGGTGAAATTAAGACAGCGAGTGGGAGTGGATTCTCCCAGTATTCTACCTGGAGGTTGATGACCAGTGGTAACCTGCAAGGATTTGTTATTGGGCCTCTGCTCTTTGTAGTTTTTATAAATGACTTGGATGAAGAAGTGGAAGGGTGGGTTAGTAAGTTTGCCAATGGCAAAAAAGGTCATTGGTGTTGTAGATAATGTCAAATTGTTGTAGGCTTCAGCATGACATTGACAGGATGCAGAGCTAGGCTCAAAAGTGGCAGATGGAGTTCAACCTGGATAAGTTTGAAGTGATTCATTTTGGAAGGTTGAATTTGAATGCTGAATGCAGAATTAAAGACAGGATTCTTGGCAGTGTGGAAGAACAGCAGGATCTTGGGGTCCACATACATAGATCCCTCACTGTTTCCACCCAAGTTGATAGGGTTGATAAGAAGGTGTATGGTGTTTTGGCTTTCATTATCTGGGGGATCGAGATTTTGCTGCAGCTCTATAAAACCCTGGTTAAACCTCACTTGGAACATTGGGTTCAGTTCTGGTTGTCTTATTATAGAAAGGATATAGATGCTTTCGAGTTACCAGGATGCTGCCTGGATTGGAGGGCTTGTCTTATGAAGAGCGGTTGAGTGAGCTTGGGCTTTTCACCCTGGAGAGAAGGAAGAGAGGTGACTTGATAGAGGTGTACAAGGTAATGAGAGGCAAAGCTAGAGTAGATAACCAGAGACTTTTTCCCAGGGTGGAAATGGCTGTCACGAGAAGTCATAATTTCAAGTAATTGTGGGAAGGTGTAAGGAAGATGACCGAGCTAGGATTTTTATGCAAAGAGTGGTGAGTGCTTGGAATACACTGCTAGCGGTGGTAGTAGAATCAGAGAAATTAGCGACATTTAAGCGACTACTGGGCAAGCACATGGACGGCAGTAAATTGAGGGGTGTGTAGGTTAGGTTGATCTTACATTAAGATAATTGTTCGGCACAATGTTGTGGGCTGAAGGGACTGCACTGTGATGTACTGTTCTATGTACTAACAGTGGGAGATATTCAGAAAGGAATTGGGGAGAGCACATTCCTAAAACGTTCCCTTTTGGGTAGATTATAGGAACAACATGTCAAGAGAGTCCTGGATAGCTAGGAATATTCACAACTGGATAAAAAGGAAAAGAGAATTCTATTACAAGTACAAAGGCAGGACTCTGAACAGCATTGATGTAAAGAAGAATCTTGCAGTTCAAGTTCATAGTTCTCTGAGAGTAGCCACACAAGTAGATAGGGTGGTTAAAAAAGGCAATAGGTATGCTTGCCTTTATGTTTTGGGGCATTGAGTAGAAACACCAGGATGTCATATTGCAGCTTTATAAGACTTTAGTTAGGCCACACCTAAAATATTACATTCAGTTCTGGTCACCACTTTACAGGAAGGATGTAGAGGCTTTGGATAGGATGTGAAAGATGTTTACCAGGATACTGCCTAGATTAGAGAGAATGAGCGATAAGGAGATGCGAGAAAAGCTAGGGTTGTTTTTTTCTGGAGCAGCAGAGGCTGAGGAGAGACTCGATAGACGTCTATGCAATTATGAGAGGCATAAATAGGGTGACAGTCAAAATCTTTTTCCCAGAGTTAAAATGTCTTAACACTAGGAGGCATGCGTTTAAAGTGAGAGGAGGCAACTTCAAATGACATGTGAGGGACAAGTTTTTACACAATATTGGTGTCTGGAATGTGCTGCCAGAGGTGATGGTGGAGGCAGATATGATAGGGACATTTTAGGACCCTTTAAATTAGCACATGAAAATGCAAAGAATGGAAGAATATGGACCAAAGGCAGGCAGAAGAGATTCATTTCATTTGGCATCATTTTCAGCATAACAATGTGGACCAAAGGGCCTGTTCCTGTGCAGTACTAGTCTATGTGTTACATCAGCAGAGGCTATAGTGGAGTATAGAATATACAAGAGGAAACATTCTAACATCACCTTAAGAAAGCAATTAAGAAAGCAAAGATGGGCATGAAGAAACCACCAGCAGGCACGATTAGGGAGAATCAAGGGGAAGTGAATAACCAGGAAAAGAGTCAGACCCATGAGGGGCCAAGCTGTTCCAGTACAGTTATAACACTGGCATCTACCCAATAATGTGAAAACTTACCCAAGTATGTCCAGTACATAAAATGCAGAAGAAATCAAACCCGGCCAATTACTGCCTCATCAGTCAACTCTTGTTCATCAGTAAAGTGACGGAAGGTGTCATCAACAGTGCTATCAAGCAGCACCTGCTCGGTGACACCCTGGTTGAGTTCCGCCAGAACTACCTCATTGCAGCCTTGGTTCAAATATGGACAAAATAGCTGAATTCCAGAGAGGAGGTGAGAGTGACAACCCTGTGACATCAAAGCTACTTTCAACCAAGTGTGGCATCAATGAGCCCTGGCAAAACTGGAATTAATGGCTCAGTGGTTAACACTGCTGCCTCACAGCGCCAGAGATCCGGGTTCAATTCCCGCCTCAGGCGACTGACTGTGTAGAGTTTGCACATTCTCCCCGTGTCTGCGTGGGTTTCCTTCGGGTGCTCCGGTTTCCTCCCACAGTCCAAAGATGGGCAGGCCAGGTGAATTGGCCATGCTAAATTGCCCATAGTGTTAGGTGAAGGGGTAAATGTATGGGTGGGTTGCGCTTTGGCGGGTCAGTGTGGACTTGTTGGGCCGAAGGGCCTGTTTCCACACTGTAAGTAATCTAATCTGTAAATAATCTAATCTAAAAAAATGGGAATCTGAGGGGGGGGAAAAATCTCTGGTGGTTAGAGTCCTCCCTAACACACAGAAAGATGGTCCAGATGGTAGGACGTCAGTCATCTCAGCTCCAGGACATCTCTGTAGGAGTTCCTCAGGGTAGTGTCCAACCCCCAACCATCTTCAGCTGCTTCATCAATGCCCATCCCTCCATCATAAGGTCAGGAGTAGGAAACATTTAGAAAGCAGTGTCAGTGTCAGACAGAGTCACCATGGATTATGAAGGGGAAATCATGCTTGACAAATCTGTTGGAGTTCTATGAAGATATAACTAATAGAGTTGACAAGGGGGAACCAATCAATAGGGCACAATTGGATTTTTAGAAAGTGTTTGACAAGTCATGTTAAAATTGTGCAAGACATTGGTTCGGCCGCATTTCGAATACTGTGTACAGTTCTGGTCGCCACATTACCAAAGGGATGTGGACGTTTTGATGAGGGTGCAGAGAAGGTTTACGAGGATGTTGCCTGTATGGAAGGTGCTAGCTATGAAGAGAGGTTAAGTAGGTTAAGTTTATTTTCACTAGAAAAAAGGAGATTGAGGGGGGACCTGATTGAGGTTTATAAAATCATGAAGGGTATAGACAGGGTGGATAGAGACAAGCTTTTTCCTGGGGTGAAGGATTCAATAACGAGAAGTCACGTTTTCAAGGTGAGAAGTGGAAAGTTTAAGGGGGATACACGCAGCAAGTACTTCACACAGAGGGTGGTGGGCATTTGGAACGTGTTGCCAGCAGAAGTGGTAGAGGCAGGCACGGTAGATTAGTTTAAGATGTGACTGGATAAATGCATGAGTCGGTGGAGAGTAGCGGAATACAGATGCTCAGGAATTGACTGACAGGTTTCGACAGTACATTTGGATTGGCTCAGGCCTGGAGGGCCGAAGGGTCTGTTCCTGGGCTGTAAATTTTCTTTGTCCTTTCTTTGTTCCATCTCAAAGTTTGCAGCTGATATCAAGTTGGTAGGAGGATGCATGTGATGCGGATGCAGAGATCCTTCAGCATGATCTGGACAGGTTAGGTGAGTTGGTAAAACAATGGCAGATGCAGTATAATTTGGATAAATGTGAAGTTATTCACATTGAAAGCAAAAACAAGGAGGCAGATTATAACCTGAATGGCTGTAAATTAGGAGAGGGGAGTGTGCAGTGGGACCTGGTTGTGCACCAGTAAGTATGAAGGTGCAGAAGGTGGTAAAGAAGGAAAATGGTATGTTGGCTTTCACTGAGAGATTTCAAGTACAGGAGCAGGGATGTGTTGTTGTAGTTATATCGGGCGTTGGTGAGGCCACACCGAGAATATTGTGTGCAGTTTTGGTCTCCTTTTTTGAGGAAGGGTGCTCTTGCTCTTGAGGATGTGCAGTGAAGTTTTACCAGGATGATTCCAGGAATGGTAGGACTGAAGTATGAGGAGTGACTGACAAGGTTATGATTGTTTTCCCTGGAGTTCAGATGAATGAGGGGGGAATCTCCATAGAGACTTATAAAATTCTAACAGGACTAGACAGGGTAGATGCAGAGAGGATGTTCCTGATGGTAGGCATGTCCAGAATGAGGAGTCATAGTCTGAGGATTCAGGGTGGATCATTTATGATGGACACGAGGAGATGTTTCTTCACTCAAAGAGTGATGAACCTGTGGAATTCATTGCCACAAGAAATAGTTGATGCCAGGACAATGAATGTATTCAAGAGGTGGCTAGATATAGCACTTAGGGTCAAAAAGTTATGGGATCAAAAGTTATGAGGGGAAGGCAGGATTAGACTATTGAGTTGGACAATCACCCACTGTGAAGAATGGTGGAGCAGGCTCAAAGGGCTGAATGGCCTCCTCCTGCGCATGATAATTCTGAAGCAGTCCGTGTCCAAATGCAACAAGCCTTGAGCTGACAATATCCAGGCTTGAGCTGACAAGTGACAATTAACATTTGTGCCACAAATGTCAGGCTATGACCATCACCAATAACCGGCAATCTAACTACAATGAGACATTTTACATTTGAGAAAAGGCTGGATAGACTCGGGTTGTTTTATTTAGAGCAGGGTGTGCTGAGAGGGGACCTACTTGGGATGTATAAAATTGTGTGGAACATGGACAGGATGGATAGGGAGCAGCTGTTCCCCATTAGTTGAAGAGTCATTAATGAGGGAGCATAATTTTAGGGTGAACAGTTGAAGGTTTAGAAGTATTTTGAGGAAAACTATTTTCACCCCGGGGTGTTGGGAATCTAGTGCACTGCCTAGAAGGGTAGTTGAGGTGGGTTACTTTCAATACCTATAAAATGTATGTGGATTGGCACTGGAAAAGTCATAACAACCAAGGCACAGTGCTGGAAAGTGGGATTAGTGTGAATAGGTTGACATGGACTGGATGGATCGAAGCTCCTTTTCAGTGCTGTATGTTTCTGTGACTCCATGTAGCAAATAATTAGGAAGGCAAATGGTGTGTTGTTGTTAGAGGATTATTGGGATATGCATATAAAGATGTCTTTGGCATTGTGCAGGCCTTTAATAAAAGTACATTTGGAGTACTTCAATGTTGTTTGGTGTCAATTTTGAAGATATGCAGACAGTACAAGGATGGTTCAATAGGTTTGGTTTAGTATGCAAATGTGAATTCTTGAATGGCTTTGTCAATTTAGACTTATACTCATCAGTTTAGAAGAATAAGCATTAATCTCACAAAAACATTCAGTTTTCTGAAAGGGCTTGTCAAGGTACACACTGAGAGGTTGTTCTCTCTGGCTGGGGAATTTTGAACACGGGGTGGGGGGCATAGCCACAGACTAAAGAGTCCATTATTTTTGTGCCAAGATAAGAAAAGAGTTCATTCTAATCATTGTGAATCTGTGGATGCATCAATCCCAGTGTAAATGGGCCAGGGTGTTGATGATCCCATTTGCCTGAGTTCTGTACGTTTGCTTCTGTAGTTCGGGATGAACGCTCTGCTTTTGGCTGCCTGGTTTGGTCATCTCCGGATTCTTCGAACATTGGTCAATGTGGGTGCCAAGTTGTCATGTGAAAACAAAGTAAGTAAATCTGAGAGTGCAAGATCATTCTGTTTGAGTGAGTATGACTATGTTATTGGGGCAGAATAGGGAAGGGAATAATATGGTGAATTGTGATTATTTCCCAGGAAGTCAAGCTGCCCTTTGGGATGGTGTGACTTTGGCTCTTCATCTTTATTTTTATATACCTTTGTGTACTGCTTTGTGATATATATATTAGAAATGCTATACGAGTTGAATTTAATTTTCCATAGCCCCTAACTTTGCCTCATGCTTTTCCTCATGTTTAATTCATGAGGATGCAGCTGAAAATGAGAGTAAAGATCAGGTTCCCGACCCTAAGTTCAGGATTTGGGACATCTACTCTGGGCTGGAGAGTAGCTTAGAATGGGATGGGGAGGATTAAACTGTCTTGGTCCACATAGATGCTAACTACGTGTTTGACTTGGAAAGATGTTCTACTTAGGAAATATGAATTTCAGCTCATGGGGCACTAGCACTAGTACTGGGGGAGGTGGATGCTGCGTTGTTGAGATGGTCTTCACCTGAATTGCACTAGGACCAATGTTCTTGTGAATGAAAGGAGGACCAGAGGCAGTCAGCACCAGGGAGAAGAGCTACCAAGTTCATTCCAGTCCAGTACAGCACATTGATTATTAACATTGACAATTAATATGAAATTGATTGATTGTTGAGTATCACTATTTGTTAGTAGATGTAAATTGTATTAGCAGTAATTTGGTTACTAATTGGTAAGTAGGAGAATGTACACTCCAGCCTTGACTGTACGTCCTGTAAGATGTGGAACCCTCAGTACTCTCCCCATGTCCCGGGTAACCATTTGTATAAGAAATGTCATCCGGTGCAGCAGCCTGAATTCCAGTTTTCAGAACTTGAGCAATGGCTGGCATCACTGGAGTGCATCCGTGAGGATAAGAGCTATATGGGTACCACATTAAGAGTATGTATATAGAGAGAGAATATGTGCCTATCAATCAAAGAAAAACAAGCAGGTAGTGCAAGAGTTCCCTGAATGCACCTCACTGTTCAACCAGTGGAATACTGATGAGGGTAAAGGGTCATCTGTACAGTGCAGCCAGAGTCAAGTCTATAGCTTCAGAGTTGGCCAAGCTGTGCAGTGGTCTTCAGCAATAGATGATTCAGTCATTAGGGCAATTGGTTTCTTCAGCACAGGCATGAATCTAGGATGGTATCAGGGTCAAGGATGTCACTGAGTGGCTGCAGAACAACCTGAGGTTTTGGGGGTGGTGTCATGGTACCAGCAATCATGGTACACATTCGTATCAACATTATAAATAGAAAGAGGGATGTAGTCCTTCAATCAGAATTCAGAATGCAGTTAGGAAATCAGCAAGTATGACTAGAAATATAATGATCTCCAGATTACAATTGCATGTGAATTTGGAAACAGGAGGATAAGACAGATGAATGCATAATAGGAGAGAGAATGCAGGAAGCCAGGCTTTAGATCCTTGGTACATTGGGACCAGACTGGTTCTCGGGAGCTGGAAACATTTCATAGAATTCATAGAATCCCTACAGTGTGGAAACAGGCCATTTGGCCCAACAAGTCACACCGACCCCCTGAAGAGCAACCCACCCAGACCCATTCCCTTAATCTATTACTCTAAATTCACTTCTGATTAATGCACCTAGCCCACCTATCTCTGAACATTATGGCAAATTTAGCATGGCTAATTCACCTAACCTGGTCATCTTTGGATTGTGGGAGGAAACCGGAGCACTTGGAGGAAACCCATGCCAACACTGGGAGAATGTGCAAACTCCACATTCTCCTGAGGCTGGAATCGAATCCGGGTCCCTGGCTCTGTGAGGCAGTAGTACGAACCACTGAGTCACGATGCAGCTGTGATGTTGTGGTAGTGGCTGTATGTCTGGTCCAGAAGATATCTATCTTGGAATTTTTGTCATGACATATTTGAACAGATTAACTAAAAACAGTTTCTGGGGAAGAAGGTGACATCGTGGTAACTAGTTATTCAGAGTGTCAGTCTAATATTCTAAGGAATAGATTTCAAATTCCATAATGGCAGCTAGTGAAATTTGCATTCAATCAAAATCTATAATTAAAAGCTAGCTTAATTGCTAAAAATCATCTATTTCACACATCTATTCAGATTTTTGAGTCATTGAAACTGAGTTTGGGGAAGATAGAACATGTACAACTTGGATAGATCACACCTCTGCAGGATCAGGACCTCTATCCTTGTTGGGGTGTTTGCTCGAACTGTGAGGGAGGGTTAAGTAGACTAGCAGGGAGGCAAACGTGAGGGAAGCAAAGAAAGTGAAAGAAAAATAGAAAACAAAAGTGGGGCAGGTACGTGGAGCAGTGAGCATGTAAATTTACAGCCAAGAATGGTCCCACTAACTGTGAAGCAAGGACTGAGTTGAAGTCTGTGTGGGAAGTTTACAGAACAGTGAGTATAAAAAGCTTACAACCAAGGATTTGGGCCACTTGCTGGGGAGCTGGGAAAGTGTCAGACCTGGTGAGGGAGTTTGACTGAGCAGTGAGTATATAAATTCACTCATTCCGAACTTGGTAAAAATTGGAATGACATCACAGGAAAGCAATAAGCTGTGTAGGAAGTATCTTTAAGAACTAGAACAAAGAACAGTACAGCACAGGAACAGGCCCTTCATCCCACCAAAACTATGCTGACTGTATGATGCCTTATTAAAATGAATACTTTTTGCCTCTATGCAGTCCATATTCTTCTTCTTTTCCCTGCCTATTCATGTACCTGTCAAGAAGCCTCTGAAACATTACTATTGCATACGTCCCCATCACCTCTTCTGTCAGTGCATTCCATGCATTTGGCACCCTCTATGTAAAAAACCTGCCTTTCGCATTTCCTTTACCTATCTGGTACCTACACTGTTTGCAATATATGTAAATGCCTTGGATCAAAATATAGATGGGTGCATTAGTAAGTTTGTAGTGGTACATCGATTGATGGAGTTATAAATAGTGCAGAAGGTTGTCAAAGGATATAGCAGGATATAGATTGGCTGCAGATATGGGTAGAGAAATGGTAGATGGAGTTTATCTGGGTAAGTGTGAGGGGTTGCACTTTGGGAGATCAAATGTTCAGGAAAAGTGTACAGTTAATGGCAAGACTGTTGATCGGCATGGATGTACATAGTGATCTTGTGGTTCAAGTCCATAACTCCTTGAAAGTGGCCATATAAGTAAAGAAGGCATATGGCATGCTTGCCTTTATTGATCGGGGAATTGAGTACAAGAGTCAGGACGTCATATTGTAGCTTTATAAGTCGACAGTTAGGCCACACTTAAGAGTATTGCATTCAAATCTGGTCACCACATTTCAGGAAGGATGTGGAGGCTTTGGAGAGGATGCAAAAGAGGTTCACCAGAATGCTACCTGGATTAGGTGGTATGACCTATAAGGAGAAGCTAGAAAAACTCAGGTTATTTTCTTTGGAGTGGCAGAGGCTGAGGGGAGACTTGATAGAATTCTATAAAATACTGAGATGCATAGATAAGGTTGGCAGTCAGAATCTTTCTCCCAGACTTAAAATGTCTAATACATGCATTTAAGGTGAGAGGGGTCTAGGATAGTTCCCATCAGGTCCTGGGACTTGTCTACCTGAATGTTTTTTAAAATACCCAGCACCACCTCCAACTCTCCCTAAATTGCAATTATTTAAATAAGTGTGAAATTATTTTTGCGACAAAGTTAGCTACTAAGACTAAGGAAGTTTAAGGCCGGCGAAGGTAGTCTCAGCAAGCCTAAAGACATTTAAATGATGGCAGGTGAGGGAAGCTCAGTGGAATGGGTGCGCTGTTATATGGGTGTTACAGATCCTGCCATTGTCCATGATTGTGTGCAGGGAGTGCTTCCTGAAATAACTCTACAAAGTCTAGCATCCTCTCACCAATTGACCCTTTATTTACACATGCATTTACTTGACACTGGTCCGACTTCCTCAGAGTTGGCTTCATGTTAACAGCTCCAATCGGGGAACTCATATTTTTTGAGGTCCACTTGACTGACCTCATTTCACGATGACACGAAAATTGTTGGTGTAGTTGACAGCGAAGAAGGTTCCTCAGATTATAATGGGACCTTGGGCCAATGGGCTGAGGAATGGCAGATGGAATTTAGTTTAGATAACTGTGAGGTTGGAAAGGTAAATTAGAGCAGGACTTATACACTTAATGATAAGGTTCAGGGGAGTGTTGCTGAACAAAAAGACCTTGGAGTGCAGGTTCATAGTTCCTTGAAAGTGGAGTCTCAGGTAGACAGGATAGTGAAGAAAGCATTTATTATGCTTGCCTTTATTGGTCAGGGCATTGAGGTATAGGAATTGGGAAGTCATGTTGCAGCTGTGAGGGCATTGGTTAGGCCACTTCTGGAATATTGCATTCAATTCTGGTTCCCCTGCTATAGGACGAATGTTGTGAAACTTGAAAAAGTTCAGAAAAGATTTACAAGCATGTTGCCAGGATTAGAGGGTTTGAGCTATAGGGGAGGCTGAATAGGCTAAGGCTATTTTCCCTGGAGCATTGGAGACTGAGGGGTGACATTACAGAGGTTTATAAAATCACAAGGGGCATGGATTGTGATCTTCCAAGATTTATTTTCTCAATGTAGGAGAGTCAAAAAATAGAGGGCATAGGTTTAAGGGGAGAGGGGAAAGATTTAAAAGGGACCTATGGGGCAACGTTTTCACGCAGAAAGTGGTGAGTGTATTGAATGACCATCCAGAGGAATGGATGGAGACAGGTACAATTATAACATGTAAAGCATTTAACATCTGGGTGGGTGTATGATTAGCAAAGGTTTAGAGGGATATGGGTCGAATTCTGACAAATGGGACGAGATTAATTTTGGATATCTGGTCGACATAGATGAGTTGCACTGAAGGATCTGTTTCCATTGAGTATAGCTCTGACTACATCCCTCCTTGTTGTTTATTCCTTTAGCTTTTCCTGGGGCATTCTACACCAGGCATTCCTCTAACTTTGGTGGCATGTACCAGAGCATAGCCTGACTTTTGAACCTCGAGCATCTCAGAAGAAATTATTTTTCTTCAGGCGGTAAAGGTGTTGAAGCTGTCATATCTGCCATGTCTATCTCATCCTCAGACGTTTCTTCGAAGCTAGGGTGAGATCCCAAGGTTTCTGGTAGCCATGCCAGATGTTCTGAGGGGCCAGGTGTGTTTTGCTTATGCCATGTTTGCAAAGTTGCAGCTTTCATGTGGTCCATGTGCTTGTTAGGACCACCTCCCTTTCTGAACTTTGTCCGTCACCTCACGTCGACCATGCCTCTTTCCACTAGGTCCATTCCTGTGGTTTCAGTACCAAACTTCGTCCCCTGAAGTAAATGGCCTCTCCTGCTCAGAGGAATTTTGGTCTGGCATTGGCATTCTTGATACTGTTTCAATCACACACCCTAACCCCCACCAAAAGGTCTGGAAAGATCAGGTTTAACCTCATGGGAAGTCTTCTCCCCCTTAGCAAGGCTGCTGGAGATGTTCCTGTGGTTGTGTGATCAAACAGGAATTAAGGTAATTTGGTATCGAGTGAAGTTTTCTTTAAGCCTGCCTTCAAAGTTTGGACTGCTCTTTTTGCCAGACCATTAGATGGTGGATGGTATGGAGTTATCCTCACTTGCCGAATGCCATTCGATTTAGGAAATATTCAAATTCCTGCTGGTAGCTGATGGCCCATTGTCTGTGACCAGTACCTCCAGGAGTCCGCGTAGTACAAAAAATGCTCACATCTTTTCATTCATCGTCTCCACTCTTGATGAATGATGGTGACTTGGGCTGCCTGAAACACACATTTTTCCCTTCCAAGGTACAAACCCATATGAGTATTAATCATAGCATACTTCTGGGAATCCTCACTTCATCACAGTTGCAAGTATGCATGTCCAGTTTTCTGAAGGACAGCTCCTCCACCCATTTTACGTTTAAGTCCTCTATGCAAAGGATTGGGTATTTATCCAGCTCTGAAAAGCGGTTTATCGTTAATTTGAAATCTTCACAAAGATGAACCAACGCATTGGGCTTCACGATTGGTAAAACCAGTGTTACCCATTCTGCAAACTGTACTGGTTTGATGATTCCTTCACTTTCTAGCCCCAACTTCTGTGTCTTTGAGTCAAATGGCACTGGGCAGACCATGCATTATCATGGAATTGCTTCCTGATCAAAACGTAAGGTGGCTTGGCCCTTTTCATAGTCCCTAGGTCTTCCTGAGAAATATTTTTTAGGACTTTGCTCAGGCAGCCATTTTCTAATTGAAGAATATTGAGCCAAGTTGAATTTTTCTCCGCCAATTTCGCCCCGTCAAGCTTTGGCTTGGTAACTCCACTAAGGTCAGTATCCCGTCACCAAGTCATCTTTTATTTACACATGCATAGTGCGTGACACTGACTCAGGTAGCTCAGAGCTGGCTCTTACAGTGAACAGAACCCCTGACACTCCTGTTTATATCTGTCAGTTAGGACCCCATGATTGAACCAGGTTAACAGCCCCAGTTGGAGAACTCATATTCTATGAGGTCCACCTAGCTGACCTTATTCCAATCACTACACTTCCAACCGAAGAAACATACGTTTGAGTTTTGTCGCTTGAGCAGCACTGAAAGACACTAGCACATCCATGAGTCTGTGAGGTACGAGGATAACACATTCAGAGAGGTGTCACACCACAGCTGCAGGGACTAGAGGAGAGAAGGGATTGGGAGACCATCAAGCAGTCAAAGGGAAACAGACAGATGGAGCAGGACTTCCCTGTGGACCTGCTCACAAATCAGTTTTCCGTACCGGAAGCTGTGGATGGCACTGATAACTCAAGGGAGAACACTCAGAGTCAGACTTCTGGCACCACAAGACAGTAGGAAGAAGAAAGCAGGAGTGATAATGGTAGGGGACTCAGTACTTATGGGAACTGACAGGTGTTTTTGCAGCCACAGAGATGAGTCCACAGTTGTGTGTTGCCTCCCTGGTTCCAGGGTCAAGGATGTCACTAAGTATTTGCAGAGAATTGTGAAGAAGAAGGAATGTAAGACAGAGTTTGTGGTGTGCAGTGGTACAGATGTAGGTACAGTAAGGGATAGATTAAGAAGCAGGCCCTTGAAGGTTATAATTTCTGGATTGCCTAGTGCCACATGCCAGCCAGTGCAGAAATAGGAGAATAGTGTGGATGAATTTGATAAGGTTCCCCATGGTCGGCTCAAGAAAAAGGTGAAGTCGCATTGGGTCAAGGGTGTTCTAGCCAGATGAATAGCGAACTGGTTGGGCAACAGGAGTAGTAGTGGAAGGGAGCTTCTCAAAATGGAGACCTGTGACCAGTGGTGTCCCACAGGGCTCCGTGCTGGGACCACTGTTGTTTGTGATATACATAAGTGATTTGGAGAAAGGTGTAGGTTCATTAGTAAGTTTGCAGATTTCACTAAGATTGGTGGGTAGCAGATAGTGAAAGGGACTGCCGGAGAATACAGCAGAATATAGATAGATTGGAGCGTTGAGCAGAGAAATGCCAGATGGAGTTCAATCCTGACAAATGCAAAGTTTTTCATATTGGATGATGCAATTCCAGACTGAACAATAAATGGAAAAGTCCTGGGGAAAATTGATGGACAGGGAGATCTGGGTATTCAGCTCCATTGTTCCATGAAGGTGACAACGCAGGTCAGTAGAGTGGTCAAGAAGGCAAAAAGCATATTTTCCTTCACCAGACAGGGTATTGAGTACAAGAGTTGACAGGTCATGTTGCAGTTGTATAAGACTTTGGTTCGGCCACATTTGGAATACTGCGTACATTTCTGGTCGCCACATTACCAAGCAGATGTGGATGCTTTGGAGAGGGTGCAGAGGAAGTTCACCTGGATGTTGCCTGACATGGAACTTGCTAGCTATGAGGAGAGGTTGAGTAGATTATGATTATTTTCATTGGAAAGAAGGGGGTTGAGGGGAACCTGATTGAGACCTGCAAAATCATGAGGGGTAGGGACATGCTAGGTAGCATGAAACTTTTGCACAGAGTGGAGGACTCCATTACAAGGGGTCACATGTTCAAAGTGAAAGAGGAAAAGTTTATGGGAGATATACGTGAAAGTTCTTTACGCAGAGAATGGTGGGTACCTGGACTATGCTGCCAGTGGAGATGGTAGGGGCGGGAACGATAGAATCATAAAAGGTGTATCTGGATAGATACATAAATAGGCATGGAACAAAGGGATACAGACCCTTAGAAAATGGGTGGCAGGTTTAGATAGAGGATCTGGATTGGTGCAGGCTTGGAGGGTCAAAGGGCCTGTTCCTGTGCTGTAATGTTCTTTGTCCTTTGAATGTTGGCTCAATATTGGTGTGGTAATTGGGATTAGATTCCTGCATCACTGAAACCATTTCTGGTGAAAGTACGACCTCTACAAGTGGGATGGTCTGCACCTGAACCAGAATGGGACTAACATTCTTGCAAATGGGTTTGTTAGTGCTGTTGGGAGGAGTTTAAATTAGTTCAACAGGGACAGGGGACACAGTCTATCATCTCAATTACAACATGGCACAGCTTAGAAAAGGAACCAAGGCAGAGCGAGTTCAGCCATATTGTGTCTGAAAGGAGCAAGATGAGGCTTGATGGCCTCTACTTTGATGTTAGGAATATTGGACAAAAAACAGATGATTGAAGGATATGGATTGACATGTGGAACTGCAATGTTGTTACCGTCATGGTGATGTGTTTGAGGGACAGACAAGACTGCTAACTTAATTTTCCGATCTATAGCATGGCAGAACATGGGAGAGTGCAAAATTGGAAGTTGTGTTGAATTGTTAGCTAAGGAGTCAGTTAATGCAAGATTAGGGAATGAGATCTTGGAAGGGTCATCAAATGACCCCTTTTGAGTAGAACTTTGGAATAAAAAAGGGGCAGTCACATTGTTAGGAGTGTATTTTAGGCTCCCAAACAGTCAGTGGGCAATTAAGGAGCAAATGTGTAGTCAATTCATGAAGGCATGTAAAAATAACAGGGTAATTCTATTAGGGAATTTCAACTGCCCCACTATTAATTGGCATTATCATTGTATTAAGTATTGAGTGAGGCAGATTCATACAGGAGAGCTTTTTATATCAAAGTTCTAGTGATCCTATAAGGGACTGTGCAGTGCTGGACTTAATTTATACATGAAGCCAGACACATGGTCAAGGTGACAATGGAGGAACATTTTCGTGATAGCAACTTAAACACTGTACACTTTAAGTTTGTTATGAAAAAGGAGAAAGATGGTCTACAAAATAGGTTTTAGATTGAGGGAAGGCAGATTTAACTCAAATGAGGAAGGATCTTGTGAAAACGATTGGAAGCAGCTACTTGAAGGTAAATCTACAGCAGGAAGTGGAAGATGTTGATCACATGATAGGAAAGATGTGATTGAACTGGACAGGATGCAAAGGATGTCTGGAATGGAACATCTCATCTGTGAAGAGAGGCTGGATTAGCTTAGATTGTTTTCTGTGGAGCAAAGAAGGAACTGAAAGAAGTGTATAAGATCTTTAATGGCGTACAAAGTTAAAAATCACACAACACCAGGTTATAGTCCAACAGGATTATTTGGAAGCACTGGCTTACAGAATGCTGCTCCTTCATCAGGTGGTTGTGGAGTATAAGATTGTAAGGCACAGAATTTATAGCAAAGGTTTACAGTGTGATGTAACTGAAATTATATATTGAAGAAGACCTGGACTGTTTAAGTCTCAGTTTTTGGAGTGACCATGTTGGTTTCTGTTCTTTCATATGTAAATCCCAGAACATTTTTTAAAGTTACATTGTCAAGTGAATTTTTACAACAGGTGCCATGTCAACTCAGATAATGTATTGACGGTGTGAGATTAAAGTCTTTGTCTGTGCCCCAATGTTCAGACTGATTCTATTTCTGAAAAAGAGATTTACAGAATCTTACATGGATTCATGCAGTTTTTGAGCAAAATGTAATTCTGCAAGTACAAATTCATCCCACAAATTTAGATGTGCGTGTGTGTGTCTGTGTGTTGGGGAGTGGGGGGGGGGTGCGCGGGGGATGTTGGAAATGGGGGGGGGGGGGGGAACGTGTGAGTGAGTGTGTGTGTTTTGAGTATAAAGGGGTATAAGTCTGTGAGAGGGTGTGTGTGTGGGGGAGTGTATGTGTGAGCGTATGAGAGTGAGTCTGTAGGAGTGTGTGTGTGCATGCGAGTGTGTGTAGTGCAGTGGGGTCACCTATAGTGTGACATGAATCCAAGGTCTCATTTGGATACTGAACTTGGCTACATAAACACACGCATGCACGCTCACTCGCTCTCTCAAAAATACAAAGTGCTTGCGATAGGGTAGGTGAATTAACTGCAAATAGTTGTAAATGGGTATAATATAATTGTGATTACAGAGCCATTGCTGCAGGGTCACCAAGGCTGAGAACTTAACATTTTTTAGGAATGACAGGCAAATAGGTAAAAGAGATGGGATAGAACATAGAACATAGAAGAATACAGCGCAGTACAGGCCCTTGGGCCCTCGATGTTGCGCCGATCCAAGCCCACCTAAACTACACTAACCCACTATCCTCCATATACCTATCCAATGCCCTCTTAAATGCCCATAAAGAGGGAGAGTCCACCACTGTTACTGGCAGGGCATTCCATGAACTAACGACTCGCTGAGTGAAGAACCTACCCCTAACATCAGTCCTATATCTACCCCCCTTAATAGCTTTGTTAGTGAAAGATAAAATCTGTGCAGTTGTGAGAAGGGGTATTGTCACAAAAAATTTCAATGTAGAATCAGTCAGTATGGAGCTAAAAGTACCAAGGCATGGAAAAATTTAATGGGAATTGTCTACAGGCTTCTCTAGAGTTGTGGACAGATAGGGGATGGCATTAAACAGGGACTTAGAGATCCATGCAACAGGGGTACTATAATGAGTTAATTAGTAATATGTTAGGTTTTTTAGGATCTATATCATCATCCAAAATTCTGTATATTCTGGAACAAACCCAGCAGATTGGAAGATAGCAAATGTAACTCCTTTATTTTAAAGAAAGGAAAGATGGAGAAAATAGGGAATTACAGATCGAGTTGCATCAGTATTGGGGAAAATGCTGGAATCTGTTGCAAAGATATGATGAAAGAGTACAAAGTTAACATGGATTTATGAAAGGGAAATATTTAATTAATTTAAGGAATCCTCTCACTTCATGCCTACGTACCAGTTCAAAAGGACTGAATCCAGTGGATGTATTAGGGGCAAACTGTAGTAAGAGAATGACTTTATCCTAATAATTAGGACACTCCTGACAATAGGGTCTAATCGTACTCTTTCAAGTTTGATGCCACTTTTCAACTGCTCCTTGAGGTTGTGGTTGATGAGCTGAAATTGTTTTATTTCCAGACTATTCCAGATTATTTCTTTGAATATTTGTGATGTCAGATTTGAACATCAATCTAATTATATCGCCTTGATCAATTGACATATTGTTAAAAAATCCAATTAGCTTTTCAAGTACCATTTTTGCCATAATTTGCTACAAAGGTACTGTCTAAGAAAATCTTGTTGAAATGACTGTAGTTGTTAAAAGATACTGATTTCCGCTGCTGATTTCAGGTAGTGAAACCAATGAAGACCAATGAAACTGGTATTGGGATTAAGGGATTAGTTTAATTGATGATTGGCATTTCCCTTCTATATGACATGTATGAAATGTCTAGAAAATTTAATGATATCTAAATGCAGTCTTGGCTAATTAAAATGTTTGGGTATTTTAGACTGTGATTTTATAATACCTTAAGTGACCTATTATTTGTGTTTTGTGAACCATTTGTAATATTTACATTACCCAGATGGCACTAAAGGTAAAGTTGCCATAGCCTCAGAAGACCATAGTATTGCTCTTTGATTAGAGCGATACATCTGATGGTGAGTTTGCCCTGAGTGTCACCGTGCTTCAGGCAAAAGGCAAAGTTGAAAAGTGAGATCTTTGCCATTGTAGAAATTGAACCTGTCCTGTTTGTGTCATTCTGCATCTTAAACTAACCAATCGAGCTAACTGACCCAGACTGAATTGTCTGATTGACGACTTCCCATGTCACATCGGTTAGTCTTTGAGGTAATCTCCATTACTTCATAT
Source organism: Chiloscyllium plagiosum (assembly GCF_037043375.1). Taxonomy (NCBI): domain Eukaryota; kingdom Metazoa; phylum Chordata; class Chondrichthyes; order Orectolobiformes; family Hemiscylliidae; genus Chiloscyllium; species Chiloscyllium plagiosum. The sequence goes on from NW_028270177.1 coordinate 42,560,587, forward strand.
CCAGTAACTGCTGTCTTTTAAATATTAATGCTCAGGTATGGATTCTGATTCAATTTCTCTGTGGTCTGTATGATGCAGCTCTCAACTCAAAATCATTCAGTTGCATTTCTGTTGAAGAAGGTAGGCGAAGCATATCAGTCTTATTCTCTCTACTTTTCTTTTAAGTGTCTGAAAATACTGTCAGATAACTGAAGTTTGTACCTTGTGCATTTTGCTTAGATTCTTCCTCTTCATTTCTAATGAGTCACAGCATAGTCAGGAAACAATCCAGGATGTTCCTCAGGCTGAATTTCAGTTTCTTTAATGTGATCCAATGTCCTTTGTGAGGTCAATATTTTTGAACCAGCAATACTTTTAATACTTGTTAACATTCCTGATACAGTCTTTTATGAAGACTCCTTAGACATTGTTACCACTGCAAAAGGCTGTGTTTTAATTTCTAACACTTAGCTTTAGTACATGAGTATTATTACAATAAAAGCATTTTTCTATCACTTGTAGATTTTAAGCTAGCTCTTTTATTATTTTGCCAACTTTTTGTATGTCCCCTAAAACTAATAACTTTTTAATCGCAAGGTTTTCTATTTCTCCCATTTTTTTATTGTTTCCCATGGGTCCATTTTCCCACATGTAGCTGTCTGTGTGAGATATGAAAATTAACTGTTGGAATTGCTGCTCCCTGCATACTTTTTACTTGATGCTCATCTAAATACATCTTAAGGGTTGTTAGAGTACTATTTCTAAACTCTTCACCAATGTGATTTCCCTCAAGTTTTTCTCCAAACTTCAGTGACTAAAACCACAGATCTCACAGCATTTCTTTTCTCTTTTGATTAGATTTCTTTTGTGTATCCCAAATTTTAATTGATAAGCTCCAGGGCCCAGCTCATAAGCATTCCATACTGTCTTGTTAACAATTTCATAGTCAACAGATTTGTAGGGATTCTGAAACGTTAACATCTTTTGGCAACTTCATCTTAGATTAGATTACATTACATTACATTACAGTGTGGAAACAGGCCCTTCGGCCCAACAAGTCCACACCGAACCGCCGAAGCGCAATCCACCCATATCCCTACATTTACCCCTTCACCTAACATTATGGGCAATTTAGCATGGCCAATTCACCTGACCTGCACATCTTTGGACTGTGGGAGGAAACCGGAGCACCCGGAGGAAACCCACACAGACACGGGGAGAACGTGCAAACTCCACACAGTCAGTCGCCTGAGGTGGGAATTGAACCCGGGTCTCTGGCACTGTGAGGCAACAGTGCTAACCACTGTGCCACCGTGCTTCATAGCTATCATTTCAAATGAGATCTATCTTTCGATTCCTTTTTCTTGTTAACCCAAATCCCTATTTGGAATCAGAATTACTGAGGTTGTTGATTTGCTCGCTGCTGGTAAGTATGTTTGTAGATGTTTCATCACCGTACTAGGTAACATCATCAAAGCGCCTCCGGTGATGTGTTGGTGTTCTGTCCCACTTGCTATTTACGTGTTCCAGTTTGCTAAGGCAGGTGGTATCATTTGCGGTTTTGTTTGTCAGTGATCGGTATATCGGTCTAACCCTATATATTTAGTAATGGAGTTCCGGGTTGAATGCCAGGTCTCCAGGAATTCCCATGGATATCTTGCTTTGGCTTGTTCTAGAATGGATACGTTATCCCAGTTGAATTGGTGTCCTCCTTTGTCTGTGTGTATGGACACAAGTGATAATTGATCATATCTTTTGGTGGCTAGTTGATGTTCATGTCCCCTGATGGCTACTTTTCTTCCAGTTTTCCTTCTCTAATGCTTGTGGCAGTCTTTGCACCGTACTTTGTATATAACACGTTAGTTCTGGTTGTAAGTTTGCTTACTGAGCTGGCAGGTTAATTTTCAGATGTTTAATCACCATGCTAGGTAACATCATCAGTGAGCCTTTCTATTTGTGTGTCTTGGTCTGTTAAGGTGGGTGATATCATTTCCGGTTCTTTTTCTAAGAGTTTGGTAAAAGGGATTGTTGTTCTCTTCTTCCTTGGTGAATGTTATGCTGGTGAGATAGAATAGAATAGAATTCCTATAGTGTGGAAACAGGCCATTTAGCCCAACAAGTCCACACTGACCCTCCAAAGATTAACCCATTCCCCTACCCTGTATTCACCCCTGATTAATGCACGTAACACTATGGGCAATTTAGCATGGCCAATTCACCTAACCTGCACATCTTTGGACCGTGGGAGGAAAGCCACGCAGACACAATGAGAATGTGCAAAGTCCACACAGACAATTGCCTGAAGTTGGAATTGAACCCAAGTCCTAGGCGCTGTGAGGCAGCAGTGTGAACCAGTAAGCCACCGTGACACCCCTGAGGATATTGTTTGTGAGTTGACTTCACTTCCTAGACTTAATGGTCGAATGCAAGGCCAATGGTGAGCTCTAGACCACTGTGTACAGGAAGGCCACCCATACAGATCAAGTACTCAAGTATAACAGCAACCATCCCAACACCCACACATGAAGCTGCTTCAAGCGAGCCACGACACACTGCAGCACCTCAGATCTAGAACATAAAAGAATACAGCGCAGTACAGGCCCTTTGGCCCTCGATGTTGCGCCGATCCAAGCCCACCTAACCTACACTAGCCCACTATCCTCCATATGCCTATCCAATGCCCGCTTAAATGCCCATAATGAGGGAGAGTCCACCACTGCTACTGGCAGAGCATTCCATGAACTCACGACTCGCTGAGTAAAGAACCTACCCCTAACATCTGTCCTATACCTACCCCCCCTGAATTTAAAGCTATGCCCTCTTGTAATAGCTGACTCCATATGTGGAAAAGATTCTCACTGTCAACCCTATCTAAACCCCTAATCATCTTGTACACCTCTATCAAGTCACCCCTAAACCTTCTTTTCTCCAATGAAAACAACCCCAAGTGCCTCAGCCTTTCCTCATACGATCTTCCTACCATACCAGGCAACATCCTGGTAAACCTCCTCTGCACCCGTTCCAGTGCCTCCACATCCTTCCTATAGTATGGCGACCAAAACTGCACACAATACTCCAGATGTGGCCGCACCAGAGTCTTATACAACTGCAACATGACCTTAGGACTCTGGAACTCAATTCCTCTACCAATAAAAGCCAGTACGCCATATGCCTTCATTACCGCACTATTTACCTGGGTGGCAACTTTCAGAGATCTGTGTACATGGACACCAAGATCCCTCTGCTCATCCACACTACCAAGTATCCGACCATTAGCCCAGAACCCCATCTTTTTGTTACTCTTACCAAAATGAATCACCTCACACTTAGCTACATTGAACTCCATCTGTGCAAAGCCGAAGAAGAATACCTATACTGTGTATTCAAAAACAATGGTTACCCAAAAAGCATAGTCCGCCAGTACCTACACAACAGATTACTACAAGAAGACACAACATGTCCAGATACACTGGTCACCCTGCCATACGTCAAGGACATATCAGAAATGACCACCAGACTACTGCGACCCCTAAGTATCATGGTAGCCCACAAACCAACATGATTTGGAGATGACAGTGTTGGACTGGGGTGTACAAAGTTAAAAATCACACAATACCAGGTTATAGTTCAACAGGTTTAATTGGAAGCACGCTAGCTTTTGGCCTGCGCTCTGAAAGCTAGTGCTTGCAATTAAACCTGTTGGACTATAACCTGGTGTTGTGTGATTTTAACTTCACAAACCAACACTACACTTATGGCAGCTACTGACATGTATAAAGGATCCCATACCCTCAACTAACAGAACTAACGTTATATACAAAATACTGTGTAAAAACTGCCACAAACATTACATGGGGCAAATTGGACGAAAATGAGCCATCAAGCGTACATGAACACCAACTAGGCACCAAAAGACATGATCAATTATCACTTGTGTCCATATACATGAACAAAGAACAACACCAATTCAACTGGGACATCCATTCTAAGATAAGTCAAACAAAGACATGGATGGGAACTCCTGGAGGCCTGACACTAAATCCGGAACTCCATTAACAATCATGTAGAGTTAGACCCCATATACCAACCAGTAAGAAACAAAACCAGAAGTGATACTACACACCTCAGCAAACTGGGCCACATAAATAACAAGCGGGACAGAACACCAGCGCTTCACTGGAGGTGCACTGATTGTTATCTGGTACGGTGACGAAACATCTGTGAACAAACTTAACAACTCAGTGAGCAAGTCAACAACCTCATCCACAATCTGAGCTACAAATCTTCTCAAGAATTTTGACCAGAATTCCTGTCTCTTCTTTCTTCCTTTTATTTAAACTTTTCTTCAACCCGTCATATTGTCTGAGCTGTCCTTTTCATTCAAACATTTTAAAATTCCATTGCCCTTTCCATTGCTCTTTCCATTGCTTTCTTTTTCTTGCTCCTCCCTTGCTAATTCAAACTTTCTCATTTTTTACTTCCATCTATCTTTCTGTTTCTCTTTTCTTTCCATTCCCTGCCCTTCCACTTCTCTGTTTTTTACTTCCCTTTTTTATATAGAACATTGCAGCGCAGTTTAGGCCCTTCGCCCCTCAGTGTTATGCTGACCTGAAGCCCATCTAACTTACAGTATTTCATTTTCATCCATTTGTCTATCCAGTGACCATTTAAATGTCCTTAAAGTTGGCGAGTCTGCTACTGTTACAGACAGGGCATTCCATGCCCCGAACTACTCTGAGTCAAGAAACTACCTCTGACATCTGTCCTAAAACTATCACTCCTCAATTTAAATCTATGCCCCCTCGTGCTAACCATCACCATCCGAGGAAAAAGGCTCTCGCTGTCTGCACTATCTAACCCTCTGATTATCTTATATGTCTCAATTAAGTCTTCTCTCAACCTTCTTTTTAATAAAAAAAGCCTCAAGTCCCTCAGCCTTTCCTTGTAAGACTTTCTCTCTATACCATGCAACATCCTAGTAAATCTCCTTTGAATCCTTTCCAAAGTTTCCACATCCTTCCTTTAATGCAGTGACCAGAACTGTATGCAATACTCCAAGAATTTTGTACAGCTGCAGCATGATCTCATGGCTCGGAAACTCAATCCTTTTACTAATAAAAGCTAACACACCGTACGCCTTCTTAACAACCCTATCAACCTGGGTGGCAGCTTTAAGGGATCTATGTACATGGACACTGAGATCTTTGCTCATCTACACTGCCAGGAATCTCACCATTAGCCCAGTACTCTGCATTCTTGTTGCTCCTTCCAAAGTGAATCACCTCACACTAAGCTCCATTTGCCATGTCTCAGCCACGTCCGTGTTGAGTATACTATAAACCGACTGACTCCCACAGCTACCTATATTACACCTCTTCCCACCCTGCCCCCTATAAAACCCCATCCCATATTCCCAATTCCTCGCCTTTGCCGCATCTGCTCCCAGGCGGACCAATTCCAATACTGAACAACCCAGATGGCCTCCTTCTTCAAAGACCGCAATTTCCCCTCAGATGTGGTTGACAATGCTCTTCACCGCATCTCCTCCACTTCCCGCTCCTCCGCCCTTGAACCCAGCCCCTCCAATTGCCACCAGGACAGAACTCCACTAGTCCTCACCTACCACCCTACCAACCTCCAGATACATCGGATCATCCTTCGTCATTTCCGCTACCTCCAAATGGACCCCACCACCAAGGATATATTTCCCTCCCCACCCCTATCAGCGTTCCAGAAAGACCACTTCCTCCGCGACTTCCTTGTCAGATCCACACCCCCCACCAACCCAACCTCCACTCCCGGCACCTTCCCCTGCAACCGCAAAAAATGCAAAACTTGCGCCCACACCTCCCCCCTCACTTCCCTCCAAGGCCTTCAATAACCATCAGAAATTCACCTGCACCTCCACACGCATCATTTACTGCATCCGCTGCACCCGATGTGGCCTCCTATACATTGGGGAGACAGGCCGCCTACTTGCGGAACGTTTCAGAGAACACCTCTGGGACACCCGCACCAACCAACCCAACCGCCCCGTGGCTGAACACTTTAATTCCCCCTCCCACTCCGCCAAGGACATGCAGGTCCTTGGCTGCCTCCATCGCCAGACCATGGCAACACGACGCCTGGAGGAAAAGCGACTCATCTTCTGCCTAGGAACCCTCCAACCACAAGGGATGAATACAGATTTCTCCAGCTTCCTCATTTCCCCTCCCCCAACTTTTCTCAGTCCCAACCCTCAGACTCAGCACCGCCTTCTTGACCTGCAATCTTCTTCCCGACCGCTCCGCCCCTACCCCCTCTCTGGCCTATCATCCTCACCTTAACCTCCTTCCACCTATCGCATTCCCAACGCCCCTTCCCCAAGTCCCTCCTCCCTACCTTTTATCTAAGCCTGCTTGGCACACCCTCCTCATTCCTGCTCGAAACGTCGATTCTCTTCCTCCTTTGATGCTGCCTGACCTGCTGCGCTTTTCCAGCAACACATTTTTAAGCTCTGATCCCCAGCATCTGCAGTCCTCACTTTCTCCCAGATGGGATTTATCCAACGATTCTCTGGGAAGCTAGGGAGGAGATAGCAGAGCCTTTGGCTTTGAAATTTGAGTCATCATTGTCTACAGGTTTAGTACCAGAGGACTGGAGAATTGCGTATGTTGTGCCTTTTTCAAGAGGAGCAGTAGAGATGACCCAAGTAATTATAGACCAGTGAGCCTTACTTCTGTTGTAGGAAAGATTTTGGAAAGGATTATAATAGATAAGATTTATAAGCATCTAGCAATCAACAATTTAATTTCAGATAGTCAACATGGTTTCGTCAAGGGCAGGTTGTATCTCACAAACCTCACTGCATTTTTTGAGAAGGTGACCAAGCATGTAGGTGAGGGTAGTGCAGTTGACGTGGCATACATGGACTTCAGTAAAGCCTTTGATAAGGTTCCACATGGTAGGCCGTTGGAGAAAATGCAGAGGCATGGGATTGAGGGTGATTTAGCAGTTTGGATTAGAAACTAACTTTCTGGAAGAAGTGGTGGTTGATGGAAAATATTTCGCCTGGAGTCCGGTTAGTAGTGGTATGCCACAAGGATCTGTTTTGGGACTACTATTGTTTGTCATTTTAATAAATGACTTAGACGCATGCAGAGGTGGATGGATTAGTAAATTTGCAGATGACACTAAAGTCGGTGGAGTAGTGGACAGTTTGGAAGAATGTTACAGGTTACAGGGGGACTTGGATAAACTGCAGAATTGGGCTGAGAGGTGGTATTGGAGTTCAATGCAGCTAAATGTGAGGTGATGCACTTTGGAAAGAACAACAGGAAGGCAGGGTACTGGGTCAGTGGAAAGATTCTTGGTAGTATGGATGTGCAGAGGGATTTTGGAGTTCATAGATCCCTGAAACTTGCCACCCAGGTTGATAGTGCTGTTAAGAAGGCATACAGTGTGTTGGGTTTCATTGGTAGAGGGATTGAGTTCCAGAGCCGCAATATCATGCTGCAACTATACAAAATGCTGGTGTGGCCACACTTGGAATATTGTGTACAATTTGGGTGCCCATATTTCAGGAAGGATGTGGAAGCTTTGGAAAAGGTGCAGAGGAGATTTACCAGGATGTTGCCTGTTCTGGAGGGAAGCTCTTGTGAGGAAAGACTGAGAGACTTGGATCTGTTCTCATTGCAAAGAAGAAGGCTAAGAGGTGATTTTATCGAGGCGTACAAGATAATCAGAGGATTAAATAGGATAGATAGTGAAAGTCTTTTTCCTAGGATGATGACGTCAGCTTGTACGAGAGGGCATAACTACAAATTGAGGTGTGATAAATTTGAGACAGATGTTAGAGGCAGGTTCTTTATGCAGAGAGTGGTAAGGGCATGGAATGCCCTACTTGCTAATGTAGTCAACTCAGCCACATTAGGGAGATTTAAACAATCCTTAGATAAGCACATGGATGATGATGTGTAGGGGCACGAGCTGAGAATAGTTTACAGGTCGGTGCAACACCAAGGGCCGAAGCGCCTGTTCTGCACTGTATTGTTCTATGTTCTATGCTCTATATTTCTCTGGGGATACGCTGGCCATTATAAAACCCATCAACTCCCACAGTTATCTTGGAAATACATCCTCACACCCTGTTTCTTGTAAGGACTCAAGTCCATTCTCCCAATTTCTCTGTCGTCTTCGTATCTATTCTGATGATGCAGCTTTCCACAGTTGGACCTTGGACTTGATCAAGCCTTTTCCTCAGCTGAGGATTCCCCACAAGCATGGTTGACAGGGCTTTTAGCCTTATCCGATCTATCTCCTCTGCTGCCTCAGCCCTTCACTTCCCTCTACATCAACAGTAGGGACCCTCTTGTCCTCACTTTCCACCTCATTGGCCTCTGCATCTCAAGCATCATAAACTGCCATTTTTACTACGTTCAGTGAGATGCCATCACCAGACACAAATTCCCTTTCTATTATTGAAAGCATTCTATAGGGATCATTTCCTCCAGGACTCTCTGGTCCACTCTTTCTCTACTGCCAACACCTCCTCACACCCTTAAGACACCTCCCTATGCAATCGCAGAAGATGCAATGCGTACCCTCCTATCATCCAAGGCCAGGTACATCTTTCAGGTGAAGCAGCAATTTGCCTGCATTTCATTCAATCTTATCTTCTGCATTCACTGCTCACAATGCAGCCACCTCTACACTGGGGAGACAAAATGCAGACTGCATGACATTTAGCAGAAAACATATGTTCTGTCTGTAAAAATGACCCTGAACTTCCAGTTCCTTGTCATTTCAAGATACTACCATGTCTCCCATGCCAGCATTTCTGTCTCAGGCCTGTTGCAGTGCCATAGTGAAGCTCCATGTGAGCTGGAGGAACAACACCTCTTTTGCTTGGCCAGCTTCTAGCCTTCAAGACTGAACATCAAGTTTAACAATTTTAGAGGTGACAATCACCCATCCTTGTCTTATCACTTAACGTGCAGGAAATGAGGACTGCAGATGCTGGAGATCAAAGTCGAGAGTGTGTTGCTGGAAAAGCACAGCAGGTCAGGCAGCATCCGAAACTTAACCTAACTACCCCAGTTATTGCAACAGTACAGCCAATCCGTTTTCAACTATTCATAGTCCCCATATCTAGCTTCTCTTCTTCCCTGGCCGACTGTAAACAACCCTTTGTCTGCTGACTTTTGTTTTCTCTCTCTCACTCTCTCTCTCACTCTCTCTCTCACTCTCTCTCTCACTCTCTCTCACTCTCTCTCACTCTCTCTCACTCTCTCTCACTCTCTCTCACTCTCTCTCACTCTCTCTCACTCTCTCTCACTCTCTCTCACTCTCTCTCACTCTCTCTCTCGACTTCACTTCTCTGCTCCTTCTCACCTTGCCTCTATCCCTTCACTCCACCTCTCAGCTTAAATATCAGCAACTTTTCGGAGCCGCTTCTACTTTGGAAGAAGGGTCACGCAACTCGAAATGTTAACTCTGTTTTGTCACCACAAATGCTGCCAGATGTACTGGGTTTTTCCAGCAATTTTGTTTGTTTCAGATCTGCAATAGCCGCAGTTCTTAGTTTTCTTTTATTGTTTTAAATAAATACTTTGTATCATCTTTATCAAGGCAGAATCTGCTGTCACAAACAGAATGAAAAAGAAGTCTGGCTATATTTAAAATCAGCAAGAAACCTGGACCAGCTGAGATACATTCAGAAAGCAGAAGAAATCGGAAGGAAATTCTGAGGCAGTGATGTTAATTTTTCAAACCTCTTTAAGTCCACAGATGGTGCCAGAGGATTGAAGTATTGTAAATGTTGTGCCCCTGTGCAAGCTAAAACCTAGCAACTGCAGACCAGTCAGCATGACCCTGGTGATGGGAAAGCAAAGAACAAAGAAAATTTACAACCCAGGAACAGGCCCTTCAGCCCTTCAAGCTTGAGCCGATCCAAATGTACTGTCTAAACCTGTCGGTCCATTCCTAAGCATTTGTATCCCTCTGCTCCCCACCTTCTCATGCATCTGTCCAGACGCATCCTAAATTAATCTACCGTGCCTGCCTCTACCACCTCTGCTGGCAACAAATTCCAAATGCCCACCACCCTCTGTGTGAAGTACTTGCTGCGTGTATCTCCCTTAAACTTTCCACCTCTCACCTTGAAAGCATGACCTCTGGTTATTGAATCCTTCACCCTAGGAAAAAGCTTGTCTCTATCCACCCTGTCTATACCCTTCATGATTTTGTAAACCTCAATCAGGTCCCCCCCCCTAGTGAAAATAAACCTAACCTACTCAATCAAGTTATGTTTTAACATGACTTGCCTGCTCTTATACTCAGTATCCCGTCCAATGAAAGCAAGCATACTATATGCCTTCTTGACCACTCTATCCACCGATGCAGCAACCTTCAGGGTACAATCGACCTGCACTCCCAGATCTCTCTGCCCATCAACTTTTCCCAAGGCTCTTCCATTCATTGTATAATTCGCTGTAGAATTAGACTTGCCTAAATGCATCACCTCACATTTGGCTGGATTGAAAACCATCTGCCACTTTTCCACCCAACTCTCCAGTCTATCTATATCCTCCTGTATTCTCTGACAATCCCTTATGCTTTCTGCTACTCCACCAATCTTCGTGTCATCTGCAAACTTACTGATCAGACCAACAATGCCCTCTTCCAGATCATTTATGTATATTACAAACAACAGTGGCCCCAATACTGACCCCTGTGGAACGTTACTGGTCACCTTTCTCCATTTCGAGAAACTCCCTTTAACTCTGTCTCCTGTTGCTCAACCAGTTCTTTATCCACCAAGCTGGAACACCCTGCACGCCATGTGGCTTCACTTTCTCCATTAGTCTACAATGGGGAAACCTTATCAAAAGCCTTACTAAAGTCCATGTATATGACATCAACAGCCCTTCCTTCATCTAACAACTTGGTCACTTCCTCGAAGAACTCTATTAAGTTGGTAAGGCACGATCTCCCCTGCACAAAACTATGTTGCCTATCACGGATAAGCTTTAACTATTGTAAGGCAGTATGGATTTATTAAATGTAAATCCTCTTTAACTAATTTGATCCAGTATTTTGGTGGTACTGCCAAAAGAATGTGATGACAATGAGATTGATATGGTGTCATCATTATTTGTGCCTCAGTTTGTGGTTGATGACTACTCAAGCCCGTGAGATTCTGCCATTGGTAAACATGTGACTGACCAGCTGTTTCTCAACACAAATCTTTGGGCAAATGAGGCTAGATGTTCACAAGGTAATGGAATGCAGACTGCTTAATTTTCTTCCTTCTTCTCTTTCTTAGCTGCAGATCTGCCTCAACATTAAGACATTTGGATTAAAAACGTGATGTAGTTTGATGGCCAAGGTATCACAATTATCAATATTGATAGCAAGCTCCTCTTGGTTAATAATATCCACATTGCAGTGTTTCAATGAGAGCTTCAGAATGTCTTTGAAAGAAGACTATTTGAGAGTAGATCATTTGAGAGACCATTTGAGGGTTTCACGCCATCCTTCCGACAGGAGGGAGATCAGAATTGCACACAGTATTCCAAAAGTGGCCTAACCAATGTCCTGTACAGCCGCAACATGACTCAATACTCTGACCAATAAAGGAAAGTACAGTAAATGTCGTCTTCACTATCCTATTTACCTGAGACTCCACTTTCAAGGACCTATGAACCTGTACTCCAAGGTCTCTTTGTTCAGCAACACTCCCCAGGACCTAACAATTAAGTATACAAGTCCTGCCCTGATTTGCAGCACTCACATTTATCTAAATTAAACTCCAACTACCACTCCTCAGTCCATTGGTTCAGCTGATCAAGATCCCGTTGTACTTTGACGTAACCTCCTTCGCTGTCCACTACATGTTCAATTTTGATATCATCTGCAAACTTACTAGCTATACCTCCTATGTTCACATCCAAATCATTTATATAAATGATGAAAAGCAGTCTTTGATGTAAAACATACTGCTATACTTTGTAGACAGCATAGCTCAATTGATGTTGATTTTCCCATCTTTCTTTTGAGAGAGGTGTGGGCAGTGCACAATACATTGCAGACTCTTGCCTGTAACATATATGGGAGGTACAAAATGAAAAATCATGCAACACCAGGTTATAGTCCAACAGATTTATTTGGAAGCACTAGCTTTCGGAGCGCTGCTCCTTCATCGGGTGGTTGTGAGTATATGGGAGGTGAACATTTGACTGACCAGATCTGGGCTGATATAGATTTTGTTTGGCAACATTTAAGATTAGATTAGATTACTTACAGTGTGGAAACAGGCCCTTTGGCCCAACAAGTCCACACCGACCTGCCGAAGCGCAACCTACCCATACCCCTACATTTATTCCTTCACCTAACACTATGGGCAATTTAGCATGGCCAATTCACCTAACCTGCATATCTTTGGACTGTGGGAGGAAACCGGAGCACCCGGAGGAAACCCACGCAGACACAGGGAGAATGTGCAAACTCCACACAGTCAGTCGCCTGAGGCGGGAGTTGAACCCAGGTCTCTGGCGCTGTGAGGCAGCAGTGCTAGCACTGTGCCACTGTGCCGCTCACTGTGCCTCTGTGACTAGTTGGCAATTTCATCAACAGATGCCTAAGGGAAAGACAATGGAATGAGGACATGCCACAATCCAAAGGACTAGCCACGTTACCATACATCAAGAACATGTCTGAACTGACAGCCAGACTACTACGGCCACTAGGACTCATAACAGCACACAAACCAACAGCCACTCTCAGACAACAACTCACCAGGACAAAGGACCCGATACCCAGCATGTGCAAAACCAACGTAGTGTACAAAATCCCATGCAAGGACTGCACAAAACACTACATAGGATAAACAGGAAGACAGCTAACAATCCGTTTCCATGAACACCAACTAGCCACGAAACGATACGACCAGCTATACTTAGTAACCCCACACGCAGATGACAAGCAACATGAGTTCGACTGGGACAACACTACTATTATAGGACAAGCCAAACAGAGAACAGCCAGGCAATTCCTAGAGGCATGGCACTCATCCACAGATTCTATCAACAAACACATTGAACTGGACCCAATATACCGGCCACTGCAGCGGACAACCGGAACTGACAGCCGGAAGCGGCAGAGATAAACCACTATAAATGCCAGAGGAAACATCATAAAAGTGCTTCACAGGAGGCTCCCAAGCACTGAGGATGTCACCTAGATAGGGAACGAAACGTCTGCAACACAAATTCCCAGCTCGGCGAACAGAACCACAACAATGAGCACCTGAGCTACAAATTTTCTCACAAACTTTGAACACCTACGGGCGAGAGACGCTAAGACAAGCCAGGAAATGGGAATCCTGTGCCAACCGCCTAAGCGCCACGTACGAACAACTCCGATTCCTGCACGAATGCCGAAAGAATCGAATCCTTCCACAGACCACCAGTCAACAACCCACAAGCAGAGACACAGCCAGACAGAACAGATTCAGGATGATCCAGGTAATGATTACAGACGCACACAACAGACTACACAAATACAGACAAGAAATTGCGCACCAAAAATCATTAATTTCAAAAAACACCAATCAGGAATGGACCCAGACCATAGAACAAGCTGTCACCATAGGACAGAACAAGACCACACACCGCAAAAAAACGGCACTAAAAGAAAAAATGGCCAAACTAACACACAACAAAGAGGACACCACAGCACACACCTGGGTTAAAAACCTCTCCCACAGACAGCTCACAGACATGGAAAGAACAATACTGGCCAAGGGACTCAACTACAACCACAGGGACGCCAAGACAGCAGACTTCCTAGCAGCACTAGAATGCACTCAGAAACAATGGACTGACAGAAGAGACACAACAAACAGTGAGACAAAGTATCGTACCCCTGATTACAAGGAAAAGACAAACACGCAAGCACAACACCAAGGAGAGGGAAGCACTAAAAACACTAAGAAATGATAAGAACATAATCATACTACCAGCAGACAAAGGCAGAATAACAGTCGTCCTGGACAAAGCAGAGTACATCCAAAAAGCGCAACAACTACTTGCAGATACCAACACCTACCAAAAGAGAGAGTTTGACCCCACCCCACAGCTCACCAATAGGATAAACATCACATTGAGGAACCTGCAAAAAAACGGACAGATTTGACCTACAGAGAATGAAACCTGAAAGCAACACCACCCCCAGATTCTATGGACTACCTAAAGTGCACAAACCAGACATCTCACTCAGACTTATCATATCGCTATCAGGGACACCATCACACAAACTGCCTAAAGAACTACAACAGAAACTGAAACACCTGATCAGTGGATCCAGACACTCTATACAGTCAACACAAGAATTCTTGGACATCATCAGAAATATACATATAGAAAAGGAAGAAACTATGGTCTCATTCGATGTAACGACACTGTTCACCTCTATCGACAAAACCCTAGCCAGAGAAACAATAGCCAACCTGCTGGACATACAGAACAGACAACAAGACTGGGAACCTATCAACAAAGACTGCATACTCAAACTACTGGACCTGTGCCTCACAACACACTTCACATTCAACAACCAAATATATGAACAAATCAACGGCACACCCATGGGCTCACCCATCTCTGGACTCATAGCAGAAGCTGTAATGCAAAGATTAGAACAAACAGTCTTACTGCAAATTCAACCCAAACTCTGGGTCAGATATGTAGATGACACCTTTGTAATCATTAAAAACACAGAAAACACACACCGGATCATCAACGCCATACTCACAGGAATCAGATTCACTAAAGAGGAAGAAAAGGACAACCAACTCCCATTCCTAGACGTGATGGTACAGAGAACACCTAATGGAGAATTCACCACAAAGGTATACAGGAAAGCCACACACACAGACCAAGTCCTGAACTACGAAAGCAATCACCCCAACACAAACAAAAGAAGTTACATCAAGACACTGTTCAAAAGGGCCACAACACACTGCAGCACACCTGAACTGCAAAAAGAGGAAGAAGAACACCTATACAATGTATTCGCCAAAAACGGATACCCCTGCAATTTCATCAACAGATGCCTAAGGGAAAGACAATGGAATGAGGACATGCCACAATCCAAAGGACTAGCCACGTTACCATACATCAAGAACATGTCTGAACTGACAGCCAGACTACTACGGCCACTAGGACTCATAACAGCACTCTCAGCCACTCTCAGACAACAACTCACCAGGACAAAGGACCCGATACCCAGCATGTGCAAAACCAACATAGTGTACAAAATCCCATGCAAGGACTGCACAAAACACTACATAGGACAAACAGGAAGACAGCTAACAATCCGTTTCCATGAACACCAACTAGCCACGAAACGACACAACCAGCTGTCCTTAGTAGCCACACACGCAGATGACAAGCAACATGAGTTCGACTAGGACAACACTACTATTATAGGACAAGCCAAACAGAGAACAGCCAGGGAATTCCTAGAGGCATGGCACTCATTCACAGATTCTATCAACAGACACATCGACCTGGAACTGACAACCAGAAGCGGCGGAGTCAAACCACTATAAATGCCGGAGGAAACATCACAGAAGCGCTTCACAGGAGGCTCCCAAGCACTGAGGATGTCACCTAGACAGGGGACAAAACGTCTGCAACGCAAATTCCCAGCTTGGCGAACAGAACCACAACAGTGAGCAGCAATGCTGCAGTCATCTGATTATTAAATCATGTCGGTCTGTGTTTGTCAGTTTAATTTTGGCATGGACGTGACTGAGGTTTTGTCTCGGCAGCATTTCATATTCACACCAGAGGACAGTTGAATGATGGTGAGGTGAATAGCCATTGTCAGGTGAATTGTAAATGGTTTGGGGTTTTCAGAGAAACTTACTTGACATCCAATCAGATTTTGAAAGTGTTTCAAATCTCTCATGAAATGCAATTGCTTCATATAATTGTGAAGCAGTTTCAGGATTATAATGAAGTTTCTTAGGCATTGAAATCTCTGGAGTGCTGTCTACAAAGCTGCATAATTTACTGTGTCCATTGCTCTGGTCAGGTCAATTTATGCAATAATGAGTAGCTGATGATCTCAATTTTGTTTTGGATTTGCCTGGCCACAAAGACAATGTTGGAAATTCCTTGGGAAGGTCTAAAGCCATGCTGTCTTTGGAGGATTTTTTCAGCCACAAGAAGTAGATGATTTGGGAGAATGCGGGTCAGGATCTTCTCTACAATTAACAAGAATGTATGCATCTTTTTCAGGGCACAGTCCTCCTACCATTCTCATATTTTTCATTAGCATCCAATTTCTTAATTGTAGTGAAGTTATTTCACAATTTATTCATGTTCCAGGGGAGGCGATGACCAAGTGCTATCATTGCTGGAATGCTAATCCAGAGATCCAGGGAATGTTCGGGGATCTGGGTTCAAATCCTACCACGAAAGATGGTGGAATTTGAATTCAATAATAATCTGGAATTGAGAGTCTAATCCACCTTTGTCAAGTATTGACAAAAACCCATCTGGTTCACTAATGTCCTTTAAGAAATGAAACTGCCATCCTTACCTGGTCTAGCCTACATGTGACTTCAGACCCACAGCAATGCAGTTGACTCTTAGCTGTCCTCCGGGCAATCAGGGATGGGCAATAAATATTGGCCTAGCCAGCAACACCTTTATCCTGTGAATGAATAATAAAAGAATGCTTAAAGCTTGAAACCAGCTTCATATTCTTTCCACAACATAATTTAGCTCCATTCTTGAAAACAGTTACTGTTGTTACATTTCTGAAATTGATTGTAAAATCATAGAATCCCTGCAATGCGGAAACAACTGTGTCCACACTGACCATCTGAAGAGCATCCCACCTGGACAGCCTTCCCCCAAATCCCTGTAACCCTAAATTTCCCATGGCTAATCCACCCAGCCTACATATGTGGACACTATGAGTAATTTAGCATGGCAAATTCACCTAACCTGCACATCTTTGGACTGTAAAATGAAGCTGGAGCACCTGTAGAAATCCATTCAGACATGGGGAGAATGTACAAACTCCATGCAGACTGTCACCCAAGGTAGGAATCGAACCTGGGTCCACTGTGCCGTGATGGTGATGAGACTTCTGTATTCTCACAAATTCATAGGAGGAGTGTATGGAGTCTTGATGTAATCAAAAGCCTTCAGCTAGAATACCTTTTTACCCTCGGGTTTGTTAGTGTCTCTGTCTGCTTGATTGCCTTTTGCAGCTCTTCAAGGGATGGTGGTTCACTCAATTATTTTGCCACAGAATCTTGAGATACCTTGGAGACTATAAGCTGGCATTTTGGATTCACAGCTGATTTGTTGTTAAATGTGTTCTCTCCTACATTGACAGATGACATCAGCATTCTTAAGACAAATATCATCCCGTGAGGAGAGGGTATTTAACCCATTTCACTTTGTTCTGTAGATGGCCCTGATGGCTTCAAAAAAGCTTTTTTATATCATTATGGTCAGCATATTGTTGGACCTCTTTGGCTCCCTTTTTCCACCAGTAAAATGCTAAAATATGTGTTCTTATGGTATGCAAACAAACAGCCTTCATTGTCTGGAAGAATAGTCAAAAGTCACAAGTCAAGAGGGTATCCTCTTAAAACTACTATCTAATGCTCGAAATTCCTACTGTAGGATCTCATATCTGTTTCTACCCATGTCGTTGGTACTAATATGTACCACTGGCAGTTGTCTTCCCTCTTCATCCATGATGCTGGCACCAGTGAGGTAACATTTGAATGTGTCCTTTATGAGCATAGAACTGTTTGTCACTTCTTATAATTGAGTGCCCTGTCGCTAAAGCTCTCCCAGTCTTCTTCCTCTCCTGCAGTGCAGCAGAATCAATCGTGGTGTCACAGACTTGGCTGTTGCTGCATTCCCCTAAGAGGCCATCCCCCATAACAGTATTCAACGTGGCATATCTGTTTGAGAGGGAATTGGCCACAAGGGACTCCTTTTCTACCTGCCCTTGCCCACTAGTCTTCTTTATGTTTGAAAATTACCGTAAGCTTTGATATTGTTGAATCAGCCAGGCAAGCTGCTAACACTGTGAATTCTGTCTTCCCATGTCCTGTGATTTTCACTAGAACGGTTCTGGAACTTCTCCACTCCACAGTTTGACTGAAGGGCATTTCAAAATTCATGCATACTGCAGATGTGGCATAATGGGTACTTAATGTTTTTTTGCCACTGCCTGATCATGGTCCCTGAAAACTGATATTATTAGTTTCCAAACCTTTTGGTAGTCTGCAAACAATCTTAGTTATCTGCTGCAAGACTAGGCATTTTTGTTCCATAAGGTTATTCTAAAAACCTTTCTGGACTCAGGCTTGATTTGACTGATTTAAGTGACATTGAATTCTTGATGGTCATGTAACAATCCAGATGATTTTTGAGCACTTGTTCCATGTGTTACTTCTGATTAGGTAGTTACTGATCCCTGATTGTATTGTGCTGTTGGTCTTGAGCATCATCTTCAGTATGGATTCATTTTACCTCTATTCTAACATCAATCTTTCACTAATAGCATTTCTTTGTTACTTAAGTAATATGATATTTTAGCTACTGTTAAGATTTCTAGCTTAAGGCCAGCTTCATATTTAATTCCTTTTCCAGAGAGTCAATCTCTGTTGTTTGCTACATGTGGTCTGCTCTATGTGAATGTATCTAAATTCGTAAGCATGCTTTATCCATTGTGTGGACTTATAGGGTAAATAAAGAATTATATCAAAAGTTTAAAATTGAGGCCTAATGTGAGTATAGTGTTTCTCAAGAGAAAGAGTATCTATGCACCAAGTATAGACCTAAACATGATTTTTGGCACTAAAAAGATGGTGTTGTGTTGTATAAATCATGATTCACGGTATGTTAGTGAACTAGACTTGACTGTAAAGGATACCATTTCAAAATCTGCAAATGACCAACCATGGAAATAATATGAACTGTGGGGAGGTAAGAGATAAACGTCAAGAGGACATAAGATAGCTGAGTGGAACATTGCATATAAAATTCAACGCAGAAAACTGAAGTGATTCATTTTGATAGGCAGAACAAAGAGAAGCAATACAAAATATAGAAGAAAATTCTCGACAAGATTTGTAGCTCTGGTTGTGGATGAAGTCGTGGATTTGTTCCCCGAGCTGATGTGTTTTTCTGCAAATGTTCGTTGCCCTGCTAGGTGCTCACTGATGATGTCACCTAGCAAGGCAATAAAATATTTGCAGAAAAACAATTCAGCTTGGCCAACAAATGCCCGACTTCATAGAAGACAATATCCATCCAGAATGCACTAATCATTGAATATGGCAGGGCAAATTGACAAAGTAAATAAATTGGCAGATGGGCACCTGGAATTTATAAAAAGAATTATACAGCCGAAAAGGAAGGAACATAAAATGAACTTTTAAAACGCGACTTCAGCCTTAACCTGAGAGGTTTGGTCAGGTCTGGACATTGTAGTGTAGAAAGATATTAAGATATTAAAATGTGCATATGAAGATTCACAAGAATGGTTCTGGGGAACTTTTGACACATGGAAAAAATGGATGCAGTCCTGAGAGATGGGAGGTCGAGTGGGGATTTTATAGAATTGCTCAAAATTATTAGTATAGCAACTATTCACTTGGCAGAAAAGTTGAAAACTAATTTAAAGTGAATGACAAAAGAACTAAAGAGTATTATAGGTAAGACAGAGGAGTTAAGGATGTGGATTGACACATGAAATTGTGATATTGCCATCACAGAGACATGGTTAAGGACTGGCAATCAACGTTCTGGGTTATAGAGTCTTCAGTCAGGACAGAGCAGGATGTTAAAGAGATGTTATTGCATTATTAGTTGAGGAGTCAGTTACTGCAGTAAATAGGGGCAATAACTTGGAAGGGTCATCAAATGAAGCTTTGTGGGGAGACCTCAGGATTAAAAAGCAGGCAGTCACATCATTATGAACAAATTATAGGTCCACAAACAGTCATGGGGCTATTGAGGATCAGATATGTAGACATTTCACTGAGGTATGTGAAAATAATGGGATAGTTATATTAAGGGATTTCAACTTAGCCAACATTATTTGGGGTAGTCATAGTATAAAGTGATTAGAGGTGGCAGATTACTTGAAATTACTTGTTTTTTATACCACCCTATAAATGGTCTTACAAGGGACAGTACAAAGCTGAACCTAATTCTGGGGGATTAAGCTGGGGAAATTGCCTTGGGGAAGAATTTTAGCGATAGCAACAACACTGTGTTTCAGGTATGTTGTGGAAAAGGAGAAAGATGGTCTGCAAAGAAATGTTTTGGAACAGAAGAAGGCATATTTTACTAAAACAAGGAAGAATTTCATCAAAGTAGACTAATAAAAGCTATTTGAGAGTAAATCTACAGTAGAAAACTGGGAGGTATTCAGAATGAACTGGGGAGAATACACACTCGGTGTGTTCCTTTTAGGGTGTTACCAACAAGCCCAGCGAACCCTACGTGTCTAGGAATGTTGAGGACTGGATTAAAAACGAAAAGAGAACTGTATAACAACAGCAAAGAATCAATGGATGCCATAGTGGAGTATAGAAAGTCAGAGGGATCTTAGGAAAGTAATGAGGAGAGCAAAGTGGTAGCATGAAAACATTAGTGGACAAAATTAGGGAGAATCCCAATATCCTCTGCAAGTATATGATGGGGAAGAGGGTAACTGAGGATCCACTCACTGCGGACCGAGGAGGCAATGTGTGTGTGGAGCAGGAGGACATTGGTACAGTGTTACATGAGTACTTCTTATCTGACTTAATTCAGGCGAAGGAGAATAAAAGATGAGTGTATATTTAGTGCAGTTTTAGTGGTGCAGGTTTGATGGGCTGAAGGACCTCTTCCATATTCTATGGTTCTGTGACATGAGGGAAAACGGTTTCATGCGTGAGCAGTTAGGATCTGGAATACACTGCCTGAGAGGATATGGAGGTAGTTTCATTTATGGCTTTTTAAATGGAATTGGGTAATTATCTGAGAAGAAGACAATTTCAGAACTAACAGGAAAGGGTGGGGTGGCTGTGATGAACTGTATTGCTCTTGCACAGAGCAACATAGAAACAAGAGGTTATGTTCTGCAGGAAAGATCCACATGTGATTTTTGGGTCATAGAGTCAAACAAGGTGGAAATAGGTCTTTTGGCCCTACTGTCCATAACAGCCAGGTTTCCTAAACTGAATTGGTCCCATTTGCTTGTGTTTGGCCTATATCCCTCTAAACCTTTCCTATCCTGTCCAAATGTCTTTATGTGTTGTAACTGCCTCTACCACTTCCTCTGGTAGCTTCTTTCATATACACATCACACTCCATGTGAAAAAAGATGCCTTCAGTACCCTTTTAAAGCTATTCCATCCCACCTAAAACCTCTGCTCTCTAGTTTTGGACTCCCCTAACCTGGGAAAATTACCATTCATCTTATGTATATCCCTCATGATTTTATAAACCTCTAGAAGGTCACTCCTTAGCCTCCTACTCTCCAGGGAAAAAAAGTCTCAACCTATCCAGCCCCTCCTTATAACTCAAACGTTCCAGTATCTGTTAGATCCTTGTAAAATTTATTTGCACCTTTTCCAGTTTAATAACATCCTTCCTATAGCAGGGATGTGCATGATTAAGACTATTGTTAGTGTATGTGTAATGAGGGCCGCTTATATGTGCCTGATGACATGCTAGCATGCATGTGATGAAGACAGTTTAGTTAGGGTAGGTAAGATGAAAACAGTTTAGTTCTTGTGTGTTTGATGAAGACTGTGTCATTAGGACGTGTGTGATGAAGACAGTTTGGTCAGGGTTCATGTGATGAAGTCAGTTTAGTTAGTGTGTGCGTGATGAAGACGGTGCGTGTGATGAAGGCAATGTAGGGTGTATCTGATGAAAACATTTTAGTATGTGCATGAGGGACACAGTTTAAGATGTGTTATGAAGACAGTTTAATTAGTGTGAGCGTGATGAAGACAGTTTATTTCGGAATTGTGATTCATTGGTAATATTTAATTCATTCGATTTTCTTATTTATTTTCCTGAATCAGAATGGCTTAAATTTGCTTCTCTGTGCTGCCCAAAGAGGCCATATAAAGATTCTTGAGTTTATTATGGAAGATCTGGAAGATGTGTGCCTGGACAAAGCTGACAATGTGAGTATTATTTTACCGTTGTAGATTTTAGGATGAATTTTACAAATTTAAGAGTGTAACATTATGTGGCAAGATCCAATATTTGGATTTCTGATTTGAATATCATAGGAATCATTTGGTGAATTTCTAATGTCATATGTGATTTTCTGAATTCCGATGCCTGAGCCCATATTGTTGATTTCTTTGTAACTTCCATCAGCCCTACAACACTCTTCTGTGTTTTTCCATAGCATCCTCTACATCTTTCATTTGTGGTCATCCCTTCAGTTGCTTAAGTGTTCAGCTTAGAGATTCCATCGCAAAGTTATGTGAGCCTCCACCTATCTAACTTCCTTTAAGATAAAAGCAAGTTGAAGAAGATTAGAGATTTAGAGTAATGTGGATTACTCAGGCTTCCAGGATTTTGATCCAGCGACAGTTCTGGAATACCAATATATTTAAAAGTCCGGATGGTGAGAAGCTTGAAGAGAGGCTTAGAGAGGAATCATAAAATCCCGATAGTGTGAAAGCAGGTCATTTGGCCCATTGAGTCCTCTCAAGCCCTCCAAAGGGCATCCCACCCAGATCCATTCCCTCCCCATAACTGTACATTTCCCATGGCTGATCCATTTAGCCTGCACATTCCTGGACTGTGGAAGGAAACTGGAGCACCCAGAGGAAACCCATGCAGACGTGGGGAGAATGTTCAAACTCCACACAGGCCTGAAGCTGGAATTGAACTCGTGTCACTAATCACTGAGCCTGGTGGTTGCTGATGGTGGTTCCCATGTATCTGTTGCCCTTGTCCTTTTCAATAGAATTGTTTGTTAAGTTCATTAGGCCGGACAGATGGCTCAGGTTACCATGAAGGACTATCCTTGTCAACCTTGCCCCTCAAGTTAAACTACCACCAGTTGTCTCTCTGTTTGAGAGAGCAGTCTGTGGTCCAGTAGGACTATGGAGACTTTACCTTTTACCTCTACCTCCTAGATGGAAGTGGTTGTGGATTTTGAAGGTACTATCTCAGGATCTTTGGTGAATTCTGCAGTGCATCTTACTGATGGTGCACACTGCTGCTACTGAGTGTCAGCGGTGGAGGGAATTGATGTTTGTGGATCTGTTTGTGCCAATTAACAGGTTGCTTTGTCCTGGATGGTGTCAGACTTCTTAAGTATTGTTGGAATTGCACTCTTCCAGGTAAGTGGGGAGTATTTCATCATGCTCCTGACTTGTACCTTATAGATGGTGGACAGTTTTGAGGAGTCAGGAGATGAGTTACTCACTGCAGTATTACTAGCCTCTGACCTACTGTTGTAGTCATTTTATTTATAAAGTGAATCCAGTTGATTTTCTGGTCAATGGTAACTCTCAGGATGTTCACAGTGATGGATTCATTGATGGTAAAACTATTGAATGTCAAGGAGCAGAGTGTGGAGTATGTCTTATTTGTTAGAATCCTTGCTAGATTTTCATTATTTTCAATTTTATCTTTTATCAATTTTACTTTGGAGTGGTGAGCTGGGAATTCTGGGCTGAAGATGCCCTTTGAACTTTGTGAAACAGCTTATGGTAAAAGGTAAAGAACAGATCAAACAAACTTATGTTTGTTGGTGAGGCCATGCCTGAGATTACGGTTTGTACAGACACAGCAACCCTGGGAAGAGCATTACATTTAACTGGATAGCAGAAGTTTGTTATTAATGAGGTCAGCACTGTACCTGGGAATTGGATCTAGCAAGTCTGGAAGAAACCCTATATTCAAGCAGATAGCAGATGTTGAATGATAATTGAGGCCTCAGGAAAATATATTCAATCTATTGGAATTGGACCATTGTTGAAGTTGGTGAATTATGTTTTCTGGAGAGCAGAGTTTGGCTGCTGATGACACAGCATGAAGATTTGGCAGCCCAGCTCAGTGGCTAGCACTGCTGCCTCACAGCGGCAGGGACTCTGGTTCGATTCCCGCCTTGGGCGACTGTCTGCGTGGGTTTCCCTCGGGTATTCCGGTTTCCTCCCACAATCCAAAAAAAATGTGCAGGTCAGGTGAATTGGCCATGCTAAATTGCCCTTAGTGTTAGGTGCATTAGTCAGGGGTAAATATAGGGTAGAGAAATGGGTCTGGGTGGATTACTCTTCGGAGGGTCAGTGTGGACTTGTTGGGCCAAATGGCCTATTTCCATTCTGTAGGGAATCTAATTTGAAAGCTGTCTGCCTAACATATGAATATAAGAGCTAGGAGAAGGAGCAGGCTGTCTGCCCCTTCGAGCCTGCTCTGCCATTCAATAAGACCATGGCTGATCTTTTTGTGGACTCAGATCCACTTAGCCGCACTCTCATCGTATCCCTTAATTCCATTATTGTTCAAAAGAAATCTACCTTAGCTTTAAAAATGTTCATTGAAGTAGAATAAACTACTTCATCTGGGCAAGCAATTGGGAGTGGTACAGTGGACCAGTGGTTAGCACTGCTGCCTCACAACACCAGGGTCCTAGGTTCAATTCCAACCTTGGAATACTGTGTGGAGTTTGCACATTCTCCCCATGTCTGTATGGGTTTCCTCCAGGTGATCTGGTTTCCTTCCACAATCCAAAAAGTGCAGGTTAGGTGAATTGGCCATGCTAAATTGCCCATGGTGTTAGGTGCATTAGTCAGAGGGAAGTGGGTCTGGGTGGGTTACTCTTTGGAGAGTCGGTGTGGACTTGTTGGGCCGAAGGGCCTGTTTCCACGCTGTAGGGAATCTAATCTAATTCCATAGATTTACAACCCTCTGGGTATAGAAGTTCCTTCTTGATTCAGTCTTCAATCTGCTCCTTTTAATCTTGAGGCTATGCCCTCTTGTCCTAGTTTCACCTGCCAGTGGAGAGGTCCTCTCTATAGAATCACTACAGTGTAGAAAACAGTTTACACTCAACAATTTACACTGACCCTCCGAAGAGTATCCCACCTAGACCCATTCCCCAACCCTATTACTTCTACATTTTCCCCTGACTAATGCACCTAATCTATACATCCCTAAATGCTATGGGCAATTTAACATGGCCAGTTCACCTCGCCTGCACATCATTTGGATTGTGGGAGAAAATCTGAACAGGTGGAGGAAACCCACGCAGACACGGGAAGAATGTGCAAACTCCATACAGATAGTCGCCCGAGGCTGGAATCGAACCCAAGTCTCTGGTGTGAGGCAGCAATGCTAACCACTGAGCCACCATGCCGCCCTTCCTTTTACCAACTGTCGAAAGCCCAAAGAACTGAAAGCTAGGTAGAAATCTTACTGCCTTTACCTGAGTGAACTGGAAAGGTAGCCCTGATCGATCTCCAGAGAAGCAACAAGGAGTCTACATCTATGCTTGTGAAATAACGCATTGTGAAAACCACTTAAGTATTGGATGTAGGTTTGCTCGCTGAGCTGAAAGGTTCATTTCCAGACGTTTTGTTACCTTTCTAGCGAAGCATGAGGTCCACTGAAGATGTTACCTAGTAAGGTAACAAAACGTCTGGAAATGAACCTTTCAGCTCAGCGAGCAAACCTACATTCAAAACCTCAACCTGAGCTACAAATCTTCTCAAAACTCGCTAAGACCATTTCGGTAATCTGATCAGTTTTGTTATTTTCTTTTATTTATCTGTGAATTATGTTTGTTTGACTGTCTTTTGTGTGAATAGGGAGCTGAAAACACACCCAATAGAGATTGTTTAGACTACTTTGTTTATTTTTTCTCTGCTAAAGTTATGGAAATTAAGTAAATTATTAAGCCTTTTGTTTAAGATACAAGTCTAGAATTAATTATTCATAAAAACTGGGATTGATTATTGAAAGGTCTGGTTAGGAACCATTGGGGTAACTATTTAGGGTCTCTGAAGGTTTTAATTTTTACTAAGTTGTGAAAACAGAGGTAGAGAGGCTGATTTGGTTTAACTGTCTCTGGGTCTTAACATATTGGAGATGGTCATTAGCTGGCAATTGTGTGGCAGGAGTATTACTTGCCACTTTCCACCGCAAGCCTGGATATTATCCAGGTAATTTTGCATTTAGACGTAACTTGTGTCTGAGAAGTTTTCTATGGTGCTGAACATTGTGCAATCATCAGCAAACATCCCCACTTCTGACCTTATGATGGAGGTAAGATCATTCATGAAGCAGCTGAGGATGGTAGGGTCCTAGGATATTATCCTGAGGAACTCCTGCAGTGATGTCCTGGAGCTAAGATGATTGACCTCCAAAATCTACAACCATCTTCCTAACTACCAGTATGATTCCAAATATTGGAACGTTTGGCCCGATTCCCATTGATACAGGTCTTGCTAGGGCTCCTTGTTGCCGCTCTTGGCCAAATGTAGCCAAGGGCTAACGCTCTCATATCATCTCTGGCATTCAGCTATTTTGTCCATGTTTGAACCAATGCTATAATGAGGTCAAGAGCTGGGATTCAGTGGGGAGATTATTGCTAAACAGGTGCTGATTGATAGCACTGTTAACAATACTTTACTAATGATCGAGAGTAGACCAATGGGTTGGTAGTTGGCTGGGTTAGATTTGGCGGAAGTGGGTGCTGCAGATACTGGAGATTTGAGTCAAAATTAGAGTGGTACTGCAAAAGCACAGTAGGTCAGGCAGCATCCGAGAAGCAGGAAAATCGACGTTTTGGGCAAAAGCCCTTCATCAGGGTTAGATTTATTCTGCTTTTTGTGTGCAGGACATAGCCAGGCAATTTTCCATATTTTCGGTAGATGTCAAGTGTTGTAACTACTGGAACAGCTTGACAAGGGGTGAGGAAAGTTCTGGAGTAGAAGTCTTCAGTAATATTGTTGGGATATTGTAAGGGCCCATAGCCTATACAGTATCCAGTGTCTCCAAACATTTCTTGATGTGACATGGAGTGAATTGAATTGTAGGGCTGGAGGAGATTACAATGATAAGGGAAGATGAAATCACATAGGTGTGAATTTTTAAATGAGTACATTAATGGAACAGCAGACATCTAGCCCAGCACAAGTGTACTAGTAATGGTGTAAATTAGGATACAAGCAGTAGAGTTTTGAATGAACTTTTTTCTTTATAGTTGAAGATGCAGGGGTCAGTTACATGAGTGACAGAATAGTTGAGTCTAGAGGCTGCAAAAGCACATTTGCTCTTTCATTTTGAGTAATATCCTGCACCAGGACAACATCCATATTTATTTCATCTTTTATTCTGTAATGTTTATCTCAATCTGTTTCTGTTATTTTATGAAAAAGTAATCTCTTTACAGATGCAACGAACAGCACTACACCTGGCAGCAAGTTATGGCAATCTCGAAGTGGTAGAATTCTTAATTGGCTCAGGCTGTGTCCATGGCTTGAAGGACAAGGTCAGTATAACAAAGGGTAAGCTTGCTAAGGTTTCAGCTTGTGTAGGGGTCTATTACACAGTTATAAAAACACATTTTGCACAGAAAATGTCCCAAGGACTCCATGGTGTAATTGCACAACTTGTAGTGAGAAATAGGGATATCAGGATGGGTTAGCAAAAGATTGTTCAAAGAGGTGTATTTTAAGAAGGATCTTGAAGATGAAGCGAGAGAAAGAGAGACAGAGGGGTTTTGAGGAGAAAATAAGAAGTTTTACAGAACTCGAGGCATTGACTGTTTCTCTCTCCGCAGATGCTGCAAAGCCTGATGAGTTTCTCCAGCACTTTCTGAACATGAATATTAAACAAGGTGGTGGAGGTTGTGATGATGCTGTCACCTTTGTCCAGAGGGTGAGGAAGGAAAGTGACCACTGTAACAGAAAATGCCAGCCTGGACTTTAATTTAGTTACTTCAGTGTGATGGAACAGACAAAGCCTGACTGGAGGAATTCAGACAGTGAAAGATTCGGGCATATGTAGGATTCGACATTCAAAGACTCTAGAGAGGAAATTGGAAATTGGACAGCAGGCACAGTCGGGTCATGGGTCACGTTTTTACGGAAGTGGGGTGTAATGTTGATTTTGAAAAAGAGGAAACCAAGACCTAATGAGAAAGAGAGTATTTACCATAGTTGTGGGTATTGTTATGAAGGTGTTGAAGTTTACTGTACCTTTAGAGAATAAAGGACTTAGCATGCACAGAGTGTTAGAAAATTTACAGTGTAACATTTGGTCCAGCAGCTAGCACTGGCTGAGTTGCTATAAGACAAAAACAAATTTGATTTTAGCCGATCAGTTTAAATTATACCCCAAACTACCGATCTCCAATCGAGTTTGAATTTAGTATATTGACAATATTAAAAACCAATGAAACAGTCTAATGCTTTGGGAGTATAGGACTAGGAAAAATTGAACAGTTGAGGGGAGAAGTGACAAACCACCAGCATGTGCAGACTGCCTGAGGCACAGAGCTCTTAAAGGTACATTGATTTATCAACGACCTCTAAAAGAGGAATCCTAAGAAGAAAATCTCCAGAGGAAGATACAAAGAGAGGTTTCGACAGCTGCCTAGTTTTGAAAATTGAATTTTTAGTAAATCTGAATCGGGGGTTTTATCGGACCAGTATTTAGAGGGGGAAAGTAAAAGATAGGTTAGAGAAATGATTTGTAAGTAGTTGTTTGTTAATTATTTTCTGTTATACTTCAAGAAATAAAATGGTTAATTTTTACTTTAAATAGTTCTTGGCCTTTCTAATTTTCATAGATTACAGCACGTGTTGAATCTTTTCTGTGTTGCTGGGTTGCTGAGGGGTTTACCCCATGTCATGGGTGGCTCAGTCATTAGCACTGCTGCCTCACAGCACCAGGGACCCAGGTTTGACTCCATCCTTGGGCAACTGTCTGTATGGAGTTTGCACATTCTCCCTGTGTCTGCGTGGGTTTCCTCTAGGTGCATCCTTTTCCTCCCACAGTCCAAAGATGTGTAGGTCAGGTGAATTGGCCATTCTAAATTGCCCATAGTGTTATGTGCATTAGTCAGAGGGAAATAGGTTTGGGTAGGTTACTCTTCGGAGGGTCGGTATGGACTTGTTGGGTCGAAGGGCCTGTTTCCACACTGGAGGGAATCTAATCTAATACTGGTCCAATAAAACCCCCAGTTAAGATTTACCAAAAATTCAAATTTCAAAACCAGGCAGTTGTCGAAACTTCTCTTTGTATCTTCCTCTGGAAATTTTCTTCTTAGGATTTATTTTTCACAGGTCGTTGATAGATTCATGTACCTTTAAGAGCTGTGCCTTGGGCAGTCTGTACATGCTGGTAGCTTTACACTTCTCGCCTCAACTGTTTAATTTTTCCCAGTCTTATACCCCAAAGCATCAGATTGTTTAATTGGTTTTTAATATTGTCAATATACTAAATTCAAATTTGATTGGAGGTTGGTAGTTTGGGGTATAATTTAAACTGATTGGCCACAATCAAAGTTGTTTTTGTCTCATGGCAACTCAGCCAGTGCTAGCTGCTGGACTAAATTTATATTGTAAATTCTCCAGCATTCTCTATGCTTGCTAAGTCCTTCACTCTCTTTAAGGTACAGTACACTTCTACACCTTCATAACAATATGTTTGCCGAGCTGGGAAGTTGATTTGCAGATGTTTTGTTCCCTGTTTAGGTAACATCTTCAGTGCTTTGGAGCCTCCTGTGAAGTGCTTTTGTGCTGTGTCTTCTGGAGTTTATTTGGTTCCGTTCCTGCTGCATCTGGTTGCCAGTTCCTGGTATTTGTTGCAATGATTGGTATATTGGGTCTAGGTTAATGTGTTTATTGATAGAGCCCATGGATGAGTGCCATGACTCTAGAAATTCTCTGGCTGTCCTCTCTTCAGCTCGTCCTATTATCATACTGTTGTCCTAGTCGAATTTGTGGTTCCGGTCATCTGTGTATAAGGCTACTTTGGATAACTGGTCATGGTGTTTAGTTGTTAGTTGGTGTTCATGAATGCGGATGGCTAGTTGTCTGTCTGAGTGTCCTACATAGTTTTTCATGCAGTCTTTGCATCGAATCTTGTAAACTACATGATGGGTATTGGGTCTTTTGTACTAGTGAGTTGTCCAAGCATAGCTGTCGGTTTATGGGCTGTCATGAACCTGAGTGGTTGGAGAAGTCTGGCTGTTGGTTCTGAGATGTCTTTTGTACTAGTGAGTTGTCCGAGCATAGCTGTCGGTTTATGGGCTGTCATGAACCTGAGTGGTTGGAGAAGTCTGGCTGTTGGTTCTGAGATGTTTTTTATTTAAGGTAGTGAGTTAGGTCGTGGCATGTCCTCATCGCGTTGTTTACAATAGAGTGTTTACAATATCAGGTAGCATCTGGCCAGGAAGATAGTCCAGTGGCCAGCTTTTCAGTGGAAATATTTGATAGTTCAGAACTTGACGTTGAGCTTGGTGTTGGCATTACAACATTTCAGTGTTTATGTTACCAGTAACATAGCTGAGATAATTATATACACTGGTCAAACCCATTGATGTTTGTGGAGAAGTTTAAGGAGAAAAATGCTAGACTGTTTAGATGCAGCTTGTTGTTCCAGCCATTCAGTTTGAAAATTCTACATGTGACAGGACAAGAAAACATGAGTGCCAATGCATTGTTGAGACTTGAATGAGAAATGGAGGCTTTTGGTGCCAGGAGTGTACTGTTTTAACAAACTGAAACAGAATATAGTTGTGTGTTTGCCTGTTTGTAATCAATACAATATATATGTGTGAGAATGCAGTAAGGGAAGTAGTATTATGACCTCTGTTGTGTTTCTGTGCTCAGTTCAGTGCAAAATTGAGCATGCTTTGTCCTCTAATCTTAGAGGTGAGAAATAAAACTGAGTCCCTGTCTGCCAATTCTAATGGCTATGTGAGATGCTATGGCACAATGCAAAGAATAACAAGGAATTCCTCAGCATTCTGACCAATGCATGACCCTCAACTAATGCCACCGAAAGCAGAAATGTGAACAGAAAATGCTAGACACACTCACAGGTTGGCAGCTTTGTTCAGAGAAACAGTTAGAACCTTAGGTCAGTGGCTGTTCAGAAACTCAAAAACAAAGAATCTGCTTCCTTTTTTTGAAATGGGCTATTCTCAAATTGGCTGCTGTATATGCTGATAAAGCAACAATTTTATTATCTCAGAACAGCACATGGGTCTCTCATGGAGAATCTGGAAAGTTCTGGGATGAATTCCAGGATTCTTATGCGGGGCAATTGAACCTATGGATAGGCATAGGGAGGATTGAATCGATTGGATAGGCATATGGAGGATAGTGGGCTAGTGTAGGTTAGGTGGGCTTGGATCGGTGCAACATCGAGGGCCGAAGGGCCTGTACTGCGCTGTATTCTTCTATGTTCTATGTTCTATGGCTCTTTCAGAATACAAGCTCTTCTACATTTCAGAATATCTAATGACAGAAAGGTGTTGAAAGCTTATCAGATCCTAAACCAGTGTTACCATGATGCTGCAGTATCTTAAGTGTGAATGTCTAACTCAGTTTATTCTGAATTCCATAGGAACAGAACACTGCGCTTCATTTGTGTGCACGAAGTGGGCATGTTGAAGTGTTGCAGAAAATAATAGAAACTGCAGTGGATCTGGATGAAAAGAATTGGGTGAGATTTTGAAATCTAAATAGAATATCTGTTGCTAAAAATTCACATATCCAGTTTCAATGCACCTGTTCAATGACTACATTGCCCTTTCATAGAAATGTTATTTCCTTCATTCATGTTAATTCTCTATACCTAAGAAAGGAGAGGAATATGGAGATCTTTGGTGGAGAATGTACTAAACCTTAAACAAATGAAATAGCAGCATGAAGGAGAATTAATAAGATTTTGAGATCCAACCCGGAAAAGAAGCAGGTATCTGATGAGTAAAATCCTGAGTTTAGGAGCATTGGTTATAGTCCTGAGCATTGGATAAAGTCCGGATTACAGCTATCCCATTTCTGTAGCACTGGGAACAATGCTGTGCACAGGTACTGCACACCTGAAATCTTGTCTTAATTTTAGTTGAGAGGATGATTGGTCACTGTGAAGAGAAAACAGTATCTTTAAATTTCTACTCTTGGTATTCTAAATGTAAGCAAGTTTGGGCAGTAAATTTAGGCAGGACCAGGCGACCCTGAATTAAGCCCTTTGCTTGTCAGTTAGGTGGACTGACCAGTGCCAGAAAGGAGTAACGTAAATGAGGATTTTCTGCATAATATTTGCTTCCTCCTGAATGCACATTATCAGCGTTGAGTAGATGGGATGTTTATCTAGTTTTGCTGTGGTAGATTGGGAATTTAAAATTAAATTCATTGGGAATTTCCTTATTAATTAATTAATTGCAGTAAACCAGTATGTTAAGAAGAAAGGGCACCTCACTGGCAGGCTGTGGTTGGAATTCTGCCACATTGAGTTCCACACCTGTCACCTGAGTTGGGTATCTCACTGTTTGTAACTGATGCCTGGTAATAATGAGTTTGCTGTACAACTAGGCAAGTCTGAGGACAGGCGACATATGCTGCAATAAACAACAGTTGAAAGTTCACAGCTATTTATCAAAATCTAATCTGAAAATGTGTTGCTGGAAAAGCGCAGCAGGTCAGGCAGCATCCAAGGAACAGGAGAATCGACGTTTCGGGCATAAGCCCTGCATTGACTGGGCCACATAGAGTATAAAGGCATGGACGGGGTGAAATTTGTCAATTGTGTCCAAGAAAGTTTCCTAATCAGTATGTAGAGGGTCCTACTCGGGAGGTTGCAACACTGGACTTCCTCTTAGGAAATGAGTCAGGCATGTTACTGAAGTGTCAGTTAAAAACCACTTTGGGTCCAGTGACGGTAACTCTCTTAGTTTTAACATAGTTATCAAAAAAGATAGGATAGGTCCACAGGTTGAGGTTTAGATCAGAGTGATGCTAGAAAAGTACAGCACGTCAGGCAGCATCCGAGGAGCAGGAAAATCGATGTTTCGGGCAAAAGCCCTTCATTAGAAATCTGATGAAGGGCTTTTGCCTGAAATGTCGATTTTCCTGCTCCTCGGATGCTGCCTGACCTGCTGTGCTTTTCCAGCATCACTCTGATCTAAACTCTGGTTTCCAGCATCTGCAGTCCTCACTTTTGCCACAGGTTAAGGTATTAAGCTGAATCAGGGCTGATTTTGGGGCCATTAGGCAGGATCTGGCAGAGGTCATTGGGTGAGTGTACTTGAAGGAAAAGGAATGACTGGCAAATGGGAGGCTTTTAAAAGTGTGATATCAAGAGTCTAGGGACAGTTGTGTCTGTTAGAGTGAATGGAAGACTGGCAGGTTTAGAGATTCCTGTCTGACGATGGATATTGAGGCTGTGGTCAGGAAAAAGAAGAAGGCATACATTGGATATTAACTATTGGGCTCAAGTGAATCCCTAGAAGACTATAGTAAGTGTAGGAGCACACTTAAGAGAAAAATCAGAAGAGCAAAAAGATGTTATGAGATGGATCTAGCAGATAAGGTAGTATAGTTATATTAAGTGTAAATGGGTGGCTAGGGAGAGATTAGTTCCCCTTAAAGAACAACATGGCTGTCTGTGTGTGGAGCAACAGGAGGTGGAGGTGATTTTTAATGAATATCTCCCCTCACTGTTTACTGAGGAGAGAATCATGCATGCTAAGGAAATAAGGGAACCAAAGTATTAATGTTTTGCACTGTATACATATTACCAGAGAGGAGGTGTTTGCAGCCTTAAAGCACATTAATGTGGATAAATCCCCTGGGCTTGATCAAGTCCATCCTCGGTCATTGTGGGAGGCTCAGGAAGAAATGGCAGACGGCCTTGCAGATAATTTTGCTTTATCTTTAGCCCTGGTGAAGCTCCGGAATACTGGAAAGTGGTTAATGTTGTTCCATTGTTTAAGAAAGGTAGCATAGACAAGCTACTACTACAGGCCTGTGAGCCCGACATCAATGGTAGGCAAGTTGTTGGAGAGGATACTGAGGGACAGGTTCTGGATTAGTGGTGCTGGAAGAGCACAGCAGTTCAGGCAGCATCCAAGGAGCTTCGAAATTGACGTTTCGGGCAAAAGCCCTTAATCAGGAATAAAGGCAGTGAGCCTGAAGCATGGAGAGATAAGCTAGAGGAGGGACAGGATCAACCGACATTTGAATCGTCAAGGTCTGATTTGGGATAGTCAGCGTGGAAATATGCATGGGAAGTCATGCCTGACAAATCTTTTGGAGTTTATTGAAGAGGTAACCAAGAGGATAGATGATGGTAGGGTAGTGGATGTTGTCTATATGGACTTTAGTAAGGTGTTTGGCAAGATCCAGCATGGCAGGCTAGTCATGAAGGTCAGGTTGCATGGGATCCATGGAGAGCAAGCTCATCGGATTCAAAATTGATTCAATGGTAGGAAGCAGCGGGTGATGGTTGAAAGTTGTTTCTCGGACTTGAGGCCCTGTGACTAGTGGTGTGCCATAGGAGTCAGTGCTGGGATGTGAACGTACAAGGCATGAATAGATAGTTTGGAATTGATACAAAATTAGGAGGAAGCTGTTCAATAATTACAGAGGAATCTTGACCAGATGAGGAAGTGGGCTGAGGATTGGCAAATGTAATTCAATACAGATAAGTGTGAAGTGTTGCACTTTGGAAAGTCCAACCAAAGTCGGATCTATACAGTGAATGGCAGATGAGGAGTGTTGTGGAGCAGAGGGACCTAGGAATACATGTACATAGTTATTCGAAAGCAGCTTCACAGGTAGACAGAGTGGTGAAGAAGGTATTTAGCATGCTGGCCTTCATCAGTCGAGGCATTGAGTGTAGATTTAGATTTAGATTACTTACAGTGTGGAAACAGGCCCTTCGGCCCAACAAGTCCACACTGACCCTCCGAAGAGCAACGCACCCATACTCATTCCCCTACATTTACCCCTTCAACTAACACCATGGGCAATTTAGCATTGCCAATTCACCTAACCTTCACGTTTTTGAACTGTGGGCACCCGGAGGAAACCCACACGGACACGGGGAGAATGTGTAAACTCCACACAGACAGTTGCCTGAGGCGGGAATTGAACCTGGGTCTCTGGTGCTGTGAGGTAGCAGTGCTAACCACTGTGCCACCGTGCTGCCCAAGTAGTTGGGACAGTATGTTACAGTTGAATAAGTTGTTGGTGAGGCCGCACTTGGAGTATTGTGTGCAAGTTTGATCACCCTGTTATAGGAAAGACATAGTTAACCTGTAATGAGTGTAAGGAAGATTTATGAGGATGATGTCAGGACTAGTAGGCCTGACTTAAAGGGACAAGTTGGCCAGGATAGGATTTTATTCCTTGGAATGTAGGAAAATGAGGGGTGACCTTATTGAGATGTATAAAATCATGAGGGGCATAAATAGGATGAATGCATATAGTCTTGTTCCCAGAGATGGGGAATTATAAACTAGAAGGCACAGGTTTAAAGTGAGAGGAGAAAAATTTAGGAAGGACCTGGGGGGCAACTACTTCACGCAGAAAGTGGTGCATATATGGAATGGGCTGCCAGAGAAAGTGGTTGAGGCAGGTAATATAGCACCATTTCAAAAAAACATTTGGATAGGTACATGGATGGGAAGGGTTTAAAGGGATATAGATAAAATGCGGGCTATGGAACTAGCTGAGTGGGCACGATGGTCAGCATGGATCAGTTGGGTTGAAGGGCCTGTTTCCATCCTGTATTACTCTATGACTGTATGACTCAATAACTAGGGATGGACAATAAATCCTGTCCCACCCAGCAGCCCGTCCCTCCCATGTGAATAAAACAAACATTTAATATAATTAAGCAGTCAGCAAGTTTCATGAAGGGGTAATCATACCAGACAACATTATTCGAATTCAATGAGGAGGTAACGAGCAAGATGGATAGAGGAGAACCAGTAGATAATATATTTAGATTTCCAAAGGCATTTGAAATGGTACCAGATATAAGGCTACTTAAGAGGAAAAGGTTTCATGGTGCTGAGGACAGTATAGTAGCTTGGATAGATCAGCTAACTAATAGGAGATAGAGTTGGGTAAAAAGAGGGTTTTATTTCATGATGGCAACCTGTAACTAGTGGAGTGCCACAGCGTCAGTGCTGGGTCACAGTTATTGGTAATATATGTCAATGACTTGGATCATTTGAAGTGTATGAATCAACATCATGTTTAAAGGGGTGGGAAGGCAAGTGGTGAGAATGACACAAGGAGTCCACAGAGGGTGACAGACAGGTTAAGTGTGTGGGTGGATCAAATGTAATGTGGGAAAATATGAAGTTTTTTTTGCTGCAGAGAGCAGCAGGAGCTGGGCGGAAGTGAATCTGAGCACATAGGCTGTTGGGAAGGTTAGTGAGTGCTATTTAAATAGGTGTGTTCTAGGCCCCAGGTCCTACATAGTAAGGCCTCCCTCCCACCCTCCTTCTCTAACCTAATTAAGAGTCCTAACCTAATTCTCTAACCTAATTAAGAGTCTTTGGCAAAGAGGCTGAGTGAGGAGATTACACCACAGTTGAAGAGAGTGAAGACATGACTGCCAAGTTGATTCAGTTTGCTGCGTGTATGATGTGGGAGGTCAGGGACACTGATGTTGTCTCCTTTAGCTGTGGAAAGTGTGTACACATTCAGCTTCTGAAAGAGCATGTTGCAGCACTGAAGAAAGAACTAGATGAGCTCAAGCTCATTCGAGAGAACGAGAATTTTCTGGACAGGACCTTCAGCAAGACCATGATACTGAGCATACCAGAAGAGAAGGAGATGACGCTGAGGAAAAAAGAGATGATTCAAGTACAAGAGACCCAGGTGGAAGTACCTCTTGTGAACAGGTTGAATCTCTTGGAAACTGTTGAGACAGACGACAATGCTAGTCGGAGAGACAGGCAGGTTTGCCAATAGAAAATTGGTGTGGAGGCAGAGCTGAGGAGCCAGACATCATGCGAGCCGTGGTAATAGGGGTCTCAATAGTGAGAGGGACTGAAAGGGGCTTCTGCGGCAACAGACGGGATTTGAGGATGGTGTGTTGCCTTCCTGGTGCCAGGATCCAGGATGTCATTGACATAGTGCAGGGAATCCTCAAGAGCGAAGGTGAAGAGCCAGAGGTGCTGGTGCATGTCAGCACAAATTACATTGGAAAGAAGAGAAGGGGCATTCTACAGCAGGACTTCAGAGAACTCAGAAGAAGGCTGAAAAACAGAACTTCTGGGTGGTTATCTCCGGTTTGCCTTCAGTTTCTCGGCCTGGAGATAGTGGGAATAGGGAGATAGAACATAGAACAATACAGCACAGAACAGGCCCTTCGGCCCACGATGTTGTGCCGAACATTTGTCCTAGCTTAAGAACCCATCCATGTACCTATCCAATTGCCGCTTAAAGGTCACCAAAGAGATAATGGACTTAAATGTGTGGCTGAGTAACTGGTGCAGGAAGGAAGGATTTAAATTCTTGGATCACTGGGGTATGTTTTGCGGTAAGGATAAATTATATAAGATGGAAGGGTTGCACTTAATAGGTGGGGGACCAGCATTCTTGGCAGGCAGGTTTGCCACTGCAGCACAGGCGTGTTTAAATTAAATAGTTGGGGGAGAGGGGACAAACTGGAAATTTAAAGGAAGTTAAAGAGAAAGTGAGAATAAGAGAAATTAAGAAAGGCAACAGAATCAATGGAGCAGAAAACTCAAGAAGGGATCATACAGTATGGTCAAGTGAAATAGGGATTGATAGGAAGGGTGAGGGGAGTAGCATGAAGCATAAGAAATAAGGTGGATGAGCTTGAGGCTCAGTTGGAAATTGGCAGGAATGATGTCGTGGGGATAACTGAGACGTGGCTTCAAGTGTACAGGGCCGGGGAAATGAATATTCAAGGCTATATGTGCTATCGAAAGGACAGATTGACGGGCAGAGGGGGTGGAGTGGCCCTGTTGATGAGGAATGCTATTTAGTCCCTTGCGAGGGAGGACATTGAATCAGGCGATGTAGAGTCAGTATGGATAGAGCTGAGAAATTCTAAGGGTAGAAGGACCCTAATGAGATTTATCTACAGGCCCCCAAACAGTAGTCTGGATGTAGGGTGTAAGTTGAATAAGGAACTGAAATTGGCCTGTTGCAAAGGTATTACTGCAATTTTTATGGGGGATTTCAATATGCAGGTAGACTGGGAGAATCAGGATGGTACTGGACCCCAAGAAAGGGAATTTGTGGAGTGCCTCCGTAATGGATTCTTAGAACAGCTCCCAGGGAGAAGGCAATTCTAGTGTTGTGCAATAAACTGGATTTGATCAGGGACCTCGAAGTAAAGGATGAAAACTTATAATATGGCCATTAGGAGGTAGTAATCATAATATGATAATTTTTGATCTGCAATTTGAGAGGGATAAGGGAGAATCGGGAGTGTCAGTATTGCAGTTGAACAAAGGGAATTATGGAGCTATGAGGGAGGAGCTGGCCAAAGTTCAATGGTGCAATACCCTAGCAGGGATGGCAGTGGAACAACAATGGCAGGTATTTCTGGATACAATGCAGAAGGTGCAGGATCGATTCATTTCAAAGAGGAAGAAAGATCCGAAGGGGAGGCAGGGGCAGCCATGGCTGACGAGGGAAGTTACGGACTGTATAAAGATAAAAGAGAAGTATAACATAGCAAAGATGAGCAGGAAGCCGGAGGACTGGGAAACATTTAAAGAGCAACAGAGGAAAACTAAAAGGCAATACATGGAGAATAAAAAAGAGGTACGAAGGCAAAATTGCCAAAAATATAAAGGAGGATAATAAAAGCTTTTTGAAGTAGGTGAAAAGAAATGGTTAAGACTAAAATTGGGCCCTTGGAGACAGAAATGGGTGAATTTATTATGGGGGACAAGGAAATGGCAGAAGAGTTGAATAGGTACTTTGGATCTGTCTTCACTGGGGAAGACACAAACAACCTCCCAGATGTAATAATGGCTGAAGGACCTAGGATAATGGATGAACCGAAGGGAACTTATATTAAGCAGGAAATGGTGTCGGATAGACTGTTAAGTCTGAAGGCTGCTAAGGCCCCGGGACCTGACGGTCTACATCCCAGGGTATTTAAGGAGGTGGCTCTAGAAATCGTGGACACATTGGTAATCGTTTTCCAATGTTCTATTGATTCAGGATCAGTTCCTGCGGATTCGAGGGTGGCTAATGTTGTCCCACATTTCAAGAAGGGAGGGAGAAAACATGGAATTTTAGACCGGTTAGCCTGACGTAAGTGGTGGGAAAGATGCTGAATACAATTATAAAAGATGAAATTATGACTCATTTGGATAGCAGTAACAGGACAGGTCAGAGTCGGCATAGATTTACAAAGGGGAAATCGTGCTTGACTAATCTTCCGGAATTTTTTGAGGATGTAATTATGAAGATGGACAAGGGAGAGCCAGTGGATGTAGTGTATCTGGACTTCCAGAAGGCCTTTGATAAGGTCTCTCATAGGAGATTAATGAGCAAAATTAGGGCACATGGTATTGGGGGCAAGGTACTGACTTGAATTGAAAATTGGCTGACTGACAGGAAGCAAAGAGTAGTGATAAACGGGTCCCTTTCAGAATGGCAGGCGGTGACCAGTGGGTTACCACAAGGTTTGGTGCTGGGCCTGCAACTGTTTACAATATACATCAATGATATAGATGAAGGCATTAAAAGTAATATTAGCAAATTGCTGATGACACGAAGCTGGGTGGCAGGGTGAAATGTGAGGAGGATGTTATGAGAATGTGACTTGGACAGGCTAGGTGAGTGGACAGTTGCATGGCAAATTCAGTTTAATGTGGATAAATGTGTGGTTATCCAATTTGGTGGCAAGAACAGGAAGGCAAGAACTGGAGTCAAGTTAGGTGAGGGGGAAGTATAACGAGATCTAGGTGTTCTTGTACATCAGTCAATGAAAGCAAACTTTCAGGTACTGCAGGCAGTGAAGAAGGCTGGCCTTCATAACAAGAGGAGTTGAGTATAGGAGCAAAGAGGTCCTTCTGCAACTGTACAGGCCCCTGGTGAGACCGCACCAGGAGTATTGCGTGCAGTTTTGGTCTCCAAATTTGAGGAAGGACATTCTGGCTATTGAGTGAGTGCAGCGTAGGATCACAAGGTCAATTCCTGGAATGGCGGGACTATCAAAAGTTGAAAGATTGGAGTGACTGGGCTTGTATACACTTGAGTTTAGAAGGATGAGAGGGGATCTGATTGAGACGTATAAAATTATTAATGGATTGGACACTCTGGAGGCAGGAAGCATGTTGGGTGAGTCCAGAACCAGAGGTCACAGTTTAAAAATAAGGGGTATTTTTAACAGAGTTGAGGAGCAACTTCTTCACCCAGAGAGTGGTGGGTGTGTGGAATGCTCTGCCCCAGAAGGCAGTGGAGGCCAAGTCTCTGATACTTTCAAGAAAGAGTTGGACAGAGCTCTTAGAGATAGTGGAATCAAGGGTTACGGGATAAGGCAGGAACAGGATACTGATCGTGGATGATCAGCCATGATCATAATGAATGGTGGTGCTGGTTCGAAGGGACGAGTGGCCTACTCCTGCACCTATTGTCTATTGTCCAATGTCTCTCGTCCATTTTGACAGGAAGAATAGATGAGCTGAATATTATTTAAATGGAGAAAGTCTGCAGAAAGCTACAGCACAGGGGGTTGGCGGGCAGCCAAGTTCAGCAGCTGTTAGGCAAAGAAAATGGAATGTTGACCCTTATTTCAAAGGGAATGGTTCATCAGACTATAGCTGGATTGCTATGAACAGTTTTGGGCCTAATGTTATACTGATAGTGGAGGCAGTTCATTGAACATTAACCAGGCTGGGGTGAAATGTAGGGGAAGGGATCTGGGTTGGTTGTGCTTCGGCGGGTCGGTGTGGACTTGTTGGGCCGAAGGGCCTGTTTCCACACTGTAAGTAATCTAATCTAGGCTGATCCTGGTTGTGCAGCCATAGAACAGAGAACAGTACGCATTAGTCAGGGGTTTGCACTTTAATAGGTTAGGGACCAGCATTCTGGCAGGCAGGTTTTCTACTGCAACACCGCTACATTTAAACTAAGTAGCGGGGGGGGGGAGGGGACAAACTGGATGTTTAAAAAGGAAATTGAAGGGAAAGTTAGAACAAGAGAAGTCAAGAAAGACAACTGTATCAATGAGGCAAAAAACTCGGAAAGGGATCATGCTGTAAAGTTGAGTGAAATAGGGGTTGATGGGAAGGGTGAGAGCAGTAACAAATTAAAAATACTACACATGAATGCATGAAGCATTAGACATAAGATGGATGAGCTTGAGGCTCTTTTGGAAATTGGCAGATACGATATTGTGGGGATAACTGAGACATGGCTTCAAGTGGACAGGGCCTGGGAAATGAATATTTAAGGCTACACATGCTATTGTAAGGACAGACTGACGGGCAGAGGGGGTGGGGTGGCCTTGTTGGTAAGAAAGGATATTCAGTCCCTTGCGCGGGGGGACCTAGAGTCAGGGGATGTAGAGTCAGTCTGGATAGAGCTGTGAAATACTATGGGTAAAAAGACCCTCTTGGGAGTCATCTAATGGCCCCCAAACAGTAGTCTGGATGTCAGATGTAAGTTGAATCAGGAGCTGAAATTGGCCTGTCGCAAAGATGTTACTACAGTTGTTATGGGGGATTTTAACATTCAGGTAGACTGGGAGAATCAGGATGGTATTGGGCCTCAAGAAAGAGACTTTGTGGAGTGCCTCATAGATGGATTCTTAGAGCAGCTGGTGCTGGCGCCGACCAGGGAGAAGGCAATTCTGGATCTGGTATTGTATAACTAACCAGAATTGGTCAGAGACATCGAAGTGAAGGAGCCATTGGGAAGTAGTGACCATATGAAGGGGAAATCATGAAGCTTCAATCTGCAATTTGAGAGGGAGAGGGTACAGTCGGAAGTGACAGTACTTCTGTTGAATAAAGGGAACTATGGAGCTATGAGGGAGGAGCTGGCCAAAGTTCAATGGTGCAATACCTTAGCAGGGATGACTGTGGAGGAACAATGGGGGATATTTCTGTGTATAATGCAGAAGTTGCAGGATCAGTTCATTCCTAAAAGCAAGAATGGTCCCAGGAGGAGGCATGGGCTGCCGTGGCTGACGAGGGAAGTTAAGAAACATATAAAGTTAAAAGAGAAAAAGTATAACATAGCAAAGATAAGAGGGAAAACTGAGGACTGGGAAGCTTTTAAAGAGCAACAGAGGATTACTAAGAAGGAAATACGCAGAGGAAAAATGAGGTACGAAGGTAAACTGGCCAATAATATAAAGGAGGATAGTAAAAGCTTTTTTAAGTATGTGCAAGGCAAAAAAATGGTTAGGACTAAAATTGGGCCCTTGAAGACAGAAACAGGGGAATATAATACGGGGAACAAAGAAATGGCAGAAGAATTGAATTGGTACTTCAGATCTGTGTTCACTGGGGAAGACACAAGCAATCTCCCTGAGGTAGCAGTGGCTGAAGGACCTGAATTTAAGGGAATTTATATTTGCCAGGATTTGGTGTTGGAGAGACTGTTAGGTCTGAAGGTTGATAAGTCTCCAGGGCCTGATGGTCTACATCCCAGGGTACTGAAGGAGGTGGCTCGGGAAATCGTGGATGCATTGGTGATTATTTTCCGGAGTTCGATAGATTCGGGGTCGGTTCCTGAGGATTGGAGGGTGGCTAATGTTGTACCACTTTTTAAGAAAGGTGGGAGAGAGAAAGCAGGAAATTATAGACCAGTTAGTCTGACCTCAGTGGTGGGAAAGATGCTGGAGTCTATTATAAAGGATGAAATTACGGCACATCTGGATAGTAGTAACAGGATAGGACAGAGTCAGCATGGATTTATGAAGGGGAAATCGTGCTTGACTAATCTTCTTGAATTTTTTGAGGATGTAACTCTGAAGATGGACAAGGGAGATCCAGTAGATGTAGTGTACCTGGACTTTCAGAAAGCTTTTGATAAAGTCCCACACAGGAGGTTAGTGAGTAAAGTTAGGGCGCATGGTGTTGGGGGCAAACTACTAGATTGGATTGAAAATTGGTTGGCTGATAGGAAACAAAGGGTAGTGATAAATGGCTCCATTTCGGAATGGCAGGCAGTGACCAGTGGGGTACCGCAGGGATCCGTGCTGGGACCGCAGCTTTTTACAATATATGTTAATGATATAGAAGATGGTATCAGCAATAACATTAGCAAATTTGCTGATGATACAAAGCTGGGTGGCAGGGTGAAAAGTGATGAGGATGTTAGGAGATTACGGGGTGACCTGGCCAAGTTAGGTGAGTGGGCAGATGCATGGCAGATGCAGTTTAATGTGGATAAATGTCTGGTTATCCACTTTGGTAGCAAGAACAGGAAGGCAGATTACTACCTCAATGGAATCAATTTAGGTAAAGGGGCAGTATAGAGAGATCTGGGTGTTCTTATATACCAGTCAATGAAGGCAAGCATGTAGGTAAGCAGGTAGTGAAGAAGGCTAATAGCATGCTGACCTTCATAACAAGAGGAATTGAGTATAGAAGCAAAGAGGTGCTTCTGCAGCTATACAGGGCCCTGGTGAGACCACACCTGGAGTACTGTGTGCAGTTCTGGTCTCCAAATTTGAGGAAAGACATTCTGGCTATTGAGGGAGTGCAGCGTAGGTTCACGAGGTCAATTCCTGGAATGGCGGGATTACCTAACGCTGATAGATTGGAGCGACTGGGCTTGTATACCCTGAGTTTAGAAGACTGAGAGGGAATCTGATTGAGACATATAAGATTATGAAAGGATTGGACGCTCTGGCAGCAGGAAACATGTTTCTGCTGATGGGTGAGTGCCGAACCAGAGGACACAGCTTAAAAATACAGGGTAGACCATTTAGGACAGAGATGAGGAGAAACTTCTTCACCCAGAGAGTGGTGGCTGTGTGGAATGCTCTGCCCCAGAGGGCAGTGGAGGCCCAGTCACTGGATTCATTTAAGAAAGAGTTGGATAGAGCTCTCAAAGATAGTGGAATCAAGGGTTATGGAGATAAGGCAGGAAGAGGATACTGATTAGGAATGATCAGCCATGATCGTATTGAATGGTGGTGCAGGCTCGAAGGGCAGAATGGCCTACTCCTGCACCTATTGTCTATTATCTAAATGTAGAGTAATCGCATAGGAGAATGGGTCGGTGTGGACTTGTTGGGCCAAGTGGCCTTTTTCCACACTTTAAGGATTCTATGAAAATAAAAGTACAGGCCCTTCAGCCCAGGATGTTGTGCTGAGCATTTATCTTAATCGAACATCAACCTAACCTACACACCCCTCAATTTACCGCTATCCATATGCTTGTCCAGCAGTCACTTAATGTCTCTAATGTCTCAGAGTCTATGACCATTGCTGGCAGTGCATTCCATGCATTCACTACTCTCTGCGTAAAGAACCTACCTCTGACATCTCCCCTACACCATCCTCCAATCACCTTAAAATCATGACCCCTTGTGACAGCCAATTCTGCCTGGGGAAAAGTCTTTGG
Source organism: Chiloscyllium plagiosum (assembly GCF_037043375.1). NCBI lineage: Eukaryota > Metazoa > Chordata > Chondrichthyes > Orectolobiformes > Hemiscylliidae > Chiloscyllium > Chiloscyllium plagiosum. The sequence continues at coordinate 42,605,159 of NW_028270177.1, forward strand.
CTGTCTATCTATGCCTCTCATTAAGTACACCTCTATCAAGTCACCTCTCTTCCTTTTTCTCTCCAGTGTGAAAAGCCCCAGCTCACTCAACCTCTCTTCATAGGACAAGCCCTCCAATCCAAGTAGCATACTGGTAAATCTCCTCTGCACCCTCTCTGAAATATCTACATCCTTCCTATAATGAGACGACCAGAACTGGAAACACTATTCCAAGTGTGGTCTAACCAGGTTTTTATAGAGTTGCAGCAAAATCTCGTGGCTCTTAAACTCAATCCCCCTGTTAATGAAAGCCAACACACCATATGCTTTCTTATCAACCCTGTCAACTTGGGTGGCAACTTTGCAGGATCTATGTACGTGGACTCCAAGATCCCGCTGTTCCTCCATACTGCCAAGAATCCTGTCTTTAACCCTGTATTCAGCATTCAAATTCCACCTTCCAAAATGAATCACTTTGCTGCTCACCCTCCTCCTTCAGAATTTTGTCGAATCGATCAGAGTGGGTCATGTCATCAACTAGCCACAAACTAGGACAAAGTGAGATCTACAGATGCTGCCTGACCTGCGGTGCTTTTTCAGCAACACACTCTCTAGCCAAAAAACTACATGACACACTCTCACTCGAATCCTTACATATGGATGAGGAAGGACACCACTTTGACTGGGACAACACATCCATCCTCGGTTAAGCCAAACAGAGACACGCATGCGAATTCCTGGAAGCATGGTATTCCAACTGGAATCTATCAATAAACACATTACTTGGATCCCATTTACCACCTCCTGAAAAAAAAGAACAACGAATGACATCACCATAGGAAATAATGTCACCACAGGAAATGACACCACTGACCATAGGAAACTCAAACATATAAACAGAAAGCGGGCTACACCACAAGTACTTCTTTCGGAGGCTCACTGAAGATGTTACCTAGTATGGTGACGAAATGTCTGAAAATAAACCTTCCAGCTCAGTGAGCAAACATAAATCCAGAACCTCAACCTGAGCTACAAATCTCAAAACTCGCTAACTTATGAACATTGATGTACGGAAAGATCTTGGGTGCAAGTCCAAGCTCCTTGAAAATGGCAACACAGTGGATGAGGTTGTAAGAAGGTGTATGGTATACTTCATCGTTTGGAGTATAAAAATTGCTAAGTCATGTTGCAGCTGTATAAAACTTTAGGCAACATTTGGTGTAGGGCTGAAAATGTGTTGCTGGAAAAGCGCAGCAGGTCAGGCAGCATCCAGGGAACAGGAGAATCGACGTTTCAGGCATAAGCCCTTCTTCAGGAATGAGCTCATTCCTGAAGAAGGGCTTATGCCCGAAACGTCGATTCTCCTGTTCCTTGGATGCTGCCTGACCTGCTGCGCATTTCCAGCAACACATTTTCAGCTCTGATCTCCAGCATCTGCAGACCTCACTTTCTCCTCAAACATTTGGTGTAGTGTGATCTGTTCAAGTTGCCACACAATAGGAACGATGCGGAGGCTTTGGTGAGGATTCAAAAGAGATCTTTCAGGATGTTGCCTGGATTGGATTTATTAATGATAAATAGAAGTTGGACAAACTTAGATTGTTTTTGCTAGAATGGCAGACTGAGGGCAACCTGATTGTAGTGAAGAGGGAGGTGGCACGGGGAAGGATGATACTAGGCATGTGGACACACAAAATGGCTGCTGAGCCATCAGTTGGCCAACTTGACACATAAGGTGGCCGCTGGATCACAATATGGAGAGAAACAGCAGAGCAGATACTGACACTGCCTGGAGGCACCAGAATACTAGCACAATGCACTCATAACCCAGTTGATTAGTTTAAGGCAGGTGGGGGAGAAAATGAATGTGAGTAGTGAACACTGCCTGGTGTAGTGTCTGGGTCCAGTCAACACCTCTTATTGAAAGGCTAACAACTTGATACAGACTCAATATGAAATGCTAATAACCAGGGCTGCAGTAATTGTTCTCCTTAGGAAGAGCGATTAGCACCCATTACTACAGCAATGGATTTCCGTGCAGATATTGAAACTGACAAAGGCTGCGCTGAAACTGACGAAGATTGTATCGAAACTGTTAATGATTCTGCAATGATTGCCATAAACAAACCATGTTACAGAGACAATAATCTCATCACTGGCCTATTATATCACAAGAAGGACAGGAGGTCTGTTACCGAGCGGCGGATTTGCTTTCCTATTGAAGGGCACTTACACAGATATCCCAGACTTCCCAAAACTGTTTGCAGTCGGGACAATTGTGCCCCTTACTGTATCATGCCCCAGCAGGGGACATATTCGGAGAAGTATATTGACCCGCTCCATGTGTCAGGAATTCTGTGCTGACTGGCAGGCCGCGACCACTTAGGGGTCATCAGTGGGATATGGATTTCTGAGATCTCTATCTTTAGGGGGCACAGCAGGAGTCGTCAGTGCTGAAAACCGAAATTATCTTGTATGTGGCCTGACTATCCTAGGCATGAGTACCTCGAAAGCTCGGGAAGCAATTAACACAGAGCTAGCTGAACTCAGACTCTATACACAGCAGACATGTTATGCAGTGGATTATCAATTAGCACAGCAAGGGGGAGTTTGTACAATTATTGGTGGCAGTTGTATTACCCATGTTATTGATGCCTCTTATAATATTACAGAAGCCATCAAGAATATCTGAGACCAGCTAGACAGTTTTCGACAGGGAATCACAATTACAGACAGCTGGCTAAATTGGTTGCTAGGTAAATCTTAGGAACCCTATTTGGCATATGGGATAGTTTTCCTCTTTGCACTCAAGCTGGTATTCTGCATGGGCCTCGGATGTTTAAAGCTTGGCTGTGAAGCGCTATTAATAAGAACTGTACCAGCAGCGAGTGTCACCATGGAAGAGCCCCCAGTGAAATTAGCACTCCATCATAACTCCTGGAAGGGGTAGCTCCTAGAGATGACCTACCTCTACATTTAAATTGGGTGGTTTGCGGGTGATCTCTGAAATCTCCTCCTTGACCACAAAGGGGGGAGTGAAGAGGGAGATGGCATGGGGCAGGGTGATACTAGGCACATGGACACACAAGATGGCTGCTGAAGCATCAGTTGGCCAACTTGACACACAAGATGGCCACTGGATCACAATATGGAGAGAAACAGCAGAGTAGATACAGACACTGCCTGGGGCCACCAGAATGCCAGCACAATGCACTCACAACCCAGTTGATTAATTTAAGGCAGATAGGGGAGAGAGTACACATGAGTAACGAACATTGCCTGCCGAAGTGTCTGGATCCAGGCAACACCTCTTTTTGTAATGCTAACAGCTTGGTACAGACTCAATACACAATGCTAATAGCCAGGGCTGCAGTAATCGTCCTCCTTCAGAAGAGTGATTAGCGCCCGTTACTGCAGCAATGGATTTCCGTGCAGACACTGACAATGTCTAACTGAAACTGACAATGACCATGTGGAAATTAACAAAGGCTGTGCTGGAACTGACAAATACTGTATCAAAATTATCAAAGATTCTGCAATGATTGCCATAAACAAACCATGTTACAGAGGCAATAATCTCATCACTGACCTATTGTATCACAGGATGTATAAAAGTTTCTTAACATGTGTTCCGGATTGAGAGAAGACTTGCAGCTGACCACTGTGTTGGTGTCTTTCTCTCCCCAGAGCTCTGGTATTTCCTTGTGCAATAAACTCTGTCATTGAAACCCTGTGCTATACTATTCTATTTTTTATTATGTTGGAGGATATATTTCTTCAATGGTAAGCCTGTGGAATCCACCAGCTCAGGAAATGGTTGAGGCCAAAGTATTGACTTTTTGAGAGGATTTAGGTATAGCTTTTCTGGCTAAAGGGATCGAGGAATATGGGGGAAGGGTAGGATTAGGGTATTGAACTTGATGATCAACCATGATTACAATGAGTGGTGGAGCCAGCTTGAGGATTCCGTTGGACAACTTCTGCTCCTAATTTCTACTTTTCTGTGTTTCTAATTGGCCAGGTTGGATTTGTCCTGCTTTTTGTGTACAGGACATACCTGCACAGTTTTCCACGTTGTAAGGTAGATGCCAGTGTTGAAGCTTTACTGGAACATCTTGGCTAAGGATGTTACAAAATCTGGAGCTCAAGTCTTAACAGTCGTATTGCCTGAAGACTGGCATTTGTGATGCTAGGGAAACCTGGAAGATGCTGAGATGGATGATCCACTCAGCATTTTTGGCTGAAAATTGTTGGAAATCTTTCACCATTATCTGTTGCAGTATGTGCTAGACTCCCCATTCCTTCTCCAGGGCCTTATTTAATTGTCCACTAATTTCACGACTTAATCTGGCAGGACTGCAGAATGTAGATCTGTTCCGTTTATTGTGGAATCACTTAACCCTGTCTAGTATATGCTGCTTCTTCTGTTTGGAATGCAAGTAGTTCTCTTTTTTTTAGCCTCACCAAGTTGACACTTTTTGGTATGCCTGGTGCTGCTCCTTACATGTTATTTTCATTGAACCAGGGTTGATCCCTTATCTTGATGGTAGTGGCAGATTGCAGACCAGAAGGTTCCAGATTGTGTTGGAGTACAATTTAGATTTGGCTGATGGCTAACAGCACCTCCTGGATGCTCAGCTTTGATTTGCAAGTCTGTTTGTAATTTGTCCCATTTAGCATGGTGAAATGCCACACAACACAATGTGAGGTATTCTCAATGTGCAGACAGGGCTGTATGTTCATAAAGTTACTCCTCTTGATATGTAGTGGATAGATGCATCTGCAGCAGGTGGATTGATGAGGATGAGTTTAGATTTATGTTTTTGTTTGTTGTTGCCCTCACCACTCACTGCAGACCGTCTAACACCTATGTCCTTGAGGACCTGACCAGCTTGATCAGACAAGCTGCTGGCAAACTACTCTTGGTGTTATAAAACCCCAATCTAGAGTGTGTTTTGCACCATTGTCACACTGAGTTTCTCTCAACATGGTGGAGTATGGTTTTGTTGAGAGCAAGAGGAGAAAGTCACAAGGTCATCAGCTGGATGTTTCCTATACCATGTTTGACCTGATGCCATGACACATCATGGACACCAGAGTCAGTGTTAAGGACTCCAAGGGTGCTTCCTTCACGATAGCTTACCATTGTGCCACCGCTTCCTTTGTGTGGGTCCTCTTGGTGGCACAGACATACTCAGGGATGGGGTGATGGTTTTTGAGATGTTGTGTTTAAGGTATCAGTCCATGAGTATGACTATGTATCATGACTAGTCTGTGAGACAGCTATCCTAATTTTGTCACTAGCCTTCAGATGTTAGTAAGGAGGACTCTGTAAGGTTGGAAGATCACATCAGCCATGATCTCATTGAATGGTGGATTCAATTGATGAGCTGAATGGCTTGCTTCTGCTCCTATGCCTTATGGTTTTATAACCTTATGATCTAATCATTATTACCTCATAATGTGCTACAAACTTCAGGCAAAAGCTCTTTATTCACGTGTCAGCTTCGTCATCACTTTATTTCTAATCTGGGTACCTCAGTCCGTTCTGTTCTTACCTCTATTGTCATGTCATGTATGATCTTCTCCTAAACCTCTTGAGTCACTCCATGCAGCTGCTTGCAAAACTCTCTCTCAAATGATTTAACTCTCTCTTATAAATTCTATTTCATTGCTACTGATCATGATGTCCACTCTAAATCTCAACGTCCTCCCTGTCATTAGCTCAAAGGGAATCAATCTACTGGGTGTTTCCATGAATTCCATTAAGATATTAGGATATCCCTAGACACAGACTTCAACAATACTATGGCATAAAATTTACTCCAATGGAGATTACTCAGGCCAAATAGTTTGCCTCTGTGCCACCTATCCCATGTAGATTGTTTAATGTGGAGAATTGAGAGATCGCCCAATTTGGAACAAAGAAAGCTTATTCAGAGTAACTTTTGAATGGTTTAAAGACCGATATGAGGGATTGAATGGCTAGCTCCTATTTCAGTGCAAACAAATACAGCCAGATGCACACCTTGTACTCTGCAATTTCTGTGCTTCCTACATATGAATTCAGGCTGTCGGCATGTTTTCAACTGAGGTGCTGAAAGGCATTTATTTAAGCACTAAATAAGCAGCATTATGCATACCTAAATATAAGGTGTTAACCTGGTAAAAATACTAAACAGTACTACTTGTAAGCTAAATAGTATAAACAATAAGTGATAGACAGAGCTCAGTGATCCCACAACCAACAGATCAAATCTAAGCTGTGCCATCCGGTCACATCCAGTCATGATGGTGGTGGACAATTAAACAACTTACTGGAGGAATAAGCTCCACAAATATCCCCATCCTCAAGTGCAAAAGATAAGGCTGAAATATTGTCAGTAATCTTCAGCCAGAAGTGCCATGTGAATAATCAATGCAACCTTCTCCAGTGGTCCCCAGCATCACAAATATCAGTCTTCAGCCAGTTCAACTTATTCCATGTGAAATGAAGAAATGGTTAGAGAAACTGGACAGACCAAAGGTTATGGACCCCAACAACATTCCAGCAATAGTACAGAAGACTTGTGCTCCAGAACTTGCTGCTCCCCTAGCCAAGCTGTTCTAGTACAGTTACACAGTCCTTTACTTAGAGAATAGTAGGAGCATGGAACGCACTGCGTGCAACAATTGTAGACTCGCCACTTTATGGGAATTTAAATGGTCATTGGATAGGCATATGAAATAGAACGGGATAGTGTAGATTAGATGGCTTTCAGATTGGTTTCACTGGGCGATGCAACATCGAGAGCCGAAGGGTCTGTACTATGCTGTAATGTTCTATGATCTACGTTCTACACCACTGGTGTTTACCTGACAACGTGGAAAATTGCCCAGATATGCCTTGTACACAAAAAGCAACTCAGCTAATTGTCATCCCATCAGTCTGCCTCAGTAAAGCGATGGATAATTTCAGCAAGCATTAGCTGCTCAGCAATAACCTGTTACTGATACTTAGTTGAGTTCCACCAGGGCCATGAAGTTCCTGACCTCATTACAACCTCAGTTCAAACATGGACAAAAGAGCTGAATTCCAGACGTGAGGTGAAATTCAACTGAATGTGGCATCAAGAGGCCCTTGCAAAATTGTAATTAATGCGTATCACAGCAAACTCTCCGCTGGTTGGAGTGAACACTGGCACAAAGGAACATGATTGTGGTTGTTGGAAGTCAGTCATTTCAGCTCATGGACATCTCTGCAAGTGTTCATCAGGGTAGTGTCCTTGGCCCAACCATCTTTAGCTACTTCATCAATGATTTTCCCTCCACCATAAGGTCAGAAGTAGGGTGTTTGCTGATGATTGCACAATATTCAGCACCATTTACGACTCCTCAGATATTGAAGCAGTTCGTGTTCGGTGCAAAAGATCTGGACAATACCCAGGCTTGGGCTGACAAGTGGCAAGTAACATTAGCACCATATAAATGCCAGACAATGACCATCTCCAACAGTAGACAATCTAACTACTATCCCTTGACATTCAATAGTGATACCATTACTGAATCCCCCACCATCAATATCCTTGACCATAAATTCAATTGGAAGTGCCACATAAGCACAGTGGTTACAAGAGCAAGTCAGAGGCGAGAAATACTGCATCAAGTAATTCATCTCCTGACTCCCCCAAAGCTTGTCCACCATATATCATGAGTGTGATGGAATATTCCCCACTTGGCTGAACGGGTGCGGCTCTTACATCACTCAAAAAGCTTGCCATCTATCAGGACAGAGCAACCTGCTTGATTGGCACCATATCCACTCCCTCCACCACTTATGCTGAGTAGCAGTAGTGTATGCTATCTGTAGAAATTCACCAAAGATCCTTACACAGCCCCTTCCAAGCCCATGATTACTTCCATCTAGAAGGACAAGGATGACAGATTCATCAGAACACAATCATTTGCAAGTTCCCTTCCAAGCCACTGACCATTCTGACTTGGAAATATATCATTGTTCTTTCACCGTTGCTGTGTCAAAATCCTGGAATTTCCTCACCTGGTAGTGGGTCAACCCACAGTGCATGAATTGCAGAGTTTCAAGAAGGCAGCTCACCACCATTTTCTCAAGGGCAACCAGGGACAGGCAATAAATACTAGCCATCAGTGATGCCTACTTCGCATGAATTAATTTAAAAAAGCTCCTACAGTCAATATAAAATTGCAGCAAAATTTTATAAATGTGTCCAATGTGACATTTCTAAACATTGTTGTTACCATGAGACAGGCAATTTATTTGCAACTTAAAATATGATTGAATTTTCTGCATTTGTCACTCTTGAGATTGTCAGTGTTCTATCTGTTTACAGGAAGGTGAGACTGCATTGCATTTAGCAGCTGAAGAAGGACATTCCAGCTGTGTGAAAGTTCTTCTGAATGATGCCTGTGATGTAAATGCCCAAACAAATGTGAGTAAAACTTAAAGTTTTGCTGCAGTATTATGGAGCACGCCTGTTGTCAAAAATCAGAAATACCTGTCTTACTGTACCTTGAACTTTCCTGGCCCCTTAGTTCTCGTATGAAACCTGGGATCCTTCGGTTGCGAGTATGCTGATTGCTGATTGCTGTCGGTGTGTCAATCACAGCATTGACATACAGTTCGAGGCGTTGATCCAGAGCATGGACCTCGGAGGCCTGCATGGTCAAAAAGATAATTAGGGGGAGTTGGGTCATTGCGACTTGTTGTGTAATTGGTCTGCCTCATACAACCTCACCCCCCCACCGCCAATCCACCCACCCACTGTGTAATTTGCCCAAAAACACTAATATATGTTCCCAGTGCTTGAACTTGAGTTTAGTTAGCTCAGTTGGTTGCACAGCTGGTTTGCGATGCAGTGTTGCCAACAACATGGGGTCAGTTCCTACACTGCCATTCATGAAGGTACTTCCTTCACGACTTCTTCCCTTACCTGAAGAACGGTGACCTTCAGGTTAAATCATCACCCTCTAAGAAGAGAGCAGCCCTTTTATCTGGGAGGGCTGTGGTGACTTTTTGAGTCCTTGAGCCATCAGCGAACGGGAACAAATTTTTTTTTGAGTACTTTACCTTAACTCCAATTTCATTAGGCTAACTGAAATAGTTTCATGGAATCTGGTATCCCATCACTAAATCACCCTGTATTACCCCAGATTGGAATCTGTCCACTGAACTGAGATTCTAAATCCCCTGGTTCCTTTTTCTGAGGCGATTCTAATCTCATGCTTATATTTTTAAAATTAGAATTAGAATTGGAATTAGAATCCCTACAGTGTGGAACAGGCCCTTCAGCCCAACAAGTCCACACCAACCCTCCAAGTCCATTCCCCTACCCTATATTTATCCCTGACTAATGCACCTAACCTTCGCATCCCTGAACACTATTGGCAATTTAGCATGGCCAATTCACCTAATCTGCACATTTTTGAATTGTGAGAGGAAACCGGAGCACGCAGAGGAAACCCACGTAGATAACAATGCACTGTGACTGCAAACTTCACACAGACAGTCGCCCGAAGCTGGAATCGAATCTGGGTCCCTGATGCTGTGAGGCAACAGTGCTTACCACTGAGCCACCGTGCTGCCCTTTATGTAGCCAACTTGGTATCAATTGCCTGAACTGAAGAGATTCTGAATCTCCTGGTTATATTTTTTTCTTTTTTCTTAACTGAGGAGATGCTAACTGAGGAGTTTTTTTCTTTTTTTTTTTAAATCCTTTATACCCCTACACTACTGCCATACCACAGACTGCCATATTGTTGTTGCAGACAGGAGTAGTGTTTATTCTCCCCAGCACCTGTGTCATGTGCGTGTGTGTGAGGGTATAGGTCACAGTGAAAAACCCCAGTTGTGTAGATTTCACCACCAGGAAAAACATTGATGTTGGCAGGGAACCTGTGACATGCAGAGCCCTGGTAGGGGCAATATTTACATGGAAGAAAAAGTGAGGGGAAATAAATAACTCTGTCCGTGCTCACCTCTCCCTCAAGGTATCTAGAATGCACACCGCATGCTCCTGGACACCTGGGCTCAAATGTAAGTGTGATAGAGGGGCAGGCAGTAGTCAGAAACAATCCCCTGCCTGGACATGTTAATAGCCAGCCAGCCTGGCCAGGCCCAGGAGCAAATCCATCAGGAGATCCTCTGACCTTTCCGTTCTGCTCTGCATCGGGTGATCTCCTGATTATATTGGTAGTCAAGGCTTTCCTGTTTGGTCCAGGTTAACAACCCTAATCAAGGACCTCGCAGTCAACAAGATCGAGCTGGTTCCAATCACTACATTCCACAACCATCTTTCCCCCCCTGAGCCGGATCTTTTTCACGTAGAATTGCTTGTTACATTTTCACTCCAGGTCTGGTTCCACTGATTCGAACTGTGACACGGGAAGCATTTACCAGATTGTAGCCCATTTCTTGTGTCTAGAATGTCTCGGGAGAGTTTCCGCCTCTTTTTCCAGTGGTAATGATCTCGAGGCTGTATCCATCTCATGCTCTGGGGTTTCCTTAACACTAGCTGGAAGGGGAGAACCCATAATTTCTGACAGGCCTTCTGGCTGTTCTGAGGGGCCAGATTTGTTTGGTTCCTGCCCTATTTGCAAAGTAACAGCTTTCAGGTGACCCATATGTTTATTCAGGACTGTATCACCTACCCGAACTTTGTGAGTCACATCAACTTTGCCTCATACCCATATAGGGCCATTCATATAGTTTTGGCACCAAACGTCATCCTCTGAATTAAATTGTCTCTCTCACTTAGAGGAGGCTTGTGGACGATATTGGTACTCCTGCTGCCATTTCACTGCCCTTAAACCTTTGCCCTCTAGTTTTGGACGACCCCACCTTGGGGTAAAGATCTTGTCTATTGACCTTAACTGTGCCCCTCATGATTGTATGAACCTCTATAAGGTTACCTCTCAGCCTCCAACACTCCAGGGAAAATAGCCCCAGCCTATTCAGCCTCTCCCTCTAGTTCAAACCCACTAACCCTGTCAACATCTTTGTAAATCTTTTCTTAACCCCGTTCAGGTTTCACAACATCCTTCGTATAGCAGGGAGACCAGAATTGTTTACAGTATTCCAAAATAGGTCTTACCAATGTCCTGTACAACTATAACATGGCCTCTGAGCTCCTATACTCAATGTTCTGATCAATTAAGGAAAGCAAACCAAACACCTTCTTCACAATCCTATCTACCTGTGACTCCACTTTCAAGGAACTATTAATCTGCACTCCAAGGTCTCTTTGTTTAGCAACACTCCCCAAGACTTACTCTTAAGTGTATAAGTTCTGCCCTGATTTGTCTTTCCAAAATACAGCACCTCACGTTTATCTAAATTAAACTCCATCTGCCATCCTTGGCCTGTTGGCCCATTTGATCAATGTCCTGTTGTATTCTGAGGTAACCTTCTTCCCTGTCCACTACACCTCCAATTTAGATGTCATCTGCGAATGTGCTAATCATACATCCTGTGTTCACATTCAAATCATTTATATAAATGGCAAAAAGCAGTGGACCCAGCACCGATCTTTGTGGCACACCATTAGCCACAGGCCTCCACCCTGAAAAACAACCCTCCACCACCATCCCCGTCTCCTACCTTCAAGCCAGTTTTGCCTTCAAATGGCTAGTTCTCCCTGTATTCTGTGTGATCTTACCTTGCTAACCAGTCTAAATTGTGGAATCTTGTTGAATGCCTTCCTGAAGTCCATATAGATCATGTCCACTACTCTGCCTTCGTCAATCCTCTTTGTTACTGCTTCGAAGAACTCTGTCAAGTTAGTGAGACATGATTTCCCATGCACAAAGCCATGTTGACTACCCCTAATCATTCCTTTTCTTTCTGAATACATGTAAGTCTGGGCGGCACGGTGGCACAGTGGTTAGCACTGCTACCTCACAGCGCCAGAGACCCGGGTTCAATTCCCGCCTCAGGCAACTGAGTTTGCACATTCTCCCCATGTCTGCGTGGGTTTCCCCCGGGTGCTCCGGTTTCCTCCCACAGTCCAAAACTGTGCAGCTTAGGTGAATTGGCCATGCTAAATTGCCCATAGTGTTAGGTGAAGGGGTAAATGTAGGGGAGTGGGTCTGGGTGGGTTGCTTTTCAGAGGGTCGGTGTGGACTTGTTGGGCCGAAGGGCCTGTTTCCACACTAAGTAATCTAATCTAATCTAAATCCTGTCCCTCATGATTCCCTTCAACAACTTGTCCACCACTGATGTCAGGCTCACTGACCTACAGTTCACTAGCCTTTCCCTTTCTTATATAGTGGCACCACTAAGACTGGTTTAGCCAACCTCCTGTCTTCTGGTGCCCCATCTGTGGCTATTGATACAAATATCTCAGCAAGAGGTTCAGCCATCACTTCCCTAGTTTCCCACAGACCTTGTCGGGGTCTCAGCTGAACACCACCAAGGTTATCCAGGGGTTTCCAAAATGAAGGTGTTGGCAAGAGTGCCAACAAGGCCTGTTTGGAGTTACTTCAGAAATGACTGCATGGCTGCTGTAAAAATAATTCACCCTCCTTGGAAAGGATCATTATATCTGCAACTAATTGAGTACGTGAAATGGCGCTCTGTGGGTCACAGATTGTGATTCAACAGTTAATTAGCTTTTTATGCCATCCTTTCCACTGTTTAAATTTGCTTTGGTTGATGCATTCATAAAACAAAGTTATTTGACCTGTGCTGTCAGTATCAATTATGTTTTCTTTTGAGTAGCGTTTGTAAGTGACCAGCATTGTCATCTTTTGCAAATGTTGAAAGCAATAGATGTTACATCCATTCTTTGCAAGATTCATCTGTCCAATCTGTGGCATTGCTATCTTGAATATTAAACATGATCATAAACTTTCCTTTTGAAGATTTTAAACCCATTTTGTATTTCTTCCTGCAGAAGAATATGACTGCTCTGCATTATGCAGCATGTCACGGTTTGGTGAAGGTGGCTGAGCTGCTGATTGAAGCTGACATAAATGTGGATGCGGTTAACCATGTGAGTCTGAAAGGTTATTCTGTAAGAAACTGAGTTAATTCTGGAGACTGAGATTGGGCTTAGTGAAAGTGAAAATTATCACAGTCAAATTTCCGTGGAGTTCAGGAGGAATGGTGTTCTTCTTAACCACTACCATGCACTACACGTTCCAACAAATCCTGGTTCAATGTGGGGTCATATTTAGGGCGTTTTTAAGATTAATGCTGTATAAATAATGTATTATGAGACTATTACTGAATATGCAGCAAAGTAGGGCATTAATTTGAGGCATAAATTAGCCATTATTTAATTGAATTGAGAATTTCCTTCAAGGGGATGAATGAACTTCTGCAGCTCATATGTGATGTCCAAGTGCAGTGCTAATCCAGGTCCTGGGAATTAAATTAAATTTTAATGACACTGTTCAGTAATGCAGAGAAGAAAGCAGTAGACAGGCTTGTTCCCCTGCAAACATCTGTCTTCTGTGTTGAGCTTTTAATAGGTGGTAACGTACTGGAGATTGCAGTTCTTCCCACTTTATCTCCACTGACGAAAGTTTGTACTTCTGTCTTCATCATATTAAATTTTAGTACATAAACAGTGTTGCTTTTATAATGTAAACAAAAAAGATCTGAAATTTTATTTAAATTTCTACAAGAACCAACTGAAAAAGCTGCCATGGGGTTGTAAGGGTGATTTATCATGAAAGCTTTCGATTTCAGCTTTATTTCTCTTCCTGAATGTAATTACTGTGAAACAGAACAATTTTAATTAGTGTCATTAGAGTTATATATAGATTAGATTATATTAGATTCCCTACAGTGTGGAAAAAGGCCCCTCGGCCCAACAAGTCCACACCGACCCTCCGAAGAGTAACCCACCCAGACCCATTTCCCTTTGACTAACTACGGGCAATTTAGCATGGCCAATTCACCTGACCTGCATATCTTTGGACTGTGGGAGGAAACAGGAGCACTCGGAGGAAACCCACACAGACACGGGGAGATTGTGCAAACTCCACACAGACTCCACACAAGGCTGGAATTGAACCTGGGACCCTGGTGCTGTGAGGCAGCAGTGCTAACCACTGAGTGTACACCATGTAATCAAATACTCCCAATACCTTGAACGATTGTCCAGCTCACTGTACTACCAGTAGAAAAGTAGTTATATTTGGTAATGAAAATACTGGTCATGCTGGAATTCTGTTTTGAAGTCTCAAAGACAAATTAGACATGTATGTATCTTTCACTAGTCTTACTATTCTCTCCTTCTGGGATAAGAAGATATTGTTCCCAGTGGTAGGAGGAGCAGCAACAAGAGGTAGAGATTTAAGGTAATTGATGAAAGAAACAGAGGCGGAGATGAAGATAAAAAGAATTATACAACAAATTGTTGTGATCGTAAATTTGCTGTGTGAAAAGATGGTGGTAGCAGATTTAATAGTAACTTTCAAATGGATAGCAATAGGTTTTTGGTTCAACTTAGTTATTGCTGAATATATAACATTATGTTGAAGCTTTTCATTTTGCACTCATGAAATAATTCACAAGAAATACCAAAGTAAAAGGAAAACCGCAATTAAATTGAATGAGTGGAGAGAACTGATTGTTTGGCAAGTAGATCTAATTCGTCAGGTATTGTTCTGAGAAATGAACCAGACAATGACTATCACCTACAGGTACAGCAGATGTATTTTTTTTTGTAAGGAGTTTGTCCTGTGTATTAATATATATAAGTGCACATCACTGCAAACCCAATGACCACCATGAATTCATTGTTAGTATAGGATAGCATTCAGTGCTGGTCGTTAAAGAAAGATGCTGTGGGAAAAGATGTGGTAAAAGAAACTAAGTCAGTGGCATTAGTGAATGCAGTAAAGGAGACCCAATGTGCACAGCCTAGGCAGGGGTTGGGTATGGAGTCAAGTACCTGATCTCTACAAAGAATTCACCTCTGTGGGTAAATATTACTCAGAAAGATCAAGGGGAGAAGGGCAAGAAGATATAATTTTGAGAGATACAAGATCTAACCAGTCACTGATTGTATGGGATGAGCAAATATGCTCTCTTTCTGATCTGTTACCCAAGAGTGTGGTAATTTGTGGGATAGAGGGAGAGAAATTTAGCATTCCCCTATGTAAGATCAGGTTGGAGTGCTAACTTAAGACTGGGAAAGTTACAGTGGGAGTGATTGACAGAGTGTCATTTCCAGGAATTCATTTTGTTCTTGGGAATGATTTGGCAGGGTCCAAGGTGGGAGTGACACCCCATGTTGTGGAGAAGCCCAAGGAAGACCAAGAAACCGAGGAGTTAAAACAGAAATATCCTGGTATTTTCCCAGACTATGTGGTAACCAGATCCCACTATTATAAGTCACAGAACAAAGGGAAAGGTAAAGAGAAAGATGAAGGAGTTGAGATTCAGTTAGCAGAAACCCTGTTTGATGTAATGGTGCAGGAAAACCTGAACAGGCAGAGGGTCAGACAGAAATGTTTAGTCCTGAAAAGCTAAGAGACCTGCAACAGCAAGTCAAGATGATAAAAGATATATATCTTTGGGGCGGCACGGTGGCACAGTGGTTAGCACTGCTGCCTCACAGCGCCAGAGACCCGGGTTCAATTCCCACCTCAGGCGACTGTGTGGAGTTTGCACGTTCTCCCCGTGTCTGCGTGGGTTTCCTCCGGGTGCTCCGGTTTCCTCCCACAGTCCAAAGATGTGCAGGTTAGGTGAATTGGCCATGCTAAATTGCCCGTAGTGTTAGGTAAGGGGTAAATGTAGGGGTATGGGTGGGTTGCGCTTCGGCGGGTCGGTGTGGACTTGTTGGGCCGAAGGGCCTGTTTCCACACTGTAATGTAATCTAATCTAATATGTGGATGCGTACTCCAAAAGAAGACAGGGAATATTTTGGAGGGTTATTATCTGAAAGATAGAATCCTCAGATAGAAATGGAGACCACAGCAGGTTAGTGCAGAGGAGAAATGGACCGAAGTGCACCAGATTGTGTAACCAGTAGCATACAGAGGGGAAGCGTTACGGGTAGCACATGAACTACCTGTAGGAGGTCACCTAGGGTTACGAAAGACTTGGGCTAAGGTACAAAAACATTTCTTTTGGTCTGCAATGCTCAAATTTTGGTCAGGAATGTTAACTTTTGCCATATGTGCCATACATGCCAAATGGTAGGAAGCCACAGGACGTGAAAAAACCAGCACCTTTGTTACCAATTCCCACTGTTAAAGAATGTTTCACGCGAATTATAATTGATTGTGTAGGTTCCCTCCCGAGAACTAAAAGGGGAAAACCAGTACTTGTTAACCCTAACGGATATGTCTACCAGATTTCTGGAGGCAATTCCATTACAGAGTATCAAAGCAAAAAAGAGAGTAAAGGCGTATGTAGCTTTCTTCACATGGTATGGGCTACCCAGAGAGATTCAGTTGGACCAAGGATCAAATTTTACTGCTGGGCTGTTTAAGGAGGTTATGGATAGCTTAGGTATACAGCACTTTAAATCCAGTGTGTATCATCCTGAATCCCAGGGAGCTTTAGAAAGGTAGCATCAGACCTTGAAGTCCATGTTAAGATCATACTATCAGGATTACCCATATGATTGGGATAAAGGTATCCCATTGGTATTGTTTGCCATTAGAGAAACCCCAAACGAATTCCTCAGTTCACTCCCTTAGAGTTAATGTTCGGTCATGAAGTGAGAGGCCCTTTGAAATTAATTAAAGAAAAATTGACAGCAGCAAAGTGAGAGATCTCACAATTAGATTATGTATCGGAGGTGAGGGAGAGATTAAATTGAGTAGGTGAGTTAGCTAAACAGCACCTAAAGAGGGGAAAGTGTAGAATGAAGCAGGTGGCAAATAATAACTCTCAGACTCACATGTTTTCCCAAGGGGATAACGTGTTAGTACTATTATCAATGATAGGTGATCCCAGTTTGATGGTTCCTATCAAATTGAGAAAAAAGTTGAGTCGGGTGAACTATTTAATAAAGATGCCAGGTCGAAAAAAGGTATTGGTTATGTCATGTGAACATGTTGAAACCGTGTTACACTGGAGAGAAAAAACTAGAGAAACAGGTGTTAGATACTAGCCTGCAACGTGAAGAATCAAATCCAGATGATATGGATTTTGAGGTGCTTCAAAATAGATTAAGAAATGAAGAAGTCCTTGAGGAGTGAGATAGATTAGTAAGCATGGAACAGAGTTGAAAGATTGGTTACTGCAGTATAAGGACATACGTAATAATCAGATGGGGTGGACTGATGCTACTGTACATGAAATAGATGCAGGGAATACTGCTCCAATAAAACACCCCCATTGGCTTAATCTTCTCAAAACCAGACAGGCCCAGATGGAGGTGGAGGCCAAACTCAACAAGAAGATCATCAAACCAAGTCAGTGCAAGTGAGTTTTCCGATCATCTTAGTTCCCAAACCGGACAGGTTTAGATTATTCGGCGTGGATTATCGGAAGGTCAGTGCTGTTACAGAATCGGACTCATAGCCGGTTCCTAGATTGAAGGACTGTATCGACAAGCCAGTTACATCGCCAAGTTGGACTTAATACATGGTTACTGGCAGATACCTTTATCAGAGACAGCAAATGAAATTTCTGCATTTGTAACCCCAGCTGGGCTATATCATTTTGAAGTGATGCCTTTTGGAATGAGGAACATGTCCGTCACATTCCAAAGACTCATGAACAGAGTTGTGGCTGGGTTAATAAACTGTACAGTCTATTTGGACGATGTAGTGATCTTTAGTAAGTCCTGGAACGATCACATGGTACAGTTGGCAGAGCTCTTTGAATGACTACGAGAAGCAAAATGGGTGATAAATTAAAAATAAACTAGGAACATTATAAGATAAGAGGAAGAGAGCTGCCAAGTGAACATAAGCCCCTTAGAGAATGAAGCTGGGGAAATAACACTGGTGAGCCAGAAAATTGCAAAGGAGTTGAATACTTTTTACCAGAGTTCACAGTAGCATTCCAAAATTACTACAGATTCAATGAGCAAAAGGAGGAGAGAAAAATACCATGGAAAATAACAGAGTTAAAGACTGGACCTGATGGGATGCATCCTCTGATATTAAAGAAAGCAGCTACGGAGAAACTGGATATACTGATTGCATACTTTCCCGGAATCTGTAGATCCTGGAAAAGACCCAGAGGTTTAGAAAACTGCCAGTGGGATACCCATATTCAATAAAGAGAAACAGACACAAAACACAGGTAACTATACGCCAATTAGCTTAGTGTCTGTGATTGGAAAATGCGAGAGTCTTTTACAAAGAATATAATAGAGCATTTAGAAATATATATGATCAAGCAGAGTCAGCATGGCTTCATGAAGGTGAAATCATGCCTGACAAATTGATTAGATTTCTTTGAAGAGGTAACAAGCAGGGGAGATAAAGTGGAAGCTGTGGATGTATTAAATTTGGATTTTCAGAAGGCGTTTAGGCAAATTCTTAAGATAAGCACTCATGGTGTTGGTGCATGGATAGAGGACTGTCTATAACTTATGGAAGACAAAGTTGGGTTAAGGGCAGCATTTTCAGGCTGGCAACCATTGGAGTGGCATAGAGATTAGTGCTGGAGCTACAATTAGGTGCAAATACAAAGAGCAAAGAGAACAAAGAAAGTTTACAGCCCAGGAACAGGCCCTTCGGCCCTCCAACCCTGAGCTGCTTCAAATCCACTGTCTAAACGGGCACGGTGGTTAGCACTGTTGCCTCACAGCGCCAGAGACCCGGGTTCAATTCCCGCCTCAGGCAACAGACTGTGTGGAGTTTGCACATTCTCCCCGTGTCTGCATGGGATTCCTCCGGGTGCTTCGGTTTCCTCCCACAGTCCAAAAATGTGCAGGTTAGGTGGATTGGCCATGCTAAATTGCCCGAAGTGTTAGGTGTAGGGGAATGGGTTTGGGTGGGTTGGCGCTTCAGTGGGTCGGTGTGGACTTGTTGGGCCGAAAGGCCTGTTTCCACACTAAATAATCTAATCTGTAAGTAATCTAATCTAAACCTGTCGCCCATTCCTAAGCATCTGTATCTCGATGCTCCCCACATACTCATCCATCTGTCCAGTTGCATCTTAAATGAATCTACCGTGCCTGCCTCTGCCACCTCTTCTGGCTACGCGTTCCAGACGCCCACCACCCTCTGTGTGAAGTACTTGCCACGTGCATCCCCCTTAAACTTTCCACTTTTCACCTTGAAAGCGTGACCCCTCGTTATTGAATCCTTCACCCTGGGAAAAAGCTTGTCTCTATCCACCCTGTCTACACATAGAGTCATAGAGATGTACAGCATGGAAACAGACCTTTCGGTTCAACCCGTCCATGCTGACCAGATATCCCAACACAATCTAGTCCCACCTGCCAGCACCCGGCCCATATCCCTCCAAACCCTTCCTATTCATATACCCATCCTATTGCCTCTTAAATGTTACAATTGTACAAGCCTCCACCACTTCCTCTGGCAGCTCATTCCGTACATGTGCCACACTCTGCGTGAAAAAGTTTCCCCTTAGGTCTCTCTTATATCTTTCCCCTCTCACCCTAAACCTATTAGTTCTGGACTCCATGACCCCAGGGAAAAGACTTTGTCTATTTATCCTATCTTTGCCCCTCATAATTTTGTAAATCTCTATAAGGTCACCCCTCAGCCTCCGACGCTCCAGGGAAAACAGCCCCAGCCTGTTCAGCCTCTCCCTGTAGCTCTGATCCTTCAACCCTGGCAACATCCTTGTAAATCTTTTCTGAACCCTTTCAAGTTTCACAACATCTTTCCGATAGGATGGAGACCAGAATTGCATGCAATATTCCAACAGTGGCCTGACCAAGGTCCTGTACAGCCGCAACATGACCTCCCAACTCCTGTACTCAATACTCTGACCAATAAAGGAAAGCATACCAAAGGCCGCCTTCACTATCCTACCTACCTGCAACTCCACTTTCAAGGAGCTATGAACTTGCACTCCAAGGTCTCTTTGTTCAGCAACACTCCCTAGGACCTTACCATGAAGTCCTGATAAGATTTGCTTTCCCCAAATGCGGCACCTCGCATTTATCTGAATTAAACTCCATCTGCCACCTCTCAGCTCATTGGCCCATCTGGTCCAGATCCTGTTGTAATCTGAGGTAACCCTCTTCGCTGTCCACTACATCTCCAATTTTGGTGTCTTCTGCAAACTTACTGACTGTACCTCTTATACTCGCATCCAAATCATTTATGTAAATGACAAAAAGTAGAGGGCCCAGCACTGATCCTTGTGGCACTCCACTGGTCACAGGCCTCCAGTCTAAAAAACAATCCACCACCACCACCACCCTCTGTCTTCTACCTTTGAGCTAGTTCTGTATCCAAATGGCTAGTTCTCCTTGTATTCCATGAGATCTAACCTTGCTAATCAGTCTCCCATGGGGAACCTTGTCAAACGCCTGACTGAAGTCCATATAGATCACACCTACTACTCTGCCCTCATCAATCTTCTTTGTTACTTCTTCAAAAACTCAATCAAGTTTGTGAGACATGATTTCCCACACACAAAGCCATGTTGACTATCCCGAATCAGTCCTTGCCTTTCCAAATACATGTACATCCTGTCCCTCAGGATTCCCTCCAACAACTTGCCCACCACCGAGCTCAGGCTCACTGGTCTGTAGTTCCCTGGCTTGTCTTTACTGCCCTTCTTAAACAGTGGCACCACGTTTGCCAACCTCCAGTCTCACCTGTGACTATCGATGATACAAATATCTCAGCAAGAGGCCCAGCAATCACTTCTCTAGCTTCCCACAGAGTTCTCGGGTACACCTGATCAGACCATGGGGATTTATCCACCTTTAACCGTTTCAAGACATCCAGCACTTCCTCCTCTGTAATCTGGACATTTTGCAAGATGTCACCATCTATTTCCCTACAGTCTATATCTTCCATATCTTTTTCCACAGTAAATACTGATGCAAAATATTCATTTAGTATCTGCCCCATTTTCTGTAGCTCCACACAAAGGCCGCCTTGCTGATCTTTGAGGGGTCCTATTCTCTCACTAGTTACCCTTTTGTCCTTAATATATTTGTAAAAACCCTTTGGATTCTCCTTAATTCTATTTGCCAAAGCTATCTCATGTCCTCGTTTTGCCCTCCTGATTTCCCTCTTAAGTATACTCCTACTTTCTTTATACTCTTCTAAGGATTCACTGTCTATACCTGACATATGCTTCCTCCTTTTTCTTAACCAAACCCTCAATTTCTTTAGTCATCCAGTATTCCCTATACCTACCGGTCTTCCCTTTCACCCTGACAGGAATATACTTTCTCTGGATTCTTGTTATCTCATTTCTGAAGGCTTCCCATTTTCCTAACGTCCCTTTATCTGCAAACATCTGCCTCCAATCAGCTTTCGAAAGTTCTTGCCTAATACAGTCAAAATTGGCCTTTCTCCAATTTAGAACTTCAACTTTTAGATCTCGTCTATCCTTTTCCATCACTATTTTAAAACAAATAGAATTATGGTCGCTGGCCCCAAACTGACACCTCAGTTACCTGCGCTGCCTTATTTCCCAAGTGGACGTCAAGTTTTGCACCTTCTCTCGTAGGTATATCCACACACTGAATCAGAAAATGGTCTTGTACGCACTTAACAAATTCCTCTCCATCTAAACCTTTAACACTATACCCGTCATGATTTTGTATACCTCAATCAGGCCCCCCTCAATCTCCTTTTTTCTAATGAAAACAAACCTAACCTACTCAACCTCTTTTCATAGCTAGCACCTTCCATACCAGGCAGAATACAGAATAACTTAATCTATCCAAAAACCCAACAGTCTATTCCAACTTAATAATGCTGTTCCAAATATTTGCAACATTCCCCATAAACACCCCTTGGCAAAAAAAAAGATAAAATTAAACACGGTGTTACAGGAGAGAGAGATGGCAGAGAGATTAAGCGTGGAACACCTTCTTCCATTTAGTTGTTTCTTGGACCAGCAGCCTCAAAACTGCTTGATTGCTTTCAGTGAACAGCCAGACTGTGAAAACTAAATGAAATCAGAGAAAAGCTGAGCTGGGAGAACTGGCCGTTCTTCTTTCAAAAGCTTGAAAATATTCTCAAGTAGCTAAAGCCAGACTTTTCAGAATTGCAGTTTTTACAACCTCTCTGGGGAAAAAAAAGGCCAAGGACAGCATAACCTTGTTAAAGGAGCACTATCATCCAAAATATGAACGTTTTGTAGGTTCGTTTTGCTGAAGCTATTCAAGGCATTAATTGGACTACAGCTGGAATATTGTGAACAGTTTTAGGCTCCTTCTTGAAAGTGAGAAAGAAGAAGAAGAAGAATGAGAGCCAACTGATTAACACATACAGGATTGGAGTAATATAGCTTAGAATCATGTCCTTTGGTCCACCATGACTGTGTCAACCAAACTATACTGATTCCATTTACTTGCACATGGATCCGGTATTTTTAAGTTCTTATGCAGATGTTTGTTAAATATTGCAAGAGTACTTGTTTCCACCACCATCTCAAGCAGCATGTTCCACCTATCTGCCATCCTCTGAGTGAAAACATGTTTCACCAGATCCCCTCTAAACCATTTCTTCTTCACTTAGAGTGTATGCCTGCTGGTCTTCGATACATCTGCCATCACCATCTATCCCACCTTATAATTTTGCAGACCTCCATCAGATCTCCCCTCAGCCTCATCTGCTCCAGGGAAAACAACCCCAGCCTACCTAGGTGCTCCTCATAATTGAGATTTTCCACCCTAGATAACATCCTCATGAATCTCCTCTGCACCCTGTCCAATGCAATTATGTCCTGATAATGTGGCAACCAGAACTAAGCTAATTGGAATAGCATGCCATCTGTAGTCTATTTAATATTTAAAAAGCTGCAGTTAGACTTCCCTGCTTCTGTATTCTATGCAAGAGCTAATGAAGGCAAGCAATCCAAATGCTTTCTTCACCACCCTATCTACCTGTGTTGATACCTTCAGGGATCATTAGACTTATACACCAAGGTCACTTTGTTTCTCAATACTCTTTAGGAATCTACCATTCGTTGTGCAAATCCTTCCCTTGTTAGCCCTCCCAAAATGTATCATACCCGCACCTACCAGGATTAAATTCCATCTGCTCAATTTGACTGTAGTCTGAAACCATCTATCGACAACACCACCAATCTTTGTGCCATCTGTAAACTTACTGCTTATATCTTCGACATTTATATTCAAGCCTTCAGCGGACATATCAAGCAGCAACACCCCAGCCCTGATCTCAGTAGCACACTGCTGGTCACAGGCTTCCAATCACAAAAACAACCCTCTAATTTGCCTCTAATTTGCAAGTCAATTTTGGATTCTGTTTGCCAACTTTCCCGCAAGCCCATGGGCTCCTACCTTTTAGACCAGCCTTCCATGTGGGACCTTGTCAGATACTTTACTGAAGTCCATGTAAACAACATCAATTGCACTAACATCATCAATATATTTAGTCACCTTGTCAAAAAGCTCAACTAAGTTACTCAGACAGGACTGCCCCTTCAACAAATCTGTGCTAACTATCTCTGATTAATCACTGTCTTTCCAACTTTACTTAATAACACCCCTCAGAACTTTTGCCAATAATTTCCCTCCTACTAAAGTCAGACTAACTGGGCTGTAATTACCTAGTCTATCCCTGATGCCCTTCTTGAGTATAAGAACCAGAGCATTGATCCTCCAGTCATCTGGAGGCTGTTGGCCACTTCATCCGTGGCCAACAAAGTATTAAATATCTCTGGTAGCGCCTCAGCAATATCCACACTTTTTATCCTTGGCTGCTATGCAAGATATCTCATCAGGCCCTGAGGATTTATGTCCTTAATACCCTCTAAAGCATCCAATATCTCCTTCTTATTAATCTTAGCTTGCTCTCGAACCATCACCATGCCAACTAAAATCTCCAACTATAGTGCCTTTCTTCTTTGTCTTACTGATGAGAAATATTCATTTAAGATTTGACGCAGGTCCACCAGCTCCATACACAAATTGCCCATTTGGTCCCTAATATATTCCATTCTTTCCCGGTAATCCATTTGCTCTTAATATATTTATAAAATGCCATGGGGTTTTCCTTAATCCTTCGTGCCAAAGATATTTTGTTGCCTTCTTTGCTCTCCCACAACACTCTCTATACACTTGAAGGGCTGTCTGTTTTTAATGCTCAGTAACAAACATATGCTTCCTTTTTCTTCTTTATCAAACTCCTGATATCCCTTGGCATCCAGGGTTCCCTGCACTTGTTGCCATTGTCCTTCTCTCTTCAAGTAGACTTAGCTGCAAGTAGCTGCTCCCAATTTATGCTTGACAGATCCTGACTAATGATATTGAAATTGGCCTTCCACCAATTTAGAGAGTTACGGTCACTATCCACAAACGTTCACTCACTGACACTTCAACCACTTGACAAGCTTCATTCCCTCGGATTAGGTCTAGCACTGCTGCATCTCTGGTAGGATAACCTACATACTGGTACAAAAAGCTCTCTAGGATACATTTCAAAAATTCCACCTTATCTGAGTGAGCACAGGCTAAGTCCCGTGGCGGAACAGAGCAAACGGACTGATTCCAAGAGTGGTGGTGGAGCGAGTGCTGGATGGGGGCCAGCATATGAAGGCAGTTGGCCTTGTGCTTTTGGACCGGCAGGCACGAACTGGAACGTAAGTACTTATGGTTAGTTATTATCATTCTGGACTTCTTCAACTGTTCCCATGCTAATCTTTTTTTTGACTCTGTAACAACACTTAGAAGTATCTGTGCTGACACATAACTGGTCCCTTTTTTTTTCCGAAAAGCTATTCCTTTTCTCAAGTATACTGTGTCCTTGGTTTTTTTCAGAGAATTCATAAACATCTCCCGGTGCTGATTCGACTGGGTTGGTACAGCGGTTGAAGGGTATTGAAAGGCCTTTTTGTATATATGTAAACAAATGAGACTTCTGGCCAAAGTGGTCATGTCTTAGAAGTGACCTGTATAATGCAGCTCTCTAACTGAGCAGCTCTCTAACTGACCAGAACTAGTTAGGAGTTCAACAGTGTACTGTGTGAACAAACTCTCTGTCTCTTTCTTTCCTTCTAACTTCATTTGTTCCTTTTGTTTTAATTGTATTTTAAGGGGGTTTGTTTAATGGGACAGTTGTGCATATTTGGAACAGCATAATTAAGTCTAGTTCAGATGGACTGAGTTCTGTTTTTTATTCTGTTCTTTGTGTTTCATTGTGAATAAATTTCTGTCTGTTTTAAAACCTGGTAAAACATGGTCTGGGTTGCCTGCTCAAGAATGTTTTGAATGGTCTGGCCTAGTCCATAACAGTGCCTAGGTCCTCTGTACCTAAGATGGCAACAAAATTACAAAACATGACAAATTTTTTACTGCACTCATTAGAGTGCATGTGGCAATAAAGGCAATCCCAGTTAACGTTAGCAAAGTTGAAAACCCCTACTACCATAGTATAGCCCTGTACCTTTACACTGCTCTGTGATTTGCCAACATATCTACTCTTCAATCTCTCTCTGACTCTCGGGAGGCCTGCAGCAAAGTAATCACCCTTTTTTTAATTTCTAAGCTCTACTTAGATGACCTCATTTGATGAGCCTTCTAAGACATCCTCCCTCAATCCTGCAGTGATGGTGTCCTTTACCACTAAGATGATACCTCTCTTACACCGCTGCCCCTCCCATACCTGAAACCTCTATATCTTTCAATGTTGAGCTGCCAGTCCTGCCCTTCCTTTAACCAGCTCAGTAGCATATTTCCATACATTGATCAACACCCTGAGTCACCTGTCTTATCAGTCAGACACTGTATTAAAATAGATATAATTTAGCTTTCTGGTCCTCCCATTTGCTTTATCATGCCCATGTCTTCTCCACATGCTAGATTCTTAGCAGTTCACAGGATAGATAGAGTAGGCATGTTTCCACTGGTGGGAGAATGAGGGCATAATTTAAGAATTGGTATTGCACATTCAGGAAGGAGATGAGGATTAGTTTCTTCTCTGAAAGTATCATTACCACAGAGGGCTGTTGAGGCTGGGCTATTAAGCATATTCAATACTGAGACAGATATTTAATCAGTAAGGGAATCAAGGACTGTGGGCAAAAAGGCAGGAGAGTGCAGGTGGAGATTATCAGATCAGCTATTGTGTCATTGAATGGCTGAATAGATCCTCCAATGGGCTGAATAGCCTACTTCTGCTAATATGTCCTATCTGTCTTACTAATATTTTCCCTAAAAACATCTTTCTCACTAAGGTATATCTTTACTGTCGGCCCTGAACATGGAAAATTAACTTGTTCTCTTTGAGGTTTTGGTATTTTTGCATTTTAACCTGATGGCTGAAAGACAATACATTTCACCACAGTATTTCTCTTTTTCAGTAATACTCTAGCTATGTTTATATTTCAGTTGCAGCTCACAGTTCATATCAAGTGAGGTCCGTGACTTTGCAAGTGTTTGTCTAGACTGCCATTAGTGACATGTCTGTCTTTTACAGCAAGGGGCCAGTCCAATACATCTTGCAGTGCTGCACAACCATGACTCCATTGTCAAGCTACTAATTGATGCAGAATGTGATCTGGATATTGTCGATCATGTAAGAATTTGCCCTACAAAAATCGCTTTGATTATTCATTTGAGCTGTTATTGTACTACTTTAATGTTTGTGTCAATTCTTTTGTAATTTTTAACAAACATCTTAGTGGTTTTAATATTACCTTGTAAATCATGTTTGTAATAACATCTAGTTTATTGTGGGGCATCTTGCAGTTCTGGCACTCGATCAGAAATCCAAAATGAAAGAGCATGGTGGGATCAGAATCTGTTTTGAACTTGAAGTGAACAAAACTGGTGATAGCTGAGCTAACGAGAAACTGACCAGAGGACCTGCTGGATTGTTGTTTAAAACCCAACCAGTGCCCATCAGATGGGAAATTGCCACACCAATCAAGTCCCGTATGCAGGAGAAACCAGCCACAGGTTTTGTGGAAGCTCTTAATGCCTTCAAAGGAACAAAGGAAGGGCATCAGTTACTGGTTGACCAGTATTTCCTATATTACAGAAGTATGTATATTACAGCAAAAATATTTTCCTCCTTGTTTGCCAGTTACAAAGATTAGATGAGATTAATTTCAGCCTTTTACCTTCAGGACTGACAGGATTAAGCAGAGACAACATGAATTTCTAGTCACATCTTAACGTTGATAAGGAGGAGCCAGGGAATGTGTTTACTTGGACTTTCAGAAGACATCATTAAGGTCTCACATAAGAGATTAGCATGTAAAATTAAAGCATGTGGGATTAGGGGATAATATGGGTAAACACACATAGAACCATACAATACAGTAAAGGCCCTTTAGCCCATCTGCATCGACAAAAAGTCTCCGACTCTAAATCTTCAGTAAACCAACTTTCCTGCATTTGGCACATAATCTCGAATGTTATGTCATTTCAACTGCTCATTCAATTATGCAACTTTAAAGATTCTGAAATTTTCTCCCTCACAGTGCATTTCAGGTTCCCACCACCCACTGAGTGAAATAATATTTTCTCACATCCCTTCTAAACCTCTTGCCTTTCACTTTAAAATTAAGCCCCTTTGATATTGGTCCTTCAACTAAGGGGAAAAACTGCATTCTATCCACCCTCTCCATGACTGTCATAACCTTACACACCTCTATCAGGTTCCTCCTCAGTCTTTTCTGCTCCAAATTAAACAACCCAAGCTTATCTAGCCTCTCTACATAGCTAAAACACTCCATCTCAAGCAATATTCTCCAGACCTATTTCATTGCAATTATATCCTTCCTATGGTGTGGTGACCAGGACTGCATTCATATCAGCTGCGGCTTAACCAATTTCTGTATTTCTACATAATCTTCTTGTTTTTCTTTATAGAAACCCTACAGTGTGGAAACAGGCCAAAAGGCCCAATGGGTCCACGCCAACCCTCCAAAGAGCATCCCACCCAGACCCATCTTCCTATCTTATCCCTGTAACCTTGCATTTCCTATGGCTAACCCACTTATCCTGCACATCCCTGACCACTATGGACAATTTAGCATGGCCATTTCACCTAACTTGCACATTTTTGGTCTTATAGCCTTTGCTTTGACTGATAAAGGCAAGTGTCCCATATGCCGCCTTGACTACCCTATTAATGTGTACCTCCATCCTTAGTCACTTGTGGACAAGCACCCCAAGAACCTACTGTTCTCTGAGCTTCCTAGTGTCATACCATTCAATGTTTTGTTACTTCTTCCAAAATACCTCACCCCTCACTTATCAGGTTAAATTCCATCTGCCATTGATACGCCTATCTAATCAATCCATTTGTGTCCTCCTGTAACTTAAAACCTTCCTCACTGTAAGCACCTAGCCAATCTTTGTGTTATTCACAAACTTAATTATCATACCCTCCTCATTCTCAACAATATAATTTAAATGTATCAGTGAGGAATTCAGACAAAGACAGAAATTGCTGGAAAGACCCAGCTGTTCTGGTAGCATCTGTCAAGTGATAGAGATAACATTTTGGGTCCAGTGACCCTTCTTAAGAACTGATTGTTGTTAGGAAAGGTTGGGATATGAGCTGAAAATGGGGTGGGTGGGATGAGCAAACAATAGGTGGCGATGGAGCTCAAAGAGAGAGAACAGAGTTGGGCAGGCAAAAGGAATAGGTAATGGTTAGTCTAGGAGAATCAATAGCAGCTAATGGGGACCATTAGTAGCTGTCAAAAGGTTGGTTGTAGTAGCAGCTCATGTGATGACAAGTGGAGGTTGGGGTAAGGATATGGGAGAAGGTGCTCAGGCCTTAAAATTATTGAACTCGATATTGAGTCCTGAAGGTGGAAAGTGAGATACAGCTTGTGCTGAGCTTCACTGGAGCATTGCGGCAAACCCAAGACAGGGATGTTGACCCTATCAGTGTGTCTGTGACCCTACGTGGTGTGTTGATGTGGCAGCCAGGCAGAACTTCAGGATGATTTTTGCAGACAGAAAGTAGGTGTTCTGCAAAACAGTTGTCCAGTCTACTTTTCGTCTCCCCAATGTCGAGGAAACCACATTGTGTACCATGAATGCAGTACACTAGATTGAGTGAAGTGTGGGTAAGTGACTGCTCCATCTGGATGGACTTCGGGTAATGAAGAGGAAGGAAATAAATGGGTAGGTATTACACTTGCTGCCATTATATGGGAAAATGCCATGTATGTGGGGAAGCATTGGGTGTGGAAGAGGAGTGAACCAAGGTGTCATAGTCCCTACAGAGGTCTGACGAAGGAGGGGGGGAAATATGTATCTGATGGTGGCAACCTGGTGGAGGTATAGAAAATAGCTACCTGATCTAGACTTGTTGGGCCGAAGGGCCTGTTTCCACACTGTAAGTAATCTAATCTAACCTAATCTGAACACTGCTTCCTGTGGTATGCCATAGGACACCAGCTTCCAATCACCCAAACAGCTTTCTGCCACCACCCTCTGTTTCCTCCCACTCGGCCAATTTTCTATGCAAAGTTTTTTATTCACTCACAGGATGTGCAAATCTCTGGCTGGCCAGTATTTTATTGCCTGTACCTAGTTGCCCTTGAGAAGGGGAACTGCTGCAGTCCATATGCTGAAGGTTAACCTACAAAGCCCTTGGGAGGGAATTCCAGGATTTTGACCCAGTGACGGTGAAGGAACGGTGATATATTTCCAAGTCAGGGTAGTGAGTAGCTTGGAAGGGAGTGGTGTTCCCCTCGACTGTTGGCCTCGACCTTCTACATGGAATTTATTGTGGGTTTGGAATTTGCTGCCTAAGTGCATCTTGTAGGGAGTACATGCTGATGCAACTGAGCCTCAGCGATGGAGGGAGTGGATGCTTGTTAATGTGGCATCAGTCACGCAGGGTGCTTTGTCATGATAGGTGTCCTGCTTTTTGAATGTTGCTAGAGTTGGATCCATCCAGGAAAGTGGGGAAAATTCCATCACAAAGCTGATTTGGACCGTATCGATGGTGGACGGTCTGTCAGAAGTCAGGAGGTGAGTATTCCTAGCCTCTGATCTGCTGTTATAGCCACTGAGTTTGTGTGATTATGTCCAGTTGAGTTTCTTGTCAATGGTAACCCCAAAAATATTGGTTGGTCCGGATGTCCCAGAGGTGTTCTCTGAAACGCTCCGCAAGTACTTGCGGAGCGTTTCAGAGAACACCTCTGGGATACTTGCGGAGCGTTTCAGAGAACACCTCTGGGACACCCGGACCAACCAACCCAACCACCCTGTGGCTTAACATTTCAACTCCCCCTCCCACTCCACCAAGGATATGCAGGTCTTTGGACTCCTCCATCGCAAGACCACAACAAAACGACGGTTGGAGGAAGAGCGCCTCATCTTCCGCCTAGGAACCCTTCAACCACAATGGATGAACTCGGATTTCACCAGTTTCCTCATTTCCCCTCCCCCCACCTTGTCTCAGTCAAATCCATCGAATTCAGCATTGCCTTCCTAACCTGCAATCTTCTTCCTGACCTCTCCGCCCCCACCCCAGTCTGACCTATCACCCTCACCTTGACCTCTTTCCACCTATCACATTTCCGACACCCCTCCCCCAAGTCCCTCCTCCCTATCTTAGCCTGCTGGACAAACTTTCCTCATTCCTGAAGAAGGGCTTATGCCCGAAACGTCGATTCTCCTGTTCCCTGGATGCTGCCTGACCTGCTGCGCTTTTCCAGCAACACATTTTCAGCTCTGATCTCCAGCATCTGCAGACCTCACTTTCTCCTACAATTATATAAGACTTTGGTTCGGCCACATTTGGAATAATATGTACAGTTCTGGTTGCCACATTATCAAAACGATGAGGATAGTTTGGAGAGGGTGCAGAGGAAGTTCACTAAGATTTTGCCTGGAGTGGAGGGTGCTAGTTATGAGGAGAGATTGAGTAGATTAGGATTATTTTCATTGGAAAGAAAGTGGTTGAGGGGGGTCCTGATAGAGGCGTACAAAATCATGAGAGGTGTAGACACGGTGCATAGCAAGATGCTTTTTCCCAGAGTGGAGGACTCAATTACTAGGGGTCATGAGTTCAAAGTGAGAGGGGAAAAGTTTAGGGGAGATGTACGTGGAAAGTTCTTCACGCAGAAGTTGGTGGGTGCCTGGAATCTGCTACCAGCGGAGATGATAGGGGCAGGAACGATAGCGTCATTTAAGATGTATGTTTAAGAGACAAGCCAGGGAACACTAGACCGGTGAGCCTGACCTCGGTGGTGGGAACGTTGTTGGAGGGAATCCTGAGGGACAGGAGGTACATGTATTTGGAAAGGCAGGGACTGATTAGGGATAGTCAACATGGCTTTGTGCGTGGGAAATCATGTCTCACAAACTTGATTGAGTTTTTTGAAGAAGTAATAAAGAGGATTGATGAGAGCAGAGCAGTAGATGTGATCGATATGGACTTCAGTAAGGCGTTCGACAAGGTTCTCCATAGGAGACTGATTAGCAACATTAGATCTCATGGAATACAGGGAGAACTAGCCATTTGGATACAGAACTGGCTCAAAGGTAGGTGGTGGAGGATTGTTTTTCAGACTGGAGGCCTGTGACCAGTGGAGTGCCACAAGGATCGGTGCTGGCCCTCTTACTTTTTGTCATTTACATAAATGATTTGGATGATAGCATAAGAGGTACAGTTAGTAAGTTTGCAGATGTCACCAAAATTGGAGGTGTAGTGGACAGTGAAGAGGGTTACCTCAGATTACAATAGGATCTGGACCAGATGGGCCAGTAGGCTGAGAAGTAGCAGATGGAGTTTAATTTAGATAAATGTGAGGTGCTACATTTTGGAAAGGCAAATCAGAGCAGGACTTATAAGCTTAATGGTAAAGTCCTGAGGAGTATTGTTGAACAAAGAGAACTTGGAGTACAGGTTCATAGTTCCTTGAAAGTGGAGTCACAGATAGAGAGGATAGTGAAGAAGGCATTTACTTTGCTTTCATTTATTGGTCAAAGCATTGAGTACAGGAGTTGGTAGGTCATGCTGTGGCTGTAGAAGACATTGGCTAGGCCACTTTTGGAATATTGTGTGCAGTTCTGGTCTCCCTTCTATCGGAAGGATGTTGTGAAACTTGAAAGGGTTCAGAAAAGATTTACAAGCATGTTGCCAGGGTTGGAGGATCTGAGCTCTAGGGAGAGGCTGCAGCTGTTTTTCTTGGAGTGTCTCGTCCTACTGGAAATTTATCGGTTTCTATGAGATGGAGGTGTGGAGGACAGAAAGTGCAGGAGGGAACTTGAGTGAGCTTTTTGAAGAAATGACCACTGGCATCTACCGACAACGTGGAAAATTGCTCAGGTATGTCCTTTACATGAAATGCAGAACAAATCCAACCCGGTCAATTACCAGCCCATCAGTCTATTCTTGATTATTAAGAAGTGATGGAAGGTGTCATCAATACTGCTATCAAGCAATAACCTGCTCAGTGATGCTCAGTTTGTGTTCTGCCAGGGTTATTCACCTCATTATAGCCATGGTCCAAACATGGACAAAAGAGTTAATTTGCAGAGGTGAGGAGAGAGTGACAGCCCTTGGCTTCAAGATTGCATTTGACTGAGTGCAACATCAAGGAACCCTTGCAAAACTGGAATCAATGGGGGCGCACTCTTAGCTGGTTAGAGTCATATCCAACACATAGGAAGATGATTGTAGTTGTTAGAGGTCAGTCATCTTAGCTCCAGGACATCTTCGTCAGGATGGTATCCTAGGTCCAACAATCTTTCCTCCTCATCAGAAGTGCGTACGTTCGCTGATGACAGCACAATGCACAGCACTATTTGTAACCCCTCAGATAGTGAAGAAGTCCATGTTCAACTGCAGCAAGATCTGGACAATATCCAGATTTGGACTGACAAGTAGCAAGTAACATTTGCAGCTCACAAATGCCAGATAATGACTATGTTTAATAAGAGACAATCTAATCATCCCCTCAAAGAACAAAGAACCTTACAGCACAGGAACAGGCCCTCTGGCCCTCCTCTATCTAAATCTGCCGCCCATTTTCTAAAGATTTGTATCCCTTTGCTCCCTGCCCATTCATGTATCTGTCGAGATACATAGAGTCATAGAGTCACAGAGATGTGCAGCATGGAAACAGACCCTTGGGTCCAACCCGTCCATGCTGACTAGATATCCCAACCCAATCTAGTCCCACCTGCCAGCACCCAGCCCATATCCCTCCAAACCCTTCCTATTTATATATCCATCCAAATGCCTCTTAAATGTTGCAATTGTACCAGCCTCCACCACTTCCTCTGGCAGCTCATTCCATACATGCACCATCCTCTGTGTGAAAAAGTTGTCCCTTTTATATCTTTCCCCTCTCACCCTAAGCCTATGCCCTGGACTCCCGACCCCAGGGAAAAGACTTTGCTTATTTATCCTATCCATGCCCCTCATAATTTTGTAAACCTCTATAATGTTACCCCTCAGCCTCCGATGCTCCAGGGAAAACAGCCCCAGCCAAAGCTCCCCGTCATTGGGAGCATCAGTTAGCATACCCATATTTATTCAGGATTCTTCCTCCCAGGGCACCCAGCCCACCAGACCCTGATCTTGCTATACAAAGGCCCTAATCAACATAGCTGACAATTCTGCCTCTACATAGTTCAGAAAGGGACGCCACTTCGTTCAGTTTTCTGGTGCACCATACTTGTAAGGAATGTTCCATAACTAACCGACACCATCCCGATACCCTGGGGGATTTTCCGAGATCCAGCTCATCAGAATGTTCTTCCTCACACAATATGTAAGAATATTAAACAGTTTCTTCTCATGCTCTTCCCAAGAGGAGGGATATCAGATCTTCCTTGACATCCCCTCTAAAACATCTGCTACTGCGCCCTAATACTTGCGAAGCTTGTGGCGTGACCATGAGCAATGGGTGAGAATACCAATGTCTACTTTGCATTTGGGGCACATTGGAGATGTTCCTTTTTTAAATTTCACAAGCTGCACTGGAACCAAATAAGCCCTGTGAAGAACCGTCAGTTACATTGCCTCCAATCTATTACACAGTGAAATCTTTCTCACATTCTCCAAAACATCCACTCATACCTCTGATGGGATCTCCACTCCCAATTCTTGAGCTCAGACCCACAGAGCCATTCCATGTCTTTTGAGGTGCCACCTCCCAGTAAATAGTAGAGGGTAGTAATCGAGAGAATACCTGTGGACTGAAGCGCACTCCTCTCCACATCAGCCTTATAAGGATTAACCAATAGTGTAGTCTTTTTCTGTATAAAGTCCCTAACCTAAAAATAACGAAAGAAGTCCCTACTGGACAGTTCATTTTTATGGCTCAACTGATCAAAGGACATCATGACCTCCCTCTCAAATAAGTCTCCTGGACTGGAGACTCCTCTAGACTCCCATAACCTAAAGCCTGAATTTATCGATCCTGGCCAAAATCCTGGCATTCCTAGTACAGGAGTAAAGGGAGATTGTATATACATTGCCCTCCCTTTGTCATACCATTCTCCATGCTTTAACCATGTTAAAGACAATCTGGTTTCTACAATGCTCCGTGACAGTCCTCATCTTGTGCATAAACAGCAAGTTAATAAGGGGGCATTTTGCCTGGGATGCCTCAGTATCCAGCCTTATTGACCTTGAATTCTGACAAGCTCAATCATTCATGTAGGATAATAGGGAACTTATTTGGTATCTCTCGAAATCTGGGAAGTCAACACCCTCCACCCCACCCCCACAACTCCCAATCCCTGGGGGAAGCTTAATAAGAGATTGCCAGATGAAAGAACTAAGCCAACCTTTAATTCTCCGCAACGCTTGCCGAGGTAACATCAAAGGGAACATTCGTATGGGATATAGTAAGTAAGGAAGAACATTCATTTTAACAAGAGCTTTTCGATCCAACCAAGATATTTGTAGAACCTCCGAACTCTGAAGGTCTTGCCTTATCTTCTCAAGCAAATGCACAAAATTAGCCTTGTATAATTGGTCAAAGGCAGGAGTAATAAAAATACGTAGGTATAGAAAACCTCCCTGTGACCACCTGAAAGGGAATCAGATTCCATCTTCAAGATTGGGTACCCCCATGGGCATGGCCTCCGATTTCATAAAATTGATCTTATACCCCGAGAAAGAGCCAAATAAATAAATATTTTATATTAAACAGGGCACAGATATTCTCGGGTTAGATAGAAAAAGAAGAACGCCATCTGCATGAAGGGTGATTTTATGTCGCCCCGATCCCACCTCTGGGGCAACTATACAATGTAAACAACAGCGGCGAACGGGAGCACCCTTGTCGGCTGCCTCTAACAATACTAAAATTGTCAGAGTTTAGACAGAATTTTAAAATTCATGTTTAGCAGTGAGATGGGCCTGTAGGAAGCACAGTCCTCTAGGTCTTTCCCTCCCTTGAGAATAAGGGAGATGTTAGCTTCTCTCAGAGAGGACGGGAGGCAGTCCTGACTGCACGAATAATTGTACATGTCCAACATTGGCCCAGCCAACATATTTATAAACTCCTTATAAAACTCACTCAGAAATCCATCTGAGCCGGGTGGTTTACACTTTGGAGCTGCCTTGCTGCCTCCTGTATCTCTTGCATTGTCAGAGGGGCGTTCAACTACTCCAGAGTTACACCTGGAAGGTCCAAGTTCTTA
This sequence comes from Chiloscyllium plagiosum, assembly GCF_037043375.1. Taxonomy (NCBI): domain Eukaryota; kingdom Metazoa; phylum Chordata; class Chondrichthyes; order Orectolobiformes; family Hemiscylliidae; genus Chiloscyllium; species Chiloscyllium plagiosum. The sequence goes on from NW_028270177.1 coordinate 42,640,837, forward strand.
AAGAAGGATTCCATCTTCGCCAACCTGTCCTCACAGCCCTCTGATCGATACAAATTTCCTAAATGTCGCATTCACCTTTTTGGAATCACAAGTGACAGTACCGTACCCTCCCTAATGGATGTGATAGATTCGGTGTGGAGAGGGGGGGGCGCTTTTCTTTCTGGCCAAATATGCCAGGTATCTACCCAGCTTATCACCATACTCGAATAGCCTTTGTTTTGCGAGGGAGATTTCTCTCCTCGCTGTCTGGGTGAGCGTGGAGTTCAGAGCAGCCCGGAGAGCTGTGATCCACTGTAGCTTGGTCACAGACGGCCTATCAAAATATGCAGTCTCGGATGCCTTCAGCTGGGCCTCAAGCATACACTGTTGCTGTCCTCTCTGTCGCTTCCAGCTCGCTTAGTAGGAGATAATTATACCCCTTGCATAGGCCTTGGCAATCTCCTAGAATACCGATGGGTTACTAGCTGCACTCGAATTAACATCCCAGAAAGTTTTAAACTCACGTCAAAAATACTCAATAAACTTACTGTTCTTCAGGAGAAAAAGATCTATGTGCCAATGCTACAAACCTACCCCATTACCCCTGGCCTTAACCTCCAAATATACTACCGCATGATCAGAAATGGCGATGTTCCCAATTTTACAGGATAGTACCGAGTCCCCCAGTTGTTTGGATTGAGGGGAGGTGCCTGATCACCCACATTGCTGATCACTGTGTTACATTATGGAGTTCAACCCTGCCAAGTGTGAGGTTGTCCATTTTGGAAGGACAAATAAGAATGCGGAATACAGGGTTAACAGTAGGGTTCTTAGTAAGGTGGAGGACCTTCTTACAAGCTCTATCCACCTGAGTGGCAACTTTCAAAGATCTATGAACATAGACCCCAAGATTCCTCTGCTCCTCCACCTTACTAAAGTATGATTCTATGAGTACAACCATGTAAAGCTATTTTAGCATGAGCCTCCAGATGTCCGTACTGAGGGCTTTGCAGAGATGACAGGACTGAGTTCGCCATTGTCACTTTTAGTCCTTGGGTTGATGCCAGGTGGTTTCATTACTTCCTTGAGATTTTGTAGCAGTTGATTCAGCTGAATGATTTGCTCGGCAATTTCAGAGGGCAGTTAAGAATCAACCACATTGCTGTGGGTTTGGAGTCACGTGTAACTAAACCAGGGAGGATAAGCAGGTGGGTTATCTAAAGAATAAAGAAGTGTTACACCCAAAACGCTGAATCCTGAAAAAGGGTTACACCTGAAATGTTGACTTCTCCACCTCCTGATGTTGCCTGGCTTGCTGTGTTCTTCCAGCCTCCTGCTTGTCTACCTTGGATTCCAGCATCTGCAGTTTTTTTTTGTCTCTAACCAGGGAGGATGGCAGATTTCCTTCATGAGCCAGATGGGTTTGTCTGACTGTCAGCAAAGGTTTCACGGTTATTATTAGACTCCTAATAATAGATATTTATTCACTTCAAATTCCACCATCTGTTGTTGAGGGACTTGAACCTGGTTTCCCAGAATACAACTGGAGTTTCTGGATTAACAGTGTAATGATAATATCACGAAGCCACCACTTCCATGTTTTTTCATCTAGGAGTTTTAGGGATGACATGTATTTTATTTTGGAAATATAAACTGGATAATGGAAGTTTGGACACGACTGCTTTACAGAGAATGAACTTGAAGGAAATGCAGAATTGTGTGATGTGCAGTTATTGGTTGTACATTTGCAACATTTGGAGAAGCTGGAATTGATACTTTTGTGACAGACTCTGGAACCTGGTGTCTTTGAATTAAAAAATTATCAACACTCATATTTGTCGATGAGTGTGTGTGTGTGTGTGTTGGAGTTTAAAGAAGGTATGGTTTAAGATTCAGTATTAGTTATTAATTGTCCATTTTTGTCACTTGTTAAAAGATAGGATTGTTCATAATAAGATTTGTTTGCTTGTTTTTTTTTGATGAACATTGGTGTAAATTTCTTCAGTCTTAGATATTGGCCACTCACTTACCATTTGCTTATTGCAGTTGATCATAAAACTTGATTTCTAGTTTACTTTTCCCATCAATGTAGTGACAGATTCTGATAAACCTAAACAAGTTTCTGCTATATTGCATCTATAGATATATTCTACCCTGCGATAACTTCTTTGGTTGGAAAACTCCTAGGGATAAAACATGTCATTGTAGAACCCAATCTATAGCAGTAGCTGTTGAAACTAAACTCTTCGTTGAGGGTTTGAGCTGACAATCAGTTTGACTGAGTAGATTAACCTTGCTGGGGGAAAAGAGAGTCCAACCATTAACACATGTTCAGAACCTAATGCTTTTGTTCTACAATGGGTGGGTTACTCTTCGGAGGGTCGGTGTGGACTGGTTGGGCCGAAGGGCCTGTTTCCACACTATAGGGAATCTAATAGTGCATGACATACTAATATTTATAAACCATTAGAAGGTTAGACGTTTAACATTTTATATGAAGCTGGTAAAATAATATTGATTCCATATTTAAAATTTGGTATGTCAGTAACTAGTGATCACAATTTCTAGGCTGTCAACAAGTGTACTGGGAGTGAGATTTGGAGAAACCTCTTGACCCAGAGTGTTGTTGGGATTTGGAGTGCGCTACCTGGGAGAGTGGTGGAGGTGAAATTCATAGAGGGCTTCAAAAGAAACTTGGATATATATTTGAAAGTGAGAGAACTATGGAGAAAAAGCTGGGGAATGGGATTAGCTGGGTAGCTCTTTCGGGAGCCAGTACAGACACGATGGGCTGTATAGGCTTCTTTGATAGTGTAAAATTCTATGAAATAGAATGATATCAGGATAAGTTTAGTAGAATAATTCATAGTTTGCAAAACAGAAGAAAGCCATTTCATGCCAATAAGAACAATTCACCTGGTACCGAACCCCACACCTTTTCCCTTAGCACTGAATGTTTTCTTCTAACCGATTTTCTTTTGAAAGCCATGTTTGAATCTGCCCTCATTATAATCTTGGGCATTGCATTTCAGATCCTAACCACAAGCTGTGTGAAAATAGTTCCTCTCGGTTGCCTTTGCTTCTTTTGTCAGTTACCTCATATTAGTGCTCTCTAATTCTCCATCTTTCTGCAAAACAGAACAGTTCCCCCGTTTACATTTTCCAATTCCCAATATTTCCATCAGATCTTCTCTTAAGTTTTTTTTTCAAGTAGAATATCCCGTTTCTCTAGTCTGTTTGCATAAGTGGAATTCCTTATCCTTGGAGTTGTTTTCATCAGCTTTACAGCACATTTTTTAATGTCTTCACATCCTTTTTGAAATGTAGGCCCTAAACTGGGTTTAACACTCTTACTGAGGCTGAAACAGTGCTTTATACATTGAACAGAACTTTCTCGTTTTTATGTTCTTTCCTCTTCCAATAACGTCCAGAATCATATATCAGGTATTAACTGATATCTCAATCTGTCATGTACTCTCAGTGAGTCTGCACATATTTCCCCAGTTCTCTGCTCCTGTATCCCTTTCAGAATTGAGCCTTTTGTTTTGTATTGTCTCTGCACAGATTGGTCAGACTAAGTCTGAAGAAGTAGAACAATTACTTTCCTTTTTCCACTCACTGACCACCATGAAGTTTGAATCTATAAGGAGGTGATATTGTCAATTAGATGTTAGACGGTATATAGCTCAGTCTCAAATAAATCGCCTAGGTTCCTTAAGAAATAAGGAACACGTTTAATTAAAATAGGCTTACTCAAAAAATCGTGCTTGCGTTATTAATAAAAATGTTTAAAGATACAATACTCACATACTCATGTGCTTACTCACACGTCCATGTGCATTCCCATACACACTTACCTACGAACACACATACACAGTTACTCAGTCAAGCCTGGAAAGAAAATAAGATTCTCCAAAATGTTATCTTAAAAGTACTTCAGCCAAGTAAGAGTTACATTCAGAAAAAAAAAGACTTAAATCACAATTGTCAAAAATGCTATTGGTACTGAGTATTTCTTTTTGTAACAGTAATGACTATTTGAATTCCTTTTTTTCCAGAGTTAACAGTACAGATATAATTTCCCCTTTACGCTTATCATTAAGGAACACTCCACTTGTAGCAATGACGTTTTCAACAGACAATCTTTTTTGAGAAGGATATATTTAATATTTATTTCTAATGATTCTTGAGGCATGTTGGCTGCAATTGCTATGACATGGTATTCCAATGCAGCCGTCAAAATACATGTGAGCAGAGGTTTATTCCACCTCCACCTCCTTGGGCAGCACGGTGGCTCAGTGGTTAAAACTGCTGTCTCACAACACCAGGGACCCGGGTTTGATTCCAACCTCGGGCGACTGTCTGTGTGGAGTTTGCACATTTTCCCTGTGTCTGTGTGGGTTTCCTCCGGGTGATCCGGTTTCCTCCCACAATCCAAAGATGTGCAGGTTAGGTGAATTGGTCATGCTAAATTGCCCATAGTGTTAGGTGCATTAGTCAGGAGTAAATATAGGGGAATCGGTCTGGGTGGGTTACTCTTCGGAGGGTCGGTGTGGACTTGTTGGGCCAAAAGGCCTGTTTCCATACTGTAGGAAATCTAATCTAATGTATTTTGAGTGTGAGGAGAGGTTATAGGTGGGAGGGTGAAGAAGAAGGAGGCAGTAGTGGGTGCAGGATGAGGAAATTGCAGATGGGGAGGAGATGAAACTGCACAGGGTGTTGTGTCAAGGAGAGTGAAGGTGTTTCTAGGAAGAGAATAGAAGGAGGCTGAAAGAGTTTCATGTTGTGGAGTGAAGAAACAGGAGAAGAAACTTTGAACTGCCAAGACTTGAAATCACTGAGGTAACAAATTCAAAATACATGTAAGCAGAGGGTTGAATATGGAACTCCACCACAGGGATGTGATTGTAATGAACCTTGTGTTATTTGTTAAATTGAAATCTGACATTGAGCTCTAAATATAATAAAAACGCATATAAGCTATCCGGAAGCCCCTACACACACCCCTCTATGTCTGTAACTTTCTGCAGCCCTACACACACCTGTCTGTCTCTGTGACCTCGGGCAACTCTTATTCCGCTCCTTACGTTTGTATACTACACCAGCCTGTACCCATTTGTTTTCTCTGTAATCTTGTCAGCCCCTACACCCCTTGTTCATCTCTCATCTCACCACTCCCCCTTTTTTGTGTTAACGTTGTGTGTCAGTTATTTTGAAAATAACCTGAATTGCTAACTTATGAGCTGTTGTCTAGTGCCAGTTTAAATGCTGCAGTATTTAGGAAATTAGTTCTTTCCTTTGTATTGTGGATTTAAATTTAATGAAAAGTTGATAATTGATGAATATTTTTATTGTTACTTAATGTTTTAAAATTTTGCTTCTGCATGAGGCTTAATACCCCCATGTCAACATAAACTCAGGAGGGTGTGTGCCTGTATCCTTTAATAAATGACTTATTAAGAATGAAAAGTGAACTTCTGAAAATTAAAACATAGTCCTTGAGAAAATCTGAAGAATGCCCTATTTAGAGATGGGTTTACTTTGAGTCTTGTTGTATGCTACTTTGCATATATGCACTGTAAACATAATTGAATGTTCTTCTGCTCCTTCATGCTATTTGATGATCATAATATAACCTAAACCCTATCTACCCTCCTCTATTGGTCCTTAGTTCTAACCAAATAGATTCTATCTTGCAATTGGTGGCTCAGTGGATAGCACTGCAGCCTCACAGCACCAAGGACCTGGTTTCAATTCCCGCCTCAGGCGATTGGCTGTGTGGAGTTTACACATTCTCCCATTTCTGCGTGGGTTTCCTCCGGGTGCTCTGGTTTCCTTCCACAATCCAAAGATGCACAGGTTAGGTGAATTGGCCATGCTAAACTGTCCATAGTGTTCTGGGATGTGTTGATTAAATGTAGAGTGATAGGGTAGAGTAAAATGGGTCTGGGTGGGTTACTATTTGGAGGGTTGATGTGGATGTGTTGGGCCAAATGGCCTGTTTCCACACTGTAGGGATTCTATGATTCACATCATCTCATTCTTCTGCTACAACAGTAACTTCTCCAATTCTGCTCCTCCCCTTATTTGTATATTTTTTTCTTACTCTTCCTTAAATATGTTGTAGCTAGGACCATGAAGTGCCCTTTTCTCCTCTACTCTAAGCCTCATGTGCGCTTGTTACTATTTCTTAATTCCGTATGGAATATTTATTGCAGCTCACCAAGTTTACTTATCATTCCATGTGTTTAAGCAATGTAATATAAACCTATCCTAATCTATCCCTGTTGAAACAAACAAATGCTCTTCATTCTGTTTCTGTCCCAATCCTTTTCTATCCTGTCTAATAGTTGGTATCAGTACTCTTTCCCCTACCTGCTATGCATGGTAACTCCCTTATTGGAACATTGATTCCATCGTCTTTGAACTGTAGCCACCCCCTCCCAGTCTATTTTGTGCAAACTATTCGTACCACAGAATTTGGCCCAATATTTCAGGGATCTGAAGCTTTCCCTCCTGTTTTACTTTTCCAGCTGTTTATATCCTGTGCTCACTGTGTGTAGCATTGGATGTAAATCAGGGATCACTAAAATAAAGGTTCTACTCATTAATCTGACATGGGCTCTTCAAATACTTATCTCAGCTATTGCTTCTCAGGTAGACACAACCTCTGGCTGCATACCTTGCTACATGCAGCATGTTCTCAACCTGTTCTTTACTCGGACACAAGCAGTGTAGTTCGTCATGTGAAGCAAATATTGGTGTTTGCAGAAATGTCTGCCTATTTCCCTACTCTTGCTCTTAAAAATCTCAAACAAAACACACCTAATTTCCAGAGAATACAACTATAGTTTGTCTAATTGCTCTTCATACTTCAATCCTTGCAGTCCATGTGTCATTCTAATTATTAAGCTCTACTTGCTTCAAATCAAAATGTCCAGTTCCTTGTGTTGAGATCTGTTCACAGGACTCCAGGTGTGGTCTAACTAGGGATTTGTATAGCTGAGAAATAGACCATAAGAAATAGAGACAGGAGAAGCCGACTGGCACCTTGAGCCTGCTGGCATCATTCAATACGACCATGGCTGATCCAACAATCTTCACTTCCACTCTCCTGCCCTTTCCTTGCAAATCTTGATTCCCTACTGATCAAGAAGCTATCTGTCTCAGCCTATTTTAAGAAAAGCGCTCTGTGGTGAGAAGTTCCAAAGATTCTCAACCCTCTGAGAGAAGAAATTCCTCCTCATGTCCATGTTAAATTGTTACCCCTTTATTCTGAGGCTATGCCTTCTGGTCCTAGACTGTCCCATGAGGGGAAACATTCTGTCAGTATTTATTGTGTCATGCCCCTTAAGAATCCTATATGTTTCAGTAAGATGACCTCTCATTCTTCTTAACTCCAGTGAGTAAAGTCTCAGCCTGTTTAAAATTTACTCATAAGACAGTCCCTCCATAACAGGGACCGCCTTAGTGAACATCCTCTGAACTGCCTCCGATAAAGTGATATTAAAGTGATATTTAGTCCTGAAATTAAAGGACTAAAATTTCTCACAGTACTCTAGATGTGGTGACACCACACACCTGATACCGTTGCAGTAAGACCTCCCTGTTCATATACTCCACTCCCCTTGAAATAAGGACCAACATTTCTTGAGCCTTTCTGATTATCTGCTGGACCGGTGTGCTAACTTCGTGTTTATTGTACAATTACCCCAAGTTCCTTTGTATTGTCGTTTTCTGTAGTTTTCCTCATTTAAATGATACTTTGTTCTCCCTTCCAAAGTGAACAACTTTGTATTTTCCAATATTATACTCTTTTTGCTCTCTTGCTTAACCTTTCGATATTTACCTCTGTAAACTGTTTGTATCCCCCTCGCAACCTGCCTTTCCACCTATTTTTGTTTCATCTGCAAATGTGGCTACAGGAAATTCATTTCCTTCATCCAAATTATTAATATATGTTGTAAACAGTTGTAATCACATCACTGATACCTGTGGAACCCCCACTAGTCACAGGTTGCCAATCTTGAAAAAGAACACCTTATCCTCACTGGCTGTTTCCTGTTCACGAGCCAATTCATTTTCGATTCAGTATACTACCTCCGACACCATGGACTCCTGTCTTAAGACTTAACGTTTTATGAGGAGCACCTTATGGAAGTCCAACTACACCACATCTACTGGTTCCCCTCTATCCACTCTTGTTGAGCCCTCCTCGAAAAATTCTAATTAGATACAATCTCACTTCCATGAAGCCATACTGACTGCTTCATTAGTAGATGTTAGGCTACTCACTTGTCTCCCTTTTTGAACAGAGGTATCACATTAGCAGTTTTCCAATCCACTGACACTTCTTCACGATCCAAGGATTTTTGGACAATTACATCAATGCAGCATCTACATCTGTGGCAACATCTTTTAAGATCCTATGTTGCAAGCCATCACACCAGGGGACTTATCTGCCTTTAGATCCATTACTGAAAGAATCATAGAGTTATATAGCACGAAAACAGACCCTTCAGTCCAACTCACCCATCCTGACCAGATATCCTAAATTAATTCAGTCACATTTGCTCGCTTTTGGCTCTTATGCCTCTAAACCCTTACTATTTATGTACCCTTTTAAATGTTGTAATTGCATCAACCTCCAGCACTTCATCTGGCAGCTCATGCCATGCACGCATCACCCACTGTGTTACCATCCCCTATCACCTTAAATCAATGCTCTCTAGTTTTAGACTCCCCTAGCTTGGGGAAATTCACTCTATCCATGCCCCTCATGATTTTATAAACCTCTGTAAGGCCACCCCTCAGCCTCCGATGCTTCAGGAAAAATAGCCTCAGCCTATTCAACCTCTCCCTTTGCTCAAACCATCCAACCCCAGCAACATCCTTCTAAATCTTTTCTGCATCCATTCAAGATCAACAGCATCTTTCCTGTAATAGGGAGCCATAATTGAATGCAGTATTCCAAAAGTGGCCCAAGCAATGTCCTGTAAAACTGCAACATGACATTCCAACTGCTGTACTCAATGCACTTACCAATAAAGGCAAATGTACCAAATGCCTTCTTCACTAGCATGTCTATGTGTGACTCCATCTTCAAGGAACTATGAACCTGCACCTCAAGGTCTCTTTGTTCGGCAACACGCCGGAGGACCCTACCAATAGGTGTAAGTCCTGCCCTGATTTGCCTTACCAAGATGCAGCACTTCACATTTATTTAATTTAAACTCCGACTGCCACTCCTCTGCCCATCAGTCCACCTAATCAAGGTCCAATTGTACTCTGAGATAACCAGCACTGATTCGTGCGACACACGGCTGGTCACGGGCCTCCAGCCCAAAAACAAGCCCGCCATCATTACCCTATGTCTCCTATCTTCAAGCCAATTTTTTATCCAAATGGCTGGTTCTCCCTGAATTTCATGTTATCTAACCTTGCTAAACAGTCAACTATGCCTTGCTGAAGTTAATATAGATAACATCCACTGCTCTGCCATCATCAATCTTCTTTGTCACTTCTTCTAAATCCTCAATCAAATTAGTGAGACATAATTTCCGAAAGGCATGTTGACTATCCCTTATCAGTCCTTGCCTTTCCAAATGCATGTAGATCCTGTCTCTCAGAATCCCTTCCAACGACTTACATATTACTGGAATCAGACTCACCGGTCTATAGTTCCTTACCTCCTCCTTAAATAATGGCACCAGATTAACCACCCTCCAGTCTTCAGGCACCTCACCCACGACTATTCAGCAAAGTATAATACTACCTCTCTGCTGATGGTTATAGTTCTCCTGTATTCTGTAGTATTAATGGGATGTACAAAGTATCTTCCACCACCAAAGACTGATGCAAAATATCTCTTCAACTCCTCTGCCGAGTTATCGAGGAGAATACTGAGAGACAGGCTAATAGATTAGATGGGATTGAGATTCATAAGGAGGAGGTTTTAGCAATTCTGGAAAGTGTGAAAATGGTTAAATCCTATCCGGCCCAGGGGATTTATTTTAGGATTCTCTGGGAAGCTAGGGAGGCAATTGCAGAGCATTTGGCTTTGGTCTTTATGTCGTCATTGTCTACAGGAATATTGCCAGAAGACTGGAGAATAGTAAATATTGTCCCCTTGCTCAAGAAGCGGAATAGAGAAACCCTGGTAATTATAGACCAGTGAGCCTTATTTAAGTTGTGGGTAAAGTGTTGGCAAGGATTATAAGAGAGAGAATTTATAATCATCTATAAAGGAATAATTTGATTAGGGATAGTCAACACGGTTTTGTGAAGGGTAGATCGTGCCGCAAACCTTATTGAGTTCTTTGAGAAGTTGAACAAACAGGTGGATGAGGGTAAAGCGGTTGATGTGGTGTATATGGATTTCAGTAAGGCGTTTGATAAAATTCCCCATAGTAGGCTATTGCAGAAAATATGGAGGTGTGAGATGGAGGGCAATTTAGCAGTTTGGATCAGAAATTGGCTAGCTTTAAGAAGACAGAGTAGTGATTGATGGGAAATGTTCATCCTGGAATTCAGTTACTCGTGGTTTACTGCAAGGATCTATTTTGGCTGGACTGCTGTTTGTCATTTTTATAAATTATCTGGATGAGGGCATAGAAGGATGGGTTAGTAAATTTGTGAATGACACTAAAGTAGATGGAGCTGTGAACAATGCTGAAGGATGTTGCAGATTACAGAGTGACATAGATGAGCTGCACAGCTGGGCTGAGAGGTGGAAAATGGACTTTAATGTGGAAAAGTGTGAGGTGATTCACTTTGGAAGGAGTAATAGGAATACAGAGTGCTGGGCTAATGGTGAGATTCTTGGTACTGTAGATAAGCAGAGAGATCTCTGTGTCCATGTGCATAGATTCCTGAAAGTTGCCACCCAGGTTGATAGGGTTGTTAAGTAGGCGCATGGTGTGTTAGCTTTTATTGGTAGAGGGATTGAGTTTCAGAGCCATGAGTCATGTTGCAGATGTACAAAACTCTGGTGTGCCGCACTTGGAGCATTGCATACAGTTTTAGTCACCGCATGATAGGAAGAATGTGGAAGCATTGGAAAGGGTTCAGAGGCGATTTGCTAGAATGTTGACTGATATGAAGAGAAGATCTTATGAGGAAAGGCTGAGGGACTTGAAGCTGTTTTCATTAGAAAGAAGAAGGTTGAGAGATGACTTAATAAAGGCATACAAGATGATCAGAGTTAGGGTAGGCAGTGAAGGCCTTTTTCCTCTGATGGTGATGGCTAGCATGAGAGGGCATAACTTCAAATTGAGGGGTGATAGATATAGGACAGAAGTAGGTTCTTTACCAGAGAATAGTAGGGCCATAGAGCACTGCCTGAAACAGTAGTAGACTCGCCAACTTTAAGGATATTAAAAAATGGCCATTGGATAAACATTAGGATGATAATGAAATAGTGTAGGTTAGATGGGCTTTAGACAGGTCGGCGCAACGTCGAAAGCTGAAGGGCCTGTACTGCGCTGTAATGTTCAATGTTCTACCATTTCCTTGTTTCCCAAAACCATCTCCCTAGATTCGTTTTCCAAGGGGCCTATGTTCAGTTTGACCTCTCTCTTAATTTTTATACATTTAAAGTTTTTTTATATTCCACACTAGTTTATTTTCTCTGTCTTTATTTCTTTGTCATTTTCCTTTGCTGGATTCTGAATTTACCTCACTCTTCGGGCTGTTACCGACTTAGACCTCCTTATATATTTTTTTCTTTCAACGTAATGCTCTCCTTAAACTTGATGAGTTAACCATGGTTGATCCTTCTCTTAAAATCTTTCCTCCTTCTTGGCTGTATTTTTGCTGAGAAACATGAATTATCTCCTTAAATGTCTGCCAATACTTGCATCCTGTCATTTCTACTAACTTATCTGCTCAATTCACTTCAGCTAACACTATCTTTATTCCATTGTAATTCCTTTATTTAAGTGAAACACTTGTTCTGACTGAAGTTTCCCTCTGTTAACTGAATAGAAATCATATCATGATCACTGCTTCCTAGGGAAACTTTTATTCTGAGATAATTTATTATACTGCCTCATTCCCTATTACCAGATCCAGGATAGCCATCTCCCTGGTTGATTCCATGACCTTTTGCTCTGGGAAACTATTCCTAATGCACTCTGTGAATTTGTTCTCATAGTTACCATTTCTAATTTAATTAACCCAAGCAAACTGAAGATTGAAGTCTTCCGTAATTATTGCTCTTTTTTTTGCATGCTGCTATTATTTGCTGATTTATAGTCTTTCCCACAGAGTGACTACTATTTGGGAATCTATACATTACTCCTAGCAATGTTTCCTTTCCCTTGCTGGATTTTTAACTCTGCCCAAATGGACTGTACATCATCTGAGCCTTGATCAACTGTTCTCATTTGATCTTTTATTAGCAGTGCTACCCCACCACTTTCCCATCCCTCCTGTCTTTCTAAAAATTTCCCAGTTTTGATTTCCTTGTAACCATGTTTCCTAATGGCTATGAAATCATATTAATTTCCCTCAATTTGTGTAGCCAGTTTGTCTACCTTATTTCAGATGCTTCGTGTATTAAGATACAAAGACTTTATGATTATTCTATTATTGAACTTACCAACATTTCTTTGGTTCCTTGGTACAATATGACATTGACACATTCTATTCCTTCCTTTTATTTTCTGGCAACAATCAGCCCCATCACTAACCTGCAATCCTACCTTCTCCTTTACCTTTGATTTTATAATTTTCCATGTAACTAAAACCACACTGCGCACGCCAATCTTTTAACTGGATGTTTACCCCCTTAATCTTGTTGACCTTGTGTCAATTAGCTTATTACCTTTTTGGTTTTGCTTTCTAATTTAGCTTCGAGCTGCTTGTATTCCCACAGGAGAACCCTTTCCTCATGATTTCTACCCACTTGTAATTTTGCCCTCTCAGTATGAAGATCAGTATTCCATCATTTAAATGATTTATGTACCAGATCCCCAAGTTTCTTTGGAGGTCCACTGATTCTATGTTTCAATCATTTAGAACGAAGTTGTTCTGTCTGTTTTAGATCAAAGTGGATGACTTCAGATTTGCCTCACAATGAAATCCATTTGGAGGTTGCATGTTCTCCCTGTATAGCGTGGGTTTCCACCAGATGCTTCAGTTACCTCCCACAGTCCAAAGACAAACAGTAAGGTGGATTGGGCATGCTCTGGGAAGCTAGGGAGGAGATAGCAGAGCCTTTGGCTTTGATATTTGAGTTGTCATTGTCTATACGTTTGGTACCAGAGGACTGGAGGATTGCAAATGTTGTGCTCTTGTTCAAGAAGATCAGTAGAGATGATCCAGGTAATTATAGATGAATGAGCCTTACTTCTGTTATAGGAAAGGTTTTGGAAAGGACTATAAGAGATAAGATTTATAATTATCTAGCAAGCAACAATTTGATTTCAAATAGTCAAAATGGTTTCGTGAAAGGCAGGTCGTGTCTCATAAATCGGGTGATTTAGCAGTTTGGATTAGAAACTGGCTTTCTGAAAGAAGGCAGCCAGTGGAGGTTGATGGAAAATATTCAGCTGGAGTCCAGTTACTAGTGGTGTGCCGCAAGGATCTGTTTTGGGACCACCACTGTCATTTATATAAATGACTTTGACTTTGACACAGGCATAAGTGGATGGATTAGTAAATTTGCAGACGACACTAAAGTCGGTGGAGTAGTGGACAGTGTGGAAGAATGTTACAGGTTGCAGGGGAACTCGGATAAGCTGCAGAATTGGGCTGAGAAGTGGCAAATGGAGTTCAATGCAGCTAAATGTGAGGTGATGCACTTTGGGAAGAATAACAGGAAGGCAGGGTACTGGGTCAATGGAAATATTCTTGGTAGTGTGGATGTGCAGAAGGATCTTGGAGTCCATGTACATAGATCCCTGAAACTTGCCACCCAGGTGGATAGTGCTGTTAAGAAGGCATACAGTGTGTTAGGTTTCATTGGTAGAGGGATTGGGTTCTGGAGCCGCAATATCATGCTGCAACTATACAAAATGCTGGTGCGGCCACACTTGGAATATTGTGTACAGTTCTGGTCCCCATATTTCGGGAAGGATGTGGAAGCATTGGAAAACATGCAGAGGAGATTTACCAGGATGTTGCCTGGTCTGGAGGGAAGGTCTTATGAGGAAAGGCTGAGAGACTTAAATCTGTTCTCATTGGCAAGCAGAAGGCTAAGAGGGGATTTGATAGAGACATACAAAATGATCAGAGGATTAGATAGGGTAGACAGTGAAAGTCTTTTTCCTGGGATGATGACGTCAGCGTGTATGAGGGGGCATAACTACAAATTGAGGGGTGATAGATTTATGACAGATGTCAGAGGCAGGTTCTTTACGCAGAGGGTGGTAAGAGCGTGGAATGCATTACCTGCTAATGTAGTCAACTCAGCCACATTAGGGAGATTTAAACAATCCTTAGATAAGCACATGGATGATTTTGGGATAGTGTAGGGGGACGAGCTGAGAATAGTTCATAGGTCGGCGCAACATCGAGGGGCAAAGGGCCTGTTCTGTGCTGTATTGTTCTATGTTCTATGTTCTAAAGTGCCCTGTAGTGTCCTGGGATATACAGGCTATGTGGATTAATTATGGTGAATGAGAGGTTACAAGAATATGGATTGGGTCTGGGTGAGGCTCTTCAGAGAGGTAGGGTGAATGATTGGGTTTTCTGAATAAGTAACAAAACTTTGATGAGGGCAGAGTAGTGGATGTGATCCGTATGGACTTCAGTAAGGCATTTGACAAGGTTCCTCATGATAGACCTGTTAGCAAGGTTAGATGGAATACAGGGAGAACTAGACATTCGGATACAGAACTGGCTCAAAAGTAGAGTAAAGGGTGGTGGTGGAGGGTTGCTTTTCAAACTGGAGGCTTGTGACCTGATGTGCCACAAGGATTCACTGCTTTTCGTCATTTATATGAATTATTTACATGTCAACATAGGTGGAGTTAGTAGGTTTGCAGACGACACCAAAATTGGAGGTGTAGTGGACAGCGAAGAAAGTTACCTCAGAGTACAATGGGTTCTTGATCAGATGGGTCAATGTGCTGAGGAGTGGTAGATGGAGTTTAATTTAGATAAATGTGAGGTCTCGCATTTTGGAAAAGCAAATCTTAGCAGAGTTATACACTTAATGTTAAGGCCCTGGGGTGTGTTGCTGAACAAAGAGACATTGGAGTGCTGGTTTATAGCTCCTTGAAAGTGGAGTGTCAGGTACATAGGATAGTGAAGAAGGCATTTACTTTGCTTTCCTTTTTTGATCAGAGCATTGAGTACAGGAGTTGGGAAGTCATGTTGCAGCTATACAGGACATTGATTAAACCACCTTTGGAATATTATGTGCAATTCTGTCTCCCTCCTATCGGAAGGATGTTGTGAAACTTGAAAGGATTCACAAAAGATTTACAAGGATGTTGCCAGGGTTTGAGCTATAGGGAAAGGCCGAATAGGGTAGGGCTGTTTTTCGTGGAGCTTCGTAGACTGAGAGGTGACCTTATAGAGGTTTATAAAATAATGAGGGGCATGGAGAGGGTAAATAGACAAGGATTTTTTTTCTCCCTGGGGTGGGGGAATCCGGAGCTAGAGGGCATGGATTTAGGGTGAGAGGGGAAAGATTTAAAAGGGACCTAAAGAGCAACATTTTCATGCAGAAGGTGGTGTTTGTATAGAATGAGCTGCCAGAGGAAGTGGTGAAGGCTGGTACAATTGCAATATTTAAAAGGTATCTGGACGGGTATATGAATAAGAATGATTTAGAGGGATATGGGCCAAGCGCTGGCAAGTGGAACTAGATTAGGTTAGGAGTTGGACCCAAGAGTCTGTTTCCGTGCTGTACATCTCTATGACTCCCACCAGTGGAGATTTTTACCCTAATTTCTATTGACTAACTTTTACTAGGGCTCCTGGATGCAAATCTTAAGCTCAGCTGGATGTGTAGCAAGTGTTGATCAAACCATTGACATACTTAGAAAGAAGATGTCATATTATGTGAATCTTACATTCTGCAGACTGGTTTCTGTGATGCTGGACATTACAGGAGGCAGATAATATAAACAAAGAACTCAAAGTTTCTGTCTGAAGATGCTTGTGTGTGCCTTACCTTTATTCTCTGATGTGCTGGAGTACACCATCATTGTGGATGGAAATATCTTCGTAGCCTCCTTCTCCCTATTTGTTTGATTACCTATTGCCATTTGCAATAAAATATGGCAAAAGTTTGATCTAATTCGTTGTCATGGGGTCTTTTAGCACTATCACAAGTTGTTTCTTCTATTTATTAATCTCCTGGCATACTCCCCTACACTGGTCTTGAACCAGTGATGGTGCAAAGTTGTGTTGTGACTGTATCACATTTACATGGTGATAGGATGGGCATTATCTTAATCTAAAAACAAGCATTTTGTCTGAGGCTGTATAATGCTTGTTCGACCAATACTATCAAAGTACATTTGAGAGGATGAGGTCAAGTAGGATTTTTCCCTCTTGTTTATTCTCTTATTACCTATCACAGACCAAGACAGGTCAGTGGTGCTCTTATTAATCTACTATTGATCCTCCAGGGATCGGATTCAATTCCAGCCTTGGGCAACTGTCTGTGTGGAGTTTGCACATTCTCCCAATGTCTCTGTAGGTTTCCTCCGGGTGCTCCAGTTTCCACCCACTGACCAAAGATGTGTAGGCTAGGTAGATTAGCCATGGAAAATGCAGTGATAGGATAAGGTGGTGAGTCTGGGTCGGATGCTGCTCTGAGCCTAGAGCTCGGTGACCAGTGATGTTCCGCAGGAATCAGTTCTGGGACCTTTGCTCTTTGTGATCTTTATTAGTGACTTGGATGAAGAAGTGGAAGGATGGGTTAGTAAGTTTGCCAATGACATGTCTTATGAAGAAAGGTTGAGGGAACTAGGGCTGTTCTCAGTAGAGTGAAGAAGGATGAGAGGTGATTTGATTGTGATGTACAGGATGTTGAGAGGCATAGATAGAGTGGATAGACCGACATTTTCCCATGGCAGAAATGTCCATCTTGACAGGCATAGTTTTAAGGTAATTGGTGGAAGATTTAGGGGAAATGTCAGAGGCAGAGAGAGTGGTGGGTGTGTGGAATGCACTGCCGGCAGTGGTAGTAGAGTCAGATACTTCAGGGACATTTAAGCAACTCTTGGATAGTCAAATGGAAGTCAGTACAATGAAGGTTATGTAGGTTAGTCTGATCTTAGAGTAGGATAAAAGACAGGCACAACTTTGAAGGCAGAAAGGGTCTCTACTCTGCTGTAGTGTTCTATGTTCTATGATCAATGATCAGTGTACACTCAATGGGCCAAATGGCCTACTTCCACACTGTAGGGATTCTATGCTTCTATGACTATTAGTGAAGGTCAATATGTTCCACCACCCAGTGTACACCTGTGCTTTTTCAACCATCAGTGGTTTTTCTAAACATTGCAGAATATGGCAATGTACTGATTCATCAGCTGAGGAAGGGAAGTGGTAATGAACAAGAGATTTATTTTCCTGCTTTTGACCTAATGCTGTAAAATGTTGTGGAATCTGGAGTCAATGTGCCATCACCGCTCATAGTCTTTGGAGTCACAGAGCTTTACAGTATAGAAACAGACCCTTTGGTCCAACTCGTCCATGCTGACCAGATAAACTAAATTGATCCAGTCCCATTTGCCAGCATTTAGCCCACATCTCTCTAAACACTTCCTATTCATATACCCATACAGATGCCTTTTAAATATCGTCATTGTACCAGCCTCTACCACCTCCCCTGAAAGCTTGTTCCATATACATACACTACCTTCTTCATGAAAAAGTTGCCCTACAGGTCTCTTTTAAATCTTTCCCCTTTCACCTTATACCTATGCCCTTTAGTTTTGGACTCCCCTACCTTGGGAAAAAGACCTTGATGATTCACCCTATCCATATCCCTCATGATTTCATAAACCTACCAAGTCATCCCTCAGCCTCCAACGCTCCACACCTATTTAACTTCTCCCCTAAAGTTCAAACGCTCCAGTCCTGGCAACATCCTGTTCTGAACCCTTTCACGTTTACCAACATCTTTTCAGCCAAATGGAGATTGTCACTTTTCAAATGATACATGAGCAAAAAGGCATTAACAATATAACTGAGCTCAAGGCCTGTAATTTCTTTAATTTAGAAGATTTGGAGATAACTTAATTGAAACATGGACAATCCTGATGGAACATGACCTGGTGAATGTGGAAAGGATGCTTCCTCTTGTGGGAGAATCTAGAACTAGGGTCATAGTTTAAAAACAAAGAGATGTCCATTTTAGAAAGAGATGATGAGAAAGATTTTCTCTGAGTGTTGAGAATTTTGGAATTCCCCTCCACATAAAAGCAACAGGTGCAGGATCTTAAAATACGTATGAGGCAGTGGTAGGTTCCTGATGACAAATGGGGGTGAAAGATCGCCAGGAATGTAGAGTTGAGGTTAAACTCAGAAGTCATTTCGTACCGAATGACTCAAAGGGTCAAGTGGCCTATTCTTGATTTTGTTCATATGATTCCACCACTTGGCCATTAGAGCTATCACTGATATTGAGGGACCATATGAAAGACGGGATGGTCATGCCTTCTTCAATTCACTGTTGGTCTAATGGAACAGTACCTTCAGTGATGCTGAGAGGAGCTGTTGGAGCTTCTAATTGCGAATCCTGCCAGCAAAGTTGCTGAGACATGAGACTGGCATTTCAGGATGGGGAAATTGCCAAGTTCATAAAACAAGGTGACAACCTGAGGAGCTCAGCAGAAAATGAGGGGCGAATGTTCACACCATTAATCAGACACCAGCTCCTGGCATCACCTAGATCCCTAGGAAGTCAAGTGAAACTCAATTATCCTCTTTTATTTTGAGTATTCAGAGATGTGGTTTGTATGGAAATGTAATGACTATCACATCAGAATTATCCCTCTGGATGCACCAGTCACAGGACGGGGTCAGCAGCAACTCAAGCCAACCTTTCATCCACTGACTCCATCTACATTTCTCGCTGCCTCAGGAAGGCAGCCAACATCATCAAAGACCCAGTTATTAATCTTTTTCATCAGGCATAAAATACAAAAGCTTAAACATGTTTCAACTGATTCAAGAACAGCTTCTTTCCCACTGTTATTAGATCTCTGAATGCACTTCTCAAATTTTAAATTTAATGCCGATTTCACTCTTTGTGTATCTTCTCTGCAGCCATAACATTTCATTTTTCACTCTGTTCTATTACCCTAATGGACCTTGTATGGTATGATCTGCCTGTACATTACACAAAACAAAACTTTTTACTGTACCTAGTGTAATAATGTGACAGTAACAAACCAAATCAAATCAAAGAGGGCCAGTGACAGCCCAGTTCAGACAGACATGAAGCTTGGGCAATGGCTCTCCCGGATTGCCTTTGGGCTCGGTACTTCAAAGATTTGCCCGAGACTCCCCATTCTTCCTGTTTGTTGCTTCTTGCTTTCGATGTCCAATTGTCGGTTGAAAACCAATTTGCAACAGTGCAGCGGAGAAGCTTCCTACGTGGTGGCAGCAGGACCAACCAGAATAAATACTCCTCAATATCCAGCCACAGGCTTTCCCCTCCAAAGCTGTCGTCCTCCAACACTTACCTCCTTGCCAATTACAGTTTCTGCCCTTAGAGGATCAACAAGGAAAGAGTGAACCTGTGATTGAAGGAGGAATTCCTCAAATTCTGTTTGTCCCTGTGTACTGCTCTGCAAATCGCAATTTTATAGGTAAGTTCCCACTCTCTCTGACTGACAGCCAAGTTGCAATCTCTCTTTTAGGCTCCAAACCTTCATTAGCTCCAAAGGTTGGAGTGCATATATTGAAACAAAGGTAGTAGGCTTCCGAGAAGCCAATGCCCATGATGTTGTTGAAGAAATTCACCAGGGTAGTGTCATTAATCCAGTATCTTCAATTGTTTCAATTATGCTCCTGCCCACAAAGGTCAGAAAATGAACGCTTGACATTGCAGTGTTTAATACCATTCACTATTCCTCAGGCACTGAAGCAGTCTATTACCAGCATATACATTTTGGACAGCAACCAAGATTCCTGATGAAGGGCTTATGCCCAAAACGTTGATTCTCCTGCTCCTTCGATGCTGCCTGACCTGTTGTATTTTTCCAGCACCACTCACTTGACTCTGATCTCCAGCATCTGCAGTCCTCACTTTTCTCCTAATATTTATGCCACACAAGTGCCAGGCAATCATCATCATGAACAAGATAAAATATAACCACTTCTCCTCAACATTTGATTTTATCATCATTCCAACCTCATGGTGTCACCGTTGATCAGAAACTAAACTGGACCAGCTACACAAATACATGGTGACAGGAGCACATTAGGCAATGGGAAATCTTCAGCAAGCAAATCATCTTCTGATTCCAGACAGTCTTTCCACAATTTATAAGGCACAAGAAAAAAACGTGCAATGGAACACTCTCTATTAAATAAATAGGTGCCACTCCAAGAACACTTAAGAATCGCAATGCCATTCAACATAAAGCAAGCCAGCTAACAAATGCCCCATTCATCATTCTAAATTTGCACTCTCTCCTCTCAGTAGTGGCAGCTTTCACAAGATGCATTCAAGCAGCTTAGCATTGCACCTTCAACAGCATCTTCCAAGCCTGTAACCTTTACCATGTATAAGGACAAGGGCAGCAGATGCCTCGGATCACTACCACAATTTTTTCTCCAAGCCACGTACAATCCGACTTGAAAACTATATTGATGTCCCTCACTGTTGCTGGATTCGAATCTTGGCAGGGACTCCATCTGCCATTTCTCCACCTATATCTGCAACATATTTATATACTGCTGTATCCTTTGACGACCTTCTACACTATCACAACTCCACCGATCTTTGTGTTATCTGAAAACTTACTAAACCACCCATCCACATTTTCTTCCAAGTCATTTATATAAGTCACAAACAACAAAGGTTCCTGTGGAACACCATTGGTCATGGGTCTCCAGCCAGAAAAACACCCTTCCGCCCCAACCTCTGACTTCTATAGATAAGCCAATTCTGAATCCAAGCAGCCATGGATCCCATGCATCTGGATCTTCTCAGTGAATCTACAATGAGGGACTTCGTCAAAAGCCTTATTAAAATAAATGTAAACTGCGTTCACTGCTCTGCGCTTGTGGTTTTTCTTGAGGAGGTGATGAGAGTGATCAATCAAATTGGTAAGATTTGACATGCCCCACACAAAGGCAAAAGTGAATACTGCAGATGTTGGAGATTAGAGTCAAGAGAGTGGTGCTGGAAATGCACAACAGGTCAGGCAGCATCCGAGGAGCAGAAAATCGACGTTTCGGGCAAAAGCTCTTCATCAAGAATGAGGCTGGGAGCCTTGGGGGGGTGGAGAGATAAAGGGGAGGGGGTTGGGGCTGGGGGAAGTAGCTGAGACTACAATAGGAGGATGGAAGTGGGGATAAAGCTGATAGGTTGGAGGGGAGGATGTAGCAGATAGGTGAGAAGGAAGATGGACAAATGAGACAGATCATGAGGACGGTCCTGAGCTGGAAGGTTGGAACTAGGGTAAGGTTGGGGGCGGGGAAATGAGGAAATGCCCCACACAAAGCCACGTTAACTGTCCCTAATTAAGCCATGCTTTTCCAAATGGGCATAAATCCAATCCCTAAGAATTCTCTACAATAGCTTCCCAACCACTGATAGATAATTTCCTGGATTAGAGCTGAAAATGTGTTGCTGGAAAAGCGCAGCAGGTCAGGCAGCATCCAGGGAACAGGAGAATCGACGTTTCGGGCATAATCCCTTCTTCGGCTTCTGCCCGAAACGTCGATTCTTCTGTTCCCTGGATGCTGCCTGACCTGCTGCGCTTTTCCAGCAACACATTTTCAGCTCTGATCTCCAGCATCTGCAGACCTCACTTTCTCCTCAAAAATTTCCTGGATTACACAGGAAACTATAATTTCTTGGATTATCCCAGTTTCCCTTCTTGAACAGAAGATATGTTTTTGTTGTGTTTTTATTGTTTCTGGTGCCTTGTTGGAAGCTAGGTGCTCATTTCAATTTTATTCTCATTTGACTTTTCTTACTATGCCATTTTGGAGTCAACCGCATTACTGTCCATCTGGAGCTACATGTCGGGCAGACTAGGCAAGACAGCCAATTTCATTCCCTGGAGGTTATTTGTGAATCAGTTGGGTTTTTGCAACAATCTGGTAGTTTGGTGGTTAGTATTAATGAGATGAACAGTCTTTTTTTCTGATTTAATTAATTCTCTAATTGCTGTGCTGGGATTCGAACTCCTTCCTCTGGAGGATTAGACCTGGGCTTCTGGATTGACTTCTATCCTGACATTAATCCTATGCAGCATCCTCATTTTTAATCCTTTGCCGAATTCCAATTCAAAGATTCTGGTTAGTGTAAAGAAGAGTGGTGGTTACATTCCCTGTGAGGAATACTCTGCATGGGACGGGTAATGCTGCTATGATTTCCACAACATTTACATTTTTGTGAAGGGATGGTTTGTAATGATTTGTTTTAATAAGTTGCAAATGATTTTCCCACAGAGACAGCAAACAGCACTTCACATCGCAGCAGAGAATGGCAGGCACGTGATTGCTGACATGATCCTCACATCAGGTGTAAATTTAAAACTAGTTGATAAGGTGACTTGATATCTTATTTTCCTTCAGTGTTGTCAGTCTTTGCTCATCCTTGATTTTTATTTAATGTCTGCTGTTTTACAGAAATATGTTCACTGTAGATTATCTGGATGCACTCAGGACTGTACAGACAATACAATTTTATTTTCAATTAGTTCATAGGATGTGGATGTCACTGCATAGGGCAGCATTTATTGTCCATCACTCAGAGGTCAGTTAGGAGTCAGCCACATTGCTGTGGATCTGGAGTCACATGTAAGAAACCAGGTAAGGAAAACATTTTGCTTCCCTAAAGGATAATAATGAACATTTGAAAATTGGCACCAGTTTCATAGTCATCATTAGACTCTTAATTCCAGGTTGAATTCAAATTCAATCATCTGCTTTGGTGGGATTTGAACAAGGTCGCCAGAACACTACTTGCATGTCTGGATTAATAGTCTCACAACAATGCCACTAGACCATCACCTCCCCAAGTATGGGTCAAGACTTATCCGATTGTGGAGTCTCTCTCCCCTCACCCAAAGAATTGGTGGGGAATTCATCCTGACCAATACTGGCTGCCCTGAAGCCATTTAAAGAATAAATTGGCTAGAAATTGAATGATGCCACTCACTCTCAAGAAAGTTTAAGCATAGAGAGCTGCTGGCCCACTTGACACACTAGTTTCCCCACTGCCTGCCATCCAGTCCTCACCTGGGAAATGTTTTATACAATCACACCTATGTTCTGATCATGGTTGCAGAATAGTAAATGGGTGATATGCACTCTATAAAGCTGCATATAGGACAAACAGGGCAATTATGGCTTGACTTTGTAGACCATGTTGTCCTCTTGTTGATTTACAACTGACAATCAACCATCATCTCTTGTTGCAAAAACCCATCTGCTTCACTGATGCTCTATAGGGTAGGGAAATTGCTTTTTTACCTTGTCTAGCTTATATGTAACTCCAGACACACAGCAATGTGGTTAACTCTTAGATTCCCCCTTTGAAATGACCCAATGAGCTGCTCAGTTTTATCAAACCACTACAAAAGAAATACTCCAGACACTGGAAAACAACAAGTACAAACTAGACTCTTCCAAGTCCCATTTACTAGCATGTGGCACTTGTGCCAAAATTAGATCTGTCCAAACAACTAACAGGTTGACAAAGTCGTCCTCTAATCACCATCACTATCTCTGTTTTGTCCTATTGGACAGACTGGGATCTGACTGGGATATAGTTCGGAGAGAGTTGCCTTAGGCCTCATCAACACTGAGTCTTAAGGCATTTACATATAGAACATTGCAGCGCAGTACAGGCCCTTCGGCCCTCAAAGTTGCGACGCCCTGTCATACTAATCTGAAGCCCATCCCACATACACTATTCTATGTACGTCCATATGCCTGTCTAATGACAACTTAAATTCACTTAAACTTGGCGAATCTACCACCGTTGGGGCAAAGCATTCCATACTCTGAGTAAAGAAACTACCTCTGACGTCTGTCTTATACATATCTCCCCTCACTTTAAAGTTGTGTCCCCTCGTGTTTGCCATTCCCATACTTGGAAAAAGGCTCTCCCTTTCCACCCTATCTAACCCTCTGATTATTTTTATGTCTCGATTAAGTCACCTCTCAACCTCCTTCTGTCTAACGAGAACAGCCTCAAGGCCCTCACCCTTTCCTCGTAAGACATTCCTTCCATACCAGGCAACATCCTAGTAAATCTCCTCTGCACTCTTTCCAAAGCTTCCACATCCTTCTTATAATGCGGTGACCAGAACTGTACACAATACTCCAAATGTGGCCGTACCAGAGCTTTGTACAGCTGCAGCATAACCTCCTGGTTCCGGAACTCAATCCCTCTATTAATAAAGGCCAAAACACTGTATGCCTTCTTAACAACCCTGTCAATCTGGGTGGCAACTTTCAGGGATCTGTGTACATGGACACCGAGATCTCTCTGCTCATCTGCACTCCCAAGAATCTGAACATTAGCCCAGTACTTTGCATTCCGATTACTCCGTCCAAAGTGTATCACCTCACACTTGTCCACATTAAACTCCATTTGCCACCTCTCAGCCCAGCTCTGCATCCTATGTCTCTCTGCAACCTACTACATCCTTCGTCACTATCCACAACTCCACCAACCTTAGTGTCGTCCACAACTTTACTAACCCACCCTTCTAAGCCCTCATCCAGGTGATTTATAAAAATGACGAACAGCAGTGGACCCAACAACCGACCCTTGCGGTACGCCGCTAGTAACTGGACACCAAGATGAACATGTTCCATCAACTACAACCCTCTGTTTTCTTTCAGCAAGCCAATTACTGATCCAAACTGCTTTGTCTCCCACAATCCCATTCCTCCGCATTTTGTTATAGCCTACTGTGGGGAACCTTATTGAATGCCTTGCTGAAATCCATATACACCACATCAACCGGTTTACTCTCATCTACCTGTTTGGTCACTTTGTCAAAAAAAGTCAATAAGATTCGTTTACAAACGATTTCGTTTACCTACCCTTTACAAAACCGTGCTGACTGTCCCTGATCAGATTATTCTTTTTTTTTTTTTAATAATATATTTTTATTAAGAAAAAATAGATTTTTAAATATTACAACAAATACAAAACAATGCAATTCAAAACAGTACAAAGCTAAACTCAAATAATAAAAAAAATTCCTCAGCCCACCCTCCTATACGAATGTATAAACATATATAGAGAAGTATAAACTTAAAAAAAACCTAAACTAGCTATTTAACTAACTAAATAAATACCTAACAACAAATAAATAGTAATAGCTCAGCCCAGCCAAACAAAACACTCATACATCCAGTATTCCCTGGATATTGGACTCATGAATCACAATCGTCTCGGCTATATAAAAGCCCTTGTTAGTGTGGCAGATAAATCTGTGTCCAGGTATTTCAAAAAGGGTTGCCATGTCTTGTAAAAATTCTCAGTTTTGTGGTGTACCATATTTGTGAGAAGATTTGTGAGAAGAATGTAAAGTAATCTAAAACTATCCAGGGGAATATGCTCCATAACAATCTTCCGCCAACCCGACAGGCCTGGGGGGTTTTCTGATATCCAACCTAGCAAGATATTCTTCCTTGCACAGAATGTAAGAATATTGAAAAGTTTTTCCTTATGCGAGTCTGCAGGAAATACAATGGGTAGGCCCAAAAGGAGCAAAATAGAGTCCTTCCCCACCCCTACACCTAAAATCCTCTCCATTGCACCCACCACAGCGCTCCAATATGTTTGAAGCCTGTCACAAGACCAAAGACAATGGGTAAGAGTATCCATACAGACCTTGCACTTGGGACATGCTGAAGATACCCCTGGTTTAAATTTTGACAAACGGTCTGGGCTAAGTGGACCCTATGGAGAATCTTCAACTGTAAATTGCAAATTGATATCTTCCTTGTATTCTCCCAAATATCCTCCCATGCCTCTGAAGAAACTTCAACACCCAGCTCTCTTTCCCACATCTTGCAGAGTCGACCCAACTCATCTGAGGTGGCACCCCCCAATTGGTGATATAGAGAATTGACAGAGAGTGTACTCTTAGCCCTTAGTACCCCTCTTTCTATGTCAGATTTGTAGGGATCAGTCAAAAGTATGGTCTTTTTTTGAATAAAATCCCTAACTTGAAAAAAGCGAAAGAGGTCTCTATTAGGTAACTCGTACTTCCGTACTAACTGATCGAAGGACGTCATTACATCTCCCTCAAATAAATCACCCATGCAAGACATACCCCTAGCTGCCCAACATTTAAATCCTGAATCTATCATACCTGGTTGAAAACTTGGCATACCCACTAAAGGTGTAAACAAAGATGTTTTGCCGAATTGTCCTCCATGCTTTAACAGTATTGATGACTATTGGGTTATGGCAATATTCCCTAACTGTCCTCATCTTGTCCAAAAACAGCAAACTGGTAAGGGGGCACCTTGCCTGGGAGACTTCGATATCTAGCCATATTGAAAGAGTGTCTCCACAAACCCAATCACTTACGTAGGTCAAAAGCGAGCTTAATTGGTAAGTTTTAATGTCCAGAAGGTCTACTCCCCCCAATCTGTGAGGCAACTGCAGTTTGGCTAATTTAATAAGGGGCCGTTTACGGCGCCAGATAAAGGAGCTGAACCAACTGTTCAGTCTCCTGAGTGTTTGTTTATTGAAAATCAGGGAGAGCATCCGTATAGGGTATAGCAAACAAGGGAAAATATTCATCTTAATAAGCGCTATCCGACCCAACCATGAAACTGGAAGTGCCTCCCATCTTTGGAGATCTTGTTTAAATTTTTCAAATAATTGAGTAAAATTGGCTTTGAGCAGCCAATCCAGAACTGGAGTAATGAATACGCCCAAATACACAAAACCCCCCTGTGACCACTTAAATGGGAATCTATAGTCACTCTCAAGGGCCAACTCTTTCGTATGGGCGGCTCGGTGGCACAGTGGTTAGTACTGCTACCTCAGCGCCAGAGACCCGGGTTCAATTCCCGCCTCAGGCGACTGTGTGGAGTTTGCACGTTCTCCCCGTGTGTGCGTGGGTTTCCTCCCACAGTCCAAAGATGTGCAGGTAAGGTGAATTGGCCATGCTAAATTACCCGTAGTGTTCGGTATGGGTGAGTTGCGCTTCGGCGGGTCAGTGTGGACTTGTTGGGCCGAAGGGCCTGTTTCCACACTGTAATGTAATGTAATCTAATCTAATCTAAAGACCACCCATAGGCATAGCCTCTGATTTAGCAAAATTAATCTTATACCCTGAAAAAGCGCCAAACGCGTGAATGCATTGTATCAGGCAAGGCACTAAGACTGCTGGATTTGTCAAGAAAATTAGAACATCATCTGCATACAGCGAGGTCTCATGTAATTTTGACCATAAATAGGCATCTAACCATCTCAACAACCTTCACTTCTCCCAGCTAGAGCCGCATGGCAAGCACAAGCTAAAAAGAATAAACACCCTATAGAATATCAATTTGAATTAAAAAAAATTCTTTTATAAAAAAAAGAGGAATAAATACCCCACCCATCCTTTGGTATGTCCTAACTTAGAAATTTAAAATGTACATCTTAACCACCGCCAGACATAGTTTGAACCAAATAATTATCAATAGAGGAAAAAAAGGGGAAAAAAACAAAGCTCCAACCGGATTTCCTCCATTTCTTTTACAGAATGATAAACGCATACCCAAGCAACAATATTTATACATACTACAATTGTTTAAATTAGGTTAGTTTGTCCACAATGTCTCTTGCACTGCCGGATATCTCAGGGAGTACTGAATTTTCGTTTCTGGACCACAGCCGCTGAAAAGTCCTGAAAAAACATGATCTTAGACCCCTCGTAAATTAGGGCCTTTGAATCCTTCCCCTGGAGTCTGGAAGCCTCCATGACTCTCTCCTTATCCCAGTAATGATGGAACCACACCAGGAAAGGACGAGGGCATTGACCCAGACCCGACCTCCGTGCTGCGATCCAGTGAGCCCTCTCTATCTTCAATCCTCTCATGCCAGTCTCCAAGTCAAGGAATTTCAGAAGCCAATCTTCAACAAATTCCTCAGGCTGCTCACCTTCCTTACCCTCAGGCAGACCGATGATCCAAATGTTTTTTCTCCTGCCCCTGTTTTCAAGATCATCCACTTGGTCACGCAAATTGCGAACCTGCGTCTTCAGGGCTTGGATCTCTTCCTTGAATGAACTGGCATCAGCTTCCACCACTGTGACCCTGTGCTCCACCTCATCTGTCCTCTTCTCCAGGTCTCCCAGCTGCTGCTCATGCTTCTGCAGCGTGAGAGAGACTGGAGCCAGCTTCTCTTCAATCTGTTTCCCCAACATCTCGCGAGATTTTGAGAGCTGGTTCACCGGGTCCTGGAGAGTAATCGGCTCCGAGGCTGCTGCAGGCTGAGCTGCAGGCCCAGCCTCAGATGCTCCTCCCTTTTTAGGCATTTCTGGACAGCTGAAAATACAGGTAAGTCAATTTTTAAATGTTTCTCGGGGCTCCACAATCTTACCAACGCCCCAAGAAATCCTGATGGCCTGGGTTGGGTGGGTTAAAGGACCATCCTGCACCTGCTGCGATGCGAAGCTCTTCTCAGATCGCCGCCATCTTAGATCCCCTCAGATTATTTTCTAGATGGTTATAAATCCTATCTCTTATAACCTTTTCCAACATTTTACCAACAACTGAAGTGAGACTCACTGGTCTGTAATTACCAGGGTTGTCTCTACTACCCTTTTTGAACAAGGGAACCACATTTGCTATCCTCCAGTCCTCAGGCACTTTTCCTGTAGACAATGATGATTTGAAGATCAATGTCCCAGAGGATCCTAGGATAGATCCCATCCGGCCCAGGGGACTTGTCTATTTTCACACTCTGCAGTATTTCTAATACCTCTTCCTTGTGAACCTCAATCTCTTCTAGTCGAGATGCAAGTATCTCTGTATCTTCCTCGCCAACATTTTCATTTTCTATAGTGAACATTGTCGAAAAATATTTATTTACTGCTTCCCCTAACTCCTCTGACTCCACACACAACTTCCCACTATTATCCTTGATTGGCCCTAATTTAACTCTCATCATTCTTTTATTCCTGACACACCTATGGAAAGCCTTAGGGTTAACCCTGATCCTATCCGCCAACAACTTCTCATGTCTCCTCCTGGCTCTTCTGAACTTTTTTTTTAGGTCTTTTCTGAGTTCCTTGTAACCCTCAAGCACCCTGAGTTTTCACATTTTGTCCTAACATAAGTCGTCTTCTTCTTCTTGACCAGGGATTCCACTTCCATAGTAAACCAGGGCTCACGCCCTCCCTGCCTGACAGATACATACTTATCTAGGACACACAGGAGCTCTTCCTTGAATAAGCTCCATATTTTTAATGTGCTCATCCCCTGCAGTTTCCTTCCCCATTCTATGCTTCCTAAATCTTTCCTAATTGCATCGTAATTTCCCTTCCCTCAGCTGTAACTCTTGCTCGGTGGAGTACACCTATCCCTTTCCATCACTAAAGTAAACCGGACAGAATTGTGATCGCTGTCTCCAAAGTGCTCACCTACTTCCAAATCTAACACCTGGCCAGGCTCGTTACCTAGTACTAAATCTAAAGTGGCTTCGCCCCTTGTAGGCCTGTCTACGTACAGTGTCAGGAAGCCCTCCTGCAAACACTGGACAAAAACTGACTCATCTATAGTACTCGTACTGTAGTGATCCCAGTCAATATTTGGCTAGTTGACAACTACCCTGCCTCTCTCATTCCTATCGAGAATCATCTTTGCTATCCTTACTTGAGACATAGACTTGAGGCATTGGAAAAGGAACCATCTGCTGACCTTAGTGACCACCCCTCTCCAGGACCCCAATGATGAATCAGTGCATCTCCATGTTGGACAACTGTAGGAAGAAGCACTTAGAATGGCAAGGAGAATATCAGTCATCACTCAGGTTATCTTGGTTGTGACATTACTGCATGAGTTGGCCTACACCTAAAAATAATAGCTGAACAAAGCTGCTAGAAGGGTCTGTTGCATATGGTGAGGGAATTAACAAAAAATAAGGAGAAACTGAAGACTGTAGATGCTGGAGATCAGACTTGAAACGTGTGGCGCTGGAAAAGCACAGCATGTCAGGTGGCATCCGAGGAGCAAGAGAATCAATATTTCAAGCATAAGCCCGTCGTCAGGAATGCGCGGGGGATGGGGTCTGTGAGAGAAATAGGGTGGAGGTGGGGGTGAGGTAGCTGGGAAGGCGATAGATAGAGGCAGGTGGGGAGTGACTGTGATAGGAGGGGATGGTGGACCGGATAGATGGGAAGGAAGGTGGACAAGTAGGACAGTTCACGAGGGTGGTGCCAAATTGGAAGATTGGCCCTGGGATGAGGTGGGGGGAGGAGCAATGAGGAAACTGGTGAAGTCGACATTGAAACTCTGTGGTTGGAGGGTCCCTTCTCTGGTGGTGAGGACTGCAATTTCAGCTACAATCAGACACCACCACCAGACATATTTCCCTCCCCATTCCTATCGGCATTCTGCGGAGACCATTCCCTCCGTGACTCCCTCGTTAGGTTCACATCCCCCCCCACCAACCCACCCTCCACTCCCGGTATCTTCCCTTGCCGCCACAAGAGGTGTAAAACCTGTGCCCACACCTCCCCCCACCTCACCTCCATCCAGGGCCCCAAAGGATCCTTCCTTGCCTGACAGAAACTTTCCTGCACATCTAAACACCTCATCTACTGTGTCCATTGCTCTTGATGTCGGTCCTCTACGTTGTGGAGATAGGATGCCAACTCGTCCAACTTTTCAGGGAACGTCTCAGGGACGCACGCACGAAACAATCACACCACCCTGTGGCCGACCACTTCAACTCTCCCTCCCACTCAGCAGGCCCTGCGTCTCCTCCACCACCAAACCCAAGCCACCCAATGCCTGGAGGAAAAACGCCTCATCTTCCGCCTTCAGACTCTCCAACCACACAGCATCAATGTCGACTTCACCAGTTTCTTCATCCCCCCCTCCTCATCCCAGATTCAACCTTCCAACTTGGCACCGCCCTCTTAAACTGTCTAACATGTCCATCTTCCTTCCCACCTATCCAGTCCACGATCTCCTCCGACCTATCAACATCACCCCGCCACCTGCATCTTACCTATCGTTTTGCAGCTACCTCACCCGTACCCCATCCTCCTATTTATCTCTCAGTTACCTCCCCCACCCCTCCGCAATTCCTGATGAGGGCTTATGCTTGAAACATCGATTCTCCTGCTCCGCGGATGCTGCCTGACCTGACCTTTTCCAGCGCCACATTTTTCAACTAACAAAGAAAAACCTAATTGACCTCATCCTTACCTGTTGCAGATACTACTATAAAGAACAACATTGATAGGAGTCAAAGAGATCTACAGCACAGAAAAAGGCCCTTTGGTTCACCATGTCAGCGCCAGTCAAAAACAACCACAATTAACTATTGTAATCCTATTTTCAACATTTCACCCAGAGCCTTGTATGTCTTGGCATCACAAGTGCACATCCAAATACTTCTTTAATGTTATGAGGGTTTCTACCTCTTCCATCCTTCCAGGCTCCAACCACCTACATCTCCCCCAAACCAACTGCCCCTTCCCTTAAATCTATGCCCCCGGTCATTGATCCGTCCATCAAAGAGAACAGTTCTTGCCTGTCCAACTTTGCTATATCACTCATAATTTTATATATCACAATCATCCTGTCTAAATCTCCGCTGCTCCAAAGAAAGTATTCCCAGTCTCTCCAATTTGTGTTAATAATTCAAATTCGGCCACCCAGGCAACATCCTAATAAATCTCCTCTGCACCCTGTCCGATGCTATCACATCCTTCCTTGAATGTGGATTCAAGAACTGCACACAATACTCTAGCTGCAGCCAAACCAACATCATATATAGTTCCCTTCCAACATCATAGCCTCCCTATTATTAAACTCTATGCCTAGACCAATAACGGTAAGTATACTATATCCCTTCTTAACCAATTTATCCATTTGCCCTGATACCTTAAGAGACTGGTGTTTATGCACAATAAGGTTCCCCTGTTCCTCAGTGCTTTGCAGGGTTCTGCCATTGAGTTTGCCTTGCCTTGTTTGTCCTGCCCAAGTTCATCACTTCATATTTATCCAGGTGAATTCCATTTGCAACTGATCAACCCATCTGATCAGCCCATCTCTTATAGTCTAAGGCTACACTCCTCACTATTTACCATAACACCAGTTTATCTATTGTCTGAGAACTTATTGATTAATCCTCTTGCAGTCAAGTCTAAAGCATCTATATAAATCATGAACAGGAACATCTCCAACACAGATCACTGTTGGACCTCAATGGACACAGACTTCAACTCAGAAAAACACCCTCAACCATCACCCTGCCACTCAGCCAATTCTGGATCCAATTTGTCAAATTTCCATGGAATTTATAGGGCTTTTACTTTTGCTATCGGTGCAGTTTGCTATCCCATGCAGTTTGAAAAATTAAATCAAGATAGTAAGACATGATCTCCCCTTAACAAAATCATTCTGACTATTCTTGATTAATCCCTGACTCTCCAAATGCAGATTAATTCTGTCCCTCAGAATTGCTCCCAATAGTTTCCTCACCACTAAGGTTGGGCTGACTGGTTTGTAGTTTTCTGGTTTATCTTTTGTTCCATTCTTGAACAGTGGTACCACATTGGTTGTCCTCCAGTCCTCTGGCACATCTCCTGTAGCCAGAGAGAAGTTACGAAAGTTGCAGTCACGCTGCCATTTCCTTCCTTGTCTCGCTCAACAACCTGGGATACATGTCATTCAGCCCCGGACATTTATCTACCTTTAAGTCTTCCAGACCGCTCAGAATCTCCTTCCTGTACATGCCAATTTCTTAAATCGTGTCACAGACCTTTTCTCTGATCTCTATACCCATTTTATCAAGTGAACACCAACACAAAGTCTTCATTTAGAACCCAATCTACATTCTCTGGCTCCATCCACAAATTATTGCTGCAGTTCTTATTGGGCGTAGTCTTTCCTTTGTTATCCCTTAATGTACCTGTAAAGCAACATAGGTTTTACCTTTATTTTATCTGCCAGTATCCTTTAATGTCCCCTTTTAGCTCTCTAATCTCCATTTTAACTTCCCTTTTGCACATTCTAAACTCCCTCCTCTCAGGCTTCTGCTGTTTGAGCCCATAGCATTTACTTCTTCCCGACCTCTCCGGCCTATCACCCTCACCCTCACCCTCACCTCCTTCCACTTATTGTATTCCCAGTGCCCCCCCCCCACCCCCCACCACCACCACCTTTTATCTCAGCCCACCAGCCTCATTCCTGAAGAAGGGCTTATGCCCAAAACGTCGATTCTCCTGCTCCTCGGATGCTGCCTGGCCTGCTGCGTTTTTCCAGCACCACACTTTTCAACTCTGGTCTCCAGCATCTACCACCAACCTCCCTTCTTCTCTTAGTCCAATTCAATGTACATCCCTTAATATCCAACGTTCATAGGATTTGATGGTCCCAACCTTTTTCTTTATTGAAATATTTTGGCGCTGTACTTTGCATATTCCTTCTGAATTGTTATACCTGAAAGCATCTGGTCCCAGTCCATTCTGGCCAAATCATATTTGATCTTACTGAAATCAGCAAATCTTTATATCATCAACTGGACAAAATCGGAATTGTGATGGAATATTCTCTCCATGACCGGATGAGTGCAGCTTCAACAGCACTCAAGAGGCTTGACTCCTCCTGAAGAAGGGTTATCCCCAAAATGTTGACTTTGCCAACACTTGATGCTGCCTGACTTGTTGTGTTCTTCCACCTCCTGCTTGTCTGCCTTAGAGTCCAGTATCTGTAGGTTTTTTTTGTCTCTAACCATTTAGGACAAGGCAATTTGCCTGATTGGTATCAGATCCACATTCCTCCACCACTGATGCTCAGTAGCAGTATGTACTTTCTACAAGATGCATTGCAGAAATACACCAAACTCCACAAAGCACTTCCAAACCTACAATCATTCATCTAGACGGACGAGGGCAGCAGATTCATGGGAACACCATCAAACCACCATCGCCTACAAGTTGCCCTTGAAGCCACCCACTGGTGTGACTTGGAAATATATCACCATTCCTTCAGTTTCACGGGTCAGTATCCTCTCAATATCCTCTGTACCACTTTCCCTCATGGTATTGTTAGTATACCTACATTAAATAGGTTGTAGTGGTTCCAGAAGTAGCTCATCATCACAACTGGAGATGGCAACTAGGAATGAGCAACTAATGCTGACCCAGTCAGCAACCCACATCCAATGAATGAATAAAAACAAACTAAACAGTATCCTGAGTTTGATTGATCAGTGGTATTCATGCTACACAATTACCAGATATCGATCATCAGTAATGAGAGGCAATTTAACCATCTCACTTTTATATTCAATAGCATTACCGTCCCTTAATCTTCAACTGATAACATCCTGGGGTTACTATTGACTAGAGATTAAGTAGGACCAGTCAGGTAATCTCAGTGGCTACAAAAACAACTAGGAATCTTGCAGTGAGTAATTCCCTGATGCCCCAAACCCTGTGCATCATCTAGAAGGTAGAAATTAGAGGTGAGATAGAATACCTTCTATTTGCTCTTAGACCGCTCAAGCTTGTAATCCACTGGAACAATACAGCCTGTTTGATTGCCACTCCATTTACCACCTTTAATATTCACTCCTTCTTCCAAAATAGCACACTAGCAGCATTGTATACCATTGCCAAGATACACTACAGTCATAAGAACATAAGAACTAGGAGCAGGAATAGGCTGTCCAGCCCTCCGAGCCTGCTCTGCCATTCAATAAGATCATAGCTGATCTTTCAATCAAAAGACTCAAAAAGTTCCTTTGATTGTACATATTAAACTCACAACATTTACCATCTAAACAAAGGCAGCAAATTTATGGAAGGCTAGCACCAGCAAGTTTCCCTCTAATACAGACACCCTCCTGACTTGGAACTATTTTGCAATTCCTTTGTTTTTGATGAGTCAAAATCCTTGAACATCTTCCCAAATAACATTGTGAGTTTTTTTAAACTGCGCCACCTCCAATGGATATATTGATTCAAAGAGACTCATCTTCACCTTCTCAGCAACAATTAGGAATGTCCAACGAATGTTGACAGAGTCAGTATAGTCCACAGGCTGTTTAAGAATAAAAATAATAGGTTAGGTGTGAGTGCCAGGAATGTGAAACTAAATTTGAAAACAGTCCCACGATTATTACCCAAGCTGCATGCAAAGTAGTATGGACATCAGGGAGGTGGATACTTGGCTCAAGGAGTGATATGAGAGAGAGGTGCTCCATTTCATGGGACTAGGAATGGGAGATAATACCATTACAGCACAGAAAAGGGACCATTCAATCCATGCCATGTCTTTGTATTGCAGCCCATACAGTTGCATTCTCCAGGTCTATCATGATACTGTCACCATACCATTGCAAATTTATTTTCTTCAATTAGTCATTCAATTTTCTTTCTGAAATTTTTCATCATCTGTACTTTCAATACCTTCACGGGCAAAGACATCCAGGTCATCACCCCACATTGCATAAAATATGTTCTTCCTCACATGTCGCTGAATCTCTTTCCCAGTGTTTTAAATCCTGTCCCCTAATCCTTGCTAGTAAGAACAGCCTTTCTTTGCCTACATTATCGAAATCTGCCATAATCTTGTATACCTGTCAAATCTCCCCTGTCCTCTTTGCCCAGCTTCACCAATCTAATTTTCTGGCTAAAATCCCTTTTCCCTGAACATGTTATGATAAATCTGCGTCAGGTATGGCCTCTAACAGCCTAAAGTGTGGTGATCAGAACTGGATAAAATGGTTTAATTGTTACCCAACTACAGCTTCATAAATGTTCAGCATTACCTCCCTGCTTTTGTCCTTCAATTATTGAAGCCTAAAGTTCCATTTGTTTTCCTAGTTACACTGTCAAAAGTTCTGGTAGCTTCTAGAATCTATACATTTGAACCCTGCAGGTCCCTGTTTCCCTGCACATCATTTCGAACTGTATTATTACATACATTTTTTTTTCCTATCCCTTGTGAGTTTGTCTAAACTGTGCCACCTCCAATGGGTGTATTGATTCAAAGGGACTTACCATCACCATCTCAGTGACAGTTAGGGATGTGCAATGAATGTTGACTGAATCAGTGTAGTCCACTGGCTGTTTAAGAATAAAAATAATGGGTTAGGTGTGACGCCCTGTTAGAGTGTAAAATGGATCACCTCAAACTTGTATGAAGTTTTGTTTATTCTTGCATGAGATGTGGATATTAGTTGTGTATCCCAAATTGTCCTTGAATGAAGTTCCTTGCTAGGCCATTTAAGAAGGCAGTTAAGAGCTGCAGGTCTGGAGCCACATGTAGCTAAACCAGGTAATGACATCAGATTTCCTTCCCTAAAGGACATGTGTTTTGTACAACATTTGACAGTGGTTTCATGGTCAGCATTGAACAAGCAGATTTACATTGTATATCATGGTAGGATTCAAACCCAATATCCCCAGATTTTAGCCTGGGTTGTGGATTACTAGCCTGACTATGCCACCATCTTCCCTTCCCGTTCCACTTGTCACTCATTCTGCTAGCTTATCTAGGTCCTGTTACAGATAATGGTATCATTCTAACTCTCAGCAATACCTCCAAGTTTGGTAACATGCAGTAAATTTTAAAAGTTTACTCTATTTCAATATCCAGTTTATGTATATCAAAAAACAGTGGGCTCCAGCAGTGAACCTCAGGGTATCCTATTGTCTACTGTCCTCCAATCTCAGAACAATTTTCCATGACTCACTGATTATATCGGTGAATCCGTTTTTTTGTGAATGCTGACCCTGTTATTTCATGAGCCACAATGTTTTTAAACCAACCTTAATGTGATACTTTATTTAGATTTTAAGAATGTGTCAATGTCCATTGTTCCTTAGCCAGTTTTTGCTTTACTTCACGAAAACTGTTCAATTAAGTCAGTCAGCATGATCTATCTATTACAGGTTTGAGATGGCTCCTCTAAATTCCACACATCCAAACATTTCATCTACTGTGTCTGTTGTGCTTGAGGTGTTCTGCTTTACATTGGGTAGACAGGATGCCAATTTGTGGAACATTTCCGAGAACATCTCTGAGATAAACGCACCAAACAACCCCACCGCCCTGTGACTGACCACTTCAACTCCCACTCCGCCAAGGACAAGGCCTCCTTCACCGCCAAATCCTAGCCACCTGACACCTGGAGGAAGTACACCCAATCTTCCACCTTTGGACCATCCAACTACACAGCATCAATGTCGATTTCACCAGTTTCCTTATCTCCCCTCCCCTCACCTCATTGCAGGTCCAACCCTCCAACTAGGCACCGACCTCTTGAACTGTCCCATCTGTCCATTTTCATTCCAACCTGTCCACTCCATCCTCCACTGTGACCTATCACCATCACTCCCAACCTGCATCTGCCTATCGCCTTCCCAGCTACCTTCCCCCAGCCCCAACGCCCCTCTCCTATTTATCTCTGAGCTCCCTTCTCCCCCCCCCCCCCCCCCCCCCCCCCCATCCCAACACTCTGGCTTATGCCAGAAACATCGATTCTCCTCCTCTTCGGATCCTCCCTGAACTGCTGTGCTTTTCCAGCACCATACTTTTCTACCCTGATCTCCAGCTTCTGCACTCCTCACTTTCTCCTCTAAATTAACTCAGACCTCTCCAGATGTCCGATAACTTTTTTTCCCTGATTATTGTTTCCAAAATCTTCCCCACAACTATTGCTAAACCAATGGCTGGTCAAAGATGTCATGTTACCCAGGGTGTAATTGTCTGGTGACTGGCCTACTCTGCTTACAGGAAAGATCGGATGGTTATAAGACCATAAGACATAGGAGCTCAAATTAGACTATTCAGCTCAATGAGTCTGCTCCATCATGCAATCACGGCTGATAAGTTTCTCAATCCTTTCTCCCACTTGATCCCCTTGATACTCAAGAACCGATCTATATATATTCAATGACCTGGCCTCCAAAGCCTTCTGAGGATATGAATTCCATAGATTCACCACTCTCTGGCTGAAAATGTTTCTCCTTATCTCCATTCTAAAAGGTCATCCTTTTACTCTAAATCTACTCTGAGTCCTAGTCTCTCCGACCAACGTCCACTGTGTCCAAGTCATTCAGTATTCTGTGTGTTTCAATTAGATCACCCCTCATCCTTCTAAATATCATCAAGTATAGACTGAGAGTCCTCAAACGTTCCTCATATGTTAAGCTTTTCATTCCTGGGACCATTCTTATGAACCTCCTCTGAACACGCTCCAGGGCCAGTACATCCTTCCTGAGATATGGGGCCCAAAACTGTGCACATTACTCCAAATGAGTCCATCTTGCTGAGGACATGCAGGTCCTGGGCCTCCTCCACAGCCACTCCCTCAACGCCCAACGCTGGAGGAAGAACGCATCATCTTCCACCTCAGAACATTTCAATTCCAGGGTATCACTGTCGACTTCGCCAGTTTGCTCATTTCCCCTACCCCCACCTTACCCCAAATTGCACTGTCTCAGATCATAAGACCCTACAATGGATAGTGAGGACAGCTGAGAAGATCATCACGATCTTTCTTCCCTCCATTATAGACATTTACACCACACTCTACATCCACAAGGCCAACAGCATTGTGGAATTCCCCACAACCCCTTATTCAAACCTCCTGCCACCTGCCATTAGAGACCGAAGCACAGGGTCTCTCACAACCAGACTGTGCAACCTGCCAGCTCAGCACCATCCTCATGACCTGTCCTACTTGCCAATCTTCCTTCCCACCTATCCACTCCACCCACCTCTCCAACCTATCACCTTCATCCCCACCTCCATCCACCTATTGCACTCTTAGCTACATTCTCCCCAGCCCCATTCCCCTCCCATTTATCTCTCCACCCCGGAAGCTCCCAGTCTCATTCCTGATGAAGGGCTCCTACCCAAAACATCGATCTTCCTGCTTCTCGGATGCTGCCTGACCTGCTGTGCTTTTCCAGCACCACTCTAATCTTGACTCTGATCTCGAGCATCTGAAGTCCCCACTTTCCCCTATATTATGATCACTGCTCCTCAGGGTTCCTTCACCTTTAGCTCCCTTACCGAGTCAAGATTTACTTGTCATTTCTACCATATACAAGTGATACACTAAAAACGAGACAGCATTCCTCTAAAGCCAAGATGCTACATCGGCAACACAAATTACGCAACAGTACAGTCATACACAGAGCACAAAGTCCATAAGAAAAATCCAAAACACGCAAGACAGCACAGTAATCCTGACAAGACCAGACAAAAGGCACAGTGGTGGACAAATTATGCTGTAATAATGAATGATTATTAATAAACCATTGTTTTAGCAACAATTTGAAAAGTTGTGCAAAGAATTGCAGGTGGAATAGAGTGTGATCATACAGTGTTAAGGTGCCTGATGGCTTGGGGGAAGACACTGTTGCACAGTCTGGTTGTGAGAGATCCAGTGCTCCGGTCTCTAATGCCAGGTGGCAGGAGGTTTGAATAAGGGGTGTGTGGGGAATTCCACAATGCTGTTGGCCTTGTGGATGTAACGTGTGGTGTAAATGTCTATAATGGAGGGAAGAAAGATCGTGATGATCTTCTCAGCTGTCCTCACTATCCATTGTAGGGTCTTATGATCTGAGACAGTGCAATTTCCAAACCAGGTAATGATGCAGCTGCTCAGGGTACTCTCAATAAACCCTCTGTAGAATGTGGTGAGGATGGGGGTGGGAACTGGGCTTTACTCAACCTACGCAAAAAAGTTGAGATGCTGCTGAGCTTTCTTGGTTATGAAGCTGGTGTTGAGGGACCAGGTGAGATCCTCCGTTATGTGGATGCCAAGAAATTTGGTGCTCTTCACGATCTTCATGGGGGAACCGTCGATAGCCAGTAGAGAGTGGTCGCTCCGTGCCTTCCTGCAGTCAACAACCATCTCTTTCATTTTGTCCACATTCAGAGACAGGTTGTTGGCT
This sequence comes from Chiloscyllium plagiosum, assembly GCF_037043375.1. Classification (NCBI taxonomy): domain Eukaryota; kingdom Metazoa; phylum Chordata; class Chondrichthyes; order Orectolobiformes; family Hemiscylliidae; genus Chiloscyllium; species Chiloscyllium plagiosum. The sequence continues at coordinate 42,681,084 of NW_028270177.1, forward strand.
CTGCATCAGTCCGTTAGCCACTGTACCTCCTGTCTGTATGCTGACTCGTTGTTCCTGCTAATGAGACCCACTACAGTCGTGTCATCAGCGAACGTAATGATATGATTCGAGCTGTGCATCACTACACAGTTGTATGTCAGCAGGGTGAACAGCAGTGGATGGAGCACACAAGTCTGCCTCATTGCACAACACTAATTTCAGTATTGCCTGTTCCCCAGTGGGCTCCACCACAAGCTGATCCAAAAAGCCATCTCGTAGATGTTCCAAAAATTCCTTTTCTTGCAATCCACCACCAACCTGATTTTCCAGTTCACCTGCATATTGAAATCCCCCATGATCACTATAACTTTACACGTCTTTTCTATCACCTATCACCTATATTGCACTCCAGTTCCTGACTACTATTTGGAGGCTTGTACGTCAACTATTTATTTTTTACCTTTGCGGTTCCTCGATTCTACACTATCTGATCCTACTTCGTTTCTTACCATTGATTTGATTTCCTTTCTTACTAATGAGGCAACCCCACCCCCTCTGCCCACCTGCCTTTCTTTTCGATAGGATGCATATCCTTGAATATTCAGCTCCCAATCCTGATCCCCTTACAAGCATTTCTCCGTGATACTCCCTGCGTCATATCTGCCAATTGCGATCTGCGCCTCAAGCTCATTTACCTTATTGCTTATACTATGTGTATTCAGATATAACACCTTCAGACCAGTGTTGACCGTCCCTCTTCTCATTGTCATTCATTTGTCCAGTGTACTTGAAGTTTGATTGCTGAACCCGGTCACCCCACTATTTAGTTTAAAGCTCTGTCTATAGCCTTAGTTATGCAATTCACTGGAACTCTGATCCCAGCACATTTCAGATAAAGGCAACCCCAATGGAACAGGTCCCTTCTTCCCCAGTACTGGTGCCAATATCCCATGAATTCAAACCCATTTCTTCTACACTAATCTTTGAGCTATGCATTTACTTGCTTGATCTTATTGACTTTGTAGGAGAAAGTGAGAACTGCAGATGCTGGAGATCAGAGCTGAAAAATGTGTTGCTCGAAAAGTGCAGCAGGTCAGGCAGCATCAAAGGAGCAGGAGAATCGACGTTTTGGGCATAAGCGGTACCTACCTTCCTGAAGAAGGACTTATGCCCGAAACGTCGATTCTCCTGCTCTTTTGATGCTGCCTGACCTGCTGCGCTTTTCCAGCAACACATTTTTCAGCTCTTATTGACTCTGTGCCAATTAGCTTGTGGCTCAGGTGGTGATCCAGTGATAATTGCCTTTTTGGTTCTGCTTTTTAATTCAGCTTCTACCTGTTACTATTCCCTTAGCAGAACCTCTGCTCTAGTTTTATCTATGTCGTTGGTACCTACATGGACCACTACCACTGAATCATTACCCTCCCACTACAAGTTCTTCTGCAACCCAGATGAGATATCCTGCACCTGAGCACCAGACAGGCAACACAAGCTAACTATACCATCCCCAATTACAAGAACATTTTTTTTTCTACTCCCGCAGTGTAGTGGTCAGTCATGTTATCCTCTCTGCAGTCCCTATTCTGGTCAACACAGAACAAAATTCTTGAATCTGTTGGACAAGGACAGGGGCTGAGGCTCCTGCAACTCTATATCCTGCACCCCTGTACCTACCTCACTCACAGCCACACAGTCCTTTCCCTGACCACTGGCTGAATCTGCGTTAGTTAGTCTAAGGGGCACGACTGTCTCCTGAAACACAGCATCCAGGTAACTCTCCCCCTACCTGATGTGTTGCAATGTTTGAAGCTCAGATTCCAGCTCATCGATTCTTAGCTGAAAGAACTTTCAGCAACCAACATTTACTACAGACACGGTTACTGTGGGGTCCACCAACTCCCACAGTGTGCGGAAACAACACGTCACCTAACTCTCCATCCTTGTTTTATTTAATTAGTTTTGAATTTTTAAAAAATGTTTAAATGTATTTGTATCTCTGTCTATGCAGTTTGTAACCAATGACTAAGGTGTAGCCAATAAATAATAAGATTCAATTTAACACAGACTCCTTTTTAGCCAATCGGTTCACAGCAGCCCCCCTCCCCCCCCCACCTCGTGATGTCACTTTTCAGTTTCTTCTCAGTCGAAAATGTTTCGAATCAGAATCTCTTACTTTCCCAGAGTGCGCTCCACTCGCTCCTGGTCAGCTCCAGTCCTGAATTGCAGGCCCCAAATCCAAAAGGTAACTTTTTATAATCTCTCACCTTCCCAGAGTGTTCTCCTTTCACTCCCGCTGAACTCCAGTCCCAAAATGCCAAGTGATGCCAAGCCTTTCTACTATGACCACCCAAACCACTTTTGCAAGTTGGGGTGTAAGCCATCTATTCCAGGTGAATTATCCATTCTAAGCATGGACATCATTTCCAGTTCATTCAGCCCATCAGCTTTCATTCCATCCAATACTTCGATCACCTTTGTTTCTATTGACATTTTATCAGTATCTTCTGTCTTAGAAAATATTGACACCAAGTACTCCTTTAAGTACTTACGTCAAGTTTGTTTGTTTGTATCACCCTCTTTGTGTTTTATAGAATCCATTTCTTGTTACCAACCTACTGTTTACATGCTGACAGAAATGTTTCAGATTTCCTTTCACATTCTATTTTCATATTCTGTTTGTCAGAAGATACATATTGAAGAAATAGATTTTTAGAGTCTATAAGATTTCAAAGGGTATGAGGAGAGAGTGGGAATATGGTGCTGAAATAGAGGAACAATCATGATCATGCTGAATGATAGAATGGTCTTGATGGCCCAAACACTCCATTCTTGCTCCTATTTTCTATGTTTCTGTGTTTTACTTGACCTCTAACTTTGCTGTTTTTGACCTGGTTCTTGCTTGAAGAATTCTCTTGTTTATCATGCACATTTTTTTCTAACATCATCAAGGGATGATAGGAACATGGTACTTAACTTGCATTACGATAAAAGGGTGATCCGGAGGGAAGTGTACCACCTTTAAAACTGAGAACCATGATATTATCAATTAAAATGAGAATACTGTATGGTGGATATTTGAATAATTACATTGTGTCAGTATTTATTGTGGATGAAGTGGTCAGCATGCCTTAAATTCCAAGGGGACTGTGTTGGAATCAATGCCAGAAATTTTCTAGATGAAGGAAAATGATGACAATACAACAGATAGCCAAAACTGTAATTTTCGAACTCTTACTTTAGATTAGAATATTGTGCCAGTCACTTCTCTATTTAACCAAGGTAAGTTAGAAAACCATGGCAATTATAAACAGCCTAACATCTATGATCAAAAATTACTAGTGTATTATTAAGGATGGGGTAATGGCGACATTGAAAATTTTCACCTCATCTAAAGGAGCCATGTTAATTTTTTTAATGAAGCTGAAGTAGTGCACCGGATATAGTTATTATTTACCTATTGATGTAACTCAAATGAACATGCAGGTGCCAATTGATAAAGTCCCTCATAAGAGACTAATCTTATATAAAAATTGTGCTTCAACAGTGATGTTCTGTATTTGCTACCCAGACTTTTATAGAGTGAACTGGGACAGTATATGAAATGAGTGACAGTCCCAAATATGCTCAGTTACAATGAAGAAGGCTAGCTTTAAATCAGCCTTACAAAATGTCTTCAATAAATCTCTGCAGGAACATATTAACATTTTGCATCTTTATGGGATGTTGTTGCAATTGCCATGTACCAATTCACCACTCCACAAAGACTTGATTGATTATTTTTCGCTGATTTAACATTGTGTGCAACATAAGTCTAAGGAACAATATTCAGTGTATGGGTTTGAATTGATTAAGAATTGTTTGACAGAATTGTTGATTATTTTTCACTAGTCAACATTTTAAGGATGAAATTAATCTGATTTTTCCACTTTTGTTTTAGCAAGGAAAAACATCCTTGGAGATAGCAGCACGTGGGAACCATATCAATTTGGTTGATATGATTATCAAAGCAGACAGATTTTATAAATGGGAAAAGGTGAGTCATCTGTCATAAGGATAAAGTTCAATATTTGACGTAATTTCTTTTTGTATTAGAGTTTGTCTTTTATCTCTATCAGAGATTGTAGGCTGAGGTTCTCAACAGCCTTTGAAAACATTACATTGGCAGCATATGAGGAGCTCAAAATCCCATTTACCTTCAAAGAGTTTGAAAAGCAGCACAATGCACTTTTGTGATTGGCATCCACTGTGTTCATTGCCTAATTGAGGATGCCGAATGGATTTGGTAGTGTAGATGAGCAGAGAGATCTCGGTGTCCAGGAATACAGATCCTTGAAAGTTGCCACCCAGGTTGACAGGGTTGTTAAGAAGGCATACAGTGTTTTAGCTTTTATTAATAGAGGGATCGAGTTCCGGAACCATGACGTTATGCTACAGCTGTACAAAACTCTGGTGCAGCTGCACTTGGAGTATTGTGTACAGTTCTGGTCACCACAATGATACATGGTGTTAGGGTAAAGTATTAGCATGGATAGAGGATTGGTTGACGAACAGGAAGCAAAGAATAGGGATAAATGAGTGCTGTTCTGATAGGCATTCAATAACTAATGGTGTGCCTCAGGGACCAGTGTTGGGACCGCATTTATTCACAATTTACATAGATGATTTGGAGTTGGGGACCACACATAGTGTGTCAAAGTTTGCAGATGACACTAAGATGAGTGGCAGAACAAAATGTGCAGAGGAACATAGATACTTTAAGTGAGTGGGCAAAGGTCTGGTAGATGGAGTACAATGTTAATAAATGTTAAGTCATCCATTTTGATAGGATTAACAGGAAAAAGGACTGTTACTTGAATGGTAAAAAGTTACAGCATGCTGCTATGCAAAGGGACCTGGGTGTCCTTGTGCATGAATCACAGAGGGTTGGTCTGTAGGTACAACAGGTCATTAGGAAGGCAAATGGAATTTTGTCCTTCATTGCTAAAGGGATTGAGTTTAAAAGCAGGAAGGTTATGAGGCCACACCTGGAGTACTGTATGCAGTTTACTCAGTCTCTCCTCATAAACCAACCACCTCAACTCCAGAATTAACCTAGTGAACCTCCTCTGCACCCCTTCTCGTGCCAGTACATCGCTTCCCAAGTAAGAAGCCATGATTTCATTGAAAAGTTGAATGGACTGATAGCTGAGTGATCTACTCCTATTACGATATTATGCTTGTCTCCTTGTCATTCCTGCAATATTATTTAGATGTTATGGTACAGAAATGGCTTTAGTTTTTAAATTTTGGCTTCCTAAACATAAACAAAATTGCATTTTGTCTCAACTGTTTCAAGCATCAACTTTATGATCTTTAGGCAAGGACTTTAAACCAATTAGGGGGAGAGGAGCATATGTAGGCTGATAAAACAAAGATATATGGTCGCATTGCAGAGCAACTATTTTGGGAAGGGGAAGAGATGCTAATTATTCTTGAAACTCAATTTGCAATTTGTGATTTTAAAAGATTTGTTTTTGAAGAAGGGGTTAACTGAGAATTAAGAATAAGTGAAAGTTAGGTCAAATATAATAAAGCAATATAAGTAAGCATAGTAGGCCAAGGCAAGTATAGTCAGCATGAGTGAAGTAAGTTAATGCTATTATTACATAAGCATTTTGTTGTTTAAAAAAAGGAATTGGCTTAAAGGAAGTCATGGCAGCAGATCCTCTCTAGTGCTATATGGCAAATCATGGAAGCTTCAGTTGTCCCTGGTGGGCATGTGTGCAGGAAGTGTGTCCAGCTGTATCTGCTGACGAACCACATTTTGGAGCTGGAGCTGTGGGTGAATTTACTGTGGAGCATCCACGATGCTGAGCATGTCATGGATAGTATAGTCAGTGAAGTGATCACCCTGCAGGTGAAGACTGAACAGGCAGACAGATTCAGTTGACCACCAGACAGTAGAGAAAGAAAGGTGGTATATGAGTATCTCCCCTCCGGCTCCATCATGGCCATCTCTCTTTCTAATAGAAACACCGTTTTGGATACTGCAGGTGAAAGCAGTGGGAGCCAACTTCATGACACCATGGTCTGGTGCACAAGAGGGGAGAGGAATGGCAGGCTGTAGTGGTATTTTAAGGAGAACACACAGGCTCTTCTATCATTGCAGAAGAGATTCCAGGATGGTATGTTGTTTCCCATCTGCCAGGGTCAAGGATGTCACTGTTTGGCCAGAGGGTATTCTGAAGGTGGGATAAACAGACAGAGATCTTGGTACATATTGGTACCAATGATATAGATAGAAAAGATGGTGAAGCACTGCAAACAGAGTTTAGTGAATTAAGAAATAGGTGAAAGTACAGGACTCGAAAGGTAAGATGTTTAATCATTAAGAAAATCAAGGGATTATGTGGATAAGGCAGGAAAATGGAATTGAGAATAATCCGATCAGTTATGGTCTAATTGAATGGTGGAGCAATCACGATGGACTAAATGGTGTTCTTCTGCGATCACGTTGTATGGCCTTATCTGGAAAGGAATAGAATTTCATCAATAGATTTGTGCAAAGAAATCTAAATCTTTATTGAACTAAACAGAAACACAATAAATAAAACTTTCATTTTCAGGATCACCCAACCATTGATTCAGAGTCCAGTGTTGGAATGCATGTGACCTTCAGACAAGACCACAGACCAGAAACCCAGCACATTCGTTCAGTGATATGGAGACTAGCAACAAAATACCTAAAACCAAATGAGTGGAAGAAACTTGCCCATTTCTGGAAGTTTACAGATGCACATATAAACGCCATTGAGCAGCAATGGGCAGGTAGGAAATAACAAAGTCTTTCAGTGAATGTTGTGTACATTCATGCATCTCTCCACTCAACAAAGCATGGTGCAAATATTAACATTCCCTACTTAAACCGGATATAGTTAAAATCTCAAGTCTACCTGGCACTGTATTGCCCATATTGAATAACTCCCTGTTAAATTTATCGCATTTAACAAATGTTTACTCCCACTTCCTTCTGTGTACAATTCGTGGCTATGCCTTCAGCTATTAAGGCTCTAATGTTCAGAAAAGATTTACAAGGATGTTGCCAGGGTTGGAGGATCTGAGCTACAGGGAGAGGCTGAACAGGCTGGGGCTGTTTTCCTTGGAACATCGGAGGCTGAGGGGTGACCTTACAGAGGTTTACAAAATTATGAGAGGCATGGATAGGATAAATAGGCAAAGTCTTTTCCCTGGGGTCGGGGAGTCCAGAACTAGAGGGCATAGGTTTAGGGTGAGAGGGGAAAGATATAAAAGAGACCTAAGGGGCAAATTTTTCACGCAGAGGGTGGTACGTGTATGGAATGAGCTGCTAGAGGATGTGGTGGAGGCTGGTACAATTGCAACATTTAGGAGGCATTTGGATGGATATATGAATAGGAATGGTTTGGAGGGATATGGGCTGAATGCTGGCAGGTGGGACTAGATTGGGTTGGGATATCTGGTCGGCATGGACGGGTTGGACCGAAGGGTCTGTTTCCATGCTATACATCTCTATCACTCTATTATCTATAATTGGCACCCAACTCCTTAAACATTGGCACGGTGGCACAGTGGTTAGCACTGCTGCCTCACAGCACCAGAGGCCAAGGTTCAGTTCCTGCCTCAGGCAACTGTCTGTGTGGAGTTTGCACATTCTTCCTGTGTCTGCATGGGTTTCCTCCAGGTGCTCCGGTTTCCTCCCACATTCCAAAAATGTGCAGGTTAGTGAATTGGCCATGCTAAATTGCTCATAGTGTTGGGTGAAGGGGTAAATGTAGGGGAATGGGTCTGGGTGGGTTGCTCTTCGGAGGGTCAGTGTGGATTTGTTGGGCCGAAGGGCCTGTTTTCACACTGTAAGTAATCTAATCCAAGTAATCTAATCTAATCATTCACACTCTCCATCACCAATACACAATAACAGACATGTGTACCAAAGGGCCATAATGAGACCATAAGATGTAGGAGCAGAAGTAGCCATTAAGCCCATTGAATATGCTCTCCCATTCAATAAGATCATGGTTGATCCTGATAATCGTCAACTTCACATGCCTGCCTTTTCCCAGTAACCCTTGAATTCATTACTGATTAAAAATTTGTCAGTCTCAGCCTTGAATATTCTTAATAATCCCACCTCAACAGCCCTTTGTGCTAAAAAAAAATCACAGATTGTGAGAAGAAATTCCTCCTCATCTTTGTCTTTGAAATAACTGCATGGAGGCTGATATCCCATCACCAAGTCATCCTTTATTGACATGTGCACAGTATGAGGGCTCTGACCAGTCAGCTCAGAGCTAGCCCCTAGAATGAGGTGAGTCTCTGAATTTCCTGTTTATATCTGTCCACTTGGGCTCCCTGATTGACCCAGGTAAACAATCCTAATCAAGGATGTCCTAGTCAACGAAATTCACGTGGCCTTCATTCCATTTATTCCTTTGATTCAAGAAGGAGGGGGAGAAACCATGGTTTCTAACAGCCTTTGTGGCTGGTGTGAAGGGCCAAGTATGTTTTGCTCCTGTCCGTTTTACGAGGTAGCAGCTTTCAGGTGATTCACATGTTTGTTCAGGACCACCGCACCTACTAAAGCGCTCTATGTCAGAGGTTCTGACCTCTCGTCGACCTTGCCTCATACCCATCCAGGGCCATTTCACTGGTTTTGACACCAATCCTCGTCTCCTGAAATAAACTGTCTCTCTTGCTTAGACGAGGCACGTGGATGGTTAGCTTCCTGCTGCCATTCCACCCCACCCTCATCCCCACCCCCTCAGTCTGGGAATATCAGATTTAACCTGGTGTGGCAGCTTCTCCCCATCAGCAACTCTGCTGAAGCTATCCCTGTAATTGTGTGAGGGGTAGTCGTTTAATCAAACAGGAACCGGGACAGTTTGATATCAAGTGAAGCTGTAGCTGTTTCTTTAAGCCTGCCCCAACGTTTGGACTGCTTTCTGCCAGACCATTGGATAATGGATCGTGTTACATCTCATATTTTCAACGGGAATCCGAGTCACAGTGTGGTTTCAAGTGACCTGTATTGCGGTTTACACATCAATTACAGCACAGCAAAAAGGCAATAAGGCATACTAAAAGATTCACAATTTATAAAGTTTATACCCCCCTTCTTGCTTACTATTGGTCAGCGGTGCCAAGTTACCCATTTGTAATTAGCTCTCTGATATAGCATCTTACATAGTTCAAGCTTGCATCAGCAATTTCCATGTATTTCCAATTAATCATGTCATTGTACAACAAAGAAATGGACAGGCTTGTGGTCCACCCTCAGTCCTTCATAATATTTTCCCAGACTTCCTTATCTTTCTTCTTGGGGTTTTTCACAATTGATACCATATTCAAGTATTAGTTGCCAGCTGCACCGTGTTAACTGCCAATTGATAGGATTCGTGCCTTTCACTGAAGGAACCTTCTAAATTCCTCATTACAGGAAATGCAAATGAATATTAATTTTTGGTCAGTTCCAACAAAGTTATGTGGTTACACCTAATGTTAGAATTCTTTAGCTAACAAGTTGTGCCTTAATATGTTCATTTAATCCACATTGCATTGTCTACTAATCTCTGCATTCATTCCTCCCTGTAGTAATAAAGGATTTGTTTTTACTGTCTGAAACTGGTTTGAATCTTTTCCTTTAATGCTTTCAGTGTGATAACTAATTTGGAATCTATATCCATAATTAATGATTAAACAACTAATTGGTGTAAAATGTTCTTACCTATGTCTTATGCATCAGAGCTGCTCTAGTGTTCTACTTGTGGAAACTACATTAATCAAATGGTAAACATTATTATCTATGTCTTATGCACATTCAGCAACCTTGAGTAAATGTTACAGTCAGCCCTGTTCTGCTGCATTAGCCACGGCAGCCATTGGCTATTTTGTGCTACTCAGTTATGGACAACCCTAATAGATAGTATGGAGCTGTCCAAATGCCATTCGACTTTAGGAAATACTCAACATTCCCACTGGTAAATGATGTCCCATTGTCCATGACCAATTCTTTCAGGAGTCTGTCTATCACTAACGATGCTCTCAGCTTTTCAGTCATCATCCCTGAATTTACTGAATTAACTCTATGCATGCCGAACCACCTTGGGCAGACATCCACAATGACCAATAATGTTGAGTCCATATAAGTCTGAGGGTTTACCTGGCCATTCCCATGAATCTGAGGGCGCTGCTGATGGTAACATTTGTCCTTGATGGCTCTCTAGGCACTGCCCCACCAGTGCAACTATGTTGTCATCCAATCTTGGCCACTGCACATAACTTCTTGCCAACATTTTCATTTTGAAATGACCCTGGTAGAACTCAGTCAGTATCTGCCAGTGATCTTTAGTCGAGGCAATCACCCTTGCTCCCCGTAATAATATGCCACTGATCAGTGATCTGGTCTCACTGGGTCCAGAAAGATGTCAATCCTGCTTGTGATGGACCTTCTGTTGCCCCCTTTACCACCTGTTTCAGTTTTTCTAGGATGAGATATTTTCGTGTTGAAAGTTGGATATTGTCATCGGTGACTGGAAGGGTGTCCAGGAAGTTTAAAACCAGAAGAACCCTTCAATGACAGGAGGCACCACCAGTAGTGTATCTGCCAATGGGCGCTGGTTTCGGCATTCACATTTGCCACTTGCCCTCCTGGACAATGTTCCAAACTGTAATTGTTTGCACTGAGAATAAGGGTCTACCATTGAATTTGACCAGAAACTGCCTTCCAATGGGTGTAACCCACTCCTTTCCACTCTGTAGACCAGGTAGATCACTTGAGACGCCTGGAACCCTTCTAAGTTGTGTGCCTGCCTGAGAGGAATGTTTAAGCATGGTCTCCAAATGTTCTATATTGGTCTTCTCGGATATTAGTTCATTATCCAGATAAATACAACTTGCGGTAGACCTGGTAAAATATTCTCCATTGTCTGCTGGCAAAGAGTGCTGGCAGATGATACCCCAAATGGTAGTCGTGTATTGGTACAAACCTTAACGAGTATTAATTTTGGCATACTACAGGGACTTCTGCTCTGGTTGTAATTTCAGGTAGGTGGGGCTCATGTTCAGCTTTGTGAATGACAGCACCCCCCTCCCCCCCACAAAATCCCCACAAAAGTGAACCAAAAAGCATCAGGCTTCCCAATTGTTATGGCTGGTGCTGTCCATTCAGCAAACTGTACTATTCCTTCGTTTTCCAGCCTCTTAATTTCTGCCTCTATTTTTGCACGCAAGGCAAATGGCACTGGATGGACCTTCCAGAACTGCAGAATTGTTTCCTGGTCAGCATTTAAGGTTTTAGTTTCTGATGCCTCAGAGAAACTTGGACTCCTAATAACTGGAAATGCTGTGGGTCCAGAAGCAGTCAGGAGAATTACTCGTTGCTTTTCATCTACCCCAATGTCATTTGCCTAGAAAAAAAATTATTTCCACATATTAGGCCCAGTCTTCAATGACAGGATTGAACAAGTCAAGTTTTCCAAATGGTATCAGAAATGTTTACCCAACTCAAAGATGACTGTTGCCAGTGAATTTTCTCTAAGAATATATTGTTTTCTCTCACCGTCACTGAAAACACTGCATAAAGGTCGATATCCCTTAACCAAGTCATCCTTTATTTACATGTGCACAGTACATGGGCTCTGACCAGGCACCTCAGATCCAGTCCTGAGAATGAAGGGAGTCTCTGAATTTTCTGTTTTATATTTTTTCTCGTTTTATAATTTCCTTTTTATTTTTTTTTCTTTGCGGTAGTGCTTATTTTTTCCCCAGCACCCATGTTGTGTGTGTGCAGGTGTGAGACACAGTGAAAGACACAAAGTGCACGAATCTTTATTCAAATTCCACCACCAGGAAGATAGGAAAACACCCGGGTGGCCAGTGACAAACACTGCCCTTCACATCAAAGGGCAGTGCTGTGTGATCAAAACAGTGAAGGGGAGGGTAGGGACTAAATCAAAATAGAGTAATTTCCTATTTATTTTTTTTCTTTTTCTTTTTTTTTCCATGGTGTGTGTGTGTGCAGGTGTGAGACACAGTGAAAGACACAAAGTGCACGAATCTTTATTCAAATTCCACCACCAGGAAGATAGGAAAACACCCGGGTGGCCAGTGACAAACACTGCCCTTCACATCAAAGGGCAGTGCTGTGTGATCAAAACAGTGAAGGGGAGGGTAGGGACTAAATCAAAATAGAATTGGAGGGAGAAATGATGCACTCCACTCCCTGCGGCGCCCACCTCTCCCTGAACAACTCCAGGGTGTTGGTGGACACCGCGTGCTCCTCCTCCAAGGAGATTTCCTAGTTATTTTTTTTTCTTTCTTTTTTATTTTTTTCTTTTTTTTGCCAACCCCTGTTTATTTTTTAAATTTTTTTTCTTTTTTTTCCCCCTTCTTTTTTTTTAAATTAACCCCCACACTACCAACTAAATGCGGTAGTGCTTATTTTATCCCCAGCACCCATGGTGTGTGTGTGCAGGTGTGAGACACAGTGAAAGACATAAAGTGCACGAATCTTTATTCAAATTCCACCACCAGGAAGATAGGAAAACACCCGGGTGGCCAGTGACAAACACTGCCCTTCACATCAAAGGACAGTGCTGTGTGATCAAAACAGTGAAGGGGAGGGTAGGGACTAAATCAAAATAGAGTTGGAGGGAGAAATGATGCACTCCACTCCCTGCAGTGCCCACCTCTCCCTGAACAACTCCAGGGTGTTGGTGGACACCGCGTGCTCCTTCTTCAAGGACACCCGGGCTCTAACGTAACCGCGGAAGAGGGGCAGGCAGTCGGCCCTAACGACCCCCTCCACGGCCCGCTGCCTGGACCTGTTGATGGCCAGTTTGGCCAGGCCCAGGAGCAGACCCACGAGGAGGTCTTCAGACCTGCCCTCCCTCCTCCGTAGCAGATGCCCAAAGATCAGGAGCGTGGGACTGAAGTGCAGCCAAAAACAGAGGAGAAGGTTTTTAAGATGTCCTCTTTTATTTTTTTTATTTTCTTCTTTCTTTTTTTTCTTTTTTTTCTTTTTTTTTTAACCCCCACACTACCACCTAAGTGCGGTAGTGCTTATTTTATCCCGAGCACCCATGGTGTGTGTGCGCAGGTGTGAGACACAGTGAAAGACACAAAGTGCACGAATCTTTATTCAATTTCCACCACCAGGAAGATAGGAAAACACCCGGGTGGCCAGTGACAAACACTGCCCTTCACATCAAGGGGCAGTGCTGTGTGTTCAAAACAGTGAAGGGGAGGGTAGGGACTAAATCAAAATAGAATTGGAGGGAGAAATGATGCACTCCACTCCCTGCGGCGCCCACCTCTCCCTGAACAACTCCAGGGTGTTGGTGGACACCGCCTGCTCCTTCTCCAAGAAGATTTCCTCGTTTTTTTTTCTTTCTCTGTGTGTGTGTGCAGGTTTGAGACACAGTGAAAGACACAAAGTGCACGAATCTTTATTCAAACTCCACCACCAGGAAGATAGGAAAACACCCGGGTGGCCAGTGACAAACACTGCCCTTCACATCAAAGGACAGTGCTGTGTGATCAAAACAGTGAAGGGGAGGGTAGGGACTAAATCAAAATAGAGTTGGAGGGAGAAATGATGCACTCCACTCCCTGCGGCGCCCACCTCTCCCTGAACAACTCCAGGGTGTTGGTGGACACCGCGTGCTCCTTCTCCAAGGATACCCGGGCCCTAACGTAGCCGCGGAAGAGGGGCAGGCAGTCGGCCCTAACGACCCCCTCCACAGCCCGCTGCATGGACCTGTTGATGGCCAGTTTGGCCAGGCCCAGGAGCAGACCCACGAGGAGGTCTTCAGACCTGCCCTCCTTCCTCCGTACCGGGTGCCCAAAGATCAGGAGCGTGGGACTGAAGTGCAGCCAAAAACAGAGGAGAAGATTTTTCAGGAAATCAAAAAGGGAGTGCAAACGCCCACACCCAATATATACGTGGTCCACGGACTCCACAGCGCCACAGAACAAGCAGTTGGGCTGGGAGTCCGTGAACCACCGCAATCTGCGGTTGCAGGGGACTGCTGCGTGCAGCACCCTCCACCCCAGATCCCCGAGAGAAAGGGGGAGGACTCCCGCGTAGAGAGCCCTCCACTGGGGATCCCCACCGCCCGGTGGCAAATGGGGATTTCCTAGTTATATATGTCAGCCAGGGCTCCCAGATTGGTCCAGGTTAATAATCTCAATCAAGGATCATAGAGTCAATGAGAACCACTTGGCCTTCATTCCAATCACTACATCTAAAATGTGCCTCTCTTATACCAAGATTATATTGTCTTGTCCTAAACTCTCTCACCAGATGAAAAACAGCCTTTCTGCATCTACCCTGTTAAATCCCCAATATGGTCACCTGTCAGTCTCCAATGAGGCCCAATCTACTCAGCTTCTCATATGATCATCCCCCCCATATCCAGTACTAAATAGGCCCTTTGGCTCATTAAGTCTGTACCACCAAAACTATACTACTGCCTACACGAGTCCCACTTTCCTGGACTAGGCCTTGAACACCGTGATATTTCAAATGCTCATCCAATCATCCTTGTAAAGGTTGTGAGGCTTCCTGCCTCAACTACTGTTCCTGCCTCAACACTGCATTCCAGACTCCTACCATTCTGTGGGTGAAGAGTTTTCCCCAAATCCCTTTTAAAGCTCCTGCCTTTCACTTAACAATTATGTCCCATTCTTATTTATCTTTCAAGTAAGAGGAACAGTTACTTTCTATTCACCATGCCTTTAATAATTTTACACACCTCTACTTTTCCTAGTTTGTTTTAGCGCCAGACAGGAATGAACAATTGTTGGATTTCCTCCCTGCAACCTTTAAATGTTTGCTATTAACTGTTCACTGTCATCACTTTAAACTCCCCATTTTATCATAGCTCGAGTTTCATGCCACTGTAGTTTCCTGTTTTTAAATTCAGGACTCTCGTCTCAGAATCATGGAATTCTGTCATATCATGGCCACTCTTCCTCAAGGGGACTTGCATAGCTACATTGCCAATTTTTTTCTCTTTACACAATACTTAGTCTAGGATACCTTATCTTCAAGTCAATTTTTCAACACATTGATAAAGAAAATCATCTGTTTTTGATATAGCGCTGATATTCAAGGACAACATCAGGGAGGTGTTGAGAGATGACATAGGTTCTATGGACCATGAGGTCAAATCCATTTGGGTAGAAATTAGGAATTCCAAGAAGAAAAAGTCACTGATAGGCGTAGCCTATAGGTCACCAAATAATAACATCACATTAGTACAGGCAATAAACAAGGAAATAACTAATGCCTGCAAAAATGGTATGGCTATTGTCACGGGGGATTTTAAATTGCGTGTAGATTGGTCAAACCAGCTAGGTCAGGTAACCTTGAGGAGAAGTTTGTTGAGTGTATCCGTGATAGTTTACTTGAACAGCATGTAATGATGAGGTAGCAAGCTATTCTAGATCTGGTCCTATGTAATGAGACAGGAATAATTAATGACATCATAGTCAGGGATCCTCTTGGAAGGAGTGATCACAGTATGGTTGAATTTAAAATACAGCTGGATAATATGAAGATAAAATCCAGTATGGTCCTGTGCTTGATTAAGGGCGACTATGATAGAATGAGGCAGGACCTGGCTAAAGTAGACTGGAAACAGAGACTTTATGATGCAACAGTTGACGAACTGTGGAGGACCTTCAAAGAAATTTTTCAAAGTGCTCAGCAAAAGTATATTCCCGCGAGAAAGAAAGACTGTAAGACAACGGTAATCTGCCATGGGTGTCTAAGGAAATATGGCAGGCTATCAAAGTGAAAGAGAAGGCATGCGAAGTGGCCAAAAACAGCAGGAATCTAGAAGATTGGGAAAACTTTTAAGGTCAACAGAAAGCCACAAAAAGAGCTATAAAGAAAAGTAAGATAGAGTATGAGAAAAAACTAGCACAGAATATGGAAATAGATAGCAAAAGTTTCTATATAAAACGAAGAAGAGTGGCTAAAGTAAATGTTGGTCCTTTAGAGGATGAGAAGTGTCAGTTAGTTATGGGATATGATGAAATGGCTGAGACATTGAACAGGTACTTTGCATTGGTCTTCACAGTGGACGATACTAACAACATGCCAGTAAGTGATGAAGAGACAAAGGTAAGTGAGGAACTGGAAATAATTATTATTACGGAAGAGTTAGCATTGGGTAAGCTAATGGAGCTAGCCCTGATAGAATGCATCCCAGGGTATTAAGTTGATGGCGGGAGAAGTAGCAGGTGGACTGGCAGTAATTTTCCAAAATTCGCTGGACTCTGGGGCAGTCCCAGCAGATTGGAAAATAGCAAATATGACACCACTGTTTAAAAAAGGAAGTAGACAAAAGATGGGGAATTATAGATCTCTGTGGTAGGGAAGATGCTTGAGTCCTTTATCAAGGAAGAAATAGCAGCGCATCTCGAAAGAAATTGTCCCATTGTATAGATGCAGCATGGGTTCATGAAGGGCAGATCATGCTTCACAAATCTTTTGGAATTCTATGAAGACATTTCAAGGAAGGTGGACAATGGGGACCCAGTGGATGTGGTGTACCTAGATTTCCAAAAGGCCTTTGACAAAGTGCCACACATGAGGCTGCTCCATAAGCGAAGGATGCATGGTGTTAGGGGTAGAGTATTAGCATGGATAGAGGATTATTTGACTGACAGGAAACAACGAATGGGGATAAATGAGTGCTATTCTGGCTGGCAATCAGTGTGACTAGTGATGTGCCTCAGGGATCGGTATTGGAACTACAATAATTTACAACTTTTATAGATGATTTGGAGTTGGGGACCATGGTGTCAAAATTTGCCAATGATACTAAGATGAGTAGCAGAGCAAACTGTGCAGGGGACTGTGAAACTTTGCAGAGGAACATAGATACGTTGGGCAAAGGTCTGGCACATGGAGTACAATGTTAGTAAATGTGAAGTCATACATTTTGGTAGGAGCAACAGCAAAATAAATTATTACTTGAATGGTAAAAAGTTGCAGCATGCTGATTTGCAGAAGGACCTGGTTCCTTGTGCATGAATCACAGAAGTTTAGTATGCAGGTACAACAAGTAATTCGGAAGGCAAATGGAATTTTGTCCTTCATTGCTAAAGCGGTTGAGTATAAAAGCAGAGAGTTAATGTTACAGCTGTACAAGATGGTGGTGAGGCCACAGCTGGAGAACTGTGTGCAGATTTGGTCTCCTTACTTGAGAAAGGCTGTACTGGCACTGGACGGGGTGCAGAGGAGGTTCACTGGGTTGATTCCGGAGTTGAAGGGTTTGGCTTATGAGGAGAAGCTGAGTAGATTGGGTTTATATTCATGGAATTCAGAAGAATGAGGGGGTGATCCTCTCTACTTCTATTTTATCGATTCCATCCATAATTTTATATGTTTCTATGATATTTCCACTGGAGGGTGAGACTAGGACAAGGGGGTATGGCCTTAAGATTAGAGGAAGCAGGTTTAGAATGGAACTGATAAGCAACTTCTTCACCCAGAGGGTTGTTAATCTATGGAATTCCCTGTCCAAGGAAGTAGTTGACTCTGCTTCATTAATCGCTTTTAAAGCTAAGGTAGATACTTTTATAAAAAATAAAGGAATTAAGGGATATGGTGAAAACATGGGTAAGTGGAGCTGAGTCCATGAAAAGATTGGCCACAATATAATTGAGTGGTGGAGCAGGCTCGAAGTGCTGAACTGCCTACTCCTGTTCCTAGTTCTTACGTTCTTATGTCCATACACTCAGAATTCCTCACCTATTGTACTGTTACAGAGATATATGCAAATTAAAGTTATTTGTAATTACAGCATAAGCTTATGCTTGGATCTCTCATTTCCTGTTTAATCAGAACCATTCTGATGAAGAGTCACTGGACTCAGAATGTTAAATCTGATATCTCCCCACAAATGCCGCCAAACATGCTGAGTTTCTCCAACAATTTCTGTATTGTTTCAGATCTTCAGCATCCACAGTTTAGTTTAGATTTGCTAAGTATGGAAACAGGCCATTTGCCCCAACAAGTCCACACCGACCCTCCAAAGAGTAACCCACCCAGACCCATTCCTCTATTCTGTATTTACTCCTGACGAATGCACCTATCACTATGGCCAATTCACCTAACCTGCACATTTTTGGACCGTGGGAGGAAAACGGAGCACCCGGAGGCAACCCACACAGACACAAGGAGAACGTGCAAACTCCACACAGATAGTCACCTGAAGCGGGAATCAAACCTGGGTTCCTGGCACTGTGAGATAACAGTGCTAACCACTGAGCGACCGTGCTGCCCTACCCTTTGCTTTATTTTAGTGTACCATGCTGGAGTATTGTTAGTAGGCATAAAAACTTGTATCAGTTCTCCTTAAAATTGAATCAGCCAACTATGGTGCAACAAATTTAACTACTGCTACTTTCTTCTGAGAGGACATTATCACCCAAAAGTATCCAAAACAGTATATCTGTTTTGAATGGGAGGCCAACTTTGACAGTATTAGGCAAGAACTTTCAAAAGCTGATTGGGGGCAGATGTTCGCAGATAAAGGGACAGCTGGAAAATGGGAAGCCTTCAAAAATGAGATAACGAGAGTCCAGAAAAAGTATATTCCTGTTGGGGTGAAAGGAAAGACTGGAAGGTGTAGGGAATGCTAGATGATGAGAGAAATTGAGAGTTTGGTTAAGAAAAAGAAGGAAGCATACGTCAGGTATAGACAGGAGAGATCGAGTGAGTCCTTAGAAGAGTATAAAGGTAGTAGGAGTATACTTAAGACAGAAATCAGGAGGGAAAAAGGGGGATGTGAGATAGCTTTGGCAAATAGAGTTAAGGAGAATCCAAAAGGTTTTTACAAATACAGTAAGGACAAAAGGATAACTAAGTGGGCCCCTCAAATCAGCTAAATAGGATTGAGTTACAGATCAGCTAGGAAGAATTTTACGAGAGAGTTAAGAAGAGCAAAGAGAGGACGCGAGCAGTCTTTAGCAAATGGAATAACGGAGAACCCTAAAGCTTTCTATAGGTATGTGAAGAATAAAAGGATGATTAGGGTAGGAATAGGGCCAATCAAAGACAGAAGTGGGAAGTTGAGTGTGGATCCTGTGGAGATCGGAGAGGTGCTAAACGAACATTTCTCATCAGTTTTCACTCAGGACAAGGAGAATATTGTAGAGGAGAAGAATGAGGTACAAGATATTAGACTAGAAAGGATCGAGGTTAGTTACGAACAGGTGTTATCAATTCTAGAAGGAATGAAAGTCCCCTGGGCCAGATGGGATTTATCCGAGGATTCTTTGGGAAGCTAGGGAGGAGATAGCAGAGCCTTTGGCTTTGATATTTAAGTCGTCATTGTCTACAGGTTTGGTACCAGAGGACTGGAGGATTGCAAATGTTGTGCTCTTGTTCAAGAAGGGCAGTAGACATGACCCAGGTAATTATACACCAGTGCGCCTTACTTCTGTTGTAGGAAAAGCTTTGGAAAGGATTATAAGAGATAGGATTTATAATCATCTCGCAAGCAACAGTTTGATTTCAGATAGTCAACATGGTTTCATCAAGGGCAAGTCGTGTCTCACAAACCTCATTGAGTTTTTTGAGAAGGTGACCAAGCATGTAGATGAGGGTAGGGCAGTTGACGTGATATACATTGAGCTGAAAATGTGTTGCTGGAAAAGCGCAGCAGGTCAGGCAGCATCCAAGAAACAGGAGAATCGACGTTTCGGGCATAAGCCCTTCTTCAGGAATGAGGAAAGTGTGTCCAGCAGGCTAAGATAAAAGGTAGGGAGGAGGGACTTGGGGGAGGGGCGTTGGAAATGCAATAGGTGGAAGGAGGTCAAGGTGAGGGTGATAGGCCGGAGTGGCGTGGGGGCGGAGAGGTCAAGAAGAAGATTGCAGGTTAGGAAGGCGGTGCCGAGTTCGAGGGATTTGACTGAGACATAGAACATAGAAGAATACAGCGCAGTACAGGCTCTTCGGCCCTCGATGTTGCGCCGATCCAAGCCCACCTAACCTACACTAGCCCACTATCCTCCATATGCCTATCCAATACCCACTTAAATGCCCATAATGAGGGAGAGTCCACCACTGCTACTGGCAGGGCATTCCATGAACTCACAACTCGCTGAGTAAAAAGACAAGGTGGGGGGTGGGGAGATGAGGAAACTGGAGAAATCTGAGTTCATCCCTTGTGGTTGGAGGGTTCCTAGGCGGAAGATGAGGCGCTCTTCCTCCAACCGTTGTGTTGCTATGGTCTGGTGATGGAGGAGTCCAAGGACCTGCATGTCCTTGGTGGAGTGGGAGTGGGAGTTGAAGTGTTGAGCCACGGGTGGTTGGGTTGGTTTGTCTGGGTTTCCCAGAGGTGTTCTCTGAAACGTTCCGCAAGTAGGCGGTCTGTCTCCCCAATGTAGAGGAGGCAATATCGGGTGCAGCGGATGCAATAAATGATGTGTGTGGAGGTGCAGGTGAATTTGTGGAGGATGTGGAAGTATCCCTTGGGGCTTTGGAGGGAAGTAAGGGGGGAGGTGTGGGCGCAAGATGATATACATGGACTTCAGTAAAGCCTTTGATAAGGTTCCACATGGTAAGTGGTTGGAGAAAATGCAGAGGCATGGAATTGAGGTTGATTTAGCAGTTTGGATTAGAAACTGGCTTTCTGAAAGAAGGCAGCGAGTGGTGGTTGATGGAAAATATTCAGCTTGGAGTCCAGTTACTAGTGGTGTGCCACAAGGGTCTGTTTTGGGACCACTGCTGTTTGTCATTTTCATAAATGACTTAGACGCAGGCATAGGTGGATGGATTAGTAAATTTGCAGACGACACTAAAGTCGGTGAAGTAGTGGACAGTGTGGAAGAATGTTACAGATTGCAGGGGGTCTTGGATAAAGTGCAGAATTGGGCTGAGAGGTGGCAAATGGAGTTCAATGCAGCTAATTATGAGGTGATACACTTTGGGAAGAATGACAGGAAGGCAGAGTACTGGGTCAATGGAAAGATTCTTGGTAGTGTAGATGTGTAGCGGGATCTTGGAGTCCATGTACATAGATCCCTGAAAGTTGCCACCCAGGTGGATAGTGCTGTTTAGAAGGCATACACTGTGTTAG
Organism: Chiloscyllium plagiosum; assembly: GCF_037043375.1. NCBI lineage: Eukaryota > Metazoa > Chordata > Chondrichthyes > Orectolobiformes > Hemiscylliidae > Chiloscyllium > Chiloscyllium plagiosum. The sequence goes on from NW_028270177.1 coordinate 42,702,176, forward strand.
GTTTGATTGGTAGAGGGATTGAGTTCCAGAGCCACAATATCATGCTGCAATTATACAAAATGCTGGTGCGGCCACACTTGGAATATTGTGTACAGTTCTGGTCCCCATATTTCGGGAAGGATGTGGAAGCATTGGAAAAGGAGCAGAGGAGATTTACTAGGATGTTGCCTGGTCTGGAGAGAAGGTCTTATGAGGAAAGGCTGAGAGACTTGAACCTGTTCTCATTGGCAAGAAGAAGGCTAAGAGGGGATTTGATGGAGACATACAAGATGATCAGAGTATTAGATAGGGTAGACAGTGAAAGTCTTTTTCCTGGGATGATGACGTCAGCGTGTACGAGGGGGCATAACTACAAATTGAGGGGTGATAGATTTATGACAGATGTCAGAGGCAGGTTCTTTACGCAGAGAGTGGTAAGGGCGTGGAATGCATTACCTGTTAATGTAGTCAACTCAGCCACATTAGGGAGATTTAAACAATCCTTAGATAAGCACATGGATGATTTTGGGATAGTGTAGGCGGACGAGCTGAGAATAGTTCATTGATGGCGGAAGGGCCTGTTCTGCGTTGTATTGTTCTATGTTCTATTTTCTAAAGATCAGAGCTGAGAGTGTGTTGCTGAAAAAGCACAGCAGGTCAGGCAGCATCCGAGGAGCAGGAAAATCGATGTTTCGGGCAAGAGGCATTCATCAGGAATGAATCAAAGGCAGCCTATATGTGGAGCCTCAGGAGATGGAGGAGATACTAAACGAGTATTTTGCATCAGTATTTACTGTGGAAAAGGACATGGAAGATATAGTATGTAGGGAAATAGATGGTGACATCTTGAAAAATGTCCATATGGAGAGGAAGTGCTGGATGTCTTGAAACACATAAAAGTGGATAAATCCCCAGGATCTGATCAGGTGTACCCTAGAACTCTGTTGGAAGCTAGGGAAGTGATTTCTGGGCCTCTTATAGAGATATTTGTATCATCAATAGTCACAGGTGAGGTGCCGGAAAACTGGAGGTTGGCAAACGTGGTACCGCTGTTTAAGAAAGGTGGTAAGGATGAGCCAGGGATCTATAGACCCGTGAGCCTGACATCGGTGGGCAAGTTGTTGGAAAAAGTCCTGAGGGACAGGATGTACATGTATTTGGAAAGGCAAAGACTTATTAGGGATAGTCAATATGGTTTTGTGCATGAGAAACCATGTCTCACAAACTTGATTGAGTTTTTTCAACAAGTAACAAAGAGGATTGGTGAGGGCAGAGTGGTGGATGTGATCTATATAGTCTTCAGTAAGGCTTTCAACACGGTTTCCCCATGGGAGACAGGTAGGTTCATTCTTATGGAATACAGGGAGAACTAGCCATTTGGATTCAGAACTGGCTCTAAGGTAGAAGACAGAGGGTGGTGGTGGAGGGTTGTTTTTCAGATTGGAGGCCTGTGACCAGTGGAGTGCCATAAGGATCGGTGTTTTCATCATTTATATAAATGATTTGTGTGTGAGCAGAAGAGGTTTAGTTAGGAAGTTTGCAGATGACACCAAAATTGGAGGTGTAGTGGACTACGAAGAAGGTTACCTCAGATTACAACAGGATCTTGATCAGATGGGCCAATGGGCTGAGAAGTGGCAGGTGGAGTTTATTTTAGATAAATGTGAGGTGCTGCGTTTTGGGAAAGCAAATCTTAGCAGGACTTATACACTTAATGGTAAGGTCCTAGGGAGTTTTGCTGAACAAAGAGACCCTGGAGTACAGTTCATAGCTCCTTGAAAGTGGAGTCGCAGGTAAATAGGATAGTGAAGAAGGTGTTTGGTATGCTTTCCTTTATTGGTCAGACTATTGAGTACAGGAATTGGGAGGTCAAGTTTTGGCTGTACAGGACATTGGTTAGGCCACTGTTGAGAAATTGCATGCAATTCTGGTCTCCTTCCTATTGGAAAGATGTGAAACTTGAAAGGATTCAGAAAAGATTGATAATGATGTTGCCAGGGTTGGAGGGTTTGAGCAATGGGAAGAGGTTGAATAGGCTAGGGTTGTTTTCCCTGGAACATCGGAGGCTGAGGGGTGACCTTATACAGGTTTACAAAATCATGAGAGGCATGGATCGGATAAATAGACAAGCTCTTTTCCCTGGGGTCGGGGAGTCCAGAACTAGAGGGCATAGGTTTAAGGTGAGAGGGGAAAGATATAAAAGAGACCAAAGGGGCAACGTTTTCACGCAGAGGGTGGTACGTGTATGGAATGAGCTGCCAGAGGAAGTGGTGGAGGCTGGTACAATTGCAACATTTAACAGGCATTTGGATGGGTATATGAATAGGAAGGGTTTGGAGGGATATAGTCCAGATGCTGGCAGGTGGGACTAGATTACGTTGGGATATCTGTTCAGCATGGACAAGTTGGACCGAAGGGTCTGTTTCCGTGCTGTTCATCTCCATGACTATGACTCTATGACCACAGGGAATTTTTACTTAGTTTTTTTATTCTGTTTGATGATCATCCATTTCCTTCTAACCTGTAGAATCTTAGCCTGTGCTGTAACATAGAAATATAGGAGCAGGAGAATTTCCAACCCCTTTAACCTGTTCTGAGACTGTGGCTGCTCAGTGGTCTAACTCCAGACAGCTGCCTATAGCCACTGTACACTATGTGGTGATTATATATCTTCAAAATCATTAGCTCTGTTGTGGTGGTGCACAAGGTGGCACAGTGGCATAGTGGTTGGTACTGCTGTCTCACAGCACCAGAAACTCGAGTTTGATTCCACCCTTGGGTAGCTGTTTGTATGGGTTTCCTCCAGGTGCGCCTATTTCCTCCCACAGTCCAAAGATGTGCAGGTGAGGTGGATTGGCCATGCTGAATTGCCCATAGTGTGAGGCTGGGTGGATTAGCCAAGGGAAATGGGGTGGGTCTCATTGGGATGTGGATTCAATGGGCCACATGGCCGCCTTCTACACTGTAGGGATTCTGTGTTTATATGATCCTCAGTGCATCCTCCAGGATCAACCCTGGTTCAGTGAAGAGTAGCACCAGACATACCTAAGTAGAAAATGTCAGCCTGGTGAAGGTACAAAGTAGGTCTAATCAAGTGCAAGATAGCATAAATATCATGTGACAGCCAGAGGTGATTCCACACCAATAGATCAGTTCTAAGTTCTGAATTTCTGCCGCATCTAGTCATTAATTGTGGTGGATGGACAATTAGAAAACTCAATAGAGGATGAGGCTCCACAATCAACTTCTTCTTCAGTAATGGGGTAGCCCAGCACATCAATGCAAAGGATAAAGCTAAAGTCAATTTTATTCACTCCGTGTGATATCAAGAAAAGGTTGGAGGCAATAGATACTCCAAGCATTGACTCCTGAAAGGAAATTTTGGCAATAATTGTGAAGGCTTACACTCCAGAACTTGCTGCACAGTGATTCAAAACTTGGCCTAGTACAGTTACAACACAGGCTTATACCAACGATGTGGAAAATTGTACAGACATGTATAATAAACAACAAAAGGACAAATCGAACCCCAGCCAATTACTGCCCCATTAGTCTATGCTCAATCATCAATAAAATGATGGAAGGTGAAGGAAGAGTGACAGATGTTAAAATCAATACTGCATTTGACTAAATGTGGTTTCAAGAAGCTCTGGCAAAGTAAGTGGGAGGGAGTTGAGGGGGGTGGGGGGAGCTGTGACTGGTTGGAATCATACCTGGGACACAAGAAGGTGATTGTGCTGATTGGTCATCAGTCATATCAGCTCCAGATCTCTGCAAGAGTTCCTCAGGATAGTGTCTTTCACCCAATCATCTTAAGCTGCTTCATGAATGATCTTTATCCATCATAAGGTTAGAAGTGAGGATGTTTGCTGATTGCATAATATTCAGTACTATTTGCAAATTCTCAGATATTGAAGCAGACCCTGCCCAAATATTTTTACTTAGATTAGATTACAGTGTGAAAACAGGCCCTTCGGCCCAACAAGTCCACACTGACCCACCGAAGCGCAACCCACCCAGACCCATTCCCCTATATTTACCCCTTCACCTAACACTAAGCGCAGCTTAGCATGGCCAATTCACCTAACCTGCACATTTTTTGGATTGTGGGAGGAAACCCACACAGACACGGGGGGAATGTGCAAACTCCACACAGAGAGTCGCCTGAGGCGGGAATTGAACCCAGGTCTCTGGCGCTGTGAGGCAGCTGTGCTACCACTGAAATCTCCAGCACAGATAAAGGTTCTCCAGCTCATCAGGTCTGCACCCATCAAAAACAAGCAACTAAATGAGTATTTTGCATCAGTGTTTGCTATGTAGAATGTATATGGAAACCTGGAGAAACAAATACTGATTGAAAAGAGTTGCATTTCAGACTGGAGGTCTGTGATCAGCAGTGTGCCACAAGGATCAGTGCTGAGTCCAGTGTTTTTTGTCATTATTTGGATGTGAATATAGGAGATATGATGTATAAGTTAGCTCATGACACCAAAATTGATGGCGTGGTAAACAGTAAAGAAGATTATAGGAGAAAGTGAGGACTGCAGATGCTGGAGATCAGAGCTGAAAATGTGTTGCTGGAAAAGCGCAGCAGGTCAGGCAGCATCCAAGGAGCAGGAGAATCGACGTTTCGGGCATGAGCCCTTCTTCAGAATGGAGTAAAGAAGATTATGTCAGAGTACAAGAGGACTTTGGTCAGATGAGCAGATAGGCCAAGGAGTGGTGGAGCCTGGTACAATTGCAACATTTAAGAGGCATTTGGATGGGTATATGAATGGGAAGGGTTTGGAGGGATATGGGCCGGGTGCTGGTAGGTGAGACTAGATTGGGTTGGGATATCTGGTCGGCATGGACAGGTTGAACCGAAGGGTCTGTTTCCATGCTGTACATCTCTATGACTGTATGAGTGGAAGATAGTGTTTAATTTAGATAAATGTGAGATGCTGCATTTTGGAAAGGCAAATCAGGGTAGAACATTTACACTTAATGGTGGGGTCTTGGAGAATGCTGCTAAATAAAGAGATCTTGGGATACAAGTTCGTTGTTCTTTGAAAGTGGAGTTGCAGGTAGGTAGGGCAGTGAAGAAGGTGTTTTGTATGCTTTTCTGTATTGGTTAGTGCATTGACTATTGGAATTGGGAGGTCATGTTGCGACTTTACAGGAAATTGGTTTGGCCACTTTTGGAATACTGCGCATTTCTGGTTTCTCCACTAAAGTAAAGATGTTGTAAAACTTGAAAGGATTCATAAAAGATTTACAAGGATCCTGCCAGTGTTTGAGCTATAGGGAGAGGCTGAATAGGCTGGGACTATTTTCCCTGGCGCATCAGAAACTGAGAGGTGACCTTACAGAGGTTCATAAAATCATGAGGGAATGGATAGAGTGAATAGCCACGGTCTTTTCCCCAGACTAGGAGAATCCAAACCTGGAGGGCATAGGTTTAACGTGAGAGGGGAAAGATTTAAAAAGGAAAAGGGCAATGTTTTCATGCAGAGGATAGTGAGTTTATGGAATGAGCTGCCAGAGGAGGTAGTGGAGGCTGATACAATTACAACATTTGAAAGGCATCTGGATGGGAAGGGTTTAGAGGGATATTGGTCAAATGTTGGCAAATGGGATTAGATTAATTTAGGATATCTGGTTGGCATGGACGAGTTGGACTGAAAAGCTGAAAAATGTGTTGCTGGAAAAGCGCAGCAGGTCAGGCAGCATCCAAGGAGCAACGTTTCGGGCATAAGCCATTCTTCAGGAATGAGGAGGATGTGCCAAGCAGGCTAAGATAAAAGGTAGGGAGGAGGGACTTGGGGGAGGGGCATTGGGAATGCGATAAGTGGAAGGAGGTTAAAGTGAGGGTGATAGGCTGGAGAGGAGGTGGGGGTGGAGAGGTCGGGAAGAAGATTGCAGGTCAAGAAGGCGGTGCTGAGTCCGAGGGTTGGGACTGAGATAAGGTGGGGGGAGGGGAAATGAGAAAGCTGGAGAAATCTACATTCATCCCTTGTGGTTGGAGGGTTCCTAGGCGAAAGATGAGGCGCTCTTCCTCCAGGTGTCGTGTTGCCATGGTCTGGCGATGGAGGAGGCCAAGGACCTGCATGTCCTTGGCAGAGTGGGAGGGAGAGTTAAAGTATTCAGCCACGAGGTGGTTGGGTTGGTTGGTGCGGGTGTCCCAGAGGTGTTCTCTGAAACGTTCTGCAAGTAGGCGGTCTGTCTCCTCAATGTAGAGGAGGCCACATCGGGTGCAGCGGATGCAGTAAATGATGTGTGTGGAGGTGCAGGTGAATTTGTGACGGATATGGAAGGATCCCTTGGAGGGAAGTGAGTTCTGCATTTCTTGCGGTTGCAGGAGAAGGTGCCGGGAGTGGAGGTTGGGCTGCTGGGGGGTGTGGACCTGACGAGGGAGTCGCGGAGGGAGTGGTCTTTCTGGAACGCTGATAGGGTAGGAGAGGGAAATATATCCTTGGTGGTGGGGTCTGTTTGGAGGTGGCGGAAATGACGAAGGATGATACGATGTATCTGGAGGTTGGTGGGGTGGTAGGTGAGGACCAGTGGGGTTCTGTCCTGGTGGCGATTGGAGGGGCGGGGTTCAAGGGCGGAGGAGCGGGAAGTGGAGGAGATGCGGTGAAGAGCATTGTCAACCACGTCTGAGGAGAAATTGCGGTCTTTGAAGAAGGAGGCCATCTGGGTTGTTTGCAATTGGAATTGGCCCTCCTGGGAGCAGATGTGGCGAAGGCGAAGGAATTGGGAATATGGGATGGCATTTTTACAGGGGGCAGGGTGGGAGGAGGTGTAATCTAGGTAGCTGTGGGAGTCGGTTGGTTTATAGTAAATGCCTGTGTTGAGTTGGTCGCCCAAGATAGAAATGGAGGGGTCTAGGAAGGGGAGGGAGGAGTCTGAGGTCAGGGTGGAAGGTGTTAGTAAAGTGGATGAACTGTTCAACCTCCTCGGTCCCTCTCTTACTGCACCCCCCAGGTCATCTCCTCTGCCCTGAAGCTCTTCAACCACATCCTCAAACGGACTCGCTACCACAGCCACATCTCCTTCCTCAGCACCTGTCTCCGGAACCGACTGACCCCACATGGATTCCAGACTACGTTCAGACCAACAAAATTTCGACCCAACCTCAAATTTACCTGGACCATCTCAGACTCCTCCCTCCCCATCCCATATTCCCAATTCCTTTGCCTCTGCCGCATCTGCTCCCAGGAGGACCAATTCCAATACCAAACAACGCAGATGGCCTCCTTCTTCAAAGACCGCAATTTCCCCTCAGACGTGTTTGACGATGCTCTCCTCCACTTCCCGCTCCTCCGCCCTTGAACCCCGCCCCTCCAATTGTCACCACACCTCCCCCTTCACTTCCCTCCAAGGCCCCAAGGGATCCTTCCATATCCATCACAAATTCACCTGCACCGCCACACATATCATTTACTGCATCCGCTTCACCCGATGTGGCCTCCTCTATATTGGGGAGACAGGCCACCTACTTGCGGAACGTATCAGAGAACACCTCTGGGACACCCGCACCAACCAACCCAACCGCCCCGTGGCTGAACACTTTAACTTCCCCCTCCCACTCCACCAATGACATGCAGGCCTCCTCCGTCACCAGACCATGGCAAGACGACGCCTGGAGGAAGAGCGCCTCATCTTCCGCCTAGGAACCATCCAACCACAAGGGATGAATACAGATTTCTTCAGCTTTCTCATTTCCCCCCCCCCCCCCCCAACCTTATCTCAGTCCCAACCCTCGGACTCAGCACCGCCTTCTTGACCTGCAATCTTCTTCCCGACCTCTCCGCCCCCACCCCCTCTCCAGCCTATCACCCTCACCTTAACCTCCCTCCACCTATCGCATTACCAACGCCCCTCCCCCAAGTCCCTCCTCCCTACCTTTTATCTTAGCCTGCTTGGCACATCCTCCTCATTCCTGAAGAAGGGCTTATGCCCGAAACATTGATTCTCCTGCTTCTTGGATGCTACCTGACCTGCTGCGCTTTTCCAGCAACACATTTTTCAGCTCTGATCTCCAGCATCTGCGGTCCTCACTTTCTCCGAGTTGGACTGAAGGACCTATTTGCTTGCTGGACATTTCTGTGAATCTATAACTGTTGACTTGAATTTTGAATTTCATCAGTAAATTTGTGGATTATACAAAAATTGATGCGGTGGTAAAGTAGTAAGGAAGACAGATTTAGATTACAGGAAGATATACTCAGGCTGGTCAAAAGGGCTGATTAGTATCAAAGGGAATTCAGTGCGGGTAAGAAGGAGGCAATGCACTTGGCAGGATAAACAAGACAAGAGAATACATAATGAACTGTAAGCCCCTCAGAAGTACTGAAGGCTAGAGGAACCTTGGTAGAAATGTCAACCGGTTCCTTAAGGTAGCAGGACAGACAGATAAAGTTGTTCAGAAAACATATTGGATACTTGCCATTGTTAACCAAGGCATAGAGTTTAAGAGAAGCTAGGTAATGCTGGAACTATATAAAATATTGTTAATACTCACAGCATGGGTGCGGTTCTGGAATCCACATTAGAAAATAACTCGTTACAGCACAGGAACAGACCCTTTGGCACACCATGTCTGTGCCAAAAAAATAGCATGTAAAACACATCCATCTGCCTGCACGTGGATCATTTCACTCTACTTGCTGCCTGTTCACGTGTCTAAATGCCTCTTAAATGTTGCTATTGTATCTGCTCCTGCTACCTCCCCTAGCAGTGCGTTCCAGGACCAGCACCCTCTGTGTAAAAAAACATTTGCTTTACACATCTCGTACATCTCGTAGAACTATACGGGTTCAGAGGAGTTTTACCAGGATGCTGCCTGGAATGGAGAGCTTATCTTACGAAGTGAGGTTGACTGAGCTCGGACTTTTTTCATTGGAGAAAAGGAGGAGGAAAGGGGACCTAATTGAGGTATACAAGATAATGAGAGGCATAGATAGAGTCGATAGCCAGAGACTATTTCCCAGGGCAGAAATGGCTAACATGAGGGGTCAAAGTTTTAAGTTGGTTGGAGGAAAGTATAGAGGGGATGTCAGAGGCGGGTTCTTTACACAGAGAGTTGTGAGAGCATGGAATGCGTTGCCAGCAGCAGTTGTGGAAGCAGGGTCATTGGGGACATTTAAGAGACTGCTGGACATGCATATGATCACAGAAATTTGAGGGTGCATACATGAGGATCAATGGTTGGCACAACATCGTGGCTGAAGGGCCTGTTCTGTGCTGTACTGTTCTATGTTCTATACAGCACAGGAAAGGGCCCTTCAGCCCACAGTGTTGTACTGAACATCACGCCAAATTGAAATAATCCTTTCCGCCTGCCCTTGGTCCATATCCCTCCATTACCTGGATATTCTCTAAATATCCCCTAAACGTTCCTAATGTGTCTGCCTCCACCACCACCCTGGCAGCACGTTCTAGACTCCTATCACTGTCTATGCAAAAATGTGCCCCTCACAAGTTCTTTGAACTTTCCCTTTCTCATCTTAAATGCATGCCCCTGAGTATTAGACATGTCACCTCTGGGAAAAAAATTCTGACCGTCAACCCTTACTATGCATCTCATAATTTTATAGACTTCTATCAAGTCTCCCCTCAACCTTAACCGCTGCGGAGAAAAGAACTGGGGTTTTTCTAGCCTCTCCTTATAGCTCATATCCTCTAATCTAGGCAGTATCCTGGAAAACCTCTTCTACATCCTGTCCGAAATCTCCACATCCTTCCTCTAATGTGGCAACCAGAATTGAATGCAGTACTCTAATTGTGGTCTAACAAAAGTCTTTTAAAGCTGCAACATGACATCCTAATTCTTGTACTCAATAAAGGCAAGCATGCCATATGCATTCTTTACTACCATAGTTACTTGTGTGGCTAGTTTCAGGGAGGTGTGGGCTTGAACCCAAACTTCTCTCTGTACATCAATGCTCCATTAACTATATAAGTTTCCTTAACATATGATCTCCCGGAGTGCAGCACCCTACACCTACCCAGATTAAACTCCATCTGCCATTTCTCCACCCATTTCTCTAACTGATCTATATCCCACTGTATCTTTTGACAATCTTCTACGTTATCTGCAATTCCACCGAACTATGTATGGACAACAAACTTACTAACTCACCATTCTACATTTCCGTCCAAGTTATTTATATATATCACAAACAGCAGAGGTCCCAATATGGATTATTGTGGAACACCGCTAATTACAGATGTTCAGCCAGAAAATCACCCTTCCACCATTACTTCTATGGCGAAGCCAATTCTAAATCCATACGGCCAAGTCACCATGGATCACATGCATCTTAATCTCCTGTATGAGCCTACCATGAGAGACCTTGTTGAAAGTCTTACTAAAATCAATGCAGGTTACATCAATTGCTGTACCCTTATCGATCACCTTTGTCGTGTCCTTGAAAAATTCAATCAAGTTTGTAAGACATGACCTGCTCTGCACAAAGTCATGCTGTTTGTTCCTAATTAGGCATTGCTTTTCCAAATGCACGTAAATCCTACCCCTAAGAATTCTCACCAGTAGCTTCCCAACCACCGATGTGCGATTCACTGATCTATAGTTTCCTGGATTACCCTATTTCCCTTCTTGAACAGAAGAACAATATTGACTTCTAACCAGTCCTCTGAGATATTTCCAGTGGGTAACAAGGATTCAAAGATCTTGGTCAAGATCCCAGCAATCTCCTCTGTTGCCTCTCTCAATAACCATGGGGCCCTAGGGACTTACCCACCTTAATGGTCTTCAAGAGACCCAACATCACTTCTTCTTGACCTCAAAATGTCCTAGCATATTAGCATGCTGCACACACATCTCACTATCCTTGATATCCTTTTCATGGGAGAATACCGATGCAAAGTACTCATTTAGGATCTCACCCACATCCTCTGCCTCCAAGCACAAGATTCCTCCTTTGTTCAAGAATGGTCCTATCCTCTCCTTAGTTATCTTCTTGTTTTTAATGTATGTGTAGAATAACCTTACTTACCAAGGTCATTTCATGGCCCTTGCTCTTCTAATTCCCTGCTTGAATTCTTTATGCTTTCTTTATTTTCCTCACGGGACCTGTCTGATTTTAGCTTCTTAAACCTTGCATATGTTTCTTTTTCCCTTTTGACTAAATTCACAACTTCCCTCATTATTCCCTCAACTTGCCAAAGAACAAAGGAAATTTACAGCCCAGGAACAGGCTCTTCAAGCCTGCACCGATCCAAATTCACTGTCTAAACCTATCGCCCAATTCCTAAGGATTTGTATCCTTCTGCTCCCCACCTACTCAGATATCTGTCCAGACGCACCTTAAATGAATCTACTGTGCCTTGCCTTTACTACCTCTGTTGGCAACACGTTCCAGACACCTACCACCCTCTGTGTAAAGTACTTTCCTCATATAACACCCTTAAACTTTTCCCATTCTCTTCCAAATATAAATAGATCCTGTCCCTCAATAACTTCTCCAGCAACTTTCCCACCACTGACATCAGGCTCACTGGTCTGTAGTTACCTGGAATATCCCTACTATCCTTCTTGAACAGGGGAACAACATTAGCAACCCTCCAGTCCTCCGGCACCTCACCTGTGTTCAAGGATGATACAATAGCTGTTAGGCCCCAGTTATTTCCTCTCTTGCCTCCCTCAGCAACCTGGGATAGATCCCGTCCCTTCCGCCTTAATATCCTTTAGCCTACCCAACACATCCTCCCTCCTTATGTCAACGTGATGCTGAGTAAACAAACTTCTATCTCTAATCTCAACATGCATCATGCCCCTCTCCTCAGTGAACACTGATGCAAAGTGTTCTGTGGGTGGCACGGTAGCACAGTGGTTAGCACTGCTGCTTACAAGCACCAGAGACCTGGGTTCAATTCCCGCCTCAGGCAACTGTCTGTGTGGAGTTTGCACATTCTCCCCATGTCTGCGTGGGTTTCCTGTGGGTGCTCCAGTTTCCTCCCACAGTCCAAAGATATGCAGGTTAGGTGAATTGGCCATGCTAAATTGCCTGTTGTGTTAGGTGAAGGGGTAAATGTAGGAAAATGGGTCTGGGTAGGTTGCTCTTCGGAGGGTCGGTGTGGACTTGCTGGGCCGAAGGGCCTGTTTCCACACTGTAAGTAATCATTAAAAATCTCTCCCATTTTCTCAGGTTCAACGCACAACCTTCCTTCCTTATCCTTTAGTGGACCAATCCTTTCTCTAGTTACCCCCTGCTTCGTACATATGAATAAAAGGCCTTGGGATTCGCCTTAATTCTGCTCACTAAAGTTATTTCATGATCCCTATTAGCCCGCTTGATTGGTTTAAGATTGGTCCTATTCTCTCGATATTCCTCCAAGGCCCATTTTGTTCTTAGCTTCCTGGACCTTATGTATGCTTCCCTTTTCCTTTTGGCTAGTTGCACCATTTCTCCTGTCATCCATGGTTCACGGATCTTGCCTTTCCTATCCCTTGTTTTCAAAGGGGCATGCTTATTCTGCACTATCTTCAACCTATCTTTGAAATCTCCCACATATCAAATGTGGACTTCCCTTCAAATAGTTGCCCCCAATCCACATTTCCCAGATCCTGCCGAATTTTGATATAATTGGCCTTGGCTTCTTCCCTTAGGACCACTTTCATCTTTGTCTACAAACTTATAGAATTGTGGTCACTATTCCAAAAGAATTCCCCTATTGCTACTTCTACCACCTGGCCTGGCTCTTTCCCCAACACCAGGTCCAATATGGCTCCTTTCCTAGTTGGACTATTGACATACTGCTCTAGAAAACTTTCCTGGATGCTCTTAACAAATTCTGCCACATCCAAACCTCTGACACTAAGTGTATCCCAGTCAATGTTGGGAAAATCAAAATCTCCCATCACCACCACCACCCTGTTACCTTGACATCTTTCCATATTCTGTTTACCTATTTGTTATTTTACCTCACGCTCACTGAGGCCTGTCGTACAGCTCCAACAATGCAACTGCACCCTTCTTATTTCTCAGCTCTTCCCATAATGCATCGGTTCTCAAGCCCTCCATAGTGTCCTCCGTTAGCACAACCATGATATCGTCCTTCAACAGCAATGCAACCCCTCCCTCTCTTTTACTTCCTTTCCTGTTTTGTCTGAAGCATCTATATCCTGGAACATTTAGTTGCCAATAATGCCTTTCCTTCAGCCAAGTCTCTGTGATCGCATTAACGTCATACTCCCAGGCACCAATCCAAGCCCTAAGTTTGTCTGCCTTACCCACTATACTCCTTGCGTTAAAGGATATGCACTTCAGTCCAAGAGTCCATTTACATTCATCTGCTGTCTGCCTCCTCTTCCCTTGGTAATGCTAACTTCATGATCCTGTTCCTTACTGCCTTTAGTTTCCACCTCACCGTCTGCCAGTCATTTCGCCTGGTTCCCAGCCCCCTGCTACATTATTTTAAACCCTCCCCAACAGCAGTAACAAAAACTTCCCCAAGGATGTTAATTCCAGTCTGGTTCAGGTGTAGACCATTCAATTTGAAATAGTCCCACCTTCTCCAGAACTGATTCTAATGTCCCACAAATCTGAACCCCTCCCTCCTACATCATCCCTCAAGCCATGTGTTCATCCTGCCTATTCTTTCATTTCTATCCTGGCTAGCACGTGGCACTGGTAGCAATCCTGAGATTGCTACCTTTGAGACCCTCCTCTTTAACTTCTCTCCTAGCTCCCTGAATTCTGCTTTCAGGACCTCCTCTCGTTTTTTACTTATATCATTGGTACCTATGTGCATCATGACAACTGGCTGTTCACCCTCCTCTTTCAGAATGCTCTGCAGCCGATCAGCGCTCCCGAGCACCTGGGAGGCAACATACCATCTGGGAGCCTCGTTTTCAGCCACAGAATCGCCTAGTTACTCCCCTTATAACAGAATCCCCTATGATAAGGCCCTACGAGTTTTTTTCCCACCCTTCTGAACAGCAGTGCCCGCCACAGTGCCATGATCCTGGCAACTGCTGCCCTCCCTTGGTGAGCCATCTCCCCAAACAGTATATCTGTTTTGGAGGGAGATGACTGCAGGGTTTACCTGCACTGCCTTCTTACTCTTTCTTTGCTTTTTGGTCACCCATTTACTGTCCATCTCAGCAATTCTAATCTGTGGTGTGACCAATTCACTAAACGTGCTCTCCACGACCACGGATGCTCCACATTGAGTCCATCCGCAGCTCCAGAGCCGTCATGTGGTCAAACAAGAGCTGCAGCTGGACACTCTCCTTGCAAGTGTAAGAGTCAGGGACGTTAGCCACGTCCCTCAGCTCCTACATCAAGCAAGAGGCACGTGCCACGGGTCTGAGGTCCTCTGCCATTGTAAGCCTTAGCTTTAACTCAACTAACTAATACCAAACAATGCACTTAAATATATAAAAGAAAAGGAAAAATACCCTTACCTTACAGAGTAATTTTCTTCCTACTGAGTTTACAGACTCTTATTAAGGTTAGAGGAGATGGGTGGGAGGGAGACCCGATGGTGTAGGGGCCTCAGGTTTAGATCTCACCCACTTAAAAAACAATCACTTACCCTTCCCGGCAGCTCTCGCCTTTCTCTCCCCTCTCTCCTCGTCGCTCTGTAAAAACTGGAGGCCTGACTCCCGAGTCCCTTTTTAAGTGGGAAAGCTTAACCACTACCGGCAGCCCTCGCTTCTCTCCACCCACTCTCCTTGCGGCTCTGTAAAAAATAGAGCAAAATGCCATCCTTGTCCTTCCTCCCAACTGGAGCATGCCGGTCCTGAACTCTGATCAACAGACATTTAAGCAACTCACTTGTTAAATGCCCGATAACAGCCCAATTAACATGCCCGAGCCCCTGCCTAATACTATTGTAATTTGCCCTCCCCCAATTTAGTACCTTCCTGCAAGCTTCTGACTTATCCTTATTCATATCTTAAAACTTAAAGAGTTGTGATCACTATTTCTAAACTGGTGTTCCATTGAAAGGTCAATCACCTGGCCAGGCTCATTTGCCAATACAAGGTCCAGTATGGCCCTCCTCTAGTTGGACTATCCATATACTGTTTCAAGAAACCCCCTTGGATGCACTTAATAAATTCTGCCTGGCTAAGCCTCCTGCTCTAAGGGAGTCCCAGTCAATATTGGGGAAGTTGATGACACCCACAATGCAACCCTGTTGTTATTGCATCTTTCCATAATTTGCCTACATATTTGTTCTTCAAATGTCTCGGTGGCTGTTTGGTGGCCGGTAGTATAATCCTGTCAGAGTAATTGCACCCATCTTATTTTTGAGCTTTATCCATATTGCCTCAGTGGTTGAGCCTTCCAGCATGTCCTGTCTGAGTGTAGATGTGGCATTCTCCCTGATGAATAATGCAACTCCTCCATCTCATTTACCTTCCTCTCTTTCTCATCTAAAACAATGAAACCCTGGAATGTTGAGCAACTAGTCCTGTCCCTCTCTCAACCAAATCTCTATAATGGCCACAACATCATAGTCCCATATATTGATCCAGATTCTAACCCTATCTTCCTTATCTATAATACACCTTGCATTGAAAGAAATATGCTTCGGCCTGTGAGTACCATCATGTTCATTTACCTGTCTCTGCTTGTCCTTCCTTTCTGACTTATTGATCCTAATGTCTCCCTTCCACTCAATTCCTCCACTTGCTGACCTCCTGCTGTGGTTCCCAGCCCCTTCCACACTAGTTTAACATAGAACATAGAAAAGTACAGCACAGAACAGGCCCTTTGGCCCACAATGTTGTGTCGAGATTTAATCCTAATGTAAAATATAGTAACTTAACCTACGCACCCCTCAATGCATTGCTATCCACGTGCATGTCCAACAGTCGCTTAAATATCCCCAGTGACTCTGCTTCCACCACCACAGCTGGCAACGCATTCCATGTAAAGAATCTACATCTGACATCTCCTTTCTGCCTTCCTCCTAATATTTTCAAACTATGACTTCTCTTACCAGTCAATCCTGCCCTGGGGAAACGTCTCTGGCTATTGACTCTATCTATTCCCCTCATTATTTTGTACACCTCGATCATGTCTCCTCTCTTCCTCCTTCTCTCCAGAGAGAAAAGTCCGAGCTTATTCAGCCTTTCTTGATAAGGCAAGCCCTCCAGTCCAGGCAGCATCCTGGTAAATCTTCTTTGCATCCTCTTCAAAGCCTCTGTATCTTTCCTATAGTAGGGCGACCAGAACTGGACACAATATTCCAAGTGTGGTCTTACCAGGGACTTGTAGAGCTGCAGCAAAACCTCGCGGCTCTGAAACTCGATCCCCCTGTTGATGAAAGCTAAACCACCATATGCTTTCTTAATAACCCTATCCACTTGGGTGGCAACTTTGAGGGATCTATGTACTTGCACACCCAGATCCCTCTGTTCCTCCACACTGTCAAGAATCCTACCTTTAATCCTATATTCAGCATTCGAGTTCAATCTTCCAAAATGCATCACTTCGCATTTATCCAGGTTGAACTCCATCTGCCATTTCTCAGCCCAGCGCTGCATCCTGTCTATGTCGTGCTGCAGCATGCAATAGCCCTTTATACTATTGACGACACCTCCAACCTTTGTGTCATCTGCAAATTTACTAACCCATCCCTCAACCTCCTCATCCAAGACATTTATAAAAACTACAAAGAGCAGAGGCCCAAGAACAGAGCCCTGTGGGACCCCACTCAACACTGACCTCCAGGCAAAATACTTCCCATCTACAACCACTCTCTGCCTTTTGTCAGCCAGCCAATTCTGAATCCAGATAGCCAAATCTCCCTGTATCCCATAATTCCTGACCTTATGAATGAGTTTACCATGGGGAACCCTATCTTGCTGAAGCCCATATATACCACATCCACTGCTTGACCATCATCGACCTGTCTTGACATCTCCTCAAAGAACTCAATAAGATTTGTGAGGCATGATCTGCCCCTCACAAAGCCATGCTGACTGCCTTTAATCACACTATGCTTTTCCAAATAGTCATAAATCCTATCCCTCAGAATTCTATCCAAAACTTTGCTGACCACAGACGTAAGATTGACTGGTCTGTAATTGCCAGGGATTTCCCTATTACCCTTAAAAAGAGGAACAACATTCGCCTCCCTCCTGAGCAGCGCTAGCAAACCTCCCTGCAAGGATATTATTTGCCCTCCTTTAAACTTTTCCTTCTTAACTATGTTCGCTAGTATTTGACGTTTGTAGGAAAAAGACTATGACATTCCAGCCTATCCATGTCTCTCATAATTTTACATGCTTCTATCAGGTCTCCCTCAGCTCTAGTGAAAGAATGTAAGTTTGTTCAACCACTCTTTATAGCTAATGGACTCCAATCCACACAACATCCAGGTAAACCACTTTTGCACCCTCTCCAATGCTTTTTCATCCTTCCTATAATGTGGCAACCAGAACTGTACACAGTACTTCAACTGTGGCCAAACTAAAGTCTTACACAACTGCAATATAGCTTGCCAACTTCTGTACTTGGTACCCTGACTGATGAAGGCAAGCATGCCGTATATCTTCTTTACCACCTCATCCACTTGTGTTGCCACTTTCCAGGAGTTTTGGACTTAAGTCCCTCCAGACATCAATACTCCTAAGGACCCCGCTCATTTACTGTGTACTTTCCTTTTGCACTTGACCTCCCAAAGTACATCAGCTCACATTTTCCAGATGAAATTCCATCTGGCATTTCTCCACCCAGCTTTCCAACTAGTCTATATCATAGAAATCATCGAACCCTTACAGTGTGGAAACAGGCCATTTGGCCAACAAGTCCGCAATGACCCTCCGAAGAGTGTCCCACCGATACCCATTCCCCTACCGCTATACATTTCCCCTAACTAATGCACCTAGCACCCTGAACACTATGGGCAATTTAGCATGGCCAGTTCACCTAACTTGCACATCTTTGGACCAAAGGAAGAAACCAGAGCACCCAGAGAAAACCCACGCAAACATGGAGAGAATATGCAAGCTCCACACAGACAGTCACCTGAAGATGGAATCAAACCCGGGTCCTTGGCGCTGAGAGGCAGCAGTGCTAATCACTGAGCCACTAATTTTCATTTTGTGTGCAAACTTACTAATTATACCGCTAACATTTTCATCTAACTTATGTATATACAGTACAAACAGCAGAGGTCTCAGCACTGATCCTCGTGGAACACCAATGGTCACAGACCTCCAGTCAGAAAAACACCCTCTACAGCTGCCTTCTGTCTTCTATGATAAAGCATATGGAATAGTGTAGGTTAGATGGCCTTCAGATTGGTATGACAACTTGGCACAACATCGAGGGCCGAAGGGCCTGTACTGTGCTGTAATGTTCTATGTTCTAAGCCAATTTTGTATCTAATTTATTGGCTTACCATGGATTCCATGTGACTGCTGGTCACACTGCATCAGTCAGGGCATTGAGAATAGAAGTTGGGAAGTTATGTTGTAGTTATGCAGGATGCTGGTGAGGCCACACTTGGAGTAATGTGTTCAGTTTGGTCACCTAGTTATAGGAAGAATGCTATTAAACTGGAAAGAGTGCTGAAGAAATTTACAAGGATGTTGCCTGGGCTCAATGGTCTGAGTTATCAGAGGGTTTGGACAAAGTAGGGCTTCTCTCATTAGAACGTAGGAGACTGAGGGTTGTCTTATAGAAGTGTATAAGATCATGAGAGGCATGCATAGGGTGAATGCACTCAGTCTTTTTCCCAGGGTTGAGGAATCAAGGACTAAAGGGGATCAGTTTAAGGTTAGAGGGGAAATAATTAAGAAGAACCTGAGGGGCAACTTTTTACATAGAAGATGGTACACGTATGGAATGAGCTACTAGCAGAAGTGGTTGAGGCAGGTACATTAACAACATTTAAAAGGCATTGAGACAAATATATGGATAGAAAGGATTAGAAGGATATGGGGCAAATGCAGGGGAATGGGGTTACCACATTTTGGTTGGCATGAACCAGTTTGTACCAAAGGATTGTGCTGTAGGTCTCTATGACTGTCTGACTTTATGATATTAAACTGATTACTGCAGCTGAATTACAAAATTTGTTTACTATTTGCTGGTGTGAGTTCCATTCATTCTAGCAATTTCACCTAAGCACCATTTTGACAGTTTCTTAGTGGGATAATGGCCCAATTAAAAGGTATTTAACAAGTACGTACAGAAACCATTTGCTGTTCTGTAATCTGTCCAGGTCCGGAGAATGGTTGGTGAGGGCTGATTAATATTATAATGTTTCGTGGAGACATGATGGTGGGGATGGTATTGTTCTGTACGCTATGCTTGTTCAAAGGTAGCAAGAGCTGATAAGGTATGAAAATGCAGTAATGGGTTTGAAAGGGTTGTTTTGATTAGAAAGGGTTGTTTGAAATTTTACTACCTTACAATAGTAAAATATACTACAAAACACAGTTTTGTAAATGAATGAATGAAATCATGTTATAGTAAGCAATGGGTTAGTAAAGCGTCATGAATGTTTGAACAGGAACCCAGTATTAATGAATATAGCAAGCTGGTGAGTGAATTTGTAAAGATAACCTAAAACACAATATCTCACAAAACCCCCTTGATGCACCGAACAAATTCTGCCCCATTTAAGCCCCTGTCACTAAGGGAGCCTCAGTTAATATTGGGAATATTAAAATCACCCACTAGAACAACCCTGTTGCTTTTACATCTTTCGACAAGTTGACTGTTTCTCTGTCCGACTGGCTATTGGGAGGTTTATAATGTACCCCATCATAATGATTACAGCTTCCTAATTCTTAAGTTCTACCCATACGGCCATCCAAGATATCTTCTCTTTGTACAGCTGTACAGTACATTCTCCTTCATCAGTCATTTAACTCTCCGAATCCTTTTACATCCCTCTCTACCACAGCTGAATCATCTAAACTCTAAAATGTTGAGCTGCCTATCATGCCCTTCTCTCAACCAAATTTTTGTAATGGCTACAACATCACAATTTCATGTACTAATGTAAACTCTAAACTGATCTGTCTTGCCTGCTATACTCCTGACATTAAGATAAGTTCACTTAGGACCACCAGTCCCACCTTGTTCATTAAACTGGTCCTGCCTGTTCTTCCTATTAGATTTGTTTGACTTAACCACTACCTTCCCCTTGATTACTCCACATGCTGTCCTACTGCTCTGGTTCCCACCCTCCCGCCACACTAGTTTCAACTCTCCCAAATGATACTAGCAAATCTCCCTGCAAGAATATTGTTGCACCTCCAGTTTATGTATAAGCCATCTTCCTTGTACAGATCCCTCCTGTCCTGGAAGAGATCCCAATGATCTAAATATCTGAAGCTCTCCCTCCTACACCAGCTCTTTACCCAGGCTTTCACACGTATTATCTTTCTATTTCTGGTTTCATAAGCATGTGGCACAGGGCATAAAATAGGAGGGATGTGATTGCACTGGAGAGGGTGCAGAGAAGATTTGCCAGAATCTTGCTTGGGTTGGAGAGTTTTAGTTATGAAGAGAGATTGGATAGACTGGGGCTATTTTTCTTGGAGCACAGGAGACTGAAGGGAAATGTATAAAATTATGAGGGGTAGACAAGAAGAACATCTCCCTCTTGGTGGAGGGATCAATGACCAGAGGGCACAGATTTAAGGTAAGGAGATCAAGGTTTAGAGGAGATGTGTAGAAAGACCTTTTCACTCAGAGGGCTATTAGAATCTGGAACTCACTGCCTGAAAGGCTAGTGGAACCAGAAACAACAACTAACACTTAAGGAGTATTCAAATATGCATATGTGATGTAAAGGCATACAAGCTTATGGCCTGACCTGCCGTGCTTTTCCAGCACCAGACTCTTGACTCCGATCTCCAGCATCTCCAGTCTTCATTTTCACCATATAAGTTTATGGGCCAGCCGCAGGGCTAGGATTGGAATAGTTGGGAGGAAGGGTCACCGGACCCGAAACGTTAACTCTGATTTCTCTCCACAGTTGCTGCCACATCTGCTGAGGTCATCCAGCAATTTCTGTTTTTGTTTTAGAATAATTAGGTGCTTGTTTTTGACAGACTCAGATTTAATGGAACTTTTTCTGTGGTGTATACTCCTATGACTCCATTCCAATCCCATCTGTCTCACTGAGAAGCTCCTCATTCTCTGTCTTTCTATAGCAGCCTCATTCTCATTCTATATTAGTTCCTCACTTTCTATAGCAGCTCCTCTCCCTGTTGCAGATCCTTGCTCTCTCTCTTTATTGCAGCTCTCCCTCGATGGCCACTCCTCGTTCCTGTCTCGAAGACAGGCCCTCACTTCCTTGTGCTCTCTAGCGGTTCCTTGCACTCTCTACAGCAAATCCTGTTTCCTTCTCTATAGCAGCTTCTTGCTGTTTCGCTTTAGCAGGTCTTCACTCTGTCTTGCTGTCGCAACTCCTCATTCTGTTTCTTTATTGCAGGCTCTTTGCTCTCTGTCTCTATAATAGCACCTCACACTGTCTGTGGCAACTCCTCATTCTCACCACCTCTGTAGCAATTCCTCATTTTCTCTCTACATATTTTCTAATCAACCAGTTCGGAGATATTATTACCTACCTCTGGAGCAGGTGGCTGAATTCAGGCCTCCTGTCTCAGAGGTAGGGACATTACCACTGCACTATGAGACCTTTTGGTTTTGCTCTGTTGTAGCTTCCTTGATAGCAGCTGCTTGTTCCCTCTGTAGCACTTCCTTGCACTCTGTCTCTATTGCAGCTGGTCATTCTCTGTCTCTCTATATAGCAGCTCCTTGCACTCATTCTCTCTGGCAGCTCCTCATTCTCTCTGCCTCTTTAGCAGCTTCTAGTTTTCTGTCTCTTTATGGCAACTTTCATTCCCTCCCTCTACAGCGCCCGTATGACAGCTATTCATTCACATTCTGTAGTAGCTTCTCACTCTTTCTAAAGTTGCATCTCTCTTTATCGCCATAGCAGTTCCACTGTATAGCAACTCATTCTGTTGCTTTATTGTGTCGTCGCCCTCGCCTTCCCTATTGCAGCTACTTGTCCTCTCGCCTTATATCAGCTCTAGTTCTCCCTCTGTCAAAGCCCCCTTTCAGCAATTCTTGGTTCTCACTCTATCCAGCAGCAACCTCATCTCTCCCTCCATAACAGCAGCTTGTTCTGTCACTGTAGTGACTCCTCATTT
Source organism: Chiloscyllium plagiosum (assembly GCF_037043375.1). Taxonomy (NCBI): domain Eukaryota; kingdom Metazoa; phylum Chordata; class Chondrichthyes; order Orectolobiformes; family Hemiscylliidae; genus Chiloscyllium; species Chiloscyllium plagiosum. The sequence goes on from NW_028270177.1 coordinate 42,724,299, forward strand.
TCTCTCTATAGCAGCTCCTCATTCTCCCTCTCATTGGCAGCTCCTCATTTTTTCTTTCACACATCTTCACTCTGTGTTGCAGTTTCTCATTTTCTCTCCAATGCAGCTGCTCACGCTCTCTCTATAGCAGCTCATTATCATTTCTCTCTCTCTCCCTTTAGCACCTTCTCATTCTCTTGTGAACAGCTCCTCCTCGTTTCTCTCCATAACAACTCCTTGCTTTCTGTCTCTGTGGCAGCTCCTCATTCTCTCTGTAGAAGCTCCTTGGGTGCTCTCATTAGCAGCTGTTTCTCTGTCGGAGCTCTTTATTCTTTCTCTTTAGCAGCTCTTTGTTCTCTCCATAGATCCCTTTCGCTGTCTCTTTAGCAGCCCCTTGTTCTGTAATTCAGTTGTTTAATCTTTATGACTATATGTGATATTCAAAGATACTAGTTTTCTTTCTCTGTGGCAGTTCGTCACTCCCTCTCCATAGCATCTTTTTGTTCTCTCTAGCAACTCTCCACTATCCCTACGGCAGTTTCATGCTCTCTGGAACAACTTCTTGCTCTGTCTAAACCAGGTCCTTCTATCCTAGCGGAGAAAGTGAGGTCTGCAGATGCTGGAGATCAGAGCTGAAAATGTGTTGCTGGAAAAGCGCAGCAGGTCAGGCAGCATCCAGGGAACAGGAGAATCGACGTTTCGGGCATAAGCCCTTCTATCCTAGCACATTGCTGGATCTATAGCAGCTCCTAATTCTCTAGATAGCAGTTCTTGGTGCAGTCTCTAAAGCAGTTCCAGTCCCTTGACCATTTTCTTGCTCTTTCACTCATTTATATGTTTTTTCTCTCTCTTACTGTCTCTAATTTCCAAATTTATTTCTTAAGATAATATATGTATGAGGCATTAGATTTTTTTGTGAATAAAATTGTGTTATAGTTTTAAGTAATTTGGTTATCCTAATCATAGAGTGGAAGCAGGCCAGTTGGCCCATCAAATCTACACTGACCCTCCAAAGATCATTCCACCATAACCTATCCCCTCACCCCCCTCCCCACCACCCTAACCCTGGATTTCCCGTGGCTAATTCACCTATAGTGCACATCCCCAAACACTTTGGGAATTTATCATTGCCAATCCACCTATCCTGCACATCTTTGGACAGTGGGAGGAAACTGGAGCACCTGGAGGAAACTCATGCAGACATGGGGAGAATGTGCAAACTCTACAGACAGTCGCCCAAGACAGCAATGCTAACCACTGAGCTGCTGTGCTCTCAGATATTTATGTCTGTTTGTAATATTTAACGATACTTGCATTTTTCTAATTAACAGGTACGAAAAGTTACAAGGAGCATGGGCACAGGATGTTGCTGAATTGGCTGCCCGGTGTAATTATCTCAGGAGAAAACCCAGTTAAAGGGTTGTATGAAGGCCTAGTGGGAATAGGCAGGAGAGACCTGGCAGGTAATTTTTCACATTTCTTTATTCACTTGTGCGACATGTGTGTTCCTTGCTGGCTAGTGTTTATTACCAGTCCCTAGTTGTATCATCTATAGCCACTGGCTAATTTTAGAACATAGAACATAGTACAGCACAGTACAGTACAGTACAGTACGGCCCTTCAACCTACAGTACACATAGTACAGTATGGCTCTTCAACCTACGATGTTGTGCCGAGCATTTATCTTAATCTAAGATCAACCTAACCTACATACCCCTCAATTTACTGTCGTCCATGTGCTTGCCCAGCAGTCGCTTAAATGTCCATAAAGTCTCTGACGCTACTACCACTGCTGGCAGTGCATTCCAAGCACCCACCACTCTGCGTAAAGATCCTACCTCTGACATCTCCCTTATACCTTCCCCAGTCACGTTAAAATTATGACCCCTCGTGACAGCCGTTTCTGCTCTGGGGAAAAGTCTCTGGCTATCTACTCGGTCTATGCCTCTCATTACCTTGTACACCTCTATCAAGTCACCTCTTTTCCTTCTCTCCAGTGTTAAAAGCCCCAGTTCACTCAACCTCTCTTCATAAAAAAAGGCCTCCAATCCAGGCAGCATCTTGGTAAATCCTCCTAATAACAAGGTGACCAGAACTGGACACACTATTCCAAGTGTGGTCTAACCAGGGTTTTATAGAGCTGCAGCAAAACCTCGTGGCCCTTAAACTCAATCACCCTGTTAATGAAAGCCAAACCACTGTACACCTTCTTAAAAACCTAACAACTTGGGTGGCAAGTTTGAGGGATCTATGTACGTGGATCCCAAGATCCTGCTGTTCCTCCACATTGCCAAGAATCCTGTCTTTAACTCTGTATTCAGCATTCAAATTCCACCTTCCAAAATGAATCATTTTGCATTTATCCAGGTTGAACTCCATCTGCCACTTCTTAGCCCAGCTCTGCATCCTATCAATGTCAGTTTGTAGCCTGCAATTGCCCTCGACACTATCTACAACACCACCGATCTTTATGTCATCGGCAAACATACTAACCTACCCTTCCACTTTTTCATCCAAGTCATTTATAAAAACTATGAAGAGCAGTGTCCCAAGAACAGATCCCTGTGAGACCCCACTTATCACTGATTTGCACGCAGAATACTTTCCATCCACTACCACTTGCTGTCTGCTTTCAGCCAGCCCATTCTGTATCCAGACAGCCAAATTTCCCTGTATCCCCTACCTTCTAACTTTCTGAAAGGGCCTACCGTGGGGAACCTTATCAAATGTCTTACTGAAATCTATATACACCATATCCACTGCTTGACCTTCGTCAACTTTTCTTGTCACGTCCTCAGTTGAAATCACCCGTAACAACAACTCTGTTACATTTGCACCTTTGCTTGTGAGGCATGACCTGCCCCTTACTTAGCCATGTTGACTATCTTTTAATCAAACTATGTTTTTCCAAATAGTCATAAATCTTATCTCTCAGAATCCTTTCCAGTACCTTTCTTATTACAGATGTAAGACTGACTGGTCTGTAACTCCCAGGGATTTCCCTATTCCCTTTCTTGAACAGAGAAACAGCATGCGTCTTCCTCCAATCATCTGGTACTACTCCTATGGAGAATGAGGATGCAAAGATTAGATTAGATTAGATTAGATTTCTTACAGTGTGGAAACAGGCCCTTCGGCCCAACAAGTCCACACCGCCCCGCCAAAGCGCAACCCACCCATACCCCTACCCCTACATTTACCCCTTACCTAACACTACGGGCAGTTGAGCATGGCCAATTCACCTGACCTGCACATCTTTGGACAGTGGGAGGAAACCGGAGCACCCGGAGGAAACCCACGCAGACACGGGGAGAACGTGCAAACTCCACACAGTCCATCGCCTGAGTCGGGAATTGAACCTGGGTCTCTGGCGCTGTGAGGCAGCAGTGCTAACCACTGTGCCACCGTGCCGCCCGTTACCAGATCGTTACCAGAGGCACAGCAATCTCATTCCTTACTTCCTGTAGTAACCTTCGATATATCTGGTCCGGCCCTGGGGACTTACCTATTTTGATGCTTCCCAGAATTTCCAGCACATTCACTTTCTTAATATCAATCTGTTCAAGACTATTAACCTGGTCCATGGTGTTCTGATTATCAACAAGGTCCCTCTAGTGAATACTGAAACAAAAATCTACTTCAGGCCTCCCCAACCTTTTCAGACTCCAGGCACAAATTCCCTCCACTATCCCTGATCGGTCCTACCCTCTCTCTGATCATTCTCTTATTCCTCATGTACATGTCGAATGCCTTTGGGTTTCCCTAATCCTTCCCGCCAAGGTTTTTTCGTGCCACTTCCTAGCTCTCCTCAGTCCATTTTTGAGTTCTTTCCTAGCTACCCTGTAATCCTCTAAAGCTGTGCCAGATCCTTGTTTCCTCAATCTTAAGTAAGCTTCCTTCTTCCTCTTGCTGAGAAGCTCATCTTCTCTTGTCATTCAAAGCTCCTTCACCTTACTATTCTTTACCTGCATCAATGGAACAAAGTTATCCAATACTCGCAACAAATGCTCCTTAAACAGCTTCCGCATTTCTGTTGTGCATTTCCCGTGGAAGAATTGTTCCCAATTTATACTCCACAGCTCCTGTCTAATCACAGTATAATTTTCTCTTCCCCAATTAAATACCTTCCCATGTTGTCTGTTCCTATCCCTCTTCTTGGCTATGGTGAAGGTGAGGCAGTTTTGGTCACTATCACCGAAATGCTTTCTCACTGAGAGATCTGACACATCGTCTGGCATGTTACCTAGCACCAAATCCAATATCCTATCTACATATTGTGTCAGGAATCCTTCCTGGGCCCACCTAACAAAATTGGCTCCATCCAGACCATCTGCATTAAGGAGGTTCCAATCAATTTTAGGGAAATTGAAGTCACCCATAACAACAACTCTGTTACATCTTTCCAAGAACTACTGTCCAATGTGTTCTTCCATCCCTCTGCTGCTATTGGGAGGTCTATATGTTGTGCCTTTATTTAATAAAGGCTGTAAAGAGAAGCCTGGGAACTGTAGACTGGTGAATCTGACAACAGTGGCGAATAAGGTGCTGGAGAGGAGTCTGAAAGATAGGATTTATGTGCATTTGAAGAGGCCAGAACTGATAGCATGGCTTGGCATGTGGGAAATCATCTCACAAACTTGATTGAGATTTTTGAGGACGTGGCCAAAAAGATAGATGAGGGCAGAATTGCAGACCATGTCTACGCAGACTTTAGTTAAGCCTTTGACAAGGTTCAGCATGGTTAGTAAAGTTAGAACACATTGGATTTAGGGAGAGTTTGCCAATTAAATACAAAATTGGCTTGAGAGTGGAAGAGAGATGGTGGTCATGGAGGGTTGTTTTTCGGACTGGAGGCCAGTAACCAGCAGGGATCAGTGCTAGGTCCGCTATTGTATGTCAATTATATAACAACTTGGATGGAACTTAGGAGGCGCAATTAAGTATGTTTACTAATAACACCAAAGTTGGTGGGGAAGTGGAAAGTGAAGAAGGTTATTTAAGATTCCAGAAGGATCTTGATCTATTGGGCCAGTGGGCTGAGTGGTGGCAGATGAAATTTAATTTGGACAAATGTAACTTATTGCATTTGATAAGACACACAAGGCAAGACATATACAGTTAGTGGTAGGGCCCTGCAGATTGTTGAGAAACAGAGAGACCTAGGGGTTCAGATACGTAGTTCTTTGAAAGGTGTTTAGCATGCTTGCCTTCATTGCTGAGATCATTGAGTATTGGGAAGTCCTCTTGAGATCCTACAGGACAATTGGTGAGATCACTTTTGGAGTATTGTGTCCAGTTCAGGTCACATTGCTATAGGATGGATATTATTAAATTGAAAAGGGTTCAGAAAAGATTTACAAGGGTGTTGCCAGGACTGACGGTTTTCGCTGTAATGAGAATCTGGGTAGGCTGGGACTTCTTTCACTGGAGCGTAGATGTAATGATTGTAATGAGGTCAGCCAGGTGGACCTCATTGAACTTGAATTCCTTGATTGGGTCTGTTAATCTGGTAAGTCAGGGAGCCCTGTCTGACAGATAAGAACAGGAGTGTCAGACATCCTGTTCACTCTGAGAGCTGGCTGTAAGGGAGCTGGATCATTGTCAAGGACTCTCCATGTATAAATAAAGGGTGACTTGGTGACAGGATACAGGCTCTGTGGAGTTATTTCAGTGGCGATGAGAGAAAGGCACATGCCTGAAGGAATTTGCTCACAACAGTCATCTTGAATTGCGGTTAGCATTTCTGGCATTATGATGGTATTCGGGAAGCTTGACTCATTCAATCCTGTTGTTGAAGACTGGGACAATTATGGGGAAAGAATGCATTATTCTTTTCCTGGCGAATGACATTGGGTCAAATGAAAAGCAATGATTAATTCTCCTGACAGCTTGTGATCCCACAGCTTTTTTTTGTCATTAAGAGTCTAATTTTCTCTGAGGCATTAGATACTAAATCCTCTCAAGAGTTGATGGATTTAGTTCAGGAATATTATGACCCTAAGCCTCTTTCAATTCTGAACCGCTATCGGTTGTATTCTACAATTTCAAATAACCTCCATTCCCATCCCCTAACTCCCTTTCCAGTCCCTTCTCCTCCCTTCCAGTCCACTTACTCCAGCCACCAACCGGATTCATTCTTCCCATCGACCAAGTAGGCCTTCTACCTGTGTTCACACATTACTACCGCACCACTCTGCCTGTCCTCCACCCCTCCTTTATCTGCAGCTCCCTGCATTTTCACTTCCAGTCATGAAGAAGGCTTATACCCAAAACATTGACTACTGATGCTGTCTGATTTGCTGTGTTCTTCCAGCCTCCTGCTTGTCTACATTTGTTTTACTCAGCAATTCAAGAACCAGGGAATTTGTATTAGGAGATTTGATTAGGATAAGACGACTGACAAAGGCTTTGATTTAACCCTTAATGCGATGCTGAGAGATCATTTGGTATGTGTGATTAATGATGTAACAGTGAAAAAGCGTCGACTAGCTGAAGCCCATCTGGACTTCAAACAGGCTTCATCATTGAAAATGCGGCAAGTAGAGCATTTGAGTTGGACGGTATTCTGATGGAAGTGGACAGCCTTGCCAGTCTGACTGAGCTTTAAAGGCAATTGCATTGTCAGACTCAGGACATATCCTGAACAGGGGGATTCTTGGTCAGCCCACAGCAAAGCCCCAAAACAAAGCCAAATCTCAGCCAAATAGTTAAAATTTTCTTCAGGATCCGGGCCAGCAAGCCATTGCAGTTGCAGCTGGTATGCAGACTCGAGACAACAAAAGAGACCCACTAGACCTAAATAGAGTAAGAGAACTCATACGTCAATATCTAGGATAGTGCACACCTTGGGAAGTCCACCTACATCAGTTTGGAACTTTGCAACATCCAAATCAGAACTAATTAAAATAAATGTCTGGTTAAATGGTCACCTGATTCTAATAGATGTTGGTACTGATGTGGCCATTTCAGTGATCACAGAACCAGTCTTTAACATTTGCTCTGGTCTCTAATCCTTAAGTTTGCACAAGACCTTGGCTAGACTGAGAACCTATACCTTTACAGATTAAGGATACAATTTTGATTCCGGTCTCTTATGAGAAGAAATTACCACAGATTGTAATAAAAGGCGTGGACCCAAGCTTGATAAGGCAAAACTGGTTGAGAAAAATTCATCGAGATTGGCTCAACATCTTTTGATCAGAAAATGGCTGCCTGTGTGAAGTCCTAATTAAATACTTGGATGTTAAATACCTGAGCAGCATGGGGCTCAGTGGTTAGCACTGCTGCCTCACAGTGCCAGGGACCCAGGTTCAATTCCAGCCTCGGGCGACTGTCTGTGTGGACTTTTCACATTTTCCCTGTGTCTGCATGTGTTTCCTCTAGGTGCTACAGTTTTTTCCCCACAATCTAAAGATGTGCAGGTTAGGTGATTTGGCCATGCTAAATTGCCCACAGTATTCAAGGATGTGTAGGTAAGGTGCATTAATCAGGGATAAATGTAGAGGAATGGATCTGGGTGGGATACTCTTCGGAGGGTTGGTGTGGATTGTTGGGTCGAAGGGCCTGTTTCCACACTGTAGGGATTCTATATTTCTGGAAGGCCCCGGAACTATCAAAGGAGCCAAGGCCATTTTGAAGTCTTTTGTTGATCCGAAACATTACTCAAACAAATTATTTATTTGTCCAAACTAATCTTTAATTTTCCCTTGCATGCAAGGGGAGAGCACCTATTCACATAGTCCTAGGTAACAACTCCAACAAGCAATTCAAAATACAGTCTTTTTATAAGATAAACATGGGAAAATCTCTTCATGATTATTCAACAAAACAGTAAGTACAAAATTGTGCTCACGGGTCTCACTGATAGGAAATGAATACTGGTGCATTTCACTGGGATTATTTGTTCTTTCCAAGGCCATCTGCCTTTCCCATGGATTCTGCCAAATGGTGTCTGCTTGTTTGAACTGCAGCTTTCTGCCCACTAGTCACCAGCAATACCAAACTCAACCCTCAAGCCATTCTATCCTTCTTGCTGGCCTCCAAAACGTTTTATTCTTCCACAGCTACCTTGCATGTTGACCAGGAAGCTCCACAATTCTGAATGGCCTGGTCAGTGTTATTTGCCTTATGGACAAAAGTAGGGGCAGCAATCAGAAGGCTGGAAAACAAAGTAATCATCAAACCAGACCAAATTTGCGAAATGGGCAGCCAGTGGTCTCAAAAATTGTGAAGTCCAACAGGTTAGTTTGCCTTTGTGTGGATTTGAAATAAATGGTAGATTGTTTTTCACAGTTGGATAAATAACCAATCCCTCACAAAGCTGGCAGAGGTGCTGTCCTTCACGAAGCTGGAAATGAGCTATGTGTACTGGCAATTGCGGTTAGATGAGGATACCCAGATGTATGCTTTAATTAAAACGCATAACGGATTGTACCAATATACGAGACTGTTACTTGGGTTATCATCAGCCTGTGCGAGTTTTCATACGTCTGCATACCGGCTGCAACTATAACTTTACAAGTTCTACCCCAGGTCATCATTTATCTAGATGACCTGCTAATAACAGGGAAGACAAATAAGGAGCACTTTGAGAACTTGGACATGGTCCTTAGATGTTTCTCCCAGGCAGACATATGGCTTAGGAGGGAAAATACATTCAGTTAGAGAAGGGACATTTGCCAGTCATATTTGAAGGCAGGAAGTTCCATTAATACCTTTAGGGCCTAAATTTGTAACAGTAATGGACTACAACCCTTACGAGGTCCAGTTAAACATGACAAGGCAGTGTCACCCATAGCTTCAGGCCGGATTCAACGGTAGGCTCTAATTCTAAGTGGGTTTAATTACAAGTTGGAATACCATCCAGGAGGCCAAGTAACAAATGCAGATGCAATGCTCTGCGTCCTGCTGGCAGATACACCACCAGTCGCACTGCCATCGGAAAAGTCTGTAATGATTTTAAATTTTCTGGATGCGCTTCAAATCACAGCTTCAATATCAGACTTTGGACACAGAAAGATCCGATCCTGGCAAAACTGAAACAGCATGTTGTGACAAGGAAAATCAAAGGGCTGTCACAACCAGAATTGAAACCTTTTTGGATCAGATCACAGTAAAGAATGGCATGTCATGATGGAGAGCAAGAGTGATTGTCCCAAGCAAAAGTGACCACCAGATACTGGGTGAACTTCACCAGCGTCATCCAGGAGTTTCCAAAATGAAGATGTTGGTGAGAAGATTTTTGATTTGGTTTATTGTTGTCATATGTACCTTAGTACAGTTTTGTTTTGCGTGCAGCATAGGCAGATCATAACATACAAGGACATACAGATCATCGGGTGTTTAGACAGAGTGAGGCATAAGAAGGTTACAGCTACACAGGAGGTGCACAAAAGCAAGATCAATATTAGATTTAAAATTAGAGAGGCCCATTCAGCAGTCTAATAACAGCGGGGAGAAGCTATTCTTGAACTTGTCGGTACATGTGTTTAAGCTTCTGTATCTTCTGCCTGACGGAAGAGGTTAGAAGAGAGCATTACCGGGGTGGGAGAGGTCTTTGATGATGCTGGCATCCCAGGGTGGGAGAGGTCTTTGATGATGCTGGCATCCTTTCCACAGCAACAAGAAGTGTAGATGGATTCTATGAATGGTAGGTTGGCTTCCGTGTTGATCTGGGCTGCGCACACAGCCTTCTGTAATTTCTTATGATCCTGAGCAGAGCAGTTGCCATACCAGGCTGTTATGCACCAAGATTGAATGCTTTCTGTGGTGCATCTCTAACAGTTGGTGAAGGTCCTTATGGCCATACCAAATTTCCTAAACCTCCTGAGGAAGAAGTCGCATTGTTGAGCCTTCTTGGGCATCGCAACTACATGGGAGGTCCAGGACAAGTTGTTGATTATCGTCACTCTCTTGATACTCTTTGCAGACAAGGACAAAAACTACCGCTGACAGCACCGAACCCTGCAGCACCCCATTCGTCACTGCCTGCCATTTTGAAAAGGAACTATTTATTCCAACTCTCTGCTTCCTGTATCCTAACTAGTTCTCTATCCTTGTCAATAAACTACCTCCGATACTATGTGCTTTAATTTTCCTTACTAATCTCTTGCCATAAGTCCAGATCCACAACATCTACTGATTCACCATTGTCTACTCTACTGGTCATATCGTCAAAAGATTCCAGAAGATTTGTAAAGCATGATTTCCCTTTAGTGAGTCCATACTGACTAGAACCGATTCTATCTCTGCTTTCCAAATGATCAGTTATTATATCCTTAATGATTGATTTCAGCATTTTCCCCACCAACAATGTCAGGCTAAATGGCCTAGAATTCTTTATTTTCCCTCTCCCTTCTTTTTTAAAACGTTAACTACCCTCCAGTCCATTGGAACTCTTAGAGAGTCCCCAGAATGCTGGAACATTATCATCAATGTGGCAGCTATTTCTAGGGCCACTTCCTTAAGTACGCTTAAGGAAGCAGAGCATCATCCCATAGGGTCTTATCAGGTTTTCCCCAAAACCATTTCCTGACTAATAAAGATTTCCGTTCTTTTTTCCTTCATGTTTGACCCTCTGTCCCCCAGCATTTCATGAAGATTATTTATGTCCTCCTTAGTGAAGACAGATCCAAAGCTGGTCTGCTATCTCTTTGTTGTCCATTATGAATTCACCTAATTCTAACTTCAAAGGACCTACATTTGTCTTCACCATTCTTTTTCTCTTCACATATCTATAAGAGCTTTTGCAGTCAGTTTTTGTTTCCGGCAAGCTTAATTTTATATTCTATTTTCCCTTTGTCCTCCTTTGTTGAATTTTGAATTTCTCCCAGTTCCTGCTCTTTCACTTTAACACTGTTCCTGATTTCCATTGTTAGCCGTAATTGAGCCACCTTCCCTGTTTTACTCTTATGCCATACAGGGATGTATAATTGTTATATGTCAACTGTGTAGTTTCATTACTTCGTGGGCTCAATGTTCTTAGTCATTGTGGCTGTTGTCTCAAAGTGGCTGGATGTACACAGAGTTCATTTGTCAAACACAGGTATGACGATAGAAAAGCTGTGTGCATCTTTTGCAATTCACTGACTCCTAGAAGTGTTGGTCACAAATAATGGGCCATCATTTACCATCAGGGAATCTGTGTATTTCCTAAAGTCAACTGGTATTCAACACATAAGGATAGTTCAATACTATCCATCATCTAATGGTCTGGCAGAAAGGGTAGTCTAAACATGGAAAGCAGACTTAAAGAAACAGAGCGAGAATGTGTTGTTGGAAAAGCGCAGCAGGTCAGGCAGCATCCAAGGAACAGGAGAATCGACATTTCGGGCATAAGCCCTTCTTCAGGAATGAGGAAAGTGTGTCCAGCAGGCTAAGATAAAAGGTAGGGAGGAGGGACTTGGGGGAGGAGCGTTGGAATTGCGATAGGTAGAGGGAGGTCAAGGTGAGAGTGATAGGCCGGAGTGGGGTGGGGGCGGAGAGGTCAGGAAGAAGATTGCAGGTTAGGAAGGCGGTGCTGAGTTCGAGGGATTTGACTGAGACAAGGTGGGGGGAGGGGAAATGAGGAAACTGGAGAAATCTGAGTTCATTCTGGAACAGTAGACTTAAAGACTTAAAGAAACAGCCTACAGCTTCACTAGATACCAAACAGTCCTGGGTTCCTATTTGGTTGCAGGACTACCCCTCATGCAACTACAGGAATAACTCCAGCAGAGTTGCTAATGGAGAGAAGACTCTACACCAAGTTAAATCTGATCTTCCTGGACCTGGGGTGAGGAGGGTGAAAAGCCATCAGGAACTCCAATGCCAGACACAAGACTCTGCTAAGCAAGAGTTTACTTCAGTATTGAAGTTTAGTGTATGAACCATGGAATGTCCATGCATGGGTTGACGTGAGAATTGGTCCAGTTCAAAGGTCCTGAACAAGCACGTGGACCATACAAAAGCTGCAACCTTGCAAATGGTGCAGGAGCAAAAGTTCCTTGACACCCTTTCCGATTGTCCGGAACCTGAGTTTTCTCCCTCTCCCACAGCATTGAAGATACCTTGGAATCTGTGATAGACACAGCAGTTATCGCCATCTCACTGCCTTTGCCACCTGAAGAAGTAAATGAATCTTTCGAAGACCCACCAGGCACAAGAGGTGAGCTACTGTGCGTTACATGCCACCACTATCAGAGACAGAGTTGGGGGAACCTGACCTGATGCTAAAATGCCGCAGGAGGAGCTATAAAAAAAGAAGTGGCCTAAGTCCTCAGACTCAGAGAGGGAGGGATATCGTGATTGTAGCTAGGTTAGCCAGGTGGACCATATAGAAAATGAGTTCCCTGATTGGGGTTGTTAATCAGGTACATTCAGGGAGTCCTAGGAGAAAGTGAGGACTGCAGATGCTGGAGATCAGAGCTTAAAAATGTGTTGCTGGAAAAGCGCAGCAGGTCAGGCAGCATTAAAGGAGCAGGAGAATCGACGTTTCGGGCATAAGCCCTTCTTCAGGAATCATTCAGGGAGTCCTGTCCAACAGATAAAAACAGGAGTGTCAGACACCCTGTACTGAGAGAGCTGGATCAGTGTTAAGGACTCTCCATACATAAATAAAGGGAGATTTGGTGGCTGCCTTTGTGGACTTATTTCAGTAAGAGGTTGAAAGACGACCTTATAGAGGTTTATAAAACATAGATAAGGTGAGCAGCAAAGGTCTTTTTCCTAGGGTAGGGGAGTTCAAAATACTTTTAAGGTGAGAGGGAAAAAGATTTAAAACGGACCTGAAGGGCAAGCTTTTTACACAGAGGGGCATAGCTTTAAATTAAGGGGTGGTAGGTATAGGACAGATGTTAGGGGTAGGATCTTTACTCAGCGAGTCGTGAGTTCATGGAATGCCCTGCCAGTAGCAGTGGTGGACTCTCCCTCTTTATTGGCATTTAAACGGGCATTGGATAGGCATATGGAGGATAGTGGGCTAGTGTAGGTTAGGTGTGCTTGGATCGGCGCAACATCGAGGGCCAAAGGGCCTGTACTGCGCTGTATTCTTCTATGTTCTATGTCGTATGTGGGAATGAACTGCCAGACAAAGTAGTAGATGCAGCTATAATTGCAACATTTAAAAGACATTTTGATAGGTACATGAATGGGAAAGGTTCAGAGGGATATGAGTGAAGCGCAGGCAAGTGGGACTAGTTTAGTTTGGGAAACTTAGTTGGCATGGACGAGTTGGACTGAAGGGGCTGTTTTCATGCTGTATGACTCTATTAATTTGGATAAGTGCAAATTATTGTATTTTTGGTGAAACCAAACACAGGCAGGACTTCACAATTAACAATAGGGCCTTGGGTAGTGGTGTGGAACAGAGAGACTCTTAAAGGTTGCGGTACATAATTCTTTGAAGTTTGAAGGAAAGATAGATTATGAACGCAAACTAGCACAGAATATAAAAACAGGTAGGAAAAATTTTTATAAATGGAAAAGGGAGGCTAAAGTGAAAATAAGTCTCTTGCAGGATGAGAATGGAGAATTAATATTGGGATATGCTACAACGGCTGAGGCCTTGAATAACTATTTTGTGTCAGTGTTCACAGTGTCTAACATGCCAAAGAATTATGCTAGGCATACGATGGGAGGTGAGGACCTCAATTCAATTGTTATCACGAAAGGGGTAGTGTTGAGCAAATGTGAGGGTCTAAAGGTAGATAAGTCCCCTGGTCCTGTTTAAATGTGTCCCAGGATGCTGAAAGAAATGGCAGAAGTTATAGTCGATGTGTTGGTGGTAATTTACCAAAATTCACTGGACTCCGGACAAGTCCCGGCAGACTGGAAGACAGCGAATGTCATTCCTCTATTTAAAAAAGGGTGTAGGCGAAAGACAGGCCAGTTAGCTTAACATCTGTAGTCGGGAAAATGCTGTAGGCTATCACTTAAGAAGAAATAATGAGACATCTGGATGGAAAGGGTTCCATCAGGCAGGCGCAGCATTGATTCAGGAAGGGAACATTGTGATGCCAAATTTACTGGAGTTCTTTGAGGATGGAACAAGTGTGATGGACAGAGGGGAGCAGGTGAACGTATACTTAGATTTCCTGAAGATGTTCCATAACGTACCGCACAAAAGACTCATCCATAAGATGCATGGAGTTGCAGTGAATATACTAGCATGGGTAGAGAATTGGTTAACCAATAGAAAGGAGAGAGTTTGGGATAAATGGGTATTTATCTGATTGGAGATCAGTGATGAGTGGGGTGCCACAGGGGTCATAGGGTCATAGAGATGTACAGCACAGAAACAGACCCTTCGGTCCAACTCGTCCATGCCGACCAGATATCCCAACCCAATCTAGTCCCACCTGCCAGAACCCAGCCCATATCCCTCCAAACCCTTCCTATTCATATACCCACCCAGATGCCTTTCAAATGTTGCAATTGTACTAGCCTCTTCAACTTCCTCTGGCCGCCCATTCCTCACACGCACCACCCTCTATGTGAAAAAGCTGCCCCTTAGATGTCTTTTTGTATCTTTCCTCTCTCACCCTAAAACTATGCTCTCTGTTTCTGGACGCCCCCATCCCAGGGAAAAGACATTGTCTGTTTATCATATCCGTGTCCCTCATGATTTTATAAAATAAACCTCTATAAGTTCACCCCTCACCCTCCAATACATCTGTTTAAATGTATAATTTTAATAAGTCTGCTATTTAAACAAACTAGATTAGATTACTTACAGTGTGGAAACAGGCCCTTCGGCCCAACAAGTCCACACCGACCCGCCGAAGCGCAACCCAACTAGACCCATTCCCCTACCCCTTCACCTAACAGTAAAGGCAATTTAGCATGGCCAATTCACCTAACCTGCACATTTTTGGACTGTGGGAGGAAACCGGAGCAGCCGGAGGAAACCCACGCAGACAAGGGGAGAATGTACAAACTCCACACAGTCAGGTGCCTGAGGTGGGAATTGAACCACCATAGCATCTCTGGCGCTATGAAGCAGCAGTGCTAACCACTGTGCCACCGTGCCACCCAAACTAATCTTTGCATTCTACAAATTACAGGGTCAGTGTTGGGCCCACAGCTGTTCATGACATATATAAATGATGTGGAAGCAGAGGCCGAGTGTAACGTTTCCAAGTTTGCTAATGGCACTCAATTGAGTGGAAAGGCAAACTGTGCAGAGGATGTGGAGGGTCTGCAGAGAAAGAGAGTACAATGTTGGTAAATGTGAGGTTATCCACTTTGGAAGTAAAAGTAGTAGGTCAGAATATTATTCAAATGGTGAGAGATTGCAGCATGCTGTTGTGAAGAGGGACTTAGGAGTGCTCATATATGAATTGCTAAAAGTTGACTTGCAGATGCAACAGATAATCAGAAAGGCAATTGGAATATTGCTCGAGGGATTGAATTTAAGAGCAGGGATGCTCTGCTGCAATTGTACAAGGTGTTGGTGAGGCCGCACCTAGAATATTGTGCACAATTGTTGATCTCCTTACTTGAGGAAGGATATACTGACTTTGGAGGCGGTGTATAGGAGGTTCACCAGGTTCATTCCGGAGATGAGGGGGTTATACTATGAGGAGAAGTTTAATCACCTGGGAATGTACTCACTAAAGTTTAGAAGAACTAGAGAAGATCTTACAGAAACATATAAAATTGTGAAAAGATAAGTTAGAGGCAGGCAAGTTGTTTCCGCTGTTAGGTGAGCCTCGGACTGGGGACATGGCCTCAAGATTAGAGGAAGTAGATTTCGGACTGCTAAAGGAGGAACTGCTTTTCCCAGAGAATAGTGAATTAATGGAATTCTTTGCCCAAGGAAGCAGTAGAGGCAGCTTCATTAAATATATTCAAGACACAGTTGGATGGGTTTTTGCATGGTAGGGGAATTAAGAGTTATGGGAATATTGCAGGTAGGAGGAGCTGAGACGATGGTTAGATCAGCCATGATCTTAATGTATGGTGGAGCAGGATCAACAGGCCAAATGGCCTCCTCCTGCCTCTATTACTATGAAACTATCACATATTGATCAGCCATTTAAGAGGGTATTTCACACACTTGCTTTCATTGCCCAGGTATTTGAGTATAGGAGTTGGGACGTTATGTTGAGGTTGTACAGGACGTTGGTGAGGCCTCTCCCATTCTGGTCACCATGTTATACAAAAGGTATTAAGATGGAGAGGGTTCAGAAAAGATTTACCAGGGTATTGCCAGGAATGGAGGGTTTGAGTTTTTAGGAGAGGTTGTATAGGCTGAGACTTTTTTCACTGGGACAAAGGAGGTTGAAAGGTGACCTTATAGAGATTTATAAAATCATGAAGGATATAGAAAAAGTGTTTTTTCCCGAGGGTGGGGAATTTCAAGATGAGGGGACATATTTTTAAGGAGAAAGATTTAAAATGGACATGAGGGACAATTTTTTACACAGAGCTTATGTGTAAACTGCCAGAAGAAGTTGTGGATGCGGGTACAGTTACAACATTTAAAAGACATTCAAAAGATAAGTACACGAATAAGAAATGTTTAGAGAGATACGTGCCAAACGAAGGCAGTTGGCATTAATTTAGTTTGGGATTATGGTTGGCAGGGACTGGTGGACCAAAGGATCTGTTTCTGTGCTATATGACCCTATGACTCTTGGAACATAGGAATAGGCCACAAAGTCCATCAATCCTGCTCCACCATTCAGTAATATTATGGCTTATCTATGTCCCAACTCCAAATGCCTGCCTTGGGTAGATATCTCTTGATAACCCTGCTTAATAAAATTTTGTCTATCTCAGATTTAAATTTAACAATTGAATTAGCATCAACTGCCATTTGAGAAAGAGAGTTCCAAGCTTCCACTACTCTTTGCATGTCAAAATGCTTTCTAACATCTCACCTGAATGCTCTGGCCCCAATTCCTAGACAGTTCCCCTGGTTCCAGAATCTTCAACCAATGGAATTAGTTTAGCTTTATCTATCTTATCCTGAAGAAGGGCTAATGCCCGAAACGTCGATTCTCCTGTTCCCTAGATGCTGCCTGACCTGCTGCGCTTTTCCAGCAACACATTTCCATCTCTGATCTCCAGCATCTGCAGACCTCACTTTCTCCTCTATCTTGTTAATATCCTGAAGAACTTCATTAGATTACCCCTTAACCTTCTAAATTCTAGAGAATAAAGTTTAATCTTTTCTCATAACTTAACCCATGAAGTCCCGGTATCATCCTTGTAAACCTGTGTTGAACTTCCTCCAGGGCCAAAACATCCTTTCTGAGGTTTGTTGCCCAGATCTGTCCCCACAACCCTAAGTGGAGTCTAACTAGAGTTTTGTATAACGGCAACATAATAATCCTATACTCCAATCCTGTAGATATGAAGGCCAGTGTTAGCTTTATTGACGATTTTGCATTGTTCAAAGCATTTTAAAGGACTATGCCCCTGAACCTCCAAATCACGTTGAACGTCCATTTTATTTAACTTTGTGCCTTCTAAAATATACCCTAATGTGTTTACAAGATGATTAGGGGGTTAGATAGGGTTGACAGTGTGAACCTTTTCCCGCGTCTGGAGTCGGGTATTACAAGAGGGCATAGCTTTAAATTAAGGGGGGGTAGATATAGGACTGAAGTTAGGGGTAGGTTCTTCACTTAGCGAGTCGTAAGTTCATGGAATGCCCTGCCAGTAGCAGTGGTGGACTCTCCCTCTTTATGGGCATTTAAGCGGGCATTGGATAGGTATATGGAGGATAGTGGGTTAGTATAGGTTAGGTGGGCTTGGATCGGCGCAACATCGAGGGCCAAAGGGCCTGTACTGCGCTGTATTCTTCTATGTTCTATGTATCCTTTTTCCGTCCAAATCTCATTTGCTCACATTATAATCTATTTGCCACAGCTTTGTCCATTCTATCACTTAATCTGTCAATATCCTGGTATCATTTTATGCTATCTTCAACACTGTTTATAATACTGCCCAGTTTTGTACCATAAGCAAATATTTAAATTTGACTTTTTATACCATTATCCAAGCTGTTAATTGTGAATAATTGAGGCCCTGACACAGATCCCTGGCAATTTGAGTACATACCCCATTATTCCAACTCTCAATTTTCTGCTACTTAACCAACTTCCTACTCACATCAGTGAAACATTTGACCTCAATTCAGCAGGGTTCCACCTTAGCTAACAGTCTTTTGAATGGGACTTAGCGAGAAATCTCCTGCACGTCCATATAAAGAACATCCATTGTTTACCAACTTTGTCTCCTCTTCAAAAATCTCTATGATGTTTGTCAAGCATGGCTTACCCTTCATGAATCCATGCTCACTCAAGCTGATTATATGAAATTTTTCTAAGTGACCTGTTAATCTATCTTTGATTTTAGACTCCAACAATTTCCCCACCACAAATGTTAGACTAACTGATATATAATTCCCTGGTTTCTCTCTGTCACTATACTTAAAGAGCAGAGTGATATGAACACATTTCCTAGCCAGAGGTACACCTCCGGAGAACTCTGAAAGATTATGGTTAGTGCATTCGGCAATGTGCTCTCCTACCTTCTTTAACACCTGTGGGTTGAAACCGTCAGGTCCTGGGCATGTATTACTATTTAGTTCCATTAATTTCTCCACTATTGGTAATTTACTTAAGCTAATTTTATTTAGATCCTGACCCTGATTCTCTCTTAATTTCCTTGGAACTTCTTGCAAGCTCTCAGCCTTTTCTGCTGTGAATACTGAAGCAAAATAATTGTTCAGCGTGTCTACCATTTCTCCATGATCACTGACAATATCCCCTGTCTCAGCCTTCAGTGGGCCAATAGTACTCTTATCTTTTATGTAACTATAAAATCTCTTATTGTGTTTTATGTCCCTTGCAAGTTTCCTTTCATAATCCTTTAAATGCTCTTATAAGCTGCTTTGTAGCCCTCTGTTGGTATTTGTCCCATACTGCACGATCTGTACTGTTTTTTGCAATTTTATAAGCCATTTCTGTTCATTTGATGCTATACTTTACCTCCTTAGATGTCCACACCTGTTTTCAGACGTAGAGCGTTCCTTTCTCATGGGTACAAGCTGAAAAGCATTACATGTTTCTTTGAACACCCTCACTGTTCCTTGGTTGTTTACCTATTAGCAGAGCTTCCCAGTTTACTGTGGACAATCTCTGCCTCGTCCCTTTCGATCTGCCTTACTTAAATTCAAACTTCTAGTATCTGATCTTTGCTTAACTCTTACCAACACTACATGAAACTCAATCATGTTATGATCATTATTTGACAAATACTCATGAGCAAATAGTTCACTAATTAAATCAGATTAATTGCTCAATACTCGATCCCATATTGCTTGTCTTCTTGACACATCCAAGACATATTGCCGTAGAAAACTATACTGATTACACTTGAGAAATTCACAATTTATGGCAGGTGTTTATGTTAAGATTAAAATCCCCCATTAATACTACTCTGCCTTTGCTACATAGTTCATCTAATGTCAGTATTTATACAATCTAACATTTAGATTAGATTAGATTACATTACAGTGTGGAAACAGGCCCTTCGGCCCAACAAGTCCACACCGACCCGCCGAAGCGAAACCCACCCATACCCCTACATTTACCCCTTACCTAACACTACGGGCAATTTAGCATGGCCAATTCACCTGACCCTGCACATCTTTTGGACTGTGGGAGGAAACCGGAGCACCCGGAGGAAACCCACGCAGACACGGGGAGAACGTGCAAACTCCACACAGTCAGTCGCCTGAGGCGGGAATTGACCCGGGTCTCAGGCGCTGTGAGGCAGCAGTGCTAACCACTGTGCCACCGTGCCGCCCACAACTACAGTTGATTTCTGATCAACTACCATGTGCTCTACATATCATATCTTTTGTGATTTTAGTTCCTTTACAATTCCTCAGTTCCATCTATAAAGTCTCCACTGGGAGCTTTTCTCTCATCCTGCCTCACCATAAAAGATACTGCTTGTAATCAGGAATGCTACTCCATATCTCTGTCATTTTCTCTATCCCACCTGTAAACCTTATAACCCAGTATGTTTAGTTCTCAGTCCTGATCATTCTGCAGCCATGTATCTATAATGTTTACATAGTTTACATAATTTACAATTTGAATCTGTGCCTGCGCCTCATTTAATTTGTTCCTTATAGTCTGTGCATTTGTATAAAGAATTATAATTTTGGCTGTACGTTCTATTTTGTCCTTCAGCATCTTTTTATTACTTCTTCCTGTGTCTCACTCAGTACACATTTTATAGTCCCACCTTGTTCATTAAACTAGCCCTGCTTGTTCAGTCTATTAACCTCAACTTCTTACATGCTGACTTGTTGCTCTGGTTCCCAGCTCCTGCCATACTATTTAATCCTTGCTGAGTTGCACAGCGAACCTCCCCACAGTGTATGTTGGTGCCCCTCCAGTTTAGGTGCAACCTGTCAGTTTTATTTACAAGTCACACCTGTCCTGGAAGAGATCCCAAAGAACCAGATATCTGAATCCCTCTCTCCGACACCAGCTCTTTTGCAACATATTCAACTCTACTAACTTCCTATTCTGGATCACTGGCACTGTAGCATGGGAGGAATCTCAAGATTATAACTCTAGAAGTTGTGCTTTTTAACTTTCTGCCTAACTCCCTAAATTCCTTTTATAGGACCTCATCACCCTGCCGACATCATTCGTTCCAATATGGATCACAACCATTGGCTGCTCACCCACCCCTTTCAGAATATGCTGTGCCTGCTCAGAGATGCCCTTGCCTCTGACACCAGGGAGGCAACACACCATTCTGGATTCTCACTGTGGCCATAGAAACACCTATCTGTGCCCCTGATTACACAATCCCTGAATACCACTGCTTGCTTGCACTTTGACCTTCTGTTCTGCCACCATTCTGACTACTGCTGCTGCTGTCCCCTGATAGGCTGTCCCTCTGACAATGTATGTATAAATAATAGTGAGCAGAAAGGGGCCAGAGATAGAATATTGAGAAGATGATGGTGAGCTGCCTTCTTGAACTGCTGCAGACTATGTGCTGTAGATTGACCCACAATTCCCTTAGGGAGGGAATTCCAGGATTTTGATCCAGTGCAATGGAAGGAAAGGGTGATATATTTCCAAGTTAGGATGGTGAGTGGTTTAAAGGAGAAGTTGCAGATGGTGGAGTTCCCATGTATCCCTAGCCTCTGACATGCAATTGTAGCCACTATGTTTATGTAGAGTCACATGATAACAGACCTTCAACCTGTCAAAGTTTCCTAAACTACACTAGTCCCACTTGCCTGTATTTGGCCCATATGCCTCTAAACCTTTTCTATTTGTGTATCTATTGAAATGTCCTTTAAAAGTTGTAATTGTACCTGCATCTACCTCTAGCAGTTCATTCCACATATGAGCCCCCTACTGCATAAAAAAGTTGCCCCTCAGGTCCCTTATAAATCTTTCTCCTCTCACCTTAAAAATATTTGATGAGCCCAGTGAACTCCTGGTAACCCCAGGATATTGATAGAACATAGAACATAGAAAAGTACAGCACAGAACAGGCCTTTTGGCCCATGATGTTGTGCCAAGGATTAATCCTAATGTAAAATAAAATAACTTAACCTACACACCCCTCAATTCACTGCTGTCCATGTGTATGTCCAGCAGTTGCTTAAATGTCCCCATTGACTCTGCTTCCACCACCACTGCTAGCAATGCATTCCACGCATTCACAACTCTTTGCTTAAAGAACCTTCCTCTGACGTCCCCTCAATACCTTTCTCCTAATATCTTAAAACTATGACCCCTTGTGCCAGTCAGTCCTACCTGGGGAAACGTCTCTGGCTATTGACGCTATCCATGTCTCTCATTGCCTTGTATACCTCGATCAGGACACCCCTCTTCCTCCTTCTCTTCAGAGAGAAAAGTCCGAGCTTATTCAACCTTTCTTCATAAGGCAAGCCCTCCAGTCCAGGCAGCATCCTGGTAAACCTTCTTTGTACCCTTTCCAAAGCCTCTGTATCTTTCCGAAAGTAGGGCAACCAGAACTGGACACAATATTCCAAGTGTGGTCTCACCAGGGACTTGTAGAGCTGTAGTAAAGCCTGGCAGCTATTAAACTCGACCACCCCCCTGTTAATGAAAGCCAAAACACCATATGCTTTCTTAACAACCCTATTCACTTGGGTGGCAACTTTGAGGGATCTATATACTTGAACACTGTTCCTCCACACTGCCAAGAATCCTGTCTTTAATCCTATATTCAGCATTTGAGTTCAACCTTGCAAAATGCATCACTTCGCATTTATCCAGGTTGAACTCCGTCTGCCATTTCTCAGTCCAGTTCTGCATCCTGTCCACGTTGCGCTGCAGCCTGTGATAGCCCTCGATACTATCAATGGCACCCCAATCTTTGTGTCATCTGCAAATTTACTGACCTAACCCTCAACATCCTTATCCAAATCATTTATAAAAACTACAAAGAGCAGAGGCCCAAGAACAGAGCCCTGCGGGACCCCACTCAACACTGACCTCCAGGCAGAATATTTTCCATCTACAACCACCCTCTGCCTTCTGTCAACCAGCCAATTCTGAATCCAGATAGCCAAATCGCCCTGTATCCCACAATTCCTGACTTTACGAATGAGCCTACGATGGGGAACCTTATCAAATGCCTTGATGAAGTCCATATACACCACATCCACTGCTCAACTGTCATGAACCTGTCTTGTCACCTCCTCAAAGAACTCAATAAGATTTGTGAGGCATGACCTACCCCTCACAAAGCCATGCTGACTGCCTTTAATCACAGTATGCTTTTCCAAATAGCCATAAATCCTATCCCTAACAATTCTTTCCAAAACCTTGCTGAGATAAGACTGACAGTGGAGTGGAATGCCAGGCCAGGTAGTGGAGTGTGAGGCCAGGTAGCCTTAGGAGCTATGCCCAGTCCTGCACTCCATTGCCCAACTTATTAGTCCCTAGGACAAATGGCATGGTGACATTCCAAGTTTCCCCTCCTCATAAGGGGAAAGGGTGGTGCCAGGAGGAGGATCCACACAAAAGCTCATCTGTGTTTTCCATTCAGGGCATTGTAGAAGTGCTCAATATCTAGCTTACCAGACACAAGCTGACTCCATGAAAGGGGAGTTATATTAATATGGAGTGAAAGGGAGAGATAGAAGCAAACGATTTGAAGGCACGTTGGTAGCATGGTAAAAAAGGTTCTACTTCAACCTCTAGGCAGCGTATTCCATGCCCTAACTACTTGCTATGTAAAAAAGCTTTATGTTAAACCACCCTTGTTTCATTTGAACCTCGGTAAATCTATCTATAAATCTAATTCTTTTTTCTTTTATTAGTGGGAACAGCTTCGCCCTATTCACTGTCTCCAGCCCGCTCATGATTTTGAAAACCTCGATGAAATCTCCTCTCGGCTTCCAATTAGAATAGAACATAGAACAATACAGCGCAGAACAGGCCCTTCGGCCCTCCATGTTGCGCCGACCCATGAAGTATTCTCAGCTCGTCCCCTTACAATATCTCAACATCATCCATGTGCTCATCCAAGGATTGTTTAAATCTTCCTAATGTGGCTAAGTTAACTACATTGGCAGGTAGGGCATTCCATGCCCTTATCACTCTGGTAAAGAACCTGCCTCTGACATTTGTCTTAAATCTATCACCCCTCAATTTGTAGTTTTGCCCCCTCAGACAAGCTGATGTCATCATCCTAGGAAAAAGACTTTCACTGTCTACCCTATCTAATCCTCTGATCATCTTGTATGTCTCTATCAAATCCCCTCTTAGCTTTCTTCTTTGCAATGAGAACAGACCCCTGTTTCTAAGCTTTTCCTCATAAGACCTTTCCTCCAGGCCAGGCAACATCCTCGTAAATCTCCTCTGCTCCTTTTCCAATGCTTCAACATCCTTCCCGAAATATGGCAACCAGAACTGTACACAATATTCCAAGTGTGGCCGCACTAGCATTTTGTCTAGTTGAAGCATAATATTGCAGCTCTGGAATTCAATCCCTCTATCAATGAAACCTAACACACTGTATGCCTTCTTAACTGCACTATCAACCTGGGTGGCAACTTTCAGGGATCTGTGTACATGGAGTCCAAGATCCCTCTGCACAGCCACACTATCAAGAATCTTTCCATTGACCCAGTACTCTGCCTTCCTGTTATTCTTCCCAAAGTGCATCACCTCACATTTAGCTGCATTGAACTCCATTTGCCACCTCTCAGACCAATCCTGCAGTTTATCAAAGTCCCCCTGCAATTTATAACATTCTTCCAAACGATCCTCTACTCCACCGACTTTAGTGTCATCTGCAAATTTACTAATCCATCCACCTATGCCTGCATCTAAGTCATTTATAAAAATGACAAACAGTAGTGGTCCCAAAACAGATCCTTGTGGCACACCACTAGTAACTGGACTCCAAGCTGAATATTTTCCATCAACCACTACTATTTTCCATCAGCCAGTTTCTAATCCAAACTGCTAAATCAACCTCAATCCATGCCTCTGCATTTTCTCCAACCGCCTACTATGTGGAACCTTACCAAAGGCTTTATTGAAGTCCATGTATACCACGTCAACTGTCCTACCCTCATCCACATGCTTGGTCACCTTCTCAAAAAACTCAATGAGGTTTGTGAGACATGACCTGCCCTTGACGAAACCATGTTAACTATCTGAAATCAAATTGTTGCGTGTTAGATGATTATAAATCTCATCTCTTATAATCCTTTCCAAAACCTTCTCTACAAAAGAAGGAAGGTTCACAGGTCTATAATTACCTGGGTCATCTCTACTGCCCTTCTTGAACAAGGGCACCATATTTACAATCCTGGTACTAAACCTGTCGACAATGATGACTCAAATATCAAAGCCAAAAACTCTGCTATCTCCTCTCTAGCTTCCCAGAGAATCCTTGGATAGATCCCATCTGGCCCAGGGGACTTGTCCACTTTTACTCCTTCTAGAATTGATAACACCTGTTCGTAACTAACCTCGATCCTTTCTAGTCTAATATCTCATACCTCATTCTTCTCCTCTACAATATTCTCCTTTTCCTGAGTGAAAACCAATGAGAATTGTTCATTTAGAACCTCTCCGATCTCCACAGGGTCTACCTTTAACTTCCCACTTCTGTCTTTGACTGGCCCTATTCCTACCCGAGTCATCCTTTTATTCCTCACATACCTATAGAAAGCTTTAGGGTTCTCCTTTATTCTATTTGCTAAAGACTGCTCATGTCTGCTCTTTGCTCTTCTTAACTGTCTCTTTAAATCCTTCCTAGCTGATCTGTAACTCTCCATCGCCTCATCTGAACCATCTTGCCTCACCAACACATAACTCCGCTTCTTCTGCTTAACAAGAGATGCAATTTCTGTAGTAAACCATGGTTCCCTTACCTTATTGCTTCCTCCCTGCCTGACAGGGATATACCTATCAAGGACACACACTATCTGTTCCTTAAACCAGCTCCATATTTCCATTGTCTGCATCCCCTGCATTTTGCTACCCCATTCTATGCATACTAATTCTTGCCAAGGGCATTATAATTGCCCTTGCCCCATCGATAACTCTTGACCTATGGCATGTACCTCTCCCTTTCCATTGCTAAACTAAATGTAACTGAATTATTGTCATTGTCTCCAAAGTGCTCACCTACAACTAAATCAAACACCTGGTCTGGTTCATTACCAAGCACCAGATCCAGAGTGGCCTCCCCTCTTGTCGACCCTTCGACATACTGTGTCAGGAAACCCTCTTGTACACATTGGACAAAAACTGATCCATCTGACATACTAGAGTTATAGCATTTCCAGTCAAAGTCCCCCATAATGACCATCCTGTTCCTTTCACTCCTGCCCAGAATAATTTTGCCAATCCTCTCTTCCACCTCTCTGGATTTCTGTGGAGGCCTATAAAAAAACTCCAAGCAGTGTGACCTCTCCTGTCCTGTTCCTAACCTCAGCCCACACTACCTCAGTAGACGGGTCCTCGTCAAAAAGTCTTTCAGCCACCGTTATACTATCCTTGACAAACAAGGCCAGCCTCCCCCTCTTTTACTGCCTTGCCTGTTCTTAATGAAAGATCTGATCCTGATGGCATTTATCCTAGGATTCTCTGGGAAGCAAGGGAGGAGATTGCAGAGCCATTGGCCTTGATTTTTATGTCCTCTTTGTCTACAGGAGTAGTGCCAGAAGACTGGAGGATAGCAAATGTGGTTCCCTTGTTCAAAAAGGGGAGTAGGGATAACCCTAGTAACTATAGGCCGGTGAGTCTCACTTCTGTTGTGGGCAAAGTCTTAGAGAGAATTGTAAGGGATAGGATTTATGCACATCTGGATAGGAATAATGTGATCAAGGATAGTCAGCATGGTTTTGTGAAGGGCAGGTCGTGCCTCACAAACCTTATTGAATTCTTTGAAAAGGTGACGAAGGAGGTTGATGAGGGGAAAGCGGTAGATGTGGTATATATGGATTTTAGTAAGGCGTTTGATAAGGTTCCCCATGGTAGGCTACTGCAGAAAATACGGAGATATGGCATTGAGGGTGAGTTGGAGGTTTGGGTTAGGAATTGGCTGGATGGAAGAAGACAGAGGGTAGTAGTTGATGGCAAAGTTTCTTCATGGAGTGCCGTCACTAGCGGTGTTCCGCAAGGATCTGTTTTGGGACCATTGCTGTTTGTCATTTTTATAAATGACCTGGAAGAGGGGTTAGAAGGTTGGGTGAGCAAGTTTGCGGATGATACGAAAGTCGGAGGAGTTGTTGACAGTGAGGAAGGATGTGGCAGGTTACAGCAGGATATAGAGAAGCTGCAGAGCTGGGCAGAAAGGTGGCAAATGGAATTCAATGTAGCTAAATGTGAGGTGATTCACTTTGGGAAGAATAACAAAAAGATGGGGTACTGGGCTAATGGTCGGATACTTGGTAGTGTGGATGAGCAGAGGGATCTTGGTGTCCATGTACACAGATCTCTGAAAGTTGCCACCCAGGTAAATAGTGCGGTGAGGAAGGCATATGGCGTACTGGCTTTTATTGGTAGAGGAATTGAGTTCCGGAGTCCTGAGGTCATGATGCAGTTGTATAAAACTCTGGTGCGGCCGCATCTGGAATATTGTGTGCAGTTTTGGTCGCCATACTATAGGAAGGATGTGGAGGCACTGGAACGGGTGCAGAGGAGGTTTACCAGGATGTTGCCTGGTATGGAAGGAAGATCGTATGAGGATAGACTGAGACACTTGGGGCTGTTTTCATTAGAGAAAAGAAGGTTTAGGGGTGACTTGATTGAGGTGTACAAGATGATTAGGGGGTTAGATAGGGTTGACAGTGTGAACCTTTTCCCGCGTATGGAGTCGGGTATTACAAGGGGGCATAGCTTTAAATTAAGGGGGGGTAGATATAGGACTGAAGTTAGGGGTAGGTTCTTCACTCAGTGAGTCGTAAGTTAATGGAATGCCCTGCCAGCAGCAGTGGTGGACTCTCCCTCTTTATGGGCATTTAAGCGGGCATTGGATAGGTATATGGAGGATAGTGGGTTAGTATAGGTTAGGTGGGCTTGGATCGGCGCAACATCGAGGGCCAAAGGGCCTGTACTGCGCTGTATTCTTCTATGTTCTATGTTCTATCTAAACCCTGGAAAATGCAACATTCATTCCTCACCCTGCTCTATCCATGTCTCAGAAATGGCCACAACATCGAAGTCCTAGATGCATGCTGCAAGCTCACCTACCTTATTTCGGATACACTTCAAACCAGCACCTGGGAGGAAACACACCAGCTGTGAGTCTCATTCGTTCCCAACAAACGTTCTATCTCACCCTTTAACTATTGAGTCCCCAATGACTAACACTCTTCTATTTGCTAAAGACTGCTCATGATTAGATTTGATTAGATTACCTACAGTGTGGAAACAGGCCATTTGACCCAACAAGTCCACACTGACCGTCCGAAGAGCGACCCACCCCGGGGCAGCACAGTGGCTCACTGGTTAACACTGCTGCCTCATAGCACCAGGGTCCCAGGTTCAGTTCCAGCCTCGGGCGACTGTCTATGTTGAGTTTGCACATTCTCCCCGTGTCTGCGTGGGTTTCCTCTGGGTGCTCCAATTTCCTCCCACAATCCAAAGATGTGCAGGTCAGGTGAATTGGCCATGCTAAATTACCCATAGTTTTAGGTGCATTAGTCAGAGGGAAATGGGTCTGGGAGGTTTACTCTTCGGAGGTTCGGTGTGGACTGGTTGGGCCGAAGGGCCTGCTTCCACACTGTAGGGAATCTAATCTATATTACCAAAAAGATGTGAATGCTTTGGAGACGGTGCAGATATGGAAAGTGAAGAGAGGTTGAGTAGGTTTTCATTAGAGAAAAGAAGATTGAGGGAGGACCTGATTGAGGTCTACAAAATCATGAAGGGTATAGACAGGGTAGATAGAGATAAGCTTTTTCCCAGGGGGAAGGATTGAATAACGAGAGGTCGCACTTTCAAGGCTGAAAGGTTTCAAGGGGATACATGCGGCAAATACTTTACACAGAGGGTAATAGGTGCCTGGAATGCATTGCCAGCAGAGGTAGTAGAGGCAGGCACGGTAGAATCATTTAAGATGCATCTGGCCAGATGCATGAATAGGTGGGGAGTAGAGGAATACAGATGCTTAGGAATTGAGAGACAGGTTTAGACAGTGGATTTGGAGGGCCGAAGGTCCTGTTCCTGGGCTGTAAATTTTCTTTGTTCTTTGTAAAACCAGACAACCTAAGGTTCTTGTCTTCGGATCTTCCTGTGTCTTCTTTTCTCCTTGTTAGGAATTTCTGTGTCACAGATTACTGATTGAGAAGGTACTTTCAATAGAGATGTTTTTGAAGCAGTCTGGTACATGCTAGGATTGGCAGTTCTCCTCTCAACTATTCAATTTCATCCAGTTTTATACCCCAGAGCATCAGATTGTGTTATTGGCTTTTAAGATCGTCAATATACTCAATTCAAACTTGATTGGAAATTGGTATTTTTTTCAGGGTATAATTTAAACTGATTGGCCGAATTCAAATTTGTTTTTGTCTCTAGGCCACTCAGCGAGTGCTGTTTGTTCTTAATTAAAATGTTACTTTGTAACTTCTCCAGCATTCGGTGTAATTGCCAAGTCCTTCACTCTCTTAAAGGTACACCCATATCTTCATAACCTATGACAGTGTGAAGGGGTGGGAAGGGGAATTGGTGAATGGAGTTCTGAATATCTAAATCTTTTTTTAATTTCACTCATTCTGCATTCGGGGAAAAGAACAGAGAGTTGTCAAATGTCAGCAGTGAGTTAATTGGTTGGCAATTTAGGAACTCTCCCTAAATCAGGCTATAGGTTTAGACAGTAGATTTGGATCAGCTCAGACTTGGAGGGCCGAAGGGCCTATTCCTGGGCTGTAAATTTTCTTTGTTCTTTGCTCTTAAATCACAGTTATTTTACAAGTGCGAAATTATTTCGGGATAAAGACAGCTAGTAAGACTAAGGAAGCTTAAATTATTGGTAGACAAGGATAGCTGAATAGAATGCATGTGCTGTCACATCTGGGGAGTCACAGCCCATACCATTGTCCATGATGACCATGTGAGATCCCAACTGAGGCAACATGAGTTCTTTGTTTTGGAGCTTGTGCAGCAGCTGGAGACACTGTGGCACATCCATGAGACTGTGAGGTGTGAGGATAGCACCACAGCTGCAGGGACTGGCGGAAGGAAGGGAATAGGTGAGCAATAGACAGTCTAAAAAGAAACATGGAAATAATCAGTTTGTAAATTTGCAAATTACACAAAAATTGGTGGTACAGTGAACATTGACCACTTGGGTCAATGGGCTGTGGCATGGCAGATAGAGTTTAATTTGAATAAATGTGAGGTATTGCATTTGGTAATACAAACAAAGACAGGGCTTATACAATTCATGGTTGGACCCTGGGTAGTGTTGTAGAGCAAGAGACCGAGAAGTTCAGGTACATAATTCTTTGAAATTTGCGTCATAGATAGACAGGGTGCTTAAGACAGCATTTATCACACTTGTCTTCATTGCTCATACTTTTGAGTATAGGAGTTGGGACATCATTTTGAGGTTGTACAAAATGTTGGTGAGGCCTCTTCTGGAGTACTGTATGCAGGTTCTGGTCACTCTGCTATGGGAAGGATATTATTAAACTGGAGAGGGTTCAGAAAAGATTTGGTTGCCAGGAATGGAGAGATACAAAAATAGACTGGAAAAACTGGGGCCTTTTTTACTGGAGCGTTGGAGGTTGAGGAGTGACCTTATTGAGCTTTATAAAATCATGAAGGGTATAGGTAAAGTGAATGCCAAGGGACTTTTCCCGACAATGGGGGACCATAAGACCATAAGACAGTTCAAAACTAGGAAGCATATTTTTAAGCAGAGAGGGAAAATATTTAAAAAGGACATGAGCGGCAGCTTTATTACATAGAGAGTGGTTCGTGTGTGGAATGAACTGCCAGAGAAAGTGGTAGATGGAGGTACAGTTACAACTTTTAAAAGACATTTGGATAAGTTCATGAATAGGAAAGGTTTAATGAGATATGAGCTAAATGCATGCAGGTGGGACTAGTTTAGTTTGGGAACATAGTCGGAATGGACTAGTTGTTATGAAGAGTGTTTTTGTGCTGTATGACTCTTCTATTAGTGCAGCCCTCACCTGAGGTCCTGCTCATAAATCGGTTTTATGTTCTGAAAGCTGAGGAGGGCAGTGAACCAGGCGTCTGATACAAGGAGCAGCCTGACTATAGAGGAGGGGAAAAAGAAGGAAGCAGGAGTGAAAGTGCTTTAGTTAGGGGTACATGTGACTCTGGGAGAGTGTTCTCTCCCTGGTGCCAAGGTCTGGGATATCACTGAATGGTTGCTGGGCATGCTGAAGGGAAGGCTGATAACTTAGAGGTTGTGGTGCACATTGGTATCAACAATACAGATTAAATGGGGGATGATGTTTTGCATCAAACTTTCAGGAAGTTAGGCAGTAGGTTAAGAAGTAGGGCCTCAGGGATCCAAGGTGGCGGCAATCTAAGAAGATCGCACTGCGGAGTTCCGCATCGCAGCACATGCGGGACGAACCTTTAACCTGTCCATCGCGATATCTTGGGACTCCAGAAAGATCATGGAGTCCCAAGGACTACCTGCATTTCCAGCCATCCAGAAATGCCGAAAAAGGAATAAGGACCATCTGAGGCCGGATCTGCAGTCAGCCTGCAGAGTCCTCAGAGTCGCTCACTTTCCAGGGCCTGGTGAATGAGCTCACGAAATCTCGCGAGATGCTGGGGAAATAGATTAAAGAGAAGCTGGCTGCAATCTCTCTCATGCTGCAGAAGCATGAGCAGCAGCTGTGAGACCTGGAAAAGTGGATGGATGAGGTGGAGCAGAGGGTCACAGTGGTGGAAGCTGATGCCGGTTCATCCTAGGATAGGATCCAAGCCCTGGAGATGCAGGTCTGTAATTTGCACAACCAAGTGGATGATCTTGAGAACGGGCAGTAGAAAAAAACAATGGATCATCGCTCTGCCTGAGGGTAAGAAGGTGAGCGGCCTGCGGAATTTGGCTGCCAAAATTCCTTGACTTGGAGGCTGGCATTAGAGGATTGAAGATAGGTCTCACTGGGTTGCAGCGCTGAAATCGGGTCTGGGTCAATGCCCTCGTACTCTCCTGGTGCGGTTTCGTCATTACCAGGATAAGAGTGCAGGGGAAGGATCCGAAGGCCCTAATTTACGAGGGCTCTAAGATCATATTCTTTTAGGACTTCTCAGTGGTGGTGATCCAGAAATGAAAATCTTACGACGGTGTCAAGAGAAGACTGAGGGAGCTTATGATTCAGTACTTCCTGAGATATCCAGCGATGCACCAGAACATCTCAGATGAATCCATACATCTCTTTGACACGTCGGAGAAGGCAAGAGACTTTGTTGACAAATTAACCTAATTTGAACAATTTTAGTATGTATAAATAGTGTTGGTTGGGTATGTCTTTATTGTTTTGTAAAAGAAATGGAGGAATTCCGGTTGGAGCTTTATCTTTTTTTTCCCTCTATTGATAATAATTTGGTTTAAAAATGTCTGGCAGTGGTTGAGATGTACATTTTCAATTTCTAAGTTAGGATATACCAAAGGATGGGTTGGGTATTTTTTCCCCCTTTTTTAAAAAAGATTTTAAAAAATTCATATTGGTATTCTATGGGGCGTTTATTCTTTTCCGCTTGTGTTTATGGTGCGGCTCTAGCTGGGAGAAGTGAAGGTGGCTGGAATGGTTAGATGCCTACTTATGGGCAATTTGGGATGGACAGTTACCCCCTTTGGGCAAGGGGTGAGTTCCCTTCCTTAGCGCTGTTGGCGCTTTATATGTTGGGTTTTTTTGGTTTTTTATTGTTTTTAATTTCCAATAGTTTTGTAGGTTTGTTAAATGTAGTGGTTTTAGTTTATGTGTTTTTTTGTGGTGGATCATGTGACACTAAGGCTCAGCGGTTTTTGTGGTTTGGGTTCCTTCTCTGGAATTTGAATGTTATTGCAGAAGGTTATGGCTATTGATTTGATTAATTGGTGTACCTAGAATATCAAGGGAAGTCAGTCATCAGTTAAGACGAAGGAGGTACTCTTGAGTCTTAGAAAGGAGAAGATGGACATTGCTTTGTTACAGGAGACACAGTTGGATGACAAGGAACATCTGAAATTACAGCAGAATGGCTTTGACTGAGTTTATTTTTCATAATTTAATACCAGAAGTAGGAGAGTGGCTATATTGGTTAGGAAGAATCTCCCATTTAAATTACTAGAGTGTGTTAAAGTCACACATGGGAGGTTTGTAATTCTTAAACCCTTAATAAATGGGGAAGAAAATGGTGTTTTAAATGTTTATTACCCTCCAGTTCATCCCCTTAAATTTTTGGTAGACGTTTTTTCTAAACTGATAAGTCTCAAGTCCCGGCACACAGGGGGAGACTTTAACTGTCGTGTGGATCCCACAGTAGACAGGTTGCCCAAAGGCCCCCCAATACCCTCTGTACAAACTAAACAGTTAGTGAGTCTGTGTGGGGAGTTAGGGTTGGTGAACGTCTGGAGGCGTCTCCACCCTACAGGCAGGGATTTTACGTTTTTCTCCAATCCACACAGATGTCACACGAGGATTGATATTTTTCTGAGTCCTGCGGTAACCCTGGATTTGGTGGTATCTTGTACGATTGGTAATATTACCATCTCTGATCATGCTCTAGTGTACCTTATGGTTAAGATTAAGGATGTTACAGTGGGTTTGAGGTACTGGTGAATGGATCCCTTTATCCTCAAGGATAATAAGTTTGTGGAGTATTTCTCTAGGGCATTTAGGGTGTTCCTAGACATCAGCTTAGTAGGTTGGTACCTCATCTGTCCTCTGGGAAACTGCCAAAGCCTATGCTAGTGGGTTAGTTATTTCATATTCCGCCAGTAGGAAGCAACAGAAGGGTGAGCAGCATCTCCTTGAAGCATGGTTGAAGGCAGCCGAGAAGGCCTACTTTGACAGACCCTCGTTGGTCAGACTACAGAGGATTACGGCACTGCGGTCTGCACTAAATTCCATGCTCACACAGATGGCAAAGCAAAGGTTATATGAGCATGGTGACAGGCCAGGCAAATACTTAGCGTATCTCGCCAGAAAAAAGGAGTTCCCGGTGATTAGTGAAGGGTCATAGAGTCATAGAGATGTACAGCATGGAAACAGACCTTTTGTCCAACTTGTCCATGCCGACCAGATATCCCAACCCAATCTAGTCCCACCTACCAGCACCCGGCCCATATCCCTCCAAACCCTTCCTAATCATATACCCATCCAAATGCTTCTTAAATGTTGCAATTGTACCAGCCTCCACCACTTCCTCTGGCAGCTCATTCCATACACGTACCACCCTCTGTGTGAAAATGTTGCCCTTTAGGTCTCTTTTACATCTTTCTCCTCTCACCCTAAACCTCTAGTGCTGGACTCCCCGACCCCAGGGAAAAGACTTTGCCTATTTACCCTGTCCATGCCCCTCATAATTTTGTAAACCCCTCAGCCTCCGACGCTCTGGGAAAACAGCCCCAGCCTGTTCAGCCTCTCCCTATAGCTCAAATCCTCCAACCCTGGCAACATCTTTATGAATCTTTTCTGAACCCTTTCAAGTTTCACAACATCCTTCCAATAGGAAGGAGACCAGAATTGCACGCAATATTCCAACAGTTGCCTAACCAATGTCCTGTACAGCCACAACATGACCTCCCAACTTCTGTATTCAATACTCTGACCAATAAAGGAAAGCATACCAAACGCCTTTTTCACTATCCAATCTATCTGTGACTCCACTTTCAAGGAGCTATGAACCTGCACTCCAAGGTCTCTTTATTTAGCAACACTCTCTAGGACCTATCATTAAGTGTATAAGTCCTGCTAAGATTTGCTTTCTGGGAACCTAACATGTGATTCTAAAAAGATTGATGTGGCATTCCAGAGATTTTACTCTAAGTTATACCAATCCGAGGATTGTGAGGAGGGGCAGGCCAAAATGGAATCTCTTTTTAAGGATCTGAAGCTCCCGGGTGTGACTCACGAACAACAGTCCTTTCTCAATACCCCGTTACCAGAGCAAGAAGTACAGGAGGCAGCTTTAGAGTGGAAAGGCGCCAGGTCCTGATGGACTTCCCAGTGAATTCTATAAGGAATTTATAAGTATACTGTCAGGCCCGATGCTCAATATGTTTAATGATTCATACAGTCATGATTGTCTCCCACCATCTCTGAGAGAGGCTAATATTTCACTTATCCTTAAAAAAAGGACGAACCTGGAAGACTGTGCTTCGTACAGACCCATCTCGCTCTTAAATGTGAACTTTAAAATCCTCTGTAAGACTCTCGCATTAAGGCTGGAGACTGTGTCACCTTTTATTATTAAAGAGGATCAGACGGGCTTCATAAAGGGTCACAGATCCTCCAATAATGTTAGGAGGCTGCTTAGTGTAATTCAAGCATGTCAGCCACAGTCAATACAGGGATTGGTGATTTCTCTAGACGCAGGGAAGGCATTTGACCAAATGGAGTGGCCATACCTTTTCTATACTCTGGAGCGGTTTGGTTTGAGCAAAGTCTTCATAAGATGGATAAAGGTTCTCTATGGTGGCCCTCTTGCAGCGACCATCACCAACGGGGTATGATCAAGCAATTTTAATATTTTTAGGGGCAGCTGGCAGGGCTGTTCCCTTTCACCATTGCTTTTTATGTTGGTGATTAAACCATTGGTGGAGGCTATTCGTGGGGATCCCAATATACCAGCTCCAGGAATGATGTCAAAATTACTTAAGATTTCATTTTATGTAGATGATGTCCTAATTTTTTTGACAAATCCAACAGTTCAGTGTTGGATTTGTCCAGTCTCCCAATGATTGGGTCGGATAGCGCTTATTAAGATGAATATTCTCCCCCGTTTGCTGTACCCTATATGGATGCTCCCCCGATTCAGGAGGCTGAATGGCTGGTTCAGCTCCTTTGGTTCAGCCTGATACAATGCATTCACGCATTTGGTGCTTTTTCGAGGTACAAGATTAACTTTACGAAATCAGAGGTTATGCTTATGCGTGGTCTTACGAAGGAGCTAGGTTTTGAGAGTGACAATAGATTCCCATTTAGGTGGTCACAGGAGGGTTTTGTGTATTTGGGCATATTCATTACTCCATTTCTGGATCGGATGTTCAGAGCCAATTTTATCCAATTATTTGATAAAATTAAACAAGACCTTCGAAGATGGGAGGCACTTCCAGTCTCCCAATGATTGGGTCGGATAGCGCTTATTAAGATGAATATTCTCCCCCATTTGCTGTACACTATATGGATGCTCCCCCGATTTTCAATAAGTAAACATTCAGGAGGCTGAATGGCTGGTTCAGCTCCTTTATTTGGCATCGTAAGTGGTCCCTCTTCAAATTAGCTAAACTGCAACTGCCTCACAGAATAGGAGGAGTAGACCTTCACGGACATTAAAAATTACCAATTAAGCTCTCTTTTGTCCTACGAGAGTGATTGGGTTTGTGGACATCCTCTTTTAATATGGCTAGATATCGAAGCATCCCAGGCGAGGTGCCCCCTTATCAGTTTGCTGTTTTTGGACAAAATGAGGACAGTTAGAGAATATTGCCATGATCCAATAGTTATCAATACTGTTAAAGCATGGAGGGCAATTCAGTAGAGGGAAGGCAATATTGGCAAGACACCTTTGTTTACCCCTTTAGTGGGTATGCTGGGTTTTCAACCAGGGATGATAGATTCAGGATTTAAACATTGGGCAGCTAGAGGTGTTTCTTGCATAGGTGATTTGTTTGAGGGAGACGTAACTATGTCCTTTGGTCAGTTAGTATGGAAGTACAAGTTATCTAATAGAGACTTCTTTTTTTCTCAAGTTAGGGATTTTATTAAAAAAAAAGACCACCCTTTTGACTGATCCCTGCAAATCCGACATAGAGAGAGGGGGGCTAAGGGCTAAGAGTACACTTTCTGTCAGTACTTTAGATCCTCAACTGGGGGGTGCCCACTCAGATGAGTTTGATCTACTCTGCAGGAGAGAGAGCTGAGTGTTGAAGTCTCCTCAGAGGCATGGGAAGATATTTGGGAAAATGCAAGGAAGATATCAATTTGCAATAAAACTCATGCTTTACAGTTGAAGATTCTCCACATGTCCACTTGGCTCCAGACCGTTTGTCAAAATTTAAACCGGGGTATCTTCAACATGTCCCACGTGCAAGGTTTGTACAGGCACTCTTACCCATTGTCTTTGGTCTTGCAATAGGCTTCAAACATATTGGAATGCTGTGGCAGGTGCAATGGAGAGGATTTGAGGTGTAAGGGTGGAGAAGGACCCTATCTCTCTCTTTTTGGGCCTGCCCACTGTATTTCCTGCAAACGCACATAAGAAAAAACTTTTCAATATTCTCATGTTCTGTGCGAGAGAGAATATCTTGCTAGGTTGGATATCTGAAAACCTCCCAGGCCTGTCGAGTTGGCAGAAGATTGTTATGGAGCATATTCCCTTGATTTTCTCACAAATATGGTACACCACAAAACTGAAAATCTTTACAAGACATGGCAGCTGTTTTTGGAATACCTTGACACAGATTTATTTGCCGCATTAACAAGGGCTTTTATATAGCTGTAACAATTGTGTTTCACGAGTCCAATATCCAGGGAGGAGGAATTGTGAATGTATGAGCGTTTTGTTTGGCTGGGCTGAGTTATGACTATTTATTAGTTTGTTGTTGGTTATTTATTTATTTAGTTAAATAGCCAGTTTGATTTTTTTAAATTCTATACTTTTCTATATATGTTGATACATTTGTATATGACGGTGGGTTGGAGTTATTTTTTACTTGGGTTTTTTTCTGTACTGTTTTGAATTGTATTATATTGTATTTGTTGTGATATTTAAAAATCTATATTTTCAGTACAAGTATATTTTTTAAAAAAGCAGGGCCTCGAAGGTTGTAATCACATGATAGGTACCAGTGCCACATAGTGATGAGCACAGAAATAGGAGAATAGAGCAGATAAATGTGTGGCTCAAGACTTGGTGTAGGAGGGAGGATTTTAGATTTCTGGATCATTGATACCATTTCTGGGGAAGATAGGACCTCACAAGTAGGATAGTCAGCACCTGAACCAAAATGGGACTGACATCTTTGTGGGAGAGCTTGTTAGTGCTGTTGGGAGTAGTTTAAACTGGTTCAACAGGGGCAGGGGACATAGTGAGCTAGATCAATAGCAAAATGCTGTAAATTAGAAAAGAAACCAAGTCATGTTGTGCCACAAGGATGTAAGGCAAGGCTGGATGGCCTCTATTTTAATGTCAGGATTATTAGATGTAAAACAGATGAGTTAAGGGGTTTGATTGGCACATGGAATTGTGATATTGGTGCCATCACAAAGACATGATTGAGGGAAGGACAGAGAAGAGCTTTTTATGCCAACATGTACATGGTCCTACAAGGGACAGTTAGTGCTGAACCTAATTTTGGGAAATGAAGCCAGGCAGGTATTTGAGGTAATAGTAGGGGAGCAACCACAACACCATACATTTTATGTTTGTTATGGAAAAATGAAAGGCGGTCTGCAAAATGGGTTTTGGATTATGGGAAGGCAGATTTTATTAAAATAACACAGGAGATGGCCAAAATAAACTTGGTCATCTACAGCAGAATAGTGGGAGATGCTCAAAAAGATACTGAGGGGAGTACAGGTCAAACATGTTCCCTTTAAGAGGAAATGTTGAAGCAATAGGCCCAGAGAACCCTGGATGTCTAGGTCCTTACCGGGTCCTTAAGGGGGAGAGGGAGAAGCCCGAAGTCGTGGTCCACATTGGCACCAACGACATAGGTAGGAAGAGGGCTGAGGATGTTAGACAGGCTTTCAGGGAGCTAGGTTGGAAGCTCAGAGTTAGAACAAACAGAGTTGTTGTCTCTGGTTTGTTACCCGTGCCACGTGATAGAGAGTCGAGGAATAGGGAGAGAGAACAGTTAAATGCGTGGCTACAGGGATGGTGTAGGAGGGAGGGATTCCGGTATTTGGATAACTGGGGTTCTTTCTGGGGAAGGTGGGACCTCTATAAACAGGATGGTCTACACCTGAACCTGAGGGGCACCAGTATCCTTGGTGGGGGGGGGGGTTTAAACTAACTCTGCAGGGGCATGGGAACCTAGACTGTAGCTTTAGGGTGCAGGACCTGGAGTGTAGGGAGGTGAGGAACATGGCATCAATCTCAAAGGAGGGTGCCTGTAAACAGGAAAGTGGCTTGAAGTGTGTATACTTCAATGCAAGAAGTATACGAAATAAGGTAGGTGAACTTGCAGCGTGGGTTGGTACCTGGGATTTCGATGTTGTGGCTATTACAGAGACATGGGTAGAACAGGGACAGGATTGGCTGTTGCAGGTTCCAGGGTTTAAAAATTTTAATAGGGTCAGAGGTGGGGTAAAAGAGGGAGAGTTGTGGCAATGCTTGTCAAAGATGGTATTACAGCGGTGGAAAGGACGATGGATGAAGACTCGCCATCTGAGGTAGTTTGGGCTGAGGTTAGGAATAGGAAAGGTGAGGTCACCCTGTTAGGAGTTCTCTACAGGCCTCCTAATAGTCCTAGAGACGTAGAAGAAAGGATTGCGAGGATGATTCAGGAGAAGAGTGAAAGTAATAGGGTGGTTGTTATGGGGGACTTTAACTTTCCAAATATTGACTGGGAAAGCTATAGCTCGAGTTCGTTAGATGGGTCGGTGTTTGTCCAATGTGTGCAGGAGGGTTTCCTGAACAATATGTAGACAGGCCAACAAGAGGTGAGGCCATACTAGATTTGGTTCTGGGTAACGAACCAGTCCAGGTGTTAGAATTGGAGGTAGGTGAGCACTTTGGGGACAGTGACCACAATTCGGTGACTTTTACTCTAGTGGTGGAGAGGGATAAGTGTGCACTGCAGGGCAAGAGTTATAGCTGGGGGCAGGGAAATTATGATGCGGTGAGGCACGACTTAGGATGCGTGGCTTAGAAAAGTAGGCTTCAAGGGAAGGGCGCAATTGATATGTGGAGCTTGTTCAAGGAGCAACTATTGAGTGTCCTTGATAAGTATGTACCTGTCAGGCAGGGAGGAAAGGGTTGTGTGAGGGAGCAGTGGTTTAATAAGGAATTGGAATCCCTTGTTAAAGGGAAGAGGGTGGCCTATGTAAAGATGAGGCGTGAAGGTTCAATTTGGGCGATTGAGAGTTATAAGGTAGCCAGGAAGGATCTGAAGAGAGAGCTAAGAGCAGCAAGGAGGGGACATGAAAAGCCCTTAGTTGGTAGGATTAGGGAAAACCCAAAGGCTTTCTATAGGTATGTCAGGAATAAAAGAATGACTATGGTAGGAATAGGTCCAGTCAAGGATAGTAGTGGGAAGTTGCGTGTGGAGGCTGAAGAGATTGGGAGACACTGAATGAATACTTTTCGTCAGTATTCACTCAGGAACAGGACATTGTTGCCGATGTGAATACTGAGTCACAATTAATTAGAATGGACAGCTTTGAGGTATGTAGGGAAGAGGTGTTGGAAATTCTGGAAAGGGTGAAAATAGATAAGTCCCCTGGGCCTGATGGCATTTATCTTAGGATTCTCTGGGAAGCAAGGGAGGAGATTGCAGAGCCATTGGCCTTGATTTTTATGTCCTCGTTGTCTACAGGAATAGTGCCAGAAGACTGGAGGATAGCAAATGTGGTTCCCTTGTTCAAGAAGGGGAGTAGGGATAACCCTAGTAACTATAGGCCGGTGAGTCTCACTTCTGTTGTGGGCAAAGTCTTAGAGAGAATTGTAAGGGATAGGATTTATGAACATCTGGATAGGAATATTGTGATCAAGGATAGTCAGCATGGTTTTGTGAAGGGCAGGTCGTGCCTCACAAACCTTATTGAATTCTTTGAGAAGGTGACTAAGGAGGTAGATGAGGGTAAAGCGGTAGATGTGGTGTATATGGATTTTAGTAAGGCGTTTGATAAGGTTCCCCATGGTAGGCTACTGCAAAAAATACGGAGGTATGGCATTGAGGGTGAGTTGGAGGTTTGGATTAGGAATTGGCTGGCTGGAAGAAGACAGAGGGAAGTAGTTGATGGTAAAGGTTCATCTTGGAGTGCAGTTACTAGCGGTGTTCCGCAAGGATATGTTTTGGGACCATTGCTGTTTGTCATTTTTATAAATGACCTAGAGGAGGGGCTAGAAGGTTGGGTGAGCAAGTTTGCGGATGATACGAAAGTCGGTGGAGTTGTTGACAGTGAGGAAGGATGTGTCAGGTTACAGCGGGATATAGATAAGCTGCAGAGCTGGGCAGAAAGGTGGCAAATGAAGTTCAATGCAGATAAGTGTGAGGTGATTCACTTTGGTAAGAGTAACAAAAAGATGGGGTACTGGGCTAATGGTGGAATACTTGGTAGTGTGGATGAGCAGAGGGATCTTGGTGTCCATGTACACAGATTTCTGAAAGTTGCCTCCCAGGTAAATAGTGCGGTGAAGAAGGCATATGGCGTACTGGCTTTTATTGGTAGAGGAATTGAGTTCCGGAGTCCTGAGGTCATGTTGCAGTTGTATAAGACTCTGGTGCGGCCGCATCTGGACTATTGTGTGCAGTTTTGTTCGCCATACTATAGGAAGGATGTGGAGGCACTGGAACGGGTGGAGAGGAGGTTTACCAGGATGTTGCCTGGTATGGTAGGAAGATCCTGAAGAAGGGCTTATGCCCGAAACGTCGATTCTCCTGTACCCTGGATGCTGCCTGACCTGCTGCGCTTTTCCAGCAACACATTTTTAGCTCTGATCTCACTTTCTCCCATGGTAGGAAGATCGTATGAGGAAAGGCTGAGTGACTTGGGGCTGTTTTCATTGGAGAAAAGAAGGTTTAGGGGTGACTTGATAGAGGTGTACAAGATGATTAGGGGTTTAGATAGGGTTGACCATGAGAACCTTTTTCCACGTATGGAGTCAGCTATTACAAGGGGGCATAGCTTTAAATTAAGGGGTGGTAGGTATAGGACAGATGTTAGGGGTAGATTCTTTACTCAGCGAGTCGTGAGTTCATGGAATGCCCTGCCAGTAGCAGTGGTGGACTTTCCCTCCTTATGGGCATTTAAACAGTGATTGGATAGGGATATGGAGGATAGTGGGCTAGTGTAGGTTAGGTGGGCTTGGATCGGCGCAACATCGAGGGCCAAAGGGCCTGTACTGCGCTGTATTTTTCTATGTTCTATACTCGATACTAGATAAAAAGGAAAAGAGAGACAGGGACACAGTGAGTCAAACAATGGACGCGTTAAAGGATTATGGATTAAGTGCAAGGGTGAACACGAGAAAGCACTTAGGAAAGCAAAAACTAGGCATGAAAAATCACTGGTTATAAGATTGGGGAAATTTGAAAGATAATCTACAAGTACAAAGGAACCTCGATTATCCGAATGAGATGGGCGGGCACTATTTCGTTTGGCTAATTGATTATTCAGTTAATTGATTCAATGCCTTTCCTCTGGGACTCAGGAGTTTTCTGTTAAGTCTGATCCCCGTCAGGAGACTAGGCAGCAGCACACCGTGCATGGGCCCCCATCCACCCCACACCCCCACTCCCCCAACCCCGTCCAACACCGTCCCCCGTCTGCCCCCCCGCCCCCATCTGCCCGACCCCCCCGCAACCCATCCAACCCTGCCCACACCCCGCTCATCCAACACCGTCCCCGTCCGCCCCTGCCTGAACCCCCAAGCCTGCCCCCACCCCGTCTACCCGATCTCTGCACCCCATCCAACCCTGCCCAAACCTCCCAACCCTGTCCAAAACTGCCCACCGTCCTCCCTCACCCACTTCCCAACCCCATCCAGCACCACCCCTGCCTTCCTTCCCACCCCCAACCCCATCAGATTATCTGGGGAAGGGGGGTTTAGGGTTCACCCCTGTGTAGAACTTCAGGGAAAGAGTAGGGAGGGACAGAGAGAGAAACGGTGGGCCGTCAGTGATTTGGAGCCTGTGCTGCACCTCCATTGATGTCCAGGACTGTTCTTGGCAGCATTTCAGGAAGCTGAGTTCATTTTTAATCATTGTAAACAAAAGACCCAATCAGTGTTGGAAAAAATCTTTGATGTAATGTTTCTATCGGGCCCTTGAGATCTTCTTTGGTTAACCTGAAATTCAGATAATTGAGATTTGGATAATCAAAGTTCCTCTGTATATCAAGGTGGAAAAGAATAACTAGAGAAAAAATAGGGCCTTTGTGGGAACAAGAGAGCAATCCGTGAGTAAAACTGAAGAATGTTGTTAGAGAGATTTAAAAAACTTCACAAGTGACTTTGTTTGGTATATGGAGGATGCAAGTGCAAAATTTGAGAAGATAATTTATGGATTTATTGAGCAGATTGATAAAAGAAATGAGGCTGTATTGGAGGTTTTGGAGGATTTAATAGTAGACAAACCCCAAGGTCTGGATGGTTTGTATCTTGGACTGTTGTGGGAGATGAGGGAGGAAATTACCAGGGCCCTAACCCAAATTTCTAAATTTTCTCTGGTCATGGGGAGGTGCCAAAGGGCTGGAGGTCATCTATGTTGTTTCACGTTACAAGAAGAATGGTAGAGATAGACCAGGAGGAGACCACAGACCAGTGAGTCCAACATCAGTGGTTGGAGCTATTGGAGAAAAGAACAAAGAAGAAATTTAACCTCCATTTAGGGAAGCAAGGTTTGATCATGGATGGACAGCAAAGCTTTGTCAGAGGAAGGTCATGCCTAACAAATCTGCGGGAACTTTTCAAGGAGGTTACCAAGTGTTAGGATGATGATAAGACAGTGATGACATTTATATGCATTTTAGCAAGACCTCTGGCATGGGGAATCTGATTTTAAAAAGTGATGGGATTGAGGGTAACTTGCCAAGTTGAATCCAAAATTGGCTTTGTAACAGGAGACAGAGGTGGTT
This sequence comes from Chiloscyllium plagiosum, assembly GCF_037043375.1. Taxonomy (NCBI): domain Eukaryota; kingdom Metazoa; phylum Chordata; class Chondrichthyes; order Orectolobiformes; family Hemiscylliidae; genus Chiloscyllium; species Chiloscyllium plagiosum. Next base: position 42,767,737 of record NW_028270177.1, read on the forward strand.
ATAGAAGACTCTGTAAGCTAGAATTGGTGTACAGTTGTGTACCAGAGGGCTAATGTTTGGTCCCATATTGTTTGTGATAGTCATGAATGATGTAGATGAGTGTATGGGGGGATGATAAGTTTGCAGATGACAGAATGAGTGGTTGACGGTGTGGAATAAAGTGTTATGTTACAGGAGGATATAAGCGAATTGGTCAGATAGACGGATAAGTGGTAGATGAATTTTAAGCCTGATGAATGTGACCTGATGCACGTGATGCACACAATGATTGGAAAGGTTCTGGATTAGTGGTGCTGGAAGAGCACAGCAGTTCAGGCAGCATCCAAGGAGCTTCGAAATTGACATTTCGGGCAAAAGCCCTTCATCAGGAATAAAGGCAGTGAGCCTGGAGCGTGGAGAGATAAGCTGGTGGGGGTGGGGAGAAAGTAACATAGAGTACAATAGGTGAGTGGGGGAGGGGATGAAGGTGATAGGTCAGGGAGGAGAGGGTGGAGTAGATAGGTGGAAAAGGAGATAGGCAGGTAGGACAAGTCCGGACAAGTCATGGGGACAGTGCTGAGCTGGAAGTTTAGAACTAGGGTGAGGTGGGGGAAGGGGAAATGAGGAAACTGTTGAAGTCCACATTGATGCCCTGGGGTTGAAGTGTTCCGAGGCGGAAGATGAGGCGTTCTTCCTCCAGGCGTCTGGTGGTGAGGGAGCAGCGGCGAAGGAGGCCCAGGACCTCCATGTCCTCGGCAGAGTGGGAGGGGGAGTTGAAATGTTGGGCCACGGGGCGGTGTGGTTGATTGGTGCGGGTGTCCTGGAGATGTTCCCTAAAGCGCTCTGCTAGGAGGCGCCCAGTCTCCCCAATGTAGAGGAGACCGCATCGGGAGCAACGGATACAATAAATGATATTAGTGGATGTGCAGGTAAAACTTTGATGGATGTGGAAGGCTCCTTTAGGGCCTTGGATAGAGGTGAGGGAGGAGGTGTGGAAAGGCACTAGGAAGCTCATGGTATCAAAGGTAATGTATTGACATGGATAAAGAACTGGTTGGCAGACAAGAAGCCAAGAATTGGAATAAGCGGGTCCTTTTCAGAGTGGCAGGCAGTGACGAATGAGGTGCTGCAGGGTTCAATGCTGGTACTTCAGCTGTTCACAATATACATTAACATTTTGGATGAAGGAATTGAATGCTATATCTCCAAATTTGCAGATGACATTAAGCTGGGTGGCAGCATGTTCTGTGAGGAGGATGATAAGAGACTGCAGGGTGACTTGGACAGACTGGCTGAGTGGGCATATACTTGGCAAATGCTATAGGCAAATGCTATATAATGTGGATAAATGTGAGGTTATCCACTTTGGTCGCAAAAACAGTAAGGCAGATTGTTATCTGAATAGTGGTAGTTTAGGAAAAGCTAAGGAGCAACGAGACCTCTGTGTCATGGTGGAACATTTGCTGAAGGTGTATGCAAGTCCAGCAGGCAGTGAGGAAAGCTAATAGCATGCTGTCTTTCATAGAGAGAGAGGATTTGAGTATCGGTGTAGGAATGTCTTGCTGGAAATATACAGAGCTTTGGTGAGGCCACACCTTGAGTATTGTGTGTAGGTTTGGTCTCCTAGTCTGAGAAAGGATATCCTTGCTCTTGAGGGGCGTCTAGCAAAGGTTCGTCAGACTGATTCCTGGAATAGCAAGATTGACCAATGAGGAAAGACTTGGATCGACCGGGCTTATATTTGATGGAATTTAGAAGAATGATGAGTGATCTCATAGAAACATATAAAATCTTGATGAGACTGGACAGGCTGGATGCGAGAAGAATGTTCCCTATGTTGGGGAAGTCCAAAAGAAGGGGTCACAGTCTAAGAATAAGGGGTAAGTGAGTCAGGACTGAGATGAGGAAGAATTTCTTCACTCAGAGAGTTGTGAACCTGTGGAATTCTCTTCCCACAGGAAGCTATTAGGGCCAGTTCCTTAGATATATTCAAAAGGGAGCTGGACTTGGCCCTTGAGGCTAAAGAGATCAAAGGGTATGGGGAGAAAGCAGAAATGGGAAAAGTTTAGAAAAAGTGAGAGATCTTGGGGTGTTTGTCTACAGATGCCGAGGACATGTTAATAGGTTAGTAAGCAAACAGGACACAGCATAGATGATAAGATCAGGGAGGTCATGTTGGAGCTGTACAGAAGTTTGGTCAGGCCACAGCTGCAATATTGTGTGCAGTTTTGGTCACCACACTATAGGGATGATGTGATTGGGATGAGCTGCAAAGGAGATTCACCAATATGTTGCCTGGAATGCAGCATTTAGCTATGAAGAGAGGCTGGATAAGTTTGGTTTTTTTATTTGCAGCAGAGAAGGTTGAGGGAGAACATGAAAAGGTGTATTAGATTATGAACGGCATGGACAGAATGAATAGATAGCAGCTGTTCCTGTTAGTCAAAGGGTCAGTAACAAGGGGGCATCATTTTAAAGTGAAAGGCAGGAGGTTTAGAGAGATGTGAGGAAAACCTTTTCACCCTGATAGCAGTTGGCATCTGGAATGCATTGACTGGCAGGGTAGTTGATGCAAGAAACCTTTGAAAAGTACTCATATGAGCACTTGGTGTGTCATAACATTCAAAGCTGTAGGCCTGGTGCAGGAAAGTGGGAGTAATGTACATAGTATATTTTTGGTGGTACTGATTGAGGTTGAAGGGCCTCTTTTATTGTCATTCAATGACTCCAAAAGCATTGTCCTCATCTGTATAGCTCTCAAAAAATTTAAATAAGTTGATGAGACATGACCTTTTCTTAACATAACCATGCTGACTGTTTATTTAGAACACTACCTACATCTTCTGGCTCCACACAAATTATAGCTCTGGTCCTGAGTGGGCCGACTCTTTCCCTAATTATCTTTGTATCATTAAAATTCTTTATTTCTTTCCTTTATTTGACCTGCCATCATCCTTTCATGAAAACTAAAAGAACCACAGATGCTGTAAATCAGAAACAATAACAGAAACTGCCGGAAAAGCTCAGCAGGTCTGGCAGCATCTGTGGAGAGAACTCAGAGTTAATGTTTCAGGTTGAGTGACCTGTTAAGCTGTTTCACAATTTTTGTTTTATTTGTTATTATTTTGTCTCTTACCTCTTTTTAAGTTTCCTCATGCACATTCTATACTCCTCAAGGACTTCTGCTATTTTGAGCCCTCGGTAACTGCCATAAACTGCCCCTTTCTCTTAAATCCAATGCTATATATCCCTCAATATTAGAACACGTTGGGTCTGAACTCTTCATGTTTACTTCTTCTAAGGAGAGGTTGAGTAGATTGAGCTGTACTTGTTGAAATATAGAAGAATGAGCCGTGACCTTATTGAAACATACATGATGCTTAGAAGAGTTAGAGGCACAAGGTCAGAGGTTTACACCATTTGGCCCAACTTGTCCATGTCACCCAGTTTTGACAATTAGTCTAGTCCCATTTGGTCTGTATCCCTCCATACCTGTCCTATCCATGTTTTGTCCAACTGTTTCTTAAATGACAAAATTGTACTCACTTCCATTCATTACCTCTGGCAGCCCATTCTGGACACTCACCACCTTCTGTGTGAAAAAATTGTCTCCCCCTCACCTTAACCTATGCCCTCTAATTTTAGACTCCCTTACCCTAAGAAAATGCTGTTGTCTGTCTAACTTATCTATACCTTTCATAATTTTATAGACCTCTTTAAGGTCACCCCTCAGTCTCCTCAGAGAAAAAAAGTCCCTGCCTATGCAGCCTCTCCTAATAACTTTAACCTTCCAGTCCATGTAGCATCCTAGTAAATCTTTTTTGCACTCTTTCTAGTTTAGTACTACCTTTTCTATAGTAGAATTGTATGAGGTACTCCAAATGTGGCCTGTACAGCTCCAACAAGACATACCAACTCCTCTACTCAGTGCTCTGACCAATGAAAGCAAGCATTCCGAAAGCCCTTGTGAACCACCTGATTTACCTGTGACTCCACTTTCAAGGAGCTATAAACCTGTACCCCTCGATCTTTTTGATCTATAACACTCTCCAGAGCCTACCATTGACTTTGTAAGTCCTGCTTGACAAACCAAAATGCAACGTCTCGCATTTATCTAATTAAACTCCATTTGCTATTCCTCAGCCCACTGGCTCAGCTGATCAAGATCTTGCTGCATTCCCAGATAGCCTTCTTCACTGTCCATTATACCACCACTCTTGGTGATTTTTGCAAACTTACTAACCATACCTCCTAATTTTTCATTACAATCATTTATTTAAATGACGAATAACAGTGGTCCCATGATTGATCCCAGTGGCACACTGCTAATCACAGGCCTCCAGTTCGAAAACAACCCTTTGTCTTCTACCTTCAAGCCAGTTTTGTATCCAGTTGGCTAGCTCTCCCTGGATTCTGCTGGTTTAAAGGTGGTCCAGAGTCCGTGTGGGATGAGTTGGTTACGGAGGCAGGCACTGAGGAAGCAAGTGTGGCTGTGGTAACGAGTCTGTTTCAGAACATGGTTGAAGACCTTCAGGGCAGAGGAGATGACCTGGAGGTTGCAGTGAGAGAGAGACTCACTGAGATTCTTGTAGAGAGAGGAGGAAAACGTCTTCAAGGCAGGCATCCTTACAAGAGGATTCGCAGTAGGGTTAAAATCAACCAGGTAAAAACAAGGACTGCAGATGCTGGAAACCAGAGTCTAGATTAGAATGGTGCAGGAAAAGCACAGCAGGTCAGGCAGCATCCGAAGAGCAGGAAAATTGATGTTTCGGGCAAAAGCCCTTCGTCAGGAATAGACTCACGCACATAGCCAGGCTGACTACCCCAAATGCGTCCTTGCCTCTCCAAATGCCGGTAGCTTCTTCCCAGAATTATCTATAACAATTTACCCACGTTAAGCTCACCTGTCTGTAGTTCTCAGGCATTTCCATGCAGCCTTCAGATCTTTGGACTATCGGAGGAAACCCACCCATACATGGGGAGAATGTGGCCTGAGTGTGGAATCAAACCTGGGTCCTGACACTGTGATGCTGCAGTGCTAATCAATGAGCCACTGTAGCACCCTTACTTACTCTGACTTGTTTCCCAAGAGGTGGTCGAGTTCTGCCCCTTCTCTAGTATTAATTGAGAAAGTGGTGTCGGGGATTATCAAATCATTCATGATCTCATTGAATGGCGGAGCAGGGACGATGAGCTGATTGATATACTTCTGTACTTCTCAACTTCATATCTTATATGTAATTCTCCAATCTTATTTATTAAACATTCAAGCTTATATATCCATGCACATTAACACAAATTTTGGACTTAATTTCTTGCCCCTTTACTCTGACTTCACTGGTTAACTTGCTATTATTCTCTATGTTAGATTCAGCTGTATCCCTAAGTATTTTGCAGACGAGGTATTCTTCTGCACAATTTTTTATTGTTTCCTATGTTTACATAGAACATAGAAGAATACAGCGCAGTACAGGCCCTTCGGCCCTCGATGTTGCGCCGATCCAAGCCCACCTAACCTACACTAGCCCACTATCCTATCAAGTTAAGTTAAACCGTCCCAATGGTACTCACAAAACACCCCACAGGAACCTCCATCCTTGAGGTAATTTTCACATAATCTGGCAACACTTCAAGTCACAGATGAGACTCCATGGATAGAGGTCTGCACTGAGAGCTCACATCAGCATAGGGAGAGCAATGCGTACACATGGCATTGATGATACCTTTGTCCAACCTTGTTCAACATCCTTAATGTTTGACTACCTCTTTGTGCAAAGGTATAAGTTGTTAAAATGTTGTACAGCAGTGATTATGCCAGGGAAGAGCAACATATAGAGGAGGTCATTGCAGTTTGATGGCCAGGGATGGCAGCCTGTACATTGCAAGGACCTGTGACAATTGTTCTTTTCTTTTAAAAACTCTATGAATGGAATTTGTTGCAGCTACCACCCTCACAGATTGAGTCACTCCAGGTATGCTAACAGTCATTTTCTTGCCCATTGTGCATTTTTGAATTGCATCACAATGGAAGATGACAGTGAATCCCTGTCAATAGCTTCCAGCCTCAATCTGATGTAGCAAGCTGCCAAATAGGAAGGTGTGCATAGTGTTAAGACGGACCCGGAGGGTCCCGTCTTTGCGTGTTCTTTTGGAAGGAGAGACTCACACTGGCAACTATGATTAGACGCAGACAGCAGTTTATTCACAGAATCTTAACTGGTACAACGAATCTACAGGCATGCATTCGTTGGAGAAGGCGTTCTGCCTTCCCGTTCAAAGTTGACACAATTATACTTCGCGCTGCCTGGAGTCCCCGGTCAGTTCGCCTTCCCCATTGGTCCATTCGTCTGCGCGCGCTGGGGATCCGTCCTCCTATTGGCCGCATCGAAGTGCCTGTCCAGCTCCAGCTGTGCTTGACAATGGCTCAGCCATCCCTGGGAGCGGTTCCGATCCCGTATTCAATAGTCCATTGTGTCAAGGAATTACTATGCGTCTGACAGGCTAGCCATTTTCAATAGTTTTAGTTTAACTAAATTGTCAATTACACTTATCAACTTTAGACTTAAATAGAGCCATTCACACTCACTAGTTACAGGTTCCGATAGAGCAATTCACACTTGTCTAACAGTTACAGATTCCGATCAGTTTCTTTATGAATCCCGAGTTTCGATGGGGCAATTGATACTGGCTGGTATTTACAGGCTCCAAGATTTAATTAACATTATGCATATCCCTTACAAGCTCCAGCAGTCATGCAATCGCCTGCAGCAGCTCGCTTGGCTGTTGTTAACCATTTCAGGGCTGGAAGTGTCACCCTCCCTAGCCCTACATTAAACACCGCAGTGAAATCTCCCCAACAATAGCTAGACTGAAGATTGGTTAGCTATGTTCCTCTAACTTTTCCTGCCGCTGTGTGAACTTTCAAGGCCCATGTGCAACAATGTCTTCCAAGTAGCTGTGTCACCACACAGCTTCTTGGAAGACATTGTTGCACATGGGCCTTGAAGGTTCACACAGCGGCAGGAAAAGTTAGAGGAACATAGCTAACCAATCTTCAGTCACCACACAGCTTGGAGGGAGCATTGCTGCTTCCCAGGAAGGCTAGCTACTATTTTTGTGACTTTGCTAATCGGCAAAACAGTGGAGAGATATTTTCAGCATGCAAGTGGGCACTAAATGAGTGAGTGCTAAGGTTGTAAGTAAGCTTGAGGTAGTCTAGTCTGCTTTTTGTCTTCCTCCACAGATTCTCAACTGACAAGTAGTGACAAGGGATGTCTCCTCCTAATGACAAAGTTGTACAGTATTCAGTATAGTACCACAAATCTTGAACACACTCTGGGAGAACTCAGGATTCTTCCTATCAATCCACACAGTGGAACCATTGCTTGAGGATCCAGCAAGTGTACTGTCTAATTTTCTTTGTGATGGCATGACTCTCATTGCAGCCTAGCTTTGTTTATTGTGTGGGTCCCACTCCAGAGTCATGAGCCATGTTATGGATACCTCTTGATGCCCAGTAGTAACCAGGTTTGACCTATGTCAGTGGATTGAGTGCCAGTGGCTCAGCAGACTGCTGGAGGATGTAAGAATTATGACTATCCCAAGGTAATGAAGCATTCACTGGATTAGGAACTCGCTCTGGTCACACCATGTAAGAGTCACTTTAGGTTCATGCAAATGAGATGAGGAAATGCAAGCCAACATATGCAGTCATTGGCACTTGCACCATGGAAAAACCTGAAAGCTGAGCAAATAGTTGTGCTTCTTCAACTTCTTTAACAAGGTTAATGAGGGAATGATGTGAAGCTGCCACTGTGTATAGAGAACCTCAATGATCTCCCTTATGCGACAACAAATTGCAGACTTCAAGATGTTATTAATATCTCTACATGCCTGAAAGAAGACACGCTGTGAAGTACTTGCAGTACTTCACCTTGAGAGCCTGTTATAATGCTTGCTTGGATGCTGTAGCAGTGGCTAACTTCACTCATGATTTCCTTTGTGAAACAAAACAATAAAAGCATTAGTGTTCATTGAAGCTTAAGTGAGAGATTTGCTTCTTAAAAACCCACTATGATATAGCCTACTGCCTCTCTCTGGCTCCACTCTGTCTCATCTAAGTAGTTTCTCTGCTCTTTGTGGCCTGTCTTCATTCTGCAAGTCATTTTAATTTCCAGATGAAATCCAACCAGGCCACTTATGATAGATGGCAACTTGAATCAAGACAAGCCTTTGAATACCAGCCAGACTTGTAGCAAACTTTCAGCCAAGTATGGTGAAGTCATAGAATCCTACAGCATGGAGACAGGCCCTTCAGCCCAAACTGTTCCATGCTGACCAAAATGTCCAACCACGCTAACACGATTTCCCTGTACTTAGCCCATATCCTTCTAAATCTTTCCTATCCATGTATTTGCCTTTTAAATGTGAATGTTGCCTCAACCACTTCCGCTGGCAGTTCATTCCACATCGTATCACTATCTGTGCCCCTTAGGTTCCCTTTTCTCTCCTCTGTAACCTTAAACTGATGTCCTCTACTCCTTGATTCCCCAACCCTGGAAAAAAGACTGAGTGCATTCACTCCCATGCGTTTCATGATCTTATTTACTTCTATAAGATCCCCCCCTCAGTCTCCTATACTTGAAAGAAAAATGTCCAAGCTTGTCCAACTTCTCCCTATAACTCAGACCGTTGAATTCTGGCAACATATTTGTAAATTTCTTCTGCACTCTTTCCAGTTTAACAACATCCTTCCTATACCAAGGTGATCAAAACTGAACACAATACTCCAAGTGTAGCCTCACCAACATCCTGTACAATTCTATACTCAATGCCCTAACTGATGAAGGCCAGTGTGCCAAAAGCCTTCTTCACTGCCCTCTCTACCTGTGACTCCACTTTCAGAGAACCATGCTCCTAAACTCCAAGGTCCCTCCATTTCACTACACTCCTTAAGGCCCTACCATTCACCATGAAACTCCTACCTTGATTTGACTTTCCAAATTGCAAGACCTCACACTTATCTTTCTTAAACACTATTTGCCATTTCTCAGCCCACTTCCTCAACTGATCAAGGTCCTGCTGCAATTTCGGATAACCTTCCTCACTGTCCACGTTATCGCCTATTTTAGTGTCATCTGCAAACTTACTAATCATGCCTTATACATTCTCATCCAAATCATTGATGTACATAGGAAACAACAATGGGCCCAGCACCAACCCGAGGTACAACATTAATCACAGGCCTCCAATCCAACAACCATCCTTCCACTATTACACTCTGCTTCCGACAATTAAGCCAATTGTGTATCCAATTTGCCAGCTTCACTGGATTCCATGTGATCTAACCTTCCAGAGCAGACTACCATGTGGAACCTTATCATGGCCTTACTGAAATTCATATAGACTGTCATACCGTCCTATCCTCATCAACCTTCCTGGTCACTTCATCAAAGAACTCTAACAAATTTGTGAGGCACCATCTCCCATTCACAAAGCCATGCTGACTACTTCTAATCAACGCTATCTTTCAAAATGCATGTGCATCTTATCACTCTGAATCTTCTCAGGTAATTTACTACCACAGATGTTAAGCTTACTGGTCTATAGTTCCCAGTTTTTCTTTGCAGCCCTTCTTGAATAAGGGCACAACATGATACAAATATATCAGCCAGGGCCACTGCAATTTCTTCTCTAGCCTCTTACAGTGTTCTTGGATATATCTGGTCAGCACCAGGATATTTATCCACCTTCATACATTTTAATACATCCAACACCTCCTCTCTTGTGGACCCTAAGATATCACCACTAACTTCCCCAAGTTCTCAAGTCTTAGTGTCTTTTTTCACGGTAAACACAGAGGAGAAATATTCATTGAAGACCTCGCCCATGTCCTGCGGTTCCACACATACATGTCCACTTTGGTCCTTGAGGGGTCCTATTCTCTCACTCTAGTTATTCTTTTTCTTTTAATATACTTAAAATACCTCTTTGAATTCACCCTTGTCTTCTCAGCCAAGGCTACCTTGTGCCCCCCTTTCACCCTCTTGATTTCCTTCTTCAGTAAACTCCTGTATTCCCTGTATACCTGCAGGGATTCCCTTGATCCCAGCTGTCTGTACCTGAGTCATGCCTCCTTTTTTCTGGTCAAAGCATCAATATCTGTTGTCATCCGGGGTTACCTATTCCTGCCAACCTTGCCCTTCACCCCACAGCGACGTATAGACCTTGAATTCTAGCCATCTCACTTTTAAAAGCCTTTCACTTGCTGGAGGTCCCTTTACCTGCAAACAAACTACTCCAATCAATGCCTGCAACTCCTGTCTAATTCCATCAAAATGTGCCTTACTACAATTTAGAACCTGAACCTGTGGGCCAGTTTTGTCCCTTTTCATAACTGTTTTAAAATTAATAAAACTGTGGTCACTGGTCATAAACTCCCCCACCGTCACCTCAGTCACCTGTCCTGCCCTATTTCCCAAGAGTAGGTTGAGTTTTGCCCCTTCTCAAGTAGGACCCTCTTGAGGAAACTTTCCTGAACATACTTAACAAATCCCACCCCATCTAAGTCTTTAACGCTTTGGTAGTTTCAGTTCATGTTAGGAAAACTAAAATCCCTTACTCCTGCAAGTCTCCCCAGTCATCCCGCATATTTGTTCCTCTAATTACTATTGACTATTTGGGGTCGTATAGTACAACCCCAATAACATCACCGTCCCCTTCTTATTTCTTAGCTCCATCCACAAAGCCTCACTGGATGCTCCTTCAGTTATTTAATCTCTGATTACTGCTGTGATACTTGCCTTAATCAAAAATGCAACTCCCCCTCTCCTCTTTCCATCATCTTTGTCCGCCTAAAGCACCTGTACCCTGACCCTCCCTTAGCCATATTTCTGTCATGGCTATAACATCCTAGTCCCACGCACTTACCCATTCCCCGAGTTCATCGGCCTTATCTGTCAGCCCTCTTGCATTGAAATGAATGCAATTTAATCCAACAGGCATTCCTCATTCCCTGTCATGTTCCAACCTGATCTGTTTCTTCAACTTACTGTTTCAGATTACTCGATCTCCTTCCAGCCTCGCGCTTGCCTCCCTGCTCTTGAGGATCCCAAACCCTTCCAATCTTTTTTATAGATATTTTTATTGAAAGAAAAAGATTTTTTATAAAATTACAACAACAAACGAACAAAAGCACTATATATATAAAATGAAAAAAAAACAACAAAGCAAACAAAAAACAATTATACTCATATGCAAGATGAAAAAATCAGTAAAGGCAATAAATAAATAAATAAATAAAACAGCTCAGCACAACAAAACATTAGCTCCCAACCTCCGAGAGCATGGAGTATTACACATAAATCTATTCGAAATTCTTCCTTTGAGGACATCAAGTTCACAAAATCAGATTGTCTTGGCTACACAAAAGCCCTAGTTAAGATAAATCTACGTCCAGACAGTCCATAAAGGGCCACCATACCTGATATAAAAAATTCAGTTTTTCAGTATTCCATATTTGTAAGAAGGTCCAAAGGAATATGTTCCATGATTAGCCTACGCCAACTCGACAGATCCCGGGGGGTTTTCAGAGACCCAACACATCAAAATATTTTTCCTCACTCAAAAAGTGAGAATATTAAAAAGTTCTTTTTTTCCCATGAGCATCTAAAGAAGATAAATTTGATAGGCCCAGGAGAAGAGAGATAGACTCCATCTTAACTTCAATCCCTAAGATCCTCTCTATTTCTCCTGCCACAGCACTCCAATAGGTACAGAGCCTGCAGCAAGACCACAGAGTGAGAGCACCAATACTTATTTTACACTTGGGACATAATGAAGATACTCCCATCTTAAATTTTGCGAGATGGTCTGGGGCCAAATGGTCCCTATCCAGAATCTTTAACTGCATGGCATGGGTCCTATTACAGATCAAAATCTTTCTCGCACTTTCACAAATGTTCTCCCATGTCTCCATAGAGATCTCAACCCCTAGCTCTCTCTCCCAGACCCCACAAAGCCACTCAACGTCTTCTGAGAAATCATCCCCTAACATATAATAAAGAGTACTAACAGAGGGAGTACTTTTGGCATGAAGCACCTTTTTCTGTGACAGATCTGTAGGAGTCGGTGAAAAGCATGGTCTCTTTTTGAATAAAATCCCTGACCTGAAAGAAAACAAAAAAATGTCTCTGTTCGCTAAACCATACTTATGGGTTAATTGGTCAAAGGATATTGTTATTTCACTATCAAATAAATCACCCAAACAGGAGATTCCCGTAGCCACCCAAAGTTTAAAACCGGGGTCCATTTTCCCCAGCTGAAAACCCAGCTTTCCTACTATGTGTGTAAGAAAAGATGTTTTGGATATGTTATGCTCACTCTGCCGCATTTCCCTCCACTCTTTGATAGCATTAATAAATATCGGATTACGACAATATTCTATAACTGTCTTCAGTTTACCGAAGAACAACAGGCTAATGAGGGGACATTTTGTCTGGGAGACCTCAATATCTAGCCATATTGATGCTGGATCCTCACAAGCCCAGTCAGTAACAAAAGATAAAAAGGAACTTAGTTGATACCTTTTAATAGTGAGGAGGTCCATTTGCTCTCTTCCCCCCCCCCACCCCAGTCCATGGCGCAACTGCAATTTAGTCAACTTAATAGGAGGCCGCCTCCTTAATAGGAGGCCGCCTAGATAAAGGAACTAAACCAACCATTAAGTCTCTGGACTGTTTGCCTAGGAAATATTAAGGGGAGCATTCATATAGGGTATAGCAAATGGGGAAGGACATTTATTTTAGTAAGAGCTACTCGGCCTAGCCAGGATACTGGAAGTGCTTCCCATTGCTGATGATCTTGCTTAATCCTGTCAAGCAAATGGGCAAAATTTGCCACAAACAACTGATCAAAGACAGGAGTAAGAAAGATGCATAAATAAAGAAATCCCTCCCCCACCCCTTCCGTGACCATTTAAATGGGAATTGTGATTCACCCTCCACATCAGATATTCTCCTAAGACCACCACCCCACAGGCATGGCCTCTGATTTTGTGAAATTAATCATAGAACCCAAAAAGGAGCCAAATGAATTGATACATTGCACCAAATGGGGTACCAAGACTACTGGATTTGACAAAAAGACAAGAACATCATCCGCATATAACGTGATCTTATGTGATTTTGATCCTACTTCTGGGGCGGCTATATTAGGATTCCTGCAGATAAAGCCTCTGCCAGTGGCTCAATGTAAAAAGTAGTGGTGAGAGGGGACTGCCTTGCCAACTGCCCCTACAGATATTAAAATGACTAGATCTCACATTATTGGTGAGAATCGCTGCCAGAGGATCACTGTAAAGGACCCTCACCCACCTAATAAAAACCTGCCCTAAACCAAATTGTTCAAGGGTATAACAAAGATATGGTCACTCAACCCAATCAAATGCCTTTTTGTGCATCCAAGAAGATCACTAATCCCTGAAATGACTGCTGCTGACATACTTGAATCATATTCAGTAACCTCCTGACATTATTGGAAGATCTATGGTCTTTTATAAAACCAGTCTGGTCGTCTTTAACAATAGAAGGCAGCACAGTTTCCAATCTTAATGCAAGAACCTTGGACAAGATTTTAAAATAAGAATTTAAAAGTGAGATGGGCCTATAGGAGACACTTTCCTCTTGGGTCTTCTCTTTCTTAAGGATAAGAGAAATATTAGTCTCTCTCAAGGATGGACGGTGGAAATCGTGGCTGTACGAGTAATAATTCATGTCTAATATCAGCCCCAACAATACATTTATAAATTCTTTGTAGAACTTGCTAGGAAGACCATCAGAGCCAGGCGCCTTCCCACTCTGCATCTGCTTCGCAGCCTCCTGAACCTCTGGCACTGCTAAAGGGGCATTACCTGCCTGTTTGGAGGTAACAGCTGGAAGATCCAGGTTCTTAAAGAAGGATTCCATCCTCACAACGTTCAGACTGGTATAGTTCAAAATAAAATTTGCAAAATGCAGCATTGATCTTTTTAGAATCGCAAGTAACCATTCCAGTCCAGTCCCTAATTGAGGTAATGGATTGGGGAGGGCATTCTTTCTCCTGGCAAGATATGCTAGATACCTACCTGGCTTGTCACCATGCTCAAACAGTCTTTGTTTCACAAAAGAAAATTCCTTCCTTGCTGTCTGCGTGAGCATGGAGTTCAAGGTGGACTGAACAGCTGCAACCCGCTGCAGCTTAGCCACCAATGGCCTATCAAAATATACCTTCTCAGCTGTCTTTAGAAGCGCCTCAAGCAGGCATTGCTGTTCCCCTTGTGTCATTTATGAATCGCAGAATAAGAAATAATTATGCCCCTGACATAAGCCTTAGCAGTCTCCCAAAGAATAGACAGGTTGCTGGCCGTATCTGAATTGGTGGCTAAAAATACCTTAAATTCATTAAAGAAGTATTCAATTAACTTACTGTCCTTAAGAATAAAGGGATCCATTCAACAGTGCTGACAGCCTGTAACATTGCCCTTAACTTCAATCTCTAAATATACTGCACCATGGTCAGAAATAGTAATATTCCAATTGTACAAGATGTTACCCAATCCAAGGATAATGCAGGCGTTAGGAAAAGATCAATCCTAATATGACACTTGTGTGGATTAAAAAAAAAACAAAGTCCCTACCCGTTGGGTGGAGATGCCTCCAGACATCCACCAATCCCAATTCCGCACCTAAATTCACTAGTTACTTAGATTATAAAGAAAGATTGTGAAGAGAGGCCTCTAGGCATTCTAAGCACTGCAGGATCCATAAGGCAATTAAAGTCTCACTCTATAATAATCTACTGCAGCACAAGAGCCATCAATTTGGAGAATACAACTATCAAACAGTTAAGGGGACAATAAAAATTCAAAATACCATACTGTTCTTTATGTATTGAGGCTTTAAAAATGACAAATCCCCCCATACTCATCTTTAATTTGATCTACAATTTAAATGGAAGATTTTTCCTAATAAGTATGGCCACTCCCCTACTCAGAGTAGGAATACACACAATCAATTCCTGAAGAAGGGCTTATGCCCGAAACGTCGATTCTCCTGTTCCCTGGCCTGCTGCGCTTTTCCAGCAACACATTTCCAGCTCTGATCTCCAGCATCTGCAGACCTCACTTTCTCCTCAAAGATACACCCAATCAAGCCCACTCTGCTGCAGTTTCAGATGTTCCTTGTCATCCAGGTGAGTCTCCTGTGAAAGGGCAATGTCCACCCTCTCCTCTCTAAGACTAAAACGCGCCTTTTTCCTCTTAACTGGTGAATGGCTCCCTCTAATGTTGCAGGTACACCATTTGAGGACCCAATTAGCCATACTCTCTATAATAATATTTGAACTCCAAAAGGGTAAAAATTTGACTTATCAATTGCTGAGCATAAACAAAAAAAAGACTCATGAAGCTTAAAAAATACATAAACTAAAACTACTACAACTAACATACTAGTAACTATGTATACAATAAAACCCAACAAACTAAACCAAATATAAGGCACTTTGTGAAGGGCACTTACATATCCCATAACTTCATAACTCCTTCCATCTTGAGCCGCATTCCAGAGCCAAGCCAAAAAAGTTAAGAAAAAATATAATATTAACAAGGGATTTAAAAGTAGGCAGTCTACCCAAGCCTAAATATACCTTAACAACCATTGATATCAGCAAAAATTCAGCAACCCTTCCTTTAAGAAAAGGAGAGAAAAGAAAAAAGGAGACACTATTGTCCACATCCTTTAAGTCATCCCGTCTATTTTAAAGCGTCCAAAACATTTTTCACTTTTTCTGAAGAGTCAAATGATTGCACAGACCCATCATTAGTGAAACGAGGCACTGCTGGATGCCTCAAGGAATACTGGATACCAAGGTCTGTCAGTCTTCTCTTGGCTTCATCGAAGGACTTTCTTTTACGAATCACAGCCGCAGAAAGGTCCTGGAAGAACATTATCCTGGAACCTTCGTGAGTTAGGGCTTGGGGATCCCTGTAACTTTGTCCCTGTAACTGTGGAGTCGCAGTAGGACCACGCGAGGGCGCTGGTCCAAACTGGGTCTACACACCATTACCCAAAGGGTTCTCTCAACTTTCACCCTGCCTGACGCAACCTGCAAGCCAAGAAATCATGGCAGCCAGCTCTCAAAGAAACTCACTAGCTGGTCGTCTTCTACTCACTCTGGCAGTCCATGACACGGAGATTATTTCACCTACCTCTGTTCTTGAGGTCATCAACTTGTTCAAGAAAGATAAGGACCTCCTTCTCGAGAGCTCAGATCTGTTCCTTTGAAGAGTTGATCTCACAGTCTCCAAAGCTGCAGTCCTTTATTCAGCATCCAAGACCTTCCAGTTGCTCCCTATGCTTGTGGAGCATAGCCGCGATAGGGTCTAGCCTACCGCGGAACTACTCTTCAGTCAACAACTCGATCATTTCTTGTAGTTTTGCCAACTCTGCAGCCAGGACCTGATGGGTGCGTGACTCCGACAGACGAGTGGAGGGGGCTGCAACTGCAGCCGTGGACATTTCCGGTGTCTCTGGTGAGCGACTCATGTGTTGGGACTTACTCGAACCTTTACCTTTTGACATAGTTCTTTAATAGAACCGACTTCGTAAAAATCTGTGTAGAGTTGATAAAGTGCCACGCTTTATCAACTCTGACTCACCAGCATCTGAAGTCCTCCCTATTCCTTATCTCTCTCTCTCTCACTCTCACACACAGTAAATGTGACTGCAGCCAAACATCTCCTTCAGTGTCCTATTGTTCCCTGTGCTCACTGACCAAACTGACACCTATGCATGCAAAGTTTTGGTTTTAATGTTCTAATCCACATTTTCAAGTCTGTATGTGGTTCAGTTTTTTTGTGTTCTAATCAATCCAGTACAATTTGTTCCTGACATATCAGTGTCTAACAATCACTTACCACAGGATATAGCTGTAACATAAGTCGCTATTTCTCATTTTGTTAATTATCTTTATTACATTGATTTTCAGAAAGTATCCGAAGAAAAGCAAATGCTGACTGCGGTTCTCCCAGGAAATGTGCAGTGATGTGATGTCTGAAGAACTGAATCCTGAAGATTTGGAATTACTGAAGAATTTTGTTTGCATGAACAGGGGTCAAAGGGTTGATGCTGAACTTTGGGCAAGGACTGGCATTATCAAGAAGTTACTGTGTGGATTTTCAGATAAACTACTTGATCTCAACACATCAGTACAAAATCTATCAAAGGACTAGGCCACATTATAATGATAATCACTCCATCACAACCTGACAGCAATTATATAGATCATTATTATTTCTATTAAACTTCATGAAAGGAAATGGTGCTGTAAAAGTCAAAGTAAAAAAAAGGTAGCCCATATTTTAATTTGAATTGATCAGTTCTTTTGGGACAGTTGATAATTAAATCTTTGATAACCTAAAAGACAGAAAACACAAGGTTTGGTTGTTTGTGTACAGAAAGATAATACAAGGAGCTCATTGGCCTTTACTGAATGCAGTACTTTTGGTGATGTCAGTTCCTGTGGTGATGTGATTTGCTCTGGTGATGTCATTTCCTGTTCTTTTTCTAGAGGGTTGGAAATGGGGTCTAGGTTGATGTGTTTGTAATGGAATTCTGGTTGGAATTCTAGGAATTCTCGCACATGTCTCTGGTTTGTTCTAGGATGGATGTGTTGCCCCAGTCGAAGTGGTGTCCTTCCTCATATGTATGCAAGGATACTAATGAGAGTGTCTCATGTGGCTAGCTGATGTTCATGTATCACAGTAGAGCAAACAGCCAATGAGGAACTTCAAACCAGCATCTACAGGAAAACAACACATACGGACCAAATACTGAACTACAGAAGCAACCATCCCAACACCCACAAATGAAGCTGCATTAGAACATTATTTCAACGAGCTACCACAGTACAGAGGAACTATGAACAGCAGAGAAAAATCACCTAGACAGTGTATTCAGAAAGAACTGGCACCCAATGAACACAGTCTGCCGATTTCTCAGTAACAAACCCAAACAAGCAGATAAAACATGTGCAGAAACCCTAGCCACTCTCCCCTACATCAAAGAGATCTCAGGAATGACTGCCAGACTACTCAGACCTCTTGCCATCATGGTAGCCCACAAACCCACCAACACACATAAAACAACAGCTAATGAACTTGCAAGGTATTTTGTAAATGACATTATAGAGTCATAGAGATGGAAACAGACCCTTTTAGTCTAACCTGTCCTTGCCGACCAGATATCCCAACCCAATCTAGTCCCACCTGCCAGCACCCGGCCCATATCCCTCCAAACCCTTCCTATTCATATAACCATCTAGATGCCTTTTAAATGTTGCAATTGTACCAGTCTCCACCACTTCCTCTGGCATGTACCACCCTGTGTGTGAAAGATTTGCCCCATAGGTCTCTTATATCTTGCCCCTTTCACCCTAAACCTATATCCTCTAGTTCTGGACTCCCCGATCCCAGGGAAAAAACTTTGTCTATTTATCCTATCCATGCCCCTCATAATTTTGTAAACCTGTATAAGGTCACCCTTCAGCCTCCAACGCTTCAGGGAAAACAGCCCCAGTCTGTACAGCCTCTCCCTGTAGCTCAAATCCTCCAGCCCTGGCAACATCCTTGTAAATCTTTTCTGAACCATTTCAAATTTCACAACAGCTTTCCAATAGAAAGGAGACCAGAATTGCATGCAATATTCCAACAGTGGCCTAACCAATGTCCTGTACAGCCGCAACATGACATCACAACTCCTGTACTCAATACTTTGACCAATAAAAGAAAGCATACTGGTAGATATCCTATCTACTGGTGACTCCACTTTCAAGGAGCTATGAACCTGTACTCCAAGGTCTCTTTGTTCAGTAAATCTCCCTAGGACCTTACTATTAAGTGTATAAGTCCTGCTAAGATTTGCTTTCCCAAAATGCAGCACCTCGCATTTATCTGAATTAAACTCCACCTGCCACTTCTCAGCCCACTGGTCCATCTGATCAAGATCCTGTTGTAATCTGAGGTAACCTTCTTCGCTGTCCATAACACTTCCAATTTTGTGTCATCTGCAAACTTACTAACTGTACTTCTTATGCTCACATCCAAATCATTTATGTAAATGACAAAAAGTAGAGGATCCAGCACCAATCCTTGTGGAACTCCAATGGTCACAGGCCTCCAGTCTGAAAAACAACGCTACACCGCCACCCTCTATCTTCTACCTTTGAGCCAGTTCTGTATCCAAATGGCTAGTTCTCCCTGTATTCCGTGAGATCTAACCTTGCTAACCAGTATCCCATGGGGAACCTTGTCGAAAGCCTTAATGAAGTCCATATAGATCACATCTACCGCCCTGCCCTCATCAATCCTCTCTGTTACTTCAAAAAACTCAATCAAGTTTGTAAGACATGATTTCCCACTCAAAAGCCATTAGTTTTGCTTGTTGTCTGCATGGGGTCTTTCAAGAACTGTAGTAAATGCTGCATTGGACAAACAGACAGAAAACTAGCCACTAGGATACATGAACATCAACTAGCTACAAAAAGGCATGACCCACTCTCACTAGTATCCTTATTTACAGATGAGGAAGGACATCACTTCAACTGGGACAACACATCCATCCTAGGACAAGCCAAACAGAGACGCACATGAAAATTCCTGGAAGCATAGCATTCCAACTGTATCAAACATGTCAACTTGGACTCCATTTAACACCCTCTGAGGAAAAAGAACAGGAAATGACATCACCACAGCAAATGATATCACCAACCCAAGGAAACCTAAGCACATAAATAGAAAATGGGTCACTATTGCTAGTGCTTCACCGGAAGTTCACTGATGACGGTGACGAAATGTCTGAAAACAAACTTCCCAGCTCAGCGAGCAAAATTACATCCATTAATCAATTTTTCATATTACTGAATGAAATTGCTGCTCATCATTGCATTGTTTATAAAAGGTGCCATGGTTTACAGCAAAAACTATTTTTGTAACTTGACACAATAGTCTCAACATGGTCACACTAACTGCTTATTTTCCCTTTGTGCAAAGAAGCTAGGATCTGTTTACCTATCTGCTTACCACATCTGTATCTGACCGGGGAGTTTTTCCGATCCCCGATCACTGGTATATGAATGACAAGTGTATTGCCTGCTTTGTTCAGTGTTCATTGAATGGACATTAGGTGAGAATTCTATGAATGTACATATGAGCAATTTCAGACTGATAAACTATGCAAAAGATGAAATTCAATCACCTGATATTCCAATATATTTTCTGTAATGACACAAATAACTTGTGTTTTTTTTCTGACAGTTGACCCTTTGTGAACTAAATTTAAAATTGAAGCATGCTCATAATATGGATTAGCAACAAATCCTACTGGGATGTACTCTATTATCCACTAAGATTTACATCTGCATTAGGATTGTTCAAGATCTTCCTCTTTAGCAGATGCTTCCATATTTGAACAATGCAAATTGTTGGATTTGACTTAGTTTCAAGGGGCCTAGCATGTCACAACCAGGGATGAGAAAGAGCTTGAATAGATGCAGCCTCAGCATTGAAAGAAACCCGTAGCAATGTTTTCCTATCTCTAAAATCTGAGTGCTTGATTTCATATCACAAAAGAGCAAAAGCTCTAGCAAACATGTTGAAGTGCAGTGATTACCGGCTTTAAAGGTCACTTGTTTTATCACTATGGTCACTGAGACTCAGTTCTGTATATTTATATCCATGTCTCCCAGGTTCAAAATACTTGCATTGCAAGAACTGACTGTTCAAGAAAGACGTACATTAGTCAGTTTCATACTTCTGAGTGACAAATCTGCATTTGTGCAGTAATCTTAATGTAGAAAGAGGAGTCAAAACTTCACAAAGGAAAAATAGTCGAGGTATTTGTTGCTGGAGGGGCACAGCCTGTCGGGCAGTGTCTGGGGAGCAGGAGGGTTGACTTTTCAGGCATAAGCCCTTCATCCTGATTAGGGGTTTGTGCCTGAAGCATTGATTCTCCTGCTCCTCACGTGCTGCCCTGATCTGCTGTGCTTTTCCAGCAGCATACTCTTCGACTCTGATCTCCAGCATTTGCAGTCCTCACTTTCTCCACAGGAAAAATAGGACAAGCACAACAAAAAGCTCATTTGAATAATTGAAACAGAACATGCTACATTTACTACCAAGAGTGGCTTGGAAACATCAATATTTACTGAGCTGGGTGAGCCCTAAAGTACAAAGCTGCTAGACTGGGTAAGTAGCAGGTGGTGAGGGTGTGAATAAGAGGGAATATGCTGTACTTAATTCTCACCCAGTCTGCTTGCTGCAACTGTCCATGATGGTATTGGTGAGAGTGACCACCGCACAGTCCTTGTGGAGACTAAGTCCAGTTTCTACATAAAACTGCCCTTTAATGTGTTTTGTGACACTTATCACTGTGCTAAGTGGGATAGACTATGAACAGGTATTGCAGCTCCGGACTGTATTTGCATGATGCACTGTGGACCAACAGCACAGCCAAATTGTACACCAAAGCAACTTGCAACCTCATGGTACAGCAAAATCCCAACTCTGCTATTGCCATCAAATTAGTAGATCAATCCTGGCTCAATGAGCAGTGTAGGAGGGCATGCCATGTGCAGCAAAATGCAAATGTAAACATGTAGAGGATTCTGGGTAATCAAAGATGGAAGATGGGAAAAATTTCTGGCTGTAAAAACTGCTCCTTTATCGAAGTATTTTAGGTGTTGAGGTGATTTCCTTGAATTGCAGGAGCAGCAATTACTGTTTTATATGCTGTTGCATTGTTTTGGAACTTTCAGAAAAAAATGTTAAAACAACAGCAGTTTTAAAAGGGAGAAGAACAGACACAGGAAGCACATGGTGAGGTCAGTGCAGGAGAGAGAGAAAGAAACTGACAGCAGTGAACCTGCACAGATACTGCCTTTGCTGATTGAATTCATGTATCGCTGGACATCGGAGCCCGTCTGGGAAAATTAACAAACAGTGAAATTCACAACTGATCTTGAAGGAACTGTTTGGGCGAAGTTCACATCACAGAAGCAGATAAGTATTGTTTTTAAGTGGGACCTACAGAAAGTCTGCAATAGTGAGTAGAGTGGGTTCTTTCTTGATTATATGTTTTTTGAGATATGTCTCTTGGTTAAACTTAAAATATAAGCCATAACTATTAATCTAACCTGGGGCAGTGTTTTGTAGAGGAATAATGGGTTTTTTTCTCTGGTCTGTAGATTGTGAAGGAGCAAAAATGGCCTTTAGTAGAGTGATATGCGCTTCTTGTCAGATGTGGAAGTTTAGAGAGAGTTAAGGGTTACTGCGGATTATATCTGCAATAAATGCTGTTGGTTGCAGATCTTATCAGATTGAATGGATCAGTTGGAGAGACAGAAGCAATGAGGAATTTACAACAGCAACAGTCTGTGATGGATGGCAGTTATAGGAAAGGGGGCAAATCTCAGATGCAGTCACATAGATGGGTTAACTCCAGGAAAGGTAAGAGAGGTAGGCAGTTAGTGCAGGAGCCTTTTGTGGCTATACCGATTTCAAACAAGTATGCTGTTTTGGAAAATGTAGGGGGTGATGGACTCTCAGGGGAACATAGCATGAACAGCCAAGTATCTGGTATTGAGACTGGCTCCAATGCAATGAGGGATATGTCGTGTTCCAAAATATCAATTGTGTTAGGGGATTGTCTAGTCTAAGGTATAGACAGACGTTTCTGTAGCCAGCAGCGAAAAATGAGAATGATGTGTTGCTTCTCTGGTGCCAGGATCAAGGATGTTCTCAAGGGGGAGAGGGGCTAGCAAGAGGTCATTGTCCACATTGGAACCAATGACATAGGAAGGGAAAAGGTTGAGATTCTAAAAGGAGATTACAGAGAGTTAGGCAGGAATTTTAAAAGGAGGTCCTCATGTGTAGTAATATCTGGATTACTCCTGGTGCTATGAACTAGTGAGGGCATGAATAGGAGGATAGAGCAGATGGCTGAGGAGCTGGTGTATGGCAGAAGGATTCACATTTTTGGACCATCGGAATCTCTTTTTGGGTAGAAGTGACCTTTACAAGAAGGATGGTTTGAACCTAAATTGGAAGGGGTCTAGATTGGCAGGGAGATTTGCTCGAGCTGCTCGGGAGGATTTAAGCTAGTAAGGTGAGGTATGGGACCGAGGAGATAGTGAGGAAAGAGATCAATTTGAGACTGGTACACTTGAGGACAGAAGAGAATCAAAAGTCATGGCAGGCAGGGACAAGGTAGGACTAAATTAAATTGCATTTATTTCAATGCAAGGGGCCTAACAGGGAAGGCAGATGAACTCTGTTAGGAACATGGGACTGGGACATCATAGCAATTACAGAAACATGGCTTAAAGATGGGCAGGACTGGCAGCTTAATGTTCCAGAATACAAAAGTCATGGCAGGCAGGGACAAGGTAGGACTAATAAATTAAACTGCATTTATTTCAATGCAAGGGGCCTAACAGGGAATCCCGTTTTTGATAAGGGATAGCATTACAGCTGTACTGAGGGAGGATATTCCTGGAAATACATCCAGGGAAGTTATTTGGGGGGAACTGAGAAATAAGAAAGGGATGATCACCTTATTGAGATTGTACTATAGACCCCCTAATAATCAGAGGGAAATTGAGAAACAAACTTGTAAGGAGATCTCAGCTATCTGTAAGAATAATCGGGTGGTTATGGAGGGGATTTTAACTTTCCAAACATAGACTGGGACTGCCATAGTATTAAGGGTTTAGATGGAGAGGAATTTGTTAAGTGTGTACAAGAAAACTTTCTGATTCAGTATGTGGATGTACCTACTGGAGAAGGTGCAAAACTTCACCTAACCTTGGGAAATAAGGCAGGGCTGAGCTGTCAGTGGGGGAGCAGTTTGGGGCCAGTGACCATAAATCTGTTAGATTTAAAATAGTGATGGAAAAGGATAGCCCAGATCTAAAAGTTGAAGTTCTAAATTGGAGAAAGACCAATTTTGATGGTATTAGGCAAGAACTTTCGAAAGCTGATTGGGGGCAGATGTTTGGAGGTAAAGGGACGGCTGAAAAATGGGAAGCCTTCAGAAATGAGATATCGATAATCCAGAGAAAGTATATTCCTATTAGAGTGAAAGGAAAGGGTGGTAGGTACAGGGAATAATGGATGACTAAAGAAATTGAGGGTTTGGTTAAGAAAAAGAAGGAAGCATGTATAAGGAAGCAGGATGGATTGAGTGAATCCTTAGAAGAGTATAATAGGCAGTTTTAGCAAATAGAGTTAAGGAGAATCCAAAGGATCTTTACAAATACATTAAGGACAAAAGGATAACTAGGGAGAGAATATGGCCCCTCAAAGATCAGCAAGGCGGCCTTTGTGTGGAGCCGCAGAAAATGGGGCTGATACTAAATGAGTAATTTGCATCATTATTTACTGTGGAAAAGGATATGGAAGATATAGAAAGTAGTGAAATAGATGGTGACACCTTGCAAAATGTCCATCTTACAAAGGAGGAAGTACAGGATGTCTTGGAATGCATAAAGGTGGATAAATCCCCAGCACCTGATCAGTGTACCCTAGAACTCTGTGGGAAGCTAGAGAAGTGATTTCTGAGCCTCTTGCTGAGATATTTAGATCATTGATAGCCACAGATGAGGTGCCGGAAGATTGGAGGCTGGCAAATGTGGTGCCACTGTTTAAGGAGGATAGTAAGGACAAGCCAGGGAAGTGTAGACCAGTGAGCCTGATGTCAGTGGTGGGCAAGTTGTTGGAGGGAATCCTGAGGGACAGGATGTATATATATTTGAAAAGGCAAGGAGTGTTGAGGGATAGTCAACATGGTTTTGTGTGTGGGAAATATGTCTCACAAACTTGATTGAGTTTTATTTTTGAAGAAGTAACAAAGAGGATTGATGAGGACAGAGCGGTAGATGTGATCTATATGGACTTCAGTAAGGCATTCGACAAGGTTCCACATGGGAGACTGGTTAGCAAGGTCAGATCTCATGGAATAAAGGGAGAACTAGCCATTTAGATACAGAACTGGCTCAAAAGTAGAAGACAGAGGGTGGCGATGGAGGGTTGTTTTTCAGACTGGAGGCCTGTGATCAGTGGAGTGCCACAAGGAGCGGTGCTGGATCCTCTACTTTTTGTCATTTATATAAATGATTTGGAGGTGAACATAAGAGGTACAGTTAGTAAGTTTGCAGATGACAGCAAAATTGGAGGTGTAGTGGACAGGGAAGAGGGTTACCTCAGATTACAACAGGATCTTGACCAGATGGGCCAATGGGCTGAGAAGTGGTAGGTGGAGTTTAATTCAGATAAATGTGAGGTGCTGCATTTTGGGAAAGCAAATCTTAGCAGTACTTATACACTTAATAGTAAGGTCCTAGGGAGTGTTGCTGAATAAATAGACCTTGGAGTACAGGTTCATAGCTCCTTGAAAGTGGAGTCACAGGTAGATAGGATAGTGAAGAAGGTGTTTGGTATTCTTTCTTTTATTGGTCAGAGTATTGAGTACAGGAGTTGGGAGGTGATGTTGCGGCTGGACAGGACATTGGTTAGGCCACTGTTGGAATATTGCGTGCAGTTCTGGTCTCATTTCTATTGGAAAGATGTCGTGAAACTTGAATGGGTTCAGAAAGGATTTACAAGGATGTTGCCAGGGTTGGAGGATTTGAGCTATGAGGAGAGGCTGAACAGGCTGGGGCTGTTTTCCCTGGAGTATCGGAGGCTGAAGGGTGACCTTATAGAGGTTTACAAAATTGAGGGGCATGGATAGGATAAATAGACAAAGTCTTTTCCCTGGGGTCCACGAGTCAGAACTAGAGGGCATAGGTTTAGTGAGAGAGGGGAAAGATATAAAAGGGACCTAAGGGGCAACTTTTTCACGCAGAATGTGGTACGTGTATGGAATGAGCTGCCAGAGGAAGTGGTGGAGGCTGGTACAATTGCAACATTTAAGAGGCATTTGGATGAGTATATGAATAGGGAGGGTTTGGAGATCTGGACCGGGTGCTGGCAGGTGGGACTAGATTGGGTTGGGGTATCTGGTCGGCATGGACAGGTTGGACCAAAGGGTCTGTTTCCATGCTGTACATCTCTATGACTCTATTTCCAGCATTTTGCCTTTATGTTCAAGCAATGCTGTTTCATCAGACCATAATAAATAGCAGTCCTTTGAGCCTGCTCAGTCATTCAGCAGGAGCATGGCTGATCTGACATTCCTCATGTACATTTTCCTGCCCTTGCCCTATAGCTCCTAATTGCCATACTGATCAAGAATATATCTATCTCAACCTTAAATATACACAAGGATTCTGCCCCCACAGTTCATTGTGTCAAGGAGTTCAAAAGGCTCACACTCTCTGAGAGAAGAAATTCCTACTCGTCTCAGTCTTAAATTTGCACCCCTTTATTTTCAGATGATGTCCTATGGTCACAGACTCTAGCATAAGGGGAAACATATTTTCAAACGTTTACCCTGTCAAGTTCATTAAGGATCCTGTGTTTTAGTGAGATCATCTCTCATTTTCTAAACTCCAGTGAATAGAGTTCCACCTTGCTCATAAGTCAATCCCTCCATACCAAGAATCATGCTGGTGAACCTTCTCTGGGAGAGTGCAGGATCATCATGTTCCAGTGAAGACAAAGGGTGGGACCATCAAATCCTATGAACTTTAGATATCAAGGAATATACCTGATTGGGTAAAGAGTAAAAGGGAATCTTATACCAGATACCAGGGGCTCAAAGCAGCAGAAGCATGGTGGCTGAGTGGCTAACTGCCTCACAATGCCAGGAACCCAGGATCATTTCCAGCCTTGTGCAACTGGCTGAGGGAAACTTGCACATTTCCCCTGTGTCTGCATGGGTTTCCTCCAGGTGCTCTGGTTTCCTCCCATAGTCTAAAGATGTGTGGATTAGGTGGATTGTCCATGCAAAATTGCCTATAGTGCCCAGGGATGTACAGGCTAAGCTGATTAACCATGGAAAGTATAGTAATGGGATGGAATGCTCTTAGAAGGGTCTGTGTGGACTCGATGGGCCCAATGGTCTGTTTCCCCTCTGTAGGGATTCTGTGATAATTACAGAATGTGCAAGGGTGCAGTGATTGGAACCTGATGGATCTTGTTTTCTATAAGATCCTTGATTGAGGTTGTTAACCTGGCTAATCAGGAAGTCCTGGCTGACCCCTTTGTCGAGAAGGGCACTGCTTGTCACCGGCCACTCTGGTGTTTCCTTTCTTCTGGGAGTATAAATAAAGATTTACGCACTTGTTGTTCTTCACTGTGTCCAACACCTGCACACAGACAAAAATAAATAAATAAATAGGAGTGTTGGAGGTTCTATTCACTCTGAGAGCTGGCTCTGAGGGATCCAGATTAGTGTCTCCATGTGTAAATAAAAAAATTAGCAGGGGATTGATTGAATCCAGGCTGGCTGGTCACATAGCCAGTGTGTTACTTTGAGGTCTTTGTTGAGGACCTGATTCATGAACTGGTTGATCTAAACAGCCAGTTTGTTACTGTTATTCCTTTTTGAGCACTGATTTCTGAGGTGGCTGATCTTCCCAATAAGTATATTACTGTTGTTCTGCGGTTGTCACCAGTGAACTCTTGTTTCACTGGTTGGGTTGTAGCCTTTATGTAACTCTTTGTTTTTTTGAGTAAGGACAATGCACAGAGGCTCAGTGGTTAGCACTGCTGCCTCACAGCACCAGGGTCCCAGGTTCAATTTCAGCCTCAGGTGACTGTGTGGGGTTTGCACATTCTCCCAGTGTCTGCGTGGGTTTCCTCTGGGTGCTCCCACAGGCCAAACATGTGCAGGCCAGGTGAATTGGCCTTGCTAAATTGCCCATAGTGTTAGGTGCATTAGTCAGAGGGTAATGGGTCTGGGTGGGTTACTCTTCAGAGGGTCAGTGTGGACTGGCTGGGCGGAAGGGCCTGTTTCCACACTGAAGGGAATCTAATCTAATTTGATTTTGCGGCAGGGCTTAGCCTTTGCACTGTGTTTTGCATGTGTTTTCATTTTTAGTGTTTGGACTGAGCCTCTGAGTCAACTGCACCTTTCCAGATGAACTGTTCCTCTGTGAGTGGGCGTGGGCCTCTGAGATTGAACACCTATGTGTGTTGCTGTCTTCAGGCATGAACTCTGCCTTTTTGCTGGTTGGTTTTATCACCTGCACTGGGTCCTGTGTATCCTTGGGTCTGCATGCCTTTCTGTGAGCTGGAAGGTTCATAGGTCGACCCAAAAGCTATAACCCCAAGAGCCGGACGGTCAGTAGGTCATCCTGATGTCGGTCGCCCTGAGAGCCAGAAAGTGGGTAGACCATCCTGAGTGCTGTCTTCCTGACGGAAGTGCAAGATGGGCTGTCCTAGACTGCTATAAAGTGTTTCAGGGCAGACCAGAAGCTGAGGGCTGGAAGGCATGTGGGCCATCCTGAGCACTGTTGTCCCAGAAATGTATAGGAATGGGCTATCCTAGAGATGGCTGGAAGGTGTGTTAGGATGGTCCACTGGCCAGATGGTGAATCAAGGTGGGTGAGAGCCAAATGTGCTAAGGACAGACTAAGAACCAGAAGGTGTGTAGCCTATCTTAAGTACTGTTGCCCCAGCAAGGTACTGAGACAAGCTGTCCTCGAGATGGCCGAAGATGCGAAGGGGTGGTCTTGGAAGGTGGGTAGGCCGTCCTGATCACCATTGTCCCAGGGATGGGGCGGGATAGGCTGCCAAAGAGGTGGCCAGAAGGTGCATTGGGGCGGTCTGAGGGCCAATGGTGCATCGGTGTATGTGGGAGCTGGATGATGTGTAGGGGTGGACCAAGAACCAGAAAGCGGGTAGGCTGTCCCAAGGACTGGAAAGATGGTTGGCTTCCGAAGCACTGTTATCCTGGGAAGGTACCAGAACAAGCTGTCCTAAAGGTGGCCAGAAGGCGCAAAGAGTAAACCGAGAACCGGATTGTGTGTAGGGCAGACGAAGCAGCCGCAAGGTGGGTAAGCCATCCTAGTCGCCATCATCCCTGGGTAGTAATGAGACGAGCTGTGCTAGAGGTGGGTGGAAGTGTGTCAGGGCGGGCTGAGAGCCGGAAGGAGCATGGGGCGGGCCAAGAGCCAGAACTGGCATAGGGATAGGCCGAGAGCCGGAAGGGGCATAGGGTTGGCTGGCGTTGAGTGGCTAGGCCATTTGCTACTTTACCAGGGGTGTCTGTGTAACATGCACTGTTATTATTATCAGACTGTTGTGTATGTGTTTGTGTCTAATATTTCCTCTTTGGGAAGTTAAGGTGGGATTTGGGGTTTGTCCTCATTTCCCTGGTTATATGGTGAATTGGTTATTTGGTGGGGTTTGGCTTTGCCACTTATTTCCCTGTAAATTGCTGTTTATTGTAAACTGCTGTTTATTGTTGACTTGATTGTTTATATTTTTGTACAGTTTAATACAAAAATATAAACAGGCTGATTTAGAATTTCCTGAGTTAAGGGGACTGATGCCAAGTGAGCTGCCACAGTCCATGTACTGTGCACAAATAAATAAAGCATGAGTTAGTGACAGGTTATCAACCTCTGTGCAGTTATTTCAGTGGTGATGGGAGAAAACAGCACGCGTCTGAAAAACATTCATTCACAACAGTCATGTTGGAATTGGAGTAAGCATTTCTGGCATCATGCCTTTGTTTAGAAAGCTTGACCCCTTTGATTCTGCTGTTGAAGACTGCTGCCCCCCCCCCCCCCCCCCCCCACTCCAAAATGTCTGTCAAAAATACAATATTTTTTCTAAGCAAGTAACATTGGGCAGTTGAAAAACAACAAGTCATCCTTCTGACTGCTTGCAGATCTACAGCATTTTCAGTTATAAGGGGCTTAACTTTCCCAGAGGCACCAGAATCTATAAGTTCCGAAGAGTTGACAGAACCTCTAATTCTGAATCACTATCTGTTTTACTTGGCTATCACATAGAACAGGGGGAATCCATATTGGGATTTTTGACAAGGTTAAGAGGACTGACAGAAGCATGTGATTTTGGGTTAACCCTGAATGAGATGTTGAGACACTGTTTGGTATGTGAGGTTAATGACATAACCATGCAAAAGCACCTATTAGCTGAAGCCCAACCAGACTTCAAACAGGTTCTATAACTGGATTTCTCATTAGAAAAGTGGCAAATGGCAACTACAGAGCATCCCCATGAAAGTGAACACTCTCACCTGGCAAAGATTGAGATAAATTATTGAGTTACCGTCCAAAGGAAAATCGAAATGACCTTAAAGAGTTATCACTATCGCATGGGGAGATATGAGGAAATAAGCTGGGAAGTGTCACCCTAATTATGCACGATGTAGAGAAAGGAGATGCTGTTCTGATTAAGTAACATCCTTATTGGCAAAAACCTCTAAAGTTGGCACACGTTCAAAAGGAGATTGAAAGCATGCTCCAAGATCGCATAATTGAAGTAAATTATAGTGACAGGAGCTCACCCACCGTAATGGTGCCAAAACCAGATGGTACCAGACGGTTATATGTGGACTATCACAAAGTCAATGCAGTTACCAAGACAGATGCATATTCAATTCCATGTTTGGAAGACTATATTGAAAAAGTGACAAGCAACTTACTCAGAGGATACTGGCAGGTACCTTTGTTCGAAAGAGTGAAGATGATTTCAGCTTTCATAAGGCCGAATGGACTATCAATTCAAAGTCATGCCATTTGGTATGAAAAATGTGCCAGCCACATTTCAGAGACTAACCAGTAAGGTTATTTCCAGATTACCCAATTGTGTCACATATATAGATAACGAGGTGATTTTTAGTCACACGTGGAAGGAACACTTGCAATGTTTATCAGAATTGTTTGATTGACTTCAGGAGGCAAGCTTAGTGATAAATCATGCTAAAAGTGAATTTGCCAAAGCCCAAGTCACCTTCCTGGGCAGGTAATGGAGAAATCTAATTGGGACCTAAATCTTTAAAGGCGAGTTGATTAGAACTCAGGGCTAGTATTTTCCTGTCAAAATAAAGGATAAGGATAGCATGACTTGGGAGACTTGGATGACAAGAGATATTGAAAGTTTAGTCAAAAAGAAAAGGGAAATATACATTTGGTTTAAGAAACTGAAATCAGATAAGACCCTTGGCAAACAACAAAAGCAGAATAATTAACAAATTTGGAGGTCTAAAGGAGCAGGTAGGATTAAGGAAAACCCAAAGGCATTTTATAAATATATTAGAACAAAGAGGATGGATATGGAAAGGGTAGGATTATTCAAGGACAAAGGGAGCCAGGGGAAATTCGGTGAGGTCTTTGCATCAATATTCACCAAGGAGAAGGAAATGGATGATAGTAAGATTCGGGAGGGGTCATCAAGTCATAGATACTTACAGCATGGAGATAGGCTCTTTGGTCCAAACTGGTTCATGCCAACCAAAATGTCCATCCACGCTAACCCCATTTCCCTGCACTTTGCCCATTTCCTTCTAAACCTTTTTTTATCCATATATTTGTCCAAATATCTTTTTAATGCTGTTAATGTACCTGCCTCAACCATTTCTGCTGACAGCTCATGAGTACCACTCTCTGTGTAAAACAAAAATTGCACCTCAGGTTCCCTTTTAATAATTCCACTCTAAGCTTAAACTGGTGCCTGATAGTTCTCGAATGCTCAACCCTCAGAAAAAAAGGTGGAGGAGTTGAGGAATTGAGGAAACTCCTTCCAGTTTAATAACATCCTTTCTATAGCAAGGTGACCAAAACTGAACACAATACACCAAGTGCAGTTTCACCAATGTCCTGTACAACTGCAACATAACTTCCCAACTTCTATACTATGCCCTGACTGATGAAGACCAGTGTGCCAAAAGCCTTCTTCACTGTCACTATGATTCCACTTTCAGAGAACCATGCACCTGTACTCCTAGGTCTCTCTGTTCTACTACATTCCTTAAGGCCCTAGCATTCACCATGAACCTCCTACCTTGATTTGACTTTCCAAAATGCAAGACTTCACACTTATCTATATTAAACTCCATTTCCCATTTCTCTGTCCACTTCCCCAACTGATCAAGGTCCTGCTGCAATTTCCTCATTGTTGGCGATACTGCCTATTTTAGTGTCATCTGCAAATTTACTAATCATGTATTGTACATTCACATCCAAATCAGTGATATAAAATAGCACCAACCCCTGAGGCACTCCACTCATTACAGGCCTCCAGTCCAACAACCATCCTTCACTACTACCCTCTGCTTCCTACCATCAAATCAATTGTGTATCCAAATTGTCAACTCTCCCTGGATTCCATGCGATCTAACCTTCAAGAGCAGTTTACCACATGGAACCTTGTCAAAGACCTTATTGAAATCCATATAGACTACATCTACTGCTCTTCCTTCATCAACCTTCCTGGTCATTTCATCAAAGAACTGTAACAAATTTGTGAGGTACTATCTCCCAATCACAAAGCTCTGCTGACTATTTATTATCAAACCCTGTCTTTCCAAATCTTATCTCAGAATCTTCTCAAGAAACCAACCTACAACAGATGTTAAGCTTACTGGGGGTCTGTTGTTCCCAGGTTTTTCTTTTCAGCCCTTCCTGAATAAGGGCAAATATTAACTAGCCTCCAGTCTTCTGGGACATCACCCATGCTAACAATGTTGCAAATATATCAGCCAGGGCCCAGTATTTCTTCTCCAACCTCTTGCAGTTTTCTTGGATCTATCTGGTTAGGACAAAGAGATTTATCTACCTTCATTCATTGTAATACATCCAGCACCTCATCTATTGTGAAATGTATGTTGATATTCTGCGAAACGCCAATGCCCTAGAAGGAGGAGGAGGAATTGGGTGTCTTGTAAAACTTTTCAACATTGCCCCGGGATTTAATGGAAGCTATCCCAAGCTACTGAAAGGGGAAAGGAAGGAAACTGCTGGAGCTTTGGCAGAGATCTTTGTCGCCTTGTTAGCCACAGGTGAGGTCCCAGAAGTTTAACCAATGTTGTTACTTTGTTAAAGCAGGGAAACAGAGATAATACAGGAAATTACAAGCTGGTGAACCATACTTCATAGGGAAATTATTGAAGATTTTAAGGGACAGGATTTTCTCGCATTTGGAAAAGAATGGATTTAATAGGAAGAGTTGGCATGGCAATGTTTGGAGTGTTTTGAGGAAGTGACAAAGATGATTTCTGACAGTAGGGCAGTGGATGGTGGATACAGGGACTTCACTATTACATTTGATGAGATAGGTCATGGTAGGCAGATCCATAAGATTAAGTCACAGGGGATCAACACTGAGTTAGTAAGTTGGATACAAAGTTAGCTTGGCCATCGAGACAGAGAATATTTGTGGAAGGATTTTTTTTGGCTGGAGGTTTGTGACCAGTGGTGTTCCATAAAAATCAGTGCTGGGACCTCTGCTGTTTGTCATTTATATAAATTATTTGCTTGGAAATAAATATGGTCTGATTAGTCAGTTTGCAGAAGACACAAATCATTGGAGTTGTGGATAGTGAGGAAGGTATTCAAAGGATTTGGCAGCATATAGACAAATTAGAAAGTTGGGTGGAGTTTAACGCACATAAGTTTGAGGTGATGCATTTTGGGATGGTAAATATAAGGAGAATGTATATTAGCTAGTTTTGAGAAGATTTGTAGCCACTCTCCCCTACATCAAAGACATCTCAGAAATGACTACCAGACTACTCAGACCCCTTGGCATCATGGTAGCCCACAAACCCACCAACACACTGAAACAGCAGCTAATGAACTTGAAAGACCCTATACAGAAAATGAGCAAAACTAACGTCATTTACAAAATATCATGCAAGGACCGTAACAGACACTACATTAGACAAACAGGCAGAAAACTAGCCACCAGGATACATGAACAACTAGCCACAAAAAGACATGACCCTCTCTCACTAGTATCCTCACATACGGATGAGGAAGGACACCACTTCGACTGGGACAATACATCCATCTGAGGACAAGCCAAACAAAGACATGCATGAGAATTCCTAGAAGCATGGCATTCCAACCAGAACTCTATCAACAAACACATCGAGTTAGACCCCATCTACCACCTCCTGAGAAAAGGAACAGGAAGTGACTTCACCACAGGAAATAACATCACCAAAGGAAGTAACATCACCAACCCAAACATATAAATAGAAAGCAGGAAGTTTCAGCATTGTTTTGCATAAAGCCCACTGAAGATGTTACCTAGTAAGGTCATGAAATGTCTGGAAATGAACCTTTCAGCTCAGCAAGCAAACCTACATCTAAAAGGAATGTATATAGTAAATGGACAAAATGTTAAAAGCTTTATTACAGAGAGATCTTGGGGTGCAAGAATATAGCTCCCTGAAAGTGGCAACATAAGTCGTGATAGAAAAGGCATATGGCACGCTGTTAAAAAAATCACACAACACCTTTGTCCACCCCAGTTCAACACCGGCTCCTCCAAATTGTGACATACCAGACTTCATCTCTTGGGGCTTTGAGTATAAAAGTTAGCAAGTCACGTTGCAGCTGTACATAAGTTTAGTTCAGAGACATTTGGAGTATTATGTGCAGTTTGTTTGCCACACTACAAGAAAGACATTGGTAAAAACAAGAACTGCAGATACTGGAAACCAGAGTCTAGATTAGAGTGGTGCGGGAAAAACACAGCATCCAAGGAGCAGGAAAATTGACATTTTGGGCAAAAGCCCTTCATCGGGAATAGATGAAGGGCTTTTGCCTGAAACATCGATTTTCCTGCTCCTCGGATGCTGCCTGACCTGCTGTGTTTTTCCAACACCACTCTACAAGAAAGACATGGAGGCTTTGGAGAGGGTGCTACAAGGAGAAGTTGAAAAAACATGGATTGTTTCCACTGGAGGTGGAGAGGCAACCTCATAAAAACATATGAAAGAATGAGAGAAATAGATGGAGTGGATCATGAGTCTTTCTCCTAAGGTGGAAATGACAAATACTAGAGGATATGGTTTGAGGTGAGAGGGGTAATGTTTAAAAGAGGTATGTGAAGCAAATGTTTTTACACAGTCGTAGGTGACTGGAACATGCTTCCAAGGGATGTAGTAGAAGCAGATATTTAAGAGGTAGTGAGACAGAGCATGTTCAGTCAGGTGCAATTAGTTAAGAATGACTTAATGGTTGGCAAAGATATGGTTTCCTAAAGGGCC
Organism: Chiloscyllium plagiosum; assembly: GCF_037043375.1. NCBI lineage: Eukaryota > Metazoa > Chordata > Chondrichthyes > Orectolobiformes > Hemiscylliidae > Chiloscyllium > Chiloscyllium plagiosum. The sequence goes on from NW_028270177.1 coordinate 42,802,938, forward strand.
TTTTCCTGTGTTGTGCTATTTGATGTTCTGTGTGTGATACAAAATTTGGTCATGAAACTTGAAAGAATTATAAACTGTGAGGAGGACAGAGTGGAACACCAAAACGACAATGACTTTGGTGGCGTGGTTTGGTGGAGTAGGCGGAAAGGTGACAGATGGGGTTAAATACAGATGACAGGAGGATATAAACTGGCTTGTCAGATGAGCTGATCAATAGCAAATGGAGTACAATCTGGATAAGTGTGAGGTGATGCACTTGGGCAGGACAAACAAGGCAAGGGAATACATGATGTTTGTGGGAAGCACCAAGGATCAGAATAAACATGTCCACTGGTCCCTTTAAGGTGGTGGATAGTTAGGTAAATATGGAATATAGGATACTTGACTTCATTAACTGAGACACAGAATTTAAGAGCAGAAAGATTCTGTGTATAAAACATTAGTTAGATGGCAGCTGGAGTATTAAGTGCAGTTCTGGAATCCCCCTTAAAGGAGAAAAATGATTACATTGTAAAGGATGCAGAGGGAATTTACCAGGATGTTGCCTGGGCTGGAGAGTTTTAGTGATGAAGAGAAATCGGATATACCGGGATTGTTTTCCTTGAAGCAAAGGAGTCTGAAAGGATATGATAGAGATGTTAAAATTATGAGTGGCACAGATAGGGTAGGCAGGAAGAAACCTTTCCCCTTGCTATTAGGATCAATGACCAGGGGTTGGAAGGTTAAGGTAAGGGGCAGTAAAGAGTAAACTTGCATATTATGTACAAGATGCACTACAGAAATTTGCTAAATAACATGAGACAGCACCTTGCAAACCTATGACCATTTTCGTCTGAAAGGATAAGGGCAAGGTAACAAATTAGTGGAAATAAGTTCCCACCTCCAAGTCACTCACCACCTTGAAATGAAAATATATAACTGTCGCTGGATCAAAATCATGGAATTCCCTCCTTAATAGCATTTTAGGTCTATCTACTGCACATGGACTGCAGCAGGTCATGAAGGAGACTCACCACCACCTTCTCAAGGATAACTAAGAATGAGCAATAATTGCCAGCCGGAGAGTGACGTCCACATCCCACAAGTGAACTAAAAAAGTTGGAAACATAAGAGGACCGAAATATGAGTTATAACGTCAAAGGTTTGATTGTATTTTATTTTTCGCTGTCGTAGTAATATCCCCGAAAACAAACGTCTTCTCCAAAATTGATAAATTGAACTCTACTTCAATGGCGGTATGAGGGTCCCGTAGTCCTTTGCGCACGGGGATGTGTTCCATCAACTGGCAGGAAGTGGTGCATGCGCGCCGACAATACGGCCAAGAGGAGGTGCGCTTGCGCGTCGAGTTCTCCGGCCGAGCGCCATTTTCGGACGAAGAGGAATGGTAGAGATAGGGGAAAAAAATCAACAACTATCGGGCGAGAGAAATAATCAATACCTGAGAGGTGCGAGAAGAGAGAATGAATGTGCCATTGGTACCTACGGCATGAAGAGGATAGCATCTATTAATAGTGATGGTGAATGTTTGGAGGAGAGTGCTTTGGATATGGAGTGATTAAGGAGAAAGAGGGACTGTGTCTGGAGTACTTGTGAACGTCTTTTATTCGTTCATGGGATGTCGGCATCGCTGGCTCCAACAGCTTTTGTTACCCATCCCTGATCTCCCAGAGGCCAGTTAAGAATCAGCCGCATTGCTGTAGGTATGGAGTCACGTGGAGACCAGACTGAATGAGGACGGCAGCTTTCTTTTCCTCAAGGACACTAGTGAAAAAACTGGGTTGTTATAATCGTCAACACTGATGACATGGTGACCATAAGATGCTGAAGGCGATTGAAGTCCTCTTACTGGACAAACTAAAGTCATAGTTTTAGGATAAAGTTAATATTTAAAACAGATGAGAAATGACTACTCTCAATCTGTGGAATTCACTACTCCAGAGTGCAGTGGATGTCAGGATATTAAGTAAATATGAGGAGAAGGCAAAATTTTAATTACTAATGAATTGAAGGGTTACAGAAAGATGGGAAAGTGTTGAAGCTGAGATGAGATCAGGATGATTGTATTGAATAGTGGAGCAGGCTGGAGGAGCTGAGTTGCCAATCATGCTCCTAGTTCTTATGTTCGTTAGATTATCTTTTTTATCCCAGATTTTTTTTATTGAAGACAAATTTGTAGGATTTGAACTCCAGTCCCAAGAACAGGTTTCTGCATTGCTACTCCAGTGTCATTACCACCATATCACCAACTACCCTTGAGGCTTGGGTGGACAGCATGGATAGGGTAAGGAGAGTTAGAGTTCTATCGACTTGCTTCTGTCTTCTTAGTCTCTGTAAGTTGATCACTGTCTTGTTGCTTGCACACTGAAGTTTCTTGTTACCTGTAAATTTTTAAGTTGTACCTTTTTATCTGAAGTAATGGACTTGCATGTTTTAGGACATCATCTTATAGTACCTTTTATAATTCAATTTCTATCATTTATAGATAAGACAGATGAGTTAAGGGTGCGGATTGACATGTGAAATTGAGATGTTATGCCATCACAGAGACTTGATTCGGAGCAGGGCAAGACTGGTAACTCCGCATTCTGGAGTGTAAGATCTTAGACACGTGGGAAGGTGTAAAATAGGAGCTTGTGGTGTTATTAATTGAGGATTCAGTTACAACAGTAAGGAGGGATAATGTTTTAGAAAAAGCTTTGTAGGTGAAGCTGAGGATTTTTTTTAAAAAGGGGATCCTTAACACTGTTAAGGATCTGTTATTGACCCCAAATAATTTGTGGGCAATTAAGGGGTAGGTATGTACTCAGTTCACTGAGGTGTGTAAAAGTAATAATGTGATAGGTCAAATTAGGGAATATTAATTGGGATAATAGTATGAAGGGATCAGAGGAGGCAAATTTCTTGAAATATATTTGGACAGCTTTTTATAGTAACATATGAATGGTCATATAAGACCGCAATGTTGGGCCTAAATAAGGGGACTAAGGTCCAATGGTGGCGGTGGGGGAGCTTTTTAACAATAGTGACCAGGACACGGTATAATTCAAGTTTCTTATGGAAAAGGAAGAAAAGATGGTTTGCAAAGGAAATTTTGGATTTGGGGGAGGCAGATTTTATTAAAATCGGGCAGGATCTGGCCAAAATACATTGGGAACAGCTATATCTGGGCAAATCGGCAGCAAAACAGTGGGAGGCATTCGAAAAGGTAATGAAAAGAGTACAGCTTCAACACCTTTAGGGTGAAATGTAGGAACAACAGGCCTAGAAAACCCTGAATGCCTAGGAATATTGAGCACTGAATAAGAGTGCTCCGAATGTGTAAGAGATATAATCAACGGGCGCTGTAGGGTATGGAATATGCAGGATGGTTGACAATACTCTTAGGTTATATCCTCCTAACAGGCCTGTCCTTTATAAAGAGATCAGGGCTGCACGGTGCCTAAGTGGTTAGCACTGCTGCCTCACAGGGCCAGGGCCAGGGACCCAGGTTTAATCCAGCCTTGGGTGACTGTCTGTGGCGTTTGTAGTCTCAGTGCATCGTTGCCTGCATGGGTTTCCTCTGCATGGGTGCTCCAGTTTCCTCCACAATCCGAAGATGTGGAAGTTAGGTGAAATGACCAAGGTAAAATTGCCCATAGTGTTCAGGGGTGTGTAGGTTAGGTGCATTAGTTAAGGGTAAATATAGAGTAGTAGGGGAATGGGTCTGGCTGGGTTACACTTCAGAGGGTCGAATGGCCTGTTTCCACACTGTTGAGATTCTGTGAATTGATCAGATGGGCAGATCACTGGCAAATGGATTTTAACCTGATAAATGTGAGGTGATGAAGTCAAGGCAGTACTCAATGAATGGTAAACTCCGAGGAACAGAGAAATCTTGAGTTGCTGTCCACAAATTACTGAAGGTGGTAGGCAGGTTAATGCAATAGTTAAAGCATGTTGGACTTGCCTTTATCAGTCTTAGCATAGATTTTGTTGGAGCTGTATCGATCCCGATGTTTTGTTCAGCCACAGCTGGAGTACTATGTGTAATTTTGGTGACCTCACCATAGGGAGGATGTAATTGCACCAGAGTGGGGACAAAGGAGATTCACAAGGATGTTGCCTTGGTTGGAGTGCTTACCGATGAAGAGAGACTGAGTAAGCTTGGATTGTTTAGAACAGAGATGGTTAAAGGCAGGAGATAGGATCTTAGAGGTATACAAATTTGAGGAGCACAGAAAGGATGGATAGAAAGTAGATGTTTCCATTAGGGGCAGTAATGTAGAGGCACAATTTTAAGGTGCATATCAGGAGTTTTCAAGGGGATTTGATGCAAAAGGGTGGTATAGGTCTGGAATGCACTTTTTGGGCGGGAAGTTGAGGTAGGTAACCTCTCAATCAGTAAAATATACTAAGATGAGCACCCGGAGGTATCATAACATCAAACATTACGGGCCTAGTGCTTGAAAATGGGATTAATATAGATTTAGCATAGTTTTGGTGATATAGACTCAATGGACCAAAGGGCCTCTTCTATTCATTAATCATATCTAAATCAGGTCACTTATCTATTTTAAATAGACCAGCATTTGTTACTACCTTTTTAGATGCTTTTTTCAGATCTGATATTTTGGATAATCCAAGTGGAAAAAAGTGGGAAGGCTGAGGGTTGAGAGTGTAGTGCTGGAAAAGCACAGCAGGTCAGGGAGCATCCGAGGAGCAGGAGAATCGATGTTTTGGGCAAGAGCACTTTGTCCCAAATGAGGCCTGTGGGCCCAGGGTCTGAGAGATAATTGGGGGGGGGTGCAACAGATACAGTAGGTGACATTAGTAGAAATACAGGTAAATTTCTGACTGATGTGGAAGGATCCCTTGGGCCTCGGACGGTGGTGAGGGGAGTGGTATGGCGCAGGTTTTGCACATCCTGCGGTGGCAGGGAAAGGTGCCAGGAGTGCGGTGTAGGCTGGTGGGGGGCATGGACCTGATGAGGGACTCGCGGAGGAAATGGGCTCTCCGGAATGCTGGTAGGGGTAGTGAGGGTAATATATCTCTGGTGGGGTCCGTTTGGAGGTGGCAAAAGTGGCGGAGGATGATGTGATATATGCAGAGGTTGGTGGATGGAAGGTGAGGACCAGGGGAGTTCTGTCGTTGTTGCGTTGGGAGGGGTGGTGTTCAATGGTGGTATGCAGGAAGTGGAGGAGATGCATTCGTGGTAGAAAGGGCATTTGATGAGGACTCATCTGCTGAGTTAGTATAGGCTGAGGTTAGAAACAGGAAAAGAGGTCACCCTGTTGGGAGTTTTCTGTAGGCCTCCAAAAAGTTCCTGACACGTAGAGGAAAGGATTACAAAAATGATTCTGGATAGGAGCAAAAGTAACAGAGTAGTTGTTATTGGGGTCTTTAACTTTCCAAATATTGACTACTATATTTTGAGTACCTTAGATGGGTCAGTTTTTGTCCAATGTGTGCAAGAGAGTTTCCTGACACAGTATGTAGACAGGCCAACAAAAGGCAAGGCCATATTGGATTTGGCACTGGGTAATGAACCAGGCCAGGTGTTAGATTTGGAGGTAGGTGATAACTTTGGTGATAGTGACCACAATTTGGTTACGTTTACTTTAGCGATGCAAATGAATAGGTATATACTGTAGGGCATGGAGGAAAGGCAATTATGATGCAATTAGGAAAGATTTAGGATGCATAGGATGGGGAAGGAAATTGCAGGGGTGGGCACAATTGAAATGTGGAGCTTATTCAAGGAACAGCTTGTCCTTGATAAGTATATATCTGTCAGGCAGGGAGGACGTGGTCAAACGAGGGAACTGTTATTTACTAAAGAAGTTGAGTCTTGTCAAGAGGAAAAAGAAGGCCTCTGTAAAGATGAGGTGTGACGGTTCTTGAAAGTTACAACTTAACCAGGAGTGACCTAAAGAGAGAGTTAAGAATAGCCAGGAGGAGACATGAGAAGTCTTTGGCAGGTAGGATCAAGGAAAATTCTAAAGCTTTCTCCAGGTATGTCAAGAATAAAATAATGACTAGGGTAAGATTAGGGCCAGAGGAGATCAGGGCGTGGCTGAAGAGCTTCAGGGCAGAGGAAATTAGGGCCAGTCAAGGACACTAGTGGGAAGTTGTGCGTGGAGTCCGAAGAGATAGGAGAGGTGCGAAATGAAAACTTTTCATCAGTGTTGTCTTTTTCCTGAGTCAATGTTGTCAAGGAGAATACTGACATACAGGCTATTAGATTAGATGGAGTTCATAAAGAGGTGTTAGCAATTCTGGAAAGTGTGAAAATAGATAAGTCCCCTCGGTTGGATGGGATTTATCCCAGGATTCTCTGAGAAACTATGGAGGAGATAGCAGATCCTTTGATCTTTATCATGTCATTGTCTACAGGATTAATGCCAGAAGACTGAAGGATAGCAAATGTTCAAGAAGGGGAGTAGAGGAAACCCTAGTGGGCACGGTGGCACAGTGGTTAGCACTGCTGCCTCACAGCGCCAGAGACCCGGGTTCAGTTCCCGCCTCAGGTGACTGACTGTGTGGAGTTTGCACGTTCTCCCCGTGTCTGCGTGGGTTTCCTCCGGGTGCTCCGGTTTCTTCCCACAATCCAAAGATGTGCAGGTCAGGTGAATTGGCCATGCTAAATTGCCCGTAGTGTTAGATAAGGGGTAAATTTATGGGTGGGTTGCGCTTCGGCGGGGCGGTGTGGACTTGTTGGGCCGAAGGGCCTGTTTCCACACTGTAAGTAATCTAATCTAATCTAATTATAGACCAGTGAGCCTTGCTTCTGTTGTGGGTAGTGTTTTAAAAGGATTAATACAGATAGGATTTATAATAATCTAGAAAGGAATAATTTAATTAGGGATAGTCACCACAGTTTTGTGAAAGGAGAAGAAAGTGAGGACTGCAGATGCTGGAGATCAGAGCTGAAAATGTATTCCTGGAAAAGTGCAGCAGGTCAGGCAGCATCCAAGGAACAGGAGAATCGACGTTTCGGGCATAAGATTCCTGAAGAAGGGCTTATGCCTGAAACGTCGATTCTCCTGTTCGTTGGATGCTGCCTGACCTGCTGCGCTTTTCCAGCAACACATTTTCAGCACAGTTTTGTGAAAGATCAGTCTTGCCTCAGAAACCTTAATGAGTTCTTTGAGAAGGTGTAAAACTGTTGATGTGTGTACAGATTTCAGTAACGCATTTGATTAGGTTCCCCACAGTAGGCTATTTTAGAAAATATGAAGGTGTGTGATGATTGGTTTGGATCAGAAATTGGCTAGCTGTAAGAAGACAGAGGATGGTGATTGAGGAATGTTCATCCTGGAGATCAGTTACTAGTGGTGTACCGCAAGGATCTGTTTTGGGTCCACTACTATTTGTCATTTTAGTAAGCGACCTGGATGAGGGCGTATAAAGATGGGTTAAATTTGGGCATGACACAAAAGTCGGAGGAGTTGTGGACAGTGCGGAAGGATGTTACTGGTTATAGAGGGACATAGATACTTTGCAGAGCTGGGCTAAGACATGGCAAATGGAGTTTCATGTGGAAAAGTGTGAGGTGATTCACTTTGGAAGGAGCAACAGTAATAAAGAGTACTGGGCTAATGGTAAGATTCTTGATGGTGTGGATGAGCAGAGAGATCTCTGTGTCCATGTGCATAGATCCCTAAAAGTTGCCACCTAGGTTGATAGGGTTGTTAAGAAAGCATACAGTGGGTTGGTAGAGGGATTGAGTTTCAGAGCCATGAGGTCATGTTGCAGCTGTACAAAACTCTGGTAAAGCTACACTTAGAGTATTGCATACAGTTCTGTCACCACATTATGGGAAGGATGTGGAAGCTTTGGAAATGGTGCAGAAGAGATTTACTAGGATGTTGCCTGGTATGGAGGGAAGGCTGGGGACTTGAGGCTGTTTTCGTTAGAAGGAGGTTGAGAGGTGACTTAATTGAGACTTATAAGATAATCAGAGTGTTAGATAGGATGGATAGTGAGAGCCTATTTCCTTGAATGGTAATGGCTAGCACAAGGGAATGTAGCTTTAAATTGAGAGGTGATAGATAGAGGACAGATGTCAGAGGTAGTTTCTTTACTCAGAGTAGTAAGGGCTTTGTCTGCAACAGTAGTAGACTCGGCAACATTAAGGGAATTTAAATAGTCATTGGATAAACATATGGATGATAATGGAATAGTGTTGGTTAGATGGACTTTAGATTGGTTTGACAGGTCGGCGCAACACTGAGGATTGAAGGGCCTGTATTGCGCTGTAATGTACCTATGTTCTGTGAGGTAGGACTGATCGATTAAACTGCACTTATTTCAATACAAGAGATCTAACAGTGGAGACAGATGAACTTTGCATGGTTGGGAACATGGGCCTGAGAAAATATAGCACTTACAGAGACATGGCTCAGGGAAGGACAGAATTGGCAGCTCAATGTTCCAGGATACAAATGCTATAGGAAGGATAGAAACAGGGTCGAGAGAGGAGGGGGAGTGGTGCTTCTGATAAGGGATAACATTACCGCTGTACTTAGGGAGGATATTCTTGGGAGTATGTCCAGTGAAGTTAGTTGGGTAGAACTGAGAAATAAGCTGAAAATGTGTTGCTGGAAAAGCGCAGCAGGTCAGGCAGCATCCAGGGAACAGGAGAATCGACGCTTTGGGCATATGCCCGAAACGTCGATTCTCCTGTTTCCTGGACGCTGCCTGACCTGCTGCGCTTTTCCAGCAACACATTTTCAGCTCTGATCTCCAGCATCTGCAGACCTCACTTTCTCCTCAAAGAACTGAGAAATAAGAAAGGGATGATCACCTTATTGGGATTGTACTGTGGACCCCCTCCCAATCGTCAGTGGGAAATTGAGAAACAAATTTGTAAGGAGCTCTGTTATCTGTAAGAATAATAAGGTGGTTATGATAGGGGATTTTAACTTTCCAAACATTAACTGGGACAGCAATAGTGTTAAGGGTGTGTACAAGAAAATTTTCTGATTCAGTATGTGGGTGTACCTAGTAGAGAAGGTGCAAAACTTGACCTACTGTTGGGAAATAAGGCAGAACAAGTGACTGAGGTGTCAGTGAGGAAGCACTTTATTAGCTTAACATAGTGATGGAAAAGAATAGATCAAATCTGAAAGTTAAAGTTCTAAATTGAAGGAAGACCAATTTTGACGGTTTTAGGCAAAAACTTTCAAAAGTAGATTGGGGGCAGATGTTTGCAGGTAAAGGGACGTTTAGAAATTAGGAAGCCTTCAAAAATGAGATAATGACAGTCCAAAGGCAGTATATTTCTGTTCGGGTGAAAGACAAGGCTGGTAGATATAGGGAATAATAGATGAGTAGAGAAATTGCTGAAGATAAAGAAGGAAGCATATGTCGGGTAGAGACAGCAGAGATAGAGTATAAAGGCAGTAGGAGTATACTTAAGGGAAATCAGGAGGGCAAAAAGGGGACATGAGACAGCTTTGGCAAATAAGGTTAAGGAGAATCCAAAGGGATTTTATAAATACTTTAAGGATAAAGGGTAATTGGGGGAGAGAATACCGCCCCTCAAAAACTATTTAGCCTATGTGTGGAACAGCAGGAAATGGGGAAGATATTAAACAAGTATTTTGCATCTGTGTTTACCATGGAAAAGGACATGGAAGATATAGATGGTGACATTATCACAGAGGTGGTGGTGCGGGATGTCTTGAAATGCATGAAGGTGGATAAATCCCAGGACCTGATCAGGTGTACCCTAGAACTCTGGGAAGCTAGGGAAGTGATTGCTGGGCCCTTTGCTGAGATATTTGTATCATTGATCGTCACAGGTGTGGTGCTGGAAAAGTGGAGGTTGGCCAATATGATGCCACTGTTCAGCGTAGTTGGTAAGGAAAAGCCAGGGAACTATAGACCAGTGATCCTGAGATCAGTGTGGCCAAGTTGTTGGAGAGAATCCTGAGGGACAGGAAGTACATGTATTTCGAAAGGCAAGGACTGATTAGGGCTAGTCAGCATAATTTTGTTCATGGGAAATCGTGTCTCACGAACTCGATTGAGTTTTTTGAAGAAGTAACGAAGAGGATTGATAAAGGCAGAGTGGTGGATGTGATCAATATGAACTTCTGTAAGGCGTTTGTGAAGGTTCCTCCTGGTAGACTGGTCAGCAAGGTTAGATCACATAGTATACAGGGAGAACTAGCCATTTGGATGCAGAGCTGGCTCTGTATAAATGATTTGCATGCAACCATTGGAGTTATGTTTAGTAAGTTTGCAGATGACACCAAAACTAGAGGTGTCGTGGACAGCGAAGGTTACCTTGGAGTACAATGGCATCTTGATCGGATGGGTCTATGGGCAATGGAGTTTAATTTAGATAAATGTTGGTGCTGCATTTTGGAAATGCAAATCAGAGCAGGACTTATACACTTAATTGTAATGTCCTTGGGAGTGTTGCTGAACAAAGAGACATTGGATTGCAGGTTCATAGTTTCTTGAAAATGGAGTCGCAGGTAGATAGGATAGTGACGAAGGCATTTAGTATGCTTTCCTCCTTCGCTTATGCAGTCCTCATCTCCTTCCTGCAAGAGGGATTTTTTTTTAGATTAGATTACTTACAGTGTGGAAACAGGCTCTTCAGCCCAACAAGTCCACACTGACCCTCCGAAGAGCAACCCATCCAGACCCATTCCCCTGCATTTACCCCTTCACCTAACACTACGGGCAATTCAGCATGGCCAATTCATCTAACCTGCACATCTTTGGATTGTGGGAGGAAACCGGAGCACCCGGAGGAAACCCACGCAGACATGGGGAGAATGTGCAAACTCCACACAGACAGTTGCCTGAGGTGGGAATTGAACCTGGGTCTCTGGTACTGTGAGGCACCACTGTGTGGTTGTTGTGAAGGGTTCAAGATGATATTGCCAGGGTTGAAGGATTTGAGCTGTAGGGAGAGGCTGAATAGGCTGGAGCTGTTTTCCTTGGAGCGTGACCTTAGGTTTATAATATCATGAAGGGTATGAATAGGGTAAATAAACAAGTCTTTTCCCTGGGGTTGTTCAAGTCCCGAACTAGAGCTTTAGGGTGATAGGGGAAAAATTTAAAAGAGATTGAAGAACCAACCTTTTCATGCAGAGGTGGTGCCTGTATGGAATGAACTGTCAGAAGAAGTGGTGGAGGCAGATACAATTACAACATTTAACGGCATCTGGATGGGTACATGCATTGAAAGGGTTTAGGGCGATATGGGCCAAGTGCTGGCAAATGGGACTAGATTAGTTTAGGATATCTAGTTGGAATGGACGAGTTGCATCGAAGGGTCTGTTTCCATGGTGTACATATCAATGACTCTCTGACCCTTTTAGTGTAGCAGACTGTGTATCCTGGACAGAATGAGCTGCATGAAACTTGATTCTGTTCTTCAGGTTTGGGAGATGGACCAGGGTACAGAGCCACAAACCATGGGAGCGATGAAAGAACCTGAGATATTAATTGATGAGCAGTCTGCATCATCTGGAATGCCCGAGCCCAGCCAGCTTCCTTTGGGAATCCTAGGAGGGCATGGCTTTTGGTGCATGACATGTGGAAAAGGTTTCAAGTGGCGCTGTCTTCTGAATGTCCATCTGCGGATACATACAGGAGAGAAACCTTTCGAGTGTCTCCTATGTATGAAGCGCTTCAGCAAGTCTAATGAACTGCGAGTCCATCAGCGCATTCACACTGGTGAGAAACCTTTTGAATGCATTGTGTGCAAGAAACGCTTTTACCGTTCGAGCCACCTCAGCAGACACCAGCAGTTCCATACGGGGGAGAAGAAGTTTGAGTGCCAAGTTTGCACAAAACGCTTTTTTACCTCCAGCCACTTGACCCGGCACCAGCGTATACACACTGGTGAAAAGCCTTTTGAATGTCGTGACTGCAGCAAGCGTTTCAACAGCCCTAGTGAATTAACAGTGCACCAGCGAGTTCACACTGGTGAGAAGCCATATGAGTGTGTCGACTGCAAGAAACGTTTCAATCGACCCGGTGACCTGACAGTACATCGACGGATCCACACTGGTGAGAAGCGGTTAGAATGCCCAGAGTGCAAAAAACAATTTAGTCGACCCAGTGAGTTGGTTATCCATCAGCGGGTTCACACTGGGGAGAAACCCTTCAAGTGTTCTGTGTGCAAAAAATGCTTTTATACATCCAGTCACTTGATCCAGCACCAAGGAATCCATACTGGTGAGAAGCCCTTTGAATGCCCTCTTTGTAAGAAACGCTTCTACAGATCCAGTAATCTGACTAGGCACCAAAGAGGAGAAGGACATAATGAGAAAGGTAACCCAAACCAGAATCATCCTGCAGTGATACTTGGAATAATTCAAAGGCTACGGTTATGTCTCCATTATTTTGTCACAGCTCATTTACTTTGATTATTAAGTTTCTTGCACTGTAAAGAATATACAGTCAGTACTAAACAACTCCTTTGTAATCTATGTTTAGATCTACCTTTTCTCTGCTTTTCAATCGTGCTTACCAACTTTGTCTTCCATTCCTGGTTTTGTTTCTCTTTCTTCTGAATTTACATTCAAGTTTCCATTCTCTTGACTAACGTGTTTAAACTCTCCTCAATAATGGTTGCAAACCTCGGTGCTGCAGTATTAGTCCCTGCCCCATTGAAATGCATCCAGATGGCTTGTACGAGTCCCATCTCTCCCAAAGTCTGTGCTAACACAGGTAAATTGAAATGGAGATAGAGTTCATCATCTGAAATTAAATTTGTTGTTGAGTCCTGAGGCTGTAAAGCACCTTAGTGAAAATGAGGAGCCCTTTCTCCAGCTTCTGGGCCCCAGTGTTCAGTGAACATCTCCCCTGTCACTACTCAGTATCTTGTTTGAATAGAGTTGGCCTATTGCCCATTGAATATCTATCAGTAAAATCCGTTTTCATCTATCTTGCTTTTCTCCTCCCGTTAGCACTCCCTTTGCGTTTTGCTTCGGTTCACCTTTGCCACCTGTTCCAGTTGCTTCGCCCCTCTCCCTACACCACCTTTACTACAGTATAAAAACTGTTTGAATTCTGGTGAAGAGTCTTATTGGATGCGAAGTAACAACTGTTACGGTCTCCAAAGATGTTGCCAGAGCTGCTGAGTTTCTCCAGCACATTGTTTCATTGAGGATCACCTGTGTGTTGTTTGGTACCTAAGAAGAACTTGAGCACAGAACCTTGGCAGTTTTTTTTAACATAGACGCTGACAAATTGATTTGCTATGTTTCTAGCTTTGCTGCAGAGGAGAGGCTGAAGCATCTGTGCTAATCTGTTGATTTTAATTGTTTAGGTTGGCCAAATGGGACATGTGCAAACAGAGAGAAGAGAAGGGCCTGGAAGGAAAAATTGAAAGGTAGTGAATCATCTGAAGTGGCAATATCTACTCCCAGCCTGTGCATATCTGGTGTCAAGGAGGGAAAAGACTTCCATTGTACTGTGTGTGGGAAAAGGTTTCGCTGGCCCAGCCTCCTGGATACACACCTGCGTGTTCACACGGGAGAGAAACCATTTGAATGCACCTTTTGCACAAAACGTTTCTGCACTTCCAACGGGCTGCGAATGCATCAGCGAACCCACAGTGCATAGGAGGTAGCTGTTGGAGCAGCATTGTCTGACTCTGATCCTGTTGACAGATACTTCTTGCATGCAGTCCTGTCTTTGTGTTTTCAGAAGATTACCAGAAATAGAAAACATCTTATTATTTATCCACTATTATGTCCTGTCTCCCATCTTTTGTGAATTATTTCTTAAATGATTCCATTTGTTAATTCCCAATGACAAAATGTAGTCAGTTTTGTACTGTAATTTAAAGTAATATTTCATATTTGCTTTTCATAGTATTCCTACAGTGTGGAACCAGGCCCTTCAGCCCAAATGTCCACATCGACCCTCTGAAGAGTATCACATCCAAACCCGTTCCTCCACCCTATATTTCTACATTTACCTGTGACCAATGCACTTAACCTACACATCCTTGAACACTATGGGTAATTTAGCATGGCCAATTCACCTAACCTACACATCTTGATGGATTGTGGGAGGAAGCCAGAGCACCCAGAGGAAACCCATGCAAACACAGGGAGAATGTGCAATCTCCAGATGGTCACCTGAGGCTGGAATCGAACCTGAATCCCTTGTGCTGTGAGGCAGCAGTGCTACTCACTGAGCCACCATTCTGCCCCTTTTAATTATTTTCCTTAACTTTGTTAAGCATCTTTCCAATGCTTCCTGCTTACACTGTAAAGATCCCACTCATAACTAAACTCTAACCATAACTAAACCCTAACCCTGCAACCGCAGGAGGTGCAAGACTTGCGCCCACACCTCCCCCCTCACCTCCCTCCAAGGCCCCAAAGGAAACTTCCATATCCGCCACAGATTCACCTGCACCTCCACACATATCATCTATTGCATCCTCTGCACCCGATGTGGCCTCCTCTATATTGGGGAGACAGGCCGGCTACTTGCGGAGCGTTTCAGAGAACACCTCTGGAACACCCGGACCAACCAACCCAACCACCCTGTAGCTCAACATTTCAATTCCCCCTCCCACTCCACCAAGGATATGCAGGTCTTTGGACTCCTCCATCGTCAGACCACAACAAAACGACGGTTGGAGGAAGAACGCCTCATCTTCCGGCTAGGAACCCTCCAACCACAAGGGATGAACTCGGATTTCACCAGTTTCCTCATTTCCCCTCCCCCCCACCCTGTCTCAGTCAAATCCATCAAATTCAGCACCGCCTTCCTAACCTGAGATCTTCTTCCCGACCTCTCCGCCCCCACCCCAGTCTGACCTATCACCCTCACCTTGACCTCTTTCCACCTATCACATTTCCGACGCCCCTACCCAAGTCCCTCCTCCCTACCTTTTATCTTAGCCTGCTGGACCAACTTTCCCCATTCCTGAAGAAGGGCTTATGCCCGAAACGTCGATTCTCCTGTTCCCTGGATGCTGCCTGACCTGCTGCGCTTTTCCAGCAACACATTTCCAGCTCTGATCTCCAGCATCTGCAGACCTCACTTTCTCCATAACTAAACTCTGAATGCCCCATTCAGCCATGAATTTCTTTACAATGCCTCCAGCAGTTATGAGTTGTAGCTTAGATACAATAAAGTTAGATATAAAGTTAGATACAATCTGATCTTGCATTGCTTTATATTTTTAGTATTCGTTATGCAGTTTGATATTCCATTGGCTGAATTCGAAAATGCTTTAATAAAAGATAGTGGAATGAATTAAAAGTGAAAGACTTAATAACATTGATGTAACTTTGGATGCTGTGGAATAAGATACTGGATATCTGTAATATGGAGCTAGGGCTATAGATGAATTTACTTCTTAGCATATCATAGCTAGCATGTTCAATGGTCTCACCGCTGGTGAAGATTAAACAGACAGAAAGGGTGACCATCAGGCAGACTTGAGAAAGGCAGGTATTGTAAGAGTCTCGTGTGACCTTTCTCCTTTTGCAACAGTTATAAAATTTTTGGATACTAAAGGAAATGACTGTACAGGGGAAAGCAGTGGGAGGCAACGTCATGTCACAATGGGTGGGTTTACTGCACAAAAGTGGAGGGAGAAGTACAGCAGGGCTATGGGTGTTTGGGAAAGCAATGGTAAGGGGAACAGACAAGTGTTTCTGCAACTGCAAGCGACTCCAGGATGGTATGCTGTCTCCTGATCCTGAAGTTCAGGATGTCACTGAAAGGCCACAGGGCATTATAATGGGGAGGAGAAAGTGAGGTCTGCAGATGCTGGAGATCAGAGATGGAAATGTGTTGCTGGAAAAGCGCAGCAGGTCAGGCAGCATCCAGGGAACAGGAGAATCGACGTTTCGGGCATTAGCCCTTCTTCAGGAATGAGGAAAGTTGGTCCAGCAGGCTAAGATAAAAGATAGGGAGGAGGGACTTGGGGGAGGGGCGTCGGAAATGTGATAGGTGGAAAGAGGTCAAGGTGAGGGTGATAGGTCAGACTGGGGTGGGGGCGGAGAGGTCGGGAAGAAGATTGCAGGTTAGGAAGGCGGTGCTGAATTTGATGGATTTGACTGAGACAGGCTGGGGGGAGGGGAAATGAGGAAACTGGTGAAATCCGAGTTCATCCCTTGTGGTTGGAGGGTTCCTAGCCGGAAGATGAGGCGTTCTTCCTCCAACCGTCGTTTCGCTGTGGTAAACGACGGTTGGAGGAAGAACGCCTCATCTTCCGGCTAGGAACCCTCCAACCACAAGGGATGAACTCGGATTTCACCAGTTTCCTCATTTCCCCTCCCCCCAGCCTGTCTCAGTCAAATCCATCAAATTCAGCACCGCCTTCCTAACCTGCAATCTTCTTCCCGACCTCTCCGCCCCCACCCCAGTCTGACCTATCACCCTCACCTTGACCTCTTTCCACCTATCACATTTCCGACGCCCCTCCCCCAAGTCCCTCCTCCCTATCTTTTATCTTAGCCTGCTGGACCAACTTTCCTCATTCCTGAAGAAGGGCTAATGCCTGAAACATCGATTCTCCTGTTCCCTAGATGCTGCCTGACCTGCTGCGCTTTTCCAGCAACACATTTCCATTATAATGGGGAGGGTAAACAGATTGTGGTGCATCTTGGTACCACCAACATTGGTAGGAAAAGGGAGGAGGCCCTGCAAAAAGAGTTGAGAAAACTATGAAGTAAAGAGCAGGACCTAAAAGATAGCACCAAAGTATTCTAAAACATTACTATGTTACTGAATATAGAAGTAGAAAATTACTCTGGGATGGTGCAGAAAGGAGGGCTTTAGAATTCTGGGACTTTAGGACCATTTTTAACGAGACTTGTACGAAGTAGTTGAGGTGGGTAACCTCAACCTGTAAGAAGTACTTGGGTGAAGTATTATAACATTTAACACACGTCATAAAATTCAAGGACTGGAAAGTGGGACTAGTGTAGATTGAGTCTGTATCACCGACAATGCACTAAGGCCAAAGTGTCTTTTCTGTACTCTGTAATTATTGCGAGGACATATGCTAGTGTTGTTGGGGAGGGTTTAAGTTAACTTGGCAAGAGAATGAGATCCAGTGAGAATGTTCAACATGGGGAGATGAATGACCAAAATTAGAAAAGAGCAAGGGTGTCAAAAGCATGGAAATTATCAGACAGTTAAGGCATAAGGAAGTTTGGCATAAGGTATTTAATGCCAGAAGTCGCATGATACTGGATTATAGTCCAACAGGTTTTTTTGAAACCACAAGCTTTGGAGTGTTGCTTCTTCCTCGGGTGAAGTGAAGAGTAGCACACAGGCTATAGAGATCTATAGACAGAGAGATCAAAATATTGTACAAATGATGTGAATGGAATGTCGAAAGAATGAATAACAATTCTGCAGGTGATCAAAAGTGTTAAATGGTGTGAGTAAAGTGTCCATAGCTGAATAGCAAGTGAAGGGATGACCTATGATCCAATTAATTGAGGCAGAGGGATAATTACAAGAAAACAAAATGGTACAGGAGACAAACTAATGGCTGAATAACTTGATAGGCATGCGGAGGGTCTAACCAATGTAACAAGTAATCCAAAATTGTACAAACTAAAGGGGATTGATATCTTAGTTTCATAAATGTCACCATAAGAATCAAACTTAAAAGCAAAAAAGGGACAATCACGTTGTTCGGAGTGTTCTGTAAGCCTACTAACGGTCTGAGATAAATGACAAAGTACATAGTTGCTAAGTTTCAGAAGCGTAAAAGTAATGCAGTCGTGATGACTGGGATTTCAACTTCCCCAACAGAGGAGCTATTTTAAGCTGGTATGTAGAAGGCCTTACAAGAAAGAGGAGTCATGTTCATATAATGCAGAACTGACCCATCAGCCCATTGAGTCTGCACGGACAACTACTGCTAAATGTTCCCCCACTGTCAGAATGAACACATGTCTTGGATGTATTTTTTGGTGATGAGGCTAGGCAAATGCTTAAAGTATTAATGGGGGAGAATTTTGCAGACAGCAATCATAACTCTGTTAGATTCAAGATTGTCATAGAAAAGGACAAGGATGGACCTTTAATTTTGGTAAAGTCAAGTATGATTTAGCCAGAGTGGACAGGGACCCAGAGGATGGAGGCATGGTTGTAAATATTTGTGTGGGTGTTCACTAATGAGAGGGATGATATGGCTGTAGAAATTGGGTAATATGACTGTGACATACTTAAGTCTTTTTTTCACTTGAGGAATGTGGTTGTCACTGGCTAGCTATATTTATTGTCCATCCCTAGTTGCCCTTGAAATGTGGTGGTGAGCTGCCTTCTTGAACGACTGTAGTCCATGTGCTGTAGATAGACTCAGACTCATAATTCCCTTAGGAAAGGGATCCTAGTTAGCAGAGAGAGGAGGTTCTGAATAGTCTGGCAAACTAAAAATGAAATAAATCTCCAGAGCAAGTGAAATGTATCCAAAGCTCTTGAGTGAGGCAAGGGTGTGTTAGGGGAAAATTGTTGTTTTTGCAGATATAGAAAAAGCATACAGGAAAGGAGTACAGCAAGAGAACTATTAACTCTGCAGGTATTTAGGGAAGAGTATCTCTACTTTTCAGTGTATAATTGTGGTTAATTAAATACTAACTTTGGTGTGTAATTATTATAGCAAATAAGTTTTTTTAAAATTATGTTTTCATCAAAAAGCTGAGATAACCGAAATGCTTGGGCTGTACAAAATGATACAAGTTAATGAAATGTCCGAGGATGGAATGTACCAGCAGAATTGTACCACCGTGGGCGGCACGGTGGCACAGTGGTTAGCACTGCCGCCTCACAGCGCCAGAGACCCGGGTTCAATTCCCGCCTCAGGCGACTGACTGTGTGGAGTTTGCACGTTCTCCCCGTGTCTGCGTGGGTTTCCTCCGGGTGCTCCGGTTTCCTCCCACCATCCAAAGATGTGCAGGGTCAGGTGAATTGGCCATACTAAATTGCCTGTAGTGTTAGGTAAGGGGTAAATGTAGGAGTATGGGTGGGTTTCGCTTCGGCGGGTCGGTGTGGACTTGTTGGGCCGAAGGGCCTGTTTCCACACTGTAATGTAATCTGTAATCTGTAGTAAAATGTTAAACCAGGTCTTGATGTACTGTCGACAAAATAATGTGTGTGTCAGCACTTACAGAGAGGAAGGTTGCCAACCTGGGGAAGGGGGAAGTATTAAGGGTGGAGCGCAGCTGGGCTGTGGTGTGGCACAGTAAGAGAGATTGGGTAATTAGGAGTCTGGAGAAATGACCTCACTCAGCTCAAAGGGTATAACTGTACACTAACCTGAGGTCTAATTTGCTCATTTGCTTCTGCATTTGATGTCCTTTCTTGCAAGATCGTAGAATAAATTGTCTTGTTTCCAGTTTTGTTGGTCTCGTCTAAATTTTATTAAGCTTGTTTCTAACAGGAGGAAACAATTTTCATTTCCTCTCTGGTGAGATGCTTGAGGACTGGAAGACAGTTCGTGTGCTACTATTATTCAAGGAGGGAGCAAGGGATAAATTGAGAAACTAAAGACTAGTCAATCTAATCTCAGTAAAGGGAAATGTATGGAAGCAATTTTGAGGGACAGAACTACTCTCATGGAGAGGTGGGGATTAATCAAGAATAATCTGTGTGGTTTTGTTAAAGGGAGATCATATCTCACCAACTTGATTGAGGTTTTTGAGGAGGAGACCAGGTATGGATGAGTGCAGTCCAATTAACATAGTCTGCTTGGAGTTTTGATAAGGTCCCACAAAAGGAGACTGAGTAAGAGACCATGAGATCGAAGGAAATTTGGCTAATTGGCTGAAGTGGTAGAAAGCAGAGGGTGATGGTTGAGTGGTTGTTTTGTAATTAGATGCCTGTGGTGTTCCACAGTGACTAATATTAGGGCCCTTACTGTTTGTGGTATATGTAATTGATTTAGACTTGAATGTAGGAGGGTTAATCAGTAAGTTTGTGGATATTAAGAAAATTGGTAGTGTGGTAATTAGGAGGATGGCTTAGATTACAGAAGGATATAAATGGGCTGTTCAGTGACAAATGGAATTTAAAATGGTTAAATATGAGGTGATGCACTTGGGCAGGACAAACCGGGAACACAAGGACTCCGGAAACAAATGAGGATCAGAGAGACCTTGGTTTACATGTCCAAGGCATACGGAGGTGATGCTGGAATTGTATACACATTGTTTGGTTAACAGCTAGAGTACTGACTGCAGTTCTAG
Organism: Chiloscyllium plagiosum; assembly: GCF_037043375.1. NCBI lineage: Eukaryota > Metazoa > Chordata > Chondrichthyes > Orectolobiformes > Hemiscylliidae > Chiloscyllium > Chiloscyllium plagiosum. The sequence continues at coordinate 42,823,121 of NW_028270177.1, forward strand.
AATCCATGTCATTAAAGAAATAGAATATAGTACAGTACAGCACAGCACAGGAATAAACCCTTTGGCCTATCATGTCTGTGCAACCATGTTGTTTGAAATGTCATCTACCTACACATGGTCTGTATGCCTCTATTCCCTGCCTGTTCTTGTATGCCTGAATGCCTCAAATGTTACTATTGCATCTGCTTCGACTGCCTACCCTGCAGCATGGTCTAGGCACCTGTCACCGCTGTGTGTTTTTTAAAAATAAACTTGCCTCGCGCATCTCCATTAAATTTTCCCCCTCTCACCTTAAACATATGCCCTCTAGCATTTGACATTTCCCACAGAGCGAAAGATGCTGACCTTATTCTAATTCTATATGCTTCAATCAGGTCACCCCTCAGTCTCCAATAGTCTACTGAAAACAATCCAAATTTGTCCAACCTCTCCTTATAGCAAATATATCTTCTCCAGATGTGCTTTCCTATCATGTGGCCTAAAGTTTTATACACCTGCAATATGATATACAGAATCATAGAATCCCTACAGTGCAGAAAGAGGCCATTTAGCCAATCCAGTTTGTACAGAGCTTCAAAGAGCATTCCACTCAGACCCACCCTCACCCTGTCCCCATAACCCTGCATTTACCCTAGTTATCCCATCTAACTAGCACATTGCTGGACATCACAGGGTAATTTATCATGGTTAATCCACTGAACCTGCACATCTTTGAAATATGGGAGGAAACCTAGCAGAAACCCAGATAGACACAAAATATGCACACTTCAGTCACCCAAGGCTGGAATCGAACCCAGATCCCTGGTGCTGTGAACTCAGTGGTTGCCACTATTGCCTACCATGCCACCCAGCTTCCATACTCAATGCCCCAATTGCTGAAGCAAGCATGGCGTAAGCTGCCATTACTACCTTATTCGCTTGTGTTGCAACTTTCAGGGAACCAATGACTTGTACCCAAAGACCCCTCTGTATATCAATGCTCCTGAGGGTCCTGCCATTTACTGTATAGTTTCCACTTACATTTGACCACCAAAAATAAATCACTTCACACCTGTCCAGATTAATCCCATCCCCTGTTTCTCCACCACCTTGCCAATAGATCTGTATCACACTCACTGTGCACATATTGTGTGGGCTGTGATTGCACTTGAGAGAATGCAGAAAAGATCAAACAGGATATTGCCTTAGCTGGGTCATTTTAGAGTCAAAGTGCAGTGCCAGAAAAGCACAGCCAGTCCGCCAACATCCGACGAGCAGGGGAGTTGATGTTGAGTAGAAGCTCTTCATCAAGAATTCCCGATAAAGAGCTTATGCTCGAAGTGTTGACGCTCCTGCTTCTAGGATACTATCTAACCAGCTGTGCTTTTTCCAGCACCATACCTTTTGACTCTGATCTCCAACATTTGCATTCCTCATGTTCTCCTGAGGCATTTTAGTTATTATGAGAAATTGGATAGACTGAGGGGCAACATTGAGATGTATAATATTGAGGGGCATAGACAGGAAGAAACATTCCCGCTTGGTGTTAGGATCAATGACCAATGGTGCAGGTTTAAGATAACAGGCTATGACGGGATGCAAGGTTTCTTTTTCCACTGAGGGTGGTGGGAGAACGTAGAAAGGTACAGCACAGAACAGGCCCTTTGGTCCACGATGATGTTCTGAAGATTAATCCTAACGTAAAATAAAATAACTTAACCTATACACCCCTCAGTTTACTGTTATCCATGTGCATGTCCAGCAGTCACTTAAATGTACCTAATGACTCTGCTTCCACCACCACCGCTGGCAATGCATTCCATACATTTACAACTCTCTGCTTAAAGAACCTTCTTCTGACGACCTTTCTCAAAACATCTTAAAACTAATGACCCCTCGTGCCAGTCAATCCTGCCCTGGGGAAAAGTCTCTGGCTATTGACTCTATCCATGCCTCGCGTTATCTTGTACACCTCAGGTCACCTATTTTCCTCCTCCTTTCCAGAGAGAAAAGTCTGAGCATGGTCAACCTCTCTTCATAAGGCAAGCCCTCCAGTCCAGGCAGCATCTTCTGCTAAACCTTTTTTGCACCCTCTCCAAAGCTTCTGTATCTTTCCTATAGTTGGGCGACCACAACTGGACACAATATTCCAAGTGTGGTCTCAGCAGGGACGTGTAGAGCTGTAGCAAAACCTCATGGCTATTAAACACGATCCCCCTTGTTAATGAAAGCCAAAACACCATATGCTTTCTTAACAACTCTATCCACTTGGGTGGCAACTTGGAGGGATCTATTACTTGAATACCAAAATCCCTCTGTTCCTCCACACTGACAAGAATCCTGTCTTTAATCCTATATTCAGCAAATTTACTAACCCACTCCTCAACCTCCTCATCCAAGTCATTTATAAAAACTACAAAGAGCAGAGGCCCCAAGAACAGAGCCCTGCAGGACCCCACTCACTGACCTCCAAGAATACTTTCCATCTACAACCACTCTCTGCCTTCTGTCATCCAACCAGTTCTGAATCCAGATAGCCAAATCTCCCTGTATCCCATAATTCCTGACTTTATGAATCAGCCTACCATGGGGAACCTTATCAAATGCTTTGCTGAAGTCCAAATACACCACATCCACTGCTCGACCTCTGTCAACCGGTCTTGTCACCTCCTCAACGAACTCAATAAGGTTTGTGACACATGACCTGCCACAAAGCCATGCCAACTGCCTTTAATCACACTATGCTTTTCCAAATAGTCATAAATCCTGTCCCTCAGAATTCTTTCCAAAACTTTGCTGACCACAGATGTAAGACTGACTGGTCTGTAATTGCCAGGGATTTCCCTATTACCCTTCTTGCTTCCCAGAGCAGCCTAGGATAAATCTGGTTTGGCCCTGGGAACTTAACAATCTTAATGTTTGCCAAAATTTCCAGCACATCAACTTCATCAATCTTGATCTGTTCAAGCTTATTTCCCAGCTCCTCAACGTTCTCATTCACAACAAGATCCTTTTCCTTAGTGAAAACCGAATCAAATATCTCATTTAGTCTGAAACTGACTGCCTGTTAGGGTGAGAGAGGGAGAAATCCCTATGATAAGTAGAATTTAATGTACTTTTGTGATACTAAAGGTATACAAAGCATCAAGTGCTGGAAAATGGGATTGGAATCGATAGATGGTTGCGTTTGACTGGCACAGATGCAGGGGGTGGAAGGGCTTCTCTGTTCTGTAGACCCTGACCTTAAATGGCTCACTTTATTTTCTCCATTATCTGTATCCTCTCTCTTGCTTTATCTGTAATAAGTTGAAACTTTATTGCTGGGACAGCACAGCAGGTCAGGCAGCATCCAGGGAACAGGAGATTCGACGTTTCGGGCACAGGCCCTTCTTCAGGAATGAGCAGAGAGTGTTCAGCAGGAGAAGATAAAAGGTAGGGAGGAGGGGCGTTGGAAATGTGATAGGTGGAAAGAGGTCAAGGTGAGGGTGATTGGTCGGAATAGGATGGAGGCGGAGAGGTCAAGAAGAAGACTGCAGGTCAGGAAGGCGGTGCCGGGCTGGAGGGATTCGGCTGAGACAAGGTGGGGGGAGGGGGGATGAAGAAACTGGTGAAGTCCAAGTTCATCCCCTGTGGTTGGAGGGTTCCCAGTCGGAAGATAAGACGCTCCTCCTCCGACCGTCGCGTTGTTGTGGTTTGGCGGTGGATGAGTCCAATGACCTGCATATCCTCGGTGGAGTGGGAGGGGGAGTTGAAATGCTGTGCTACAGGGTGGTTGGGTTGGTTCGTCCGGGTGGCCCAGAGGTGCTCTCTGAATCGCTCCGCAAGTAGGCGGCCTGTCTCCCCAATATAGAGGAGGCCACACCGGCTGCAGCGGATGCAGTAGATGATGTGGGTGGAGGTGCAGGTGAATCTGTGGCGGATATGGAAGTTTCCTTTGGGGCCTTGGAGAGAAGTGACGGGGGAGGTGTGGGCGCAAGTGTTGCACCTCCTGCGGTTGCAAGGGAAGGTGCCGGGAGTGGAGGTTGGGTCGGTGCGGGGTGTGGATCTGACAAGGGAGTTGCGGAGTGAGTGGTCTCTACGGAAAGCTGATAGGGGAGGGGAGGGAAATATATCCTTGGTGCTGGGGTCTGTTTGGAGGTGGCGGAAGTGACGGCGGATGATGCGCTGTACATGGAGATTGGTGGGGTGGTAGGTGAGGACCAGTGGGGTTCTGTCCTGGTGGCGGTTGGAGGGGCGGGGCTCAAGGGCGGAGGAGCGGGAAGTGGAGGAGATGCGGTGGAGGGCACCGTCGACCACGTCGGGGGGGAAATTGCGGTCCTTGAAGGAGGAGGCCATCTGGGTTGTACGTATTTTGAACTGGTCCTCCTGGGAGCAGATGCGGCGGAGACGAAGGAATTGGGAGAATGGGATGGCGTTTTTACAGGGGGCAGGATGGGAGGAGGTGTAGTCCAGGTAGCTGTGGGAGTCGGTTGGTTTGTAGTAGATGTCCGTGTTGATTCGGTCGCCTGAGATAGAAACAGAAAGGTCTAGGAAGGGGAGGGAGGAGTCCGAGACTGTCCAGGTGAATTTGAGGTCGGGGTGGAAGGTGTTAGTGTAGTGGATGAACTGTTCAACCTCCTCGTGGGAGCACGAGGTAGCGCCGATACAGTCATAAATGTAGCGAAGGAAAAGATGGGGGGTGGGGCCAGTGTAGTTGCGGAAGATGGATTGTTCCACATACCCTACGAAGAGGCAGGCATAGCTGGGGCCCATGCGGGTGCCCATGGATACTCCTTTTGTTTGGAGAAAGTGGGAGGATTGGAAAGAAAAGTTGTTCAGGGTGAGGACCAGTTCGGTCAGTCGAAGGAGGGTGTCGGTGGAAGGGTATTGGGTGGTACGGCGGGAAAGGAAGAAGCGGAGTGCTTTGAGTCCTTCGTGATGGGGGATGGAGGTGTACAGGGACTGGATGTCCATGGTGAAGATGAGGCGTTGGGGACCGGGGAAGCGGAAATCCTGGAGGTGGTGGAGGGCGTGGGTGGTGTCACGAACGTAGGTGGGGAGTTCTTGGACTAATGGGGACAGGACCGTGTCGAGGTATGCCGAAATGAGTTATCTGTAATAAAACAAAGGAGTACATGAATTCTTTGTTACTAAGATCGAGGATATCCATTTGTCCTCTCAGCAGTTTGATGCCCTCTCACCTTATTATCCATAAGACTCACTTCTTACTCTCACAACACTAATTCCCATTAAACTGGTAAACCATACTTAATCCCATGTTGAGTGATCTGTTAGCTCTTTCCTTTCTCAGATACTGTCATCCTCCTTTTAATATGCTGACATCTAATGACAAATGATGCAAAGTCAAGATAGAGTTGTGGGAAATGCAATACACTCGTGGGTATGGTTTAGAGCTCCCTGACCGTAGACATGCTGCAAAGTAACAAAAGAAGGTCAGGTAATAATGGTTTGAAAGTAAGGTACTGTAATACTTTTTATAGGTGTGATTTTATCCTACATTAGGTGTATGTAATTGCAACAGAACTTATTGTCCAATCCCTTTTCAATGAAGGCCAACATGCCATTTGACTTCCAGTTTCTTGCTGCAACAGTATGTTAACTTTTTTCCATTCATTCATTAATCTGCATCTCACTGGCTAGGCAAGTATTAATTGTCCAGAGGGCAATTAAGAGTCAACCACATTGCTGAGAGCCTTCAGTCACATGTTGGCCAAACCAGGTAATGATTACAAATTTCCTTCCCTGAAAGATTAGTGAACCCAGAGAGGCTTTTATAATGATTGACGATGTCTAGATGTTAATCATTAGACTAGCTTTTAATTTTTGAGTTCAAATTCCATCATCTACCATGGTGTGATTTGAACCCAAGCCCCCAGAACACAATGTGGGATTATGGATACTAGTCCTGTGGCATTAATAGGGTGACACCTTATTGAAAGCCTTTTGAAAATCCAAGTATCCTACATTTACTAGTTCCCTTTTATCTGGAAAATAAAGAGGCAGTTACTTTGTAAAACCATATTGATTTCAGTCACGAGATTTTCCAAGTGCATTAAGGTTCCTTTACTAATACATTTCAGCATTTCTGGAAGACTTCGGTCAGGCTAACAGATTTGTATAGGTCCATAATTGATAATATTTATTCAAATTTCAAACCTAACATCAATGTAGAAGATAAAATGTAGGGTTAGGGAACCAAGGTAAGTAGATGGATTAAGATACTGATTAGGCAGAATAGAACAAAATCAAAGAGCCTCCTGCTCTAGTGTATGAAAAGTGGACACTTTTTCATTTCTCATGTCATATTTTCCAGTAATGTTAAATGATGATTTTAGGTAAACACTACAATATAGACAAAAACTTTAGCACAAGTTGATTCCAATTCCTTGCCTCCGACCCAATTCTAGTTGAACTGGGAATCAAAGCATGCAGTGATCTAGATTCCACCCAATTTTCATGCACTAGGAATTGGTTGTTTGTTTTCATAGGGTAAAATGAATCTCTTAATAGCGTCAACAGAAATCCCTTTGGTGTATTGGCTTAAGTTTGCAGTTCACCACATGTGTCATGAAAACTGTGCTATCTAATACTCGCAGCTAAAATTCAGAAAAATTCAGACTTTGAAATCTCTAGGACAGAATTGGGAGTTTTGTTTTATTCAGAAAAGTATCATTTCACAACAGACCCCTTTTCATTACGACTCTCTTAATCCTGGACAGATCTATTTAGAGTGATAAATAACACAATGCTGAGACTTTACCAAATGCTTTATTTGTTCTTTTACATGTGATGTTATTGAATTTAAAAAAAAAGATCATTCAGCTCAAGTCTACACCATTCATCCAACTCAACCTGTTCCCACTTTTCTCCTCTTTTGATCCCTTTTACCCCAAGTGTTATATCCAACTTCTTCTTGAAATCTTACCTTTTTTTTGTCTTCAAATGTTTTCAGTGGCTGTGAATTCCACAAGCTTACCACTC